>NC_080795.1:83030750-83647936 GCF_028018385.1 Neofelis nebulosa
TCACCGGGGTCAGGGGATGGGGTGGGTTCGTTTGGATGCGAGGTCGGGGCACCGCCTGCCCGGAGCGGAGCCCTTGGAGTCTTGTGGGTGCATCTGGGGTGTGGAGCCGAGCCGGCGGTGGCCTGGAGGTGACTGTCCTTTTGCCCTGCGGCAGCCACACCTGCACCCTGTGGCGGGCGCTGGCCCTGGAGCCCAGCCTCACCACACAGGTCCTGGGGCTGCTCCTGGAGAAGATGAGCAGGGACGTCCCGTTCAAGGAGACCCGGGCCTTCCTGCTAAGCAGCTCTCCTGGCCGCGAGGCCACGCTGCTGCCCCTTGCGGTGAGTGGGGCCCCGGGGCTGATGCGCGTTGCCCCCTTCTGCCTGCTTCCTGCGTGGTGAGGGGGCCGGGTGAGGGGCCACGCTGCCCCTGGCGGGAGGAGGACCCCACAGGGGGCCTGGGTGCCACCCCTCAGGCACCTGGCAGCTAATGGGGGCGCCGGAGCCAGGCCAGCTCGGAGCCCAGGCTCGTAAAGGCCCCACAGGTGTTGGTCCCCAAGGGAAACCGCTCCGTTTCATCCTGCGGAAAAAAGCGAGCCTGGCTTGGCAACATTTCCAGCAGTAAAAGCAGCTGTGAGAATTTCCTCCTCCTCCTGCTATGGAAGCAAGGGCAGATGGTCGGAGGCCTGTCCCCAAGGGGGTCACGCTGCCCCCGTGCCTGCCTCCTGCCCCAGGGGCCTCCCGCTCGCCCCCCCCCCCCCCCCCCGCCCCAGGACCGAGACCTCTCAGCCCAGCAGGGGCTTCGGGCTGGTGTGGTTCTGGGGTGCAGAGCCCAGCCTTCACCGTCGCCAGCCCCGTTAGAAAGGGCTCCGGTGGGAGGGCTGAGCCTGAAGCGGCCCCTGTCCACAGGCCACGTGTGCCCTGCACGAGGTCCTGAGTGCCCTGGAGTCTGGGCCCGCGGTGCTCGAGCTGTACCCACAGCTGTTTGCTGCGCTCCTGCTGCGGGTCAGCTGCACCCTGGGCGTCCTGCTGCCCCGGAGCCTGCAGGCCAAGGAGAGGAGGAGCGTGGGCTCAGCTGTGGCCCCCAGGAGCCTCGAGCCCTGCAGGTAACCGGCTCCTCCTCTGCCGCCGCAGCACCACTGCGTGCCTGGCGTCCTGGCGGGGGCGTACAGCATGGGAAGGGCGGGCACCACACTGGGGCCCCGACTCAGACTCAGGAGCTAGTGTGTGCCTGGGGAGCTGGGACCCCCCCCCCCCCCCGCTGCCCCCGCCCCAGGGATGATGTTCCAGGCTACACTGTCCACCCTGGCGGTGCGGTTTCCTCGGGCTGTGTCTGGGACAGGCACCGTGGGAGAGGCGGCCCCAAGTCTGTGGGGTGGTGCCGTCCTCAGGGTGGCCCACAGGGGCTGTGTGGGGACACTCAGGTGGGCCCAGAGTAGCACCGCCTTTCGGGAGGTGGGGCTACAGGGAGTATTCGGGGTGCATGTGGGGCCTGGGCTGAGCCCCCACCTCCACCCCCGTGTCTGCAGCCTCGGTGCTCAGCCCTGGGTCTCTGCTCTTTCTACGCTCTGCACCAGAGCCGCTTCTTCAGGCAGAAACCGTGCAGTGGCCTCACCGCCTCTCCCCAGGGCCCCCTTACAGGGGTCAGATCCCCAGCCCCGCGGGCAGGGCTTAGCACCAGCCCCCACACCACTGGCCTGTGCAGGCACCTTCCCTCTCTGCTCTTTTTGGGGGTATGGGCCCTGGGGCGGGAGAGCGGGACAGGCAGGGTGGAGCTGCTTGAGGGAGGTGGTGGGCGGAGGGCTTCAGCAGCTCGGGCGTCGGTCCCTGGGGTCGTCCCTGGGCCCACCGTAGTGGCACTTGGGAGCCCAAACGACTGCCCCGGGGCCACAGGGCAAAGGGAGGAAGCTGATACCCCAGGGCCTGCAGAGCTCCCCACCCGTTCCAGGCACGTGGGGCCGGATGGGCCCCGTGCCCCTTGGTGGGGACAGACGGGGGGGGGGGGGGGGGGGCAGCGTCGGTACGCCCCGCCCCGCCGCCAGAGCGGCCCGGGCGCTCTGGGAGGGGCCGCGTGCCGGAGCCCGCCGGGCTCTGCGCAGACCAAGCAGAAAATGCGAATGCGCTGGCAGACACCGCCGGGACTGCACGCCACGGCTCGTGAGCCCTCAGCGGGGCCCCTGGGCTGCCACCCCCTGAGCTGAGACGTGTGCAGAGCCAGGCGCAGGTAGAGGGGGCCCGTCAGACCACGGTACGGGCCGCATCCGTAAGAGCTCCGGGCAGCAGGGTGGATGAGCCGGGGAGGCGCCTTCTCAGCCAAACCTGCATCTCCCCACTTTAGATCTGTCGTAGCCAAAAATCGCCCTAAATGAGCCGTCTTGGTCAAAGGCAGGCCGCCTGGTGGATGCCCCTACCTCGGTTGCTGGCCGTGTCAGGTCAAGCGTCCACCCTGGGCCGGGAGCTCCCAGGGCCAGCGGTGCGGGGCCACATGCACCTGCAGGCCGGTGTGAGGCCTGGAGTGAGAGGTGGCCACTCGCAGGGGCGAGGTCAACACCGGGCCAGGGCTGCTATGGCCCCAAGGCTCCCCACGTGGGGTTCCGAGAGCCCTGACGAGCTCTCTTCGGGCCTCGGGTTTTGGTGTGAGGTTCTCCCGGGTGCCAGACCGATGCTGCTCCCCACCCCCCACCCCCGACCCAGGACCATGGGCCGTGCCCCCGCGGCCTGCCCGCTGCCAGCCCCGCGTGCCCCAGCTGGGCCCCGTGGGCGCAGCCCCCACCAACCGGGGAGACAGGAGAGCCAAGTGCCTGCAGGGCTGTGGGAGCAGGCACAACAGCAGGCTCAGCCCAGCCCAGCCCAGCCCAGCCCTGGCTGAGTTTGTAGAGGGAGCCGGGCACATCCTGGCTCCCAGGTGGGAGGCCCTTCCTCACTGGCACAGAGCCCCATCTGTGCTCCCCTCCTTGGGCTCCGGGGTGTCCCAGGGTGGGTGTGGCTGTGCACACACGAAAGCAGGGGACTTAGGTGCAGGAACAGAGCCTGATTCTCAGGGTGTCGGGCATGTCTGAGGCCAGACACGTCTGTGGTGCAGCCACAGCCCCAGGCCTTTGGAGACCCTTGCTCCGCCCTGCCCACCGACACTGGGTTTCCCAGGCACTCATCCGAAGGCTCCGTGCTGCCCGGGCAAGAAGAGTCAGACGCCAATCTGTCTTTTGGGTTCATTTTTGTTAACGATTTTGTTTTCTTTTTCTTCTTGTCTTAGTTTAATTAATGAAGGATCTTTAAACCAAGGGACAAAAGCTGTTGGTTGTTACCCTAAAAGTGCCTGCTTCCAGAGGGTCTTGGGGACGCTGCCCGTCGTGGGGGATGGGTGGCCAGATGTCTCAGCAGCTTGAGACCAGAGAGGAGGGGAGGCTGCTCCCCAAGAGCACGGGTCTGTGCGTATGGTACGGAGCAGAGGGACGCACGGGGCAGAGGGACGCACGGGGCCTCTGCCGCCCTCACCCCGCCCCCCAAACCCACCCCCGCGTGTCCCGCAGCTGCGCGGTGGATGCTCTGCAGGCTATGCTGCTCCGGGGGGGTAATGAGGACGTGGTGCGGCGTGTGGAGCTGGAGGGGGGCTGGCAGCTGCTCAGGACCTCGGCAGGACACGAGGAGGGGGTCACCCGGCTGGCCAGGTAAGGGGGCCGTGCCCCTGCACACAGGCTCCAGCACCGCTGAGGCACAGTAGGCCAGGCTCTCTGACGGCAGACATTTAGGGGCACCTGGGAGCCAGTGAGCCCAGCTTGGGGCCTCTGCCACGTGTGTGGAAGCGGAGAGGCCACCAACGCAGCTCTGAGCTTCTGGCCACGTTGACAGTCTCGGGGTGGGGGACAGCGGGAAGGCCCCTCTACGGAGGCCTGGTGAGGTGGGCTAGGATGCTAGGGAGGGAGGATATTCAGGGTTCGGCACCTGGGGCGAGGGCCTTATGGGCCGGGGCCCTCGACCAAGCAGGCTGGGAGGCAGGGGCAACCCCTTGGGTCCACGTTGGCTTGGGTGGCTTCGGAGCAGCCCGAGGTCCCAGCACCTGCGCTGTGTGGCCTCCTTCCACAGCGCCATGGCCAAGTGTGCAGGCCCCCGGCTGCCCCTGGTGATGAAGGCGCTCGTGTGCACACAGAGCAGTGTGTATGAGATCCAGAGGGTCACCTCCACAGCGTTCCTGGCCGAGGTACTTGTCCCTTGTTCCGATCTGCTGAGGGCCTGGGAGGGTGGGGAAGGAAGCCCCCTCCACACAGGCAGGCACCGGCCTCCCCAGCCAGCCAGGGCCATCGCCCAGTTCCTGCTTGGCGCTGCTGGGTCCAGAGGCCGCCGGGCCGGGTCTGGTGACGATCCCACTCTGTTCAGTGGAGGCCTCGGCGGTGCGGTCTGTGCTGGGCCCTCAGGGGGGACGCACCAGCAGCCACAAGGCCCGAGCCTCCCTTGGATGCCCCCTTGTGGCCGACAATGCCAAGACTTGCCCAAAGGCCACAGCATTGGGAGCTGGGGTGTGGCTGGGGTCAGGAACTGGAGGGAACCAAGGGAGGCCGAGTTGGCCTCTGCCACGTCCACTCCTCGTGCGTGTGTGAGCTGCCCGGTGGCGGGGAGCAGGCGCCGCTGCGGAGGCAGCCCGGACCGGCCGGGGTGGGGGAGGGGGCTTGGGGAGGGTCAGTGGCAGGTGGTCACAGCACCTCCGCCTTCAGCTGCTCAACAGCAACGTGGTGAACGACCTGATGCTTCTGGAGTCGCTGCTGGACAACCTGGCGGCGCGGCAGAAGGACACGAGTGCCAGCGTGCGGCGGCTGGTGCTGCGAGGCCTGGCCAACATCGCCTCCAGCTCCCCGGAGAAGGTGAGTGGGCAGGGCAGTCACCGCACCCCCTCCCCCCTCCCCCCCAGCCCCCGCTGCCCTGCCTGTGACTTAGGGACAGAAGAGCTGCGGTGGGCAGGGAGACCCAGGCAGACACCGTGTGGGCAGCGGGGACCTTCAGCGAGGTGGCCCGCTGAGCAGCACAGGGGGGGGCGAGCCTGCGGGGTGGGGAGCCGGGTCCCCCTGGCCCCGTGACAGCTGAGTGTGGGGCACCCCCAGGTGCAGGCCCACGGCCCCCAGCTCCTGACAGCCATGATCGGCGGGCTGGACGACAGGGACGACCCTCACAGCCTGGTGGCCCTGGAGGCCATGGTGGGCCTGGCGAGGCTCCTGGAGCTGGTGAAGCGCCAGGACCTGCGCTCCGTGCTGCTGCACGTTGCCATCCGGATCCGGCCCTTCTTCGACAGCGTAGGCCGGGCAGGGTGCAGGGGCTCCGACAGGCCGGTCGGCCTCCCCCCGCCCCCCACCCCTGCCAGGCGGCCTGGAGCCTGCTCCCCAGGCCCCCGCGGGCCGTGGCACCCCCACCTCCACCCCACCCCACCCCACCCCTAGAGCTCAGGGCTGGTCTCAGCCTGGAGCTGCTCCCCATGCCAGCCCATCTCGGTCAGCCCCCAGGCGCCCGTGCCACAGGGACAAGGAGGGTGGCCCAGGGAGGGGGCCCGAAGCCCGGCGCTGGCTGACACCTGCCCTCCCGCCCCACCCCACCCCACCCCACCAGGAGAAGACGGAGCTCCGTTCTGCGTCCATCCGCCTCTTCGGGCACCTCAACCAGGCGTGCCACGGGGGCTGTGAAGACGTCTTCCTGGAGCAGGTTGTTGCTGGGCTGGTGCCCCTGCTGCTGCACCTGCAGGATCCCCAAGCCCCTGTGACCAACGTGAGTCACCGGCGGGGACGAGCGAGCCGGGCCCCGCTCACGGGTCAGGGACTCAAGTTCACGCCCTGCAGGCCTGCAGGTTCGCCCTGCGCCTGTGCGGCCCCAACCTGCAGCATGAAGAGCTGGCGGCCGTCTTCCAGAAGCACCTACAGGAGGGCCGGGGCCTGCACTTCGGGGAGTTCCTCAACGCCACCTGCAAGCTCCTGGTGAGGGTGGGGCGCACTGGGTACCGGGGAGGGGGCCGGGGGCCCGGGACCGAGACCAAAGGCCTTCTGTGCAGATGTACCACTTCCCGGAACTGCTGGGCCGCCTGGCGGCCACCAGCCTCTTCTACTTCAAGAGCAGCTGGGAGGACGTCCGTGCTGCCGCCCCCGTGCTCATGGGTGAGCCCTGCCCCACCGTCCCCTTCTACCTGAGTGAGCCCCTGCCCTACCCTGACCCTGCCCCGCCCTTGCCGCAGGGTTCCTGGTGCTGCACGCGGAGCCCGAGCACCAGCCACAGGTGGACCTGGAGCAGATCACGGCAGGTGAGCCCCGCCCCGGCCCCGCCCCCCCAACCTGTTGGCTGCTGAGCCCCGCCCCGGCCCCGCCCCACCCCCAACCTGCCGCCTGTAAGGGGCCTCCCTGACCTGTGGGCACCAGGGGACTAAGTGATTTTCCTGGATTTCAAGGATTTTTCCCCTGTCACTGGTGACCTCATCGTCTCTAGTAATTCACGGAAACTTCTTAACTGTTCCAAAAGAGCTTAAAAAACACTAAAAAAGGAAAAACTATCTTTCCGTTGGCTCCCAGGCGCTCCCGGCAGAGGCCTGTCTTAGGAGGGCGGTGGGCGGGTGGCCCCCCGCACAAGGCGGGGGTGCACCATGGGGTCCTGGCCCCCCAGGCTCCAGGCACCGGGAAGGGGGCGGGGCCGGGGCACCCTGATAGTGGCTCCCCGTCCCCCAGCGCTGCAGCTCCTGCTCAAGGACCCAGCCCCCCTGGTGCGCGCGAAGGCTGCCGAGACCCTGGGCCGCCTGGTCAAGTTCGCCTGAGGCTCCCGCGGCAGTGCCAGCCCGGGTCTGCGCCTGAACCCCCACGATGGGGCCCTGAGGAGCTCCCTGCTACCAAGGGTCAAACCCCTGCCATTCCAGACAAGGCCCCTGGAGGCCGGGAGGGCAGGCAAGCTGCTGTAACCCCTGGTTTCCAATAAAGCCATCCGCTCCTCAGCAGCTGGCGTAGGCGTGCCAGGACGTAGCCTGCCCTTGTGGGGTGGGTCAGTGGGGGGTGCCCCTGCGCACCAGGCGAAAAAGGCCCCAAGCTATGGTGGGGGGGGGGGGGTGGGGGAGCTGGTCAGGAAGCCCAAGTCAAGGTCACACCACTGGTCAGCAGGGAGAACACCTCTATTAAGGGTCCCGAACACACATGCGCCTGGGGACGCGGGGTGGCCTAGGTGAAGAGGCGGACAGTGCCGTCGGCCCCGGAGGAGAAGACCCACGGCTGGGTGGGGTGGAAGACCACGTCCAGAACGCCCAGGTCTCGGGTCAGCGTGTGCCCCCGCAGCACCTTCACAGGCACCAGCAGTGGGTTCTGCAGCAGATCACTGTGGGGGAGGGGAGAGGGACTCGGGTCAGGGAAGCGCAGCCCCCAGGCCGGGGGGGGGGGGGGGGGGGGGTGGGGGGGGTGCAGGTCCAGCACTCACTTGTACACCATCCCGTGGCAGACGATGATGCTCCCGTCGTCGGAGCCAGATGCGAAGAGCGGGTACCGGGCATGGAAGGCCACAGCCCTCAGGGCCTTCTTGTGGTGCCTGCAGGGCGGGGGCTGGGTGAGGGCAAGCTAGGGCAGGGGAGGGACAGGCCAGCACCCACATCCGCACAGGCGCCTCACCTCAGTACCCTGTACGGCTCGCTGGAAAGGTCCAGGTCGAACCACACCAGCTTGCTGTCATAGCTGCCACAGATGACATTGTCCCCTGGGAGCAGATGGGGTCGTGAGGACCTGCGGGGTGCACGCTCCCCCCCCCCACAACACCCCCCCCCCCCAACGCCCTCACCTGCGGGGTGCACCGCCAGGCTGGACACCCATTTACAGTTCGGTCTCAGCTTCTTGGTGAGCTCCTGGCGCAGCAGGTGGTAAAGGCGGACGCCACGCTGGGAAGCCACCAGCAGGAAGGGGCGGACAGGGTGGAAGGCCACCCGCTGCACCTGTCCGTGGCTGCGGCGGAAGGGGCTCTGGCTGCGGCGCCGGCTCAGCTGATGGATCAGCACCTGTGTGTGGCCGGCGGTGGCCAGCACCACGGCCATGTAGTCCCCACGCCCGTGCCAGGTCACCTGCGTCACTGGCTGCGGGAAGCAACGCTGGCTGAGCTGGGTCCCCCGGCTACCACCGCTCCCCGCCCCCCCCCTGGCCCCGCCCATCCTGACCCCGCAGCCCCCACACCTTGCCGTGGGAGACGCGCAGCCGCAGGCCCCTCTGGCGCTCCTCCTCCGAGGCCTCCAGCCAGCTGGCAGGCTGCACGGCGGCCTCCTGGGGCGGGACGAAGGTGCTCAGCAGCTGGTCCGTGCCGCCCACCACTAGCCGGTCCCCCAGGGCCGGATTCAGTAGCAACACCGAGTCCTCTCTGCAGGCCAGAGTGACACACAGCCCCTGAGGCTCGGGCCCGTGCCCGCCGCTACCCCCCCCCCCCCCAGTGCCCCCCGGGGCCTCGCACTCACACTGCCACGGCCACCAGGCAGAGGGTAGGGTGAGGGTTCCAGGCGATGCTCCTCACCACGCCCCCCACGGGCACGGTCCTCATGCAGCGGGCGGTAGCCACCTCCCAGAGCCGCACGGAGCCATCGTCGGAGCCTGGACGCAGCGAACAAGGCCTTCGCCACCTGGCCCTCCCACCCGGCCCCCCGAGCTGGGAGTGCCCCCACCTCAGGCTCACCTGAAGCCAGCCACTGGCCCTCCGGGGATACACTAAGGCAGCGGACAAGGTCGCTGTGGCCCCTGTAGACCTACGGAGGAGGAGGAGTAAGGAGACGGACACACCCACGCACTCCCTCCCCCACCCACCCCGACAGCCTACCAGGGCCTGGCATGTGGGGAAAGGCTGCAGGTCCCGCGGCCTCGGCAGTTTAGGGATGAGGTCTTCTGGGTCCACGTTCACCTGGACAGGAGAGCGAACAGTCACCCCATCCCCACGTCCTGTGCCCCTGCCCGGGCGCACCTTCCCCGCCCCCCCCCCCCCCCCACATACCCTCATCTTGCGCTGCCGTGGGCACAGGTAGAGGTCAAGGCAGCGCTCGAACCGTTCCTGGATGAAGCGGCCGTACGCGGGTACGGCCCGCAGGCTCGGGAACCTGTGTGGCAGGAAGTTGAGCCTCCTCTCGCCCGGCTCCTGCTGTTCCCACGCCACACGCTGCGGAGACAGGGGTGAGCTGGGAGCTCGGGGCCGGGGACGGGGCCCAGTGCCCCCCACCCCCACCCCCCGTGGCGCAAGGCCCACCTACCTCGTCTTCGCTGAGCAGGTACTCTGGAGGTGGGTTGTAGGACTCCGCGTGGCCGGGTAGGGCCAGCTTCGGAGCGGGCACGTGCATCTTGTGCCGGCCCAGCACGGCGTCGGGGTCTTCCCGCGCCCACAGGTCATAGAAGCTGGGCGTGGGGTCCCGGGGCCGGCGAGGCTGGATCCAGCCCATCTTGATGGCGTGCACCATGCGAGACACCTGCAAGGGCAGACCAGGTCGGCTCGGGGCACGGGGGGCGCGGGGGCGCACAGCCCCGGATGCGGCGCTGCACCTACCTTCTCCTTCTCCACCAGGGACGGGATGAAGCTGCGCTTGTCAGCGGGACGGTTGGTCACTGGGTGGACCATCGGGTCCCCACTGAAGAAGTCCACGGCAGGCTGGAGGAACAGACGCAGATGCGTGGGCCGGCGCCCTGCAGCCGCCCCGGACACCCAGGGCGAGCTGCCGCCACCTCCTACCTCATACGGGTCGAAGCTCACGTCCCCAAACTGGCCGCTCTGCAGCCGCCGCACCAGGGCCACCTGCTCGTCCGTCAGCCGCACGTCGTGACCCGTCGTCCGGTCCTGCACCGTGCGCCTGGGGAGCCACCTGTCAGAGCCAAGCTCCGGGCCCCCCTGCCCTGACCCCGCAGGCCCTGCCCCCGAGCCTGCTCACCAGTAATCAGGGTTGTCCATTTTGTCCAGGAACTGGTCCAGCTCGTCACGGGTACGCAGGGGCTTGTAGATGCGCCTGCCGTCCAGGTCATAGCCCACGTGGGGGAAGTCCTCGTACCACTCCAGGGGCACATTGCCCACCGTGTTCCGGATGTCCTGGGGGCAGCAGGCCAGCGCGTCGGCACCGGGCACCCACCGCACCCACCCCTCCCTTCAAGCTCCCCAAGTCTCAGGCAAGGGTGGGTCCCTAAGGAGGCCGGGGGGACGGTCCCCAGGCACCCTGACACAGGCCCTCTCCCTGGGGTGTGACGTGGCACGGCGGCCAGTGCTGTCCCCCACCGCCCCCCTGACTGGCCCTCAGAGGCGCCGGAGCTGTACCTTCACATTTTCCACTGAAGTGGTGCCAACCCCAGAGCCTCCCCCCTGGATTCCTTGGCCAGGACTCTGGGCAGCCACAGACAAGGGTGACCTCATCGCCCATGGGCTCCCTCCCCTGGTGGGGGCCTTAGGCAAAAACGGGTAGCCACGGGCAGGGACTCAGGGAAGACCCCACAACCCACTCCAAGGGGAGGGAGAAACCACTGCCTTCTGCCCTGCAGACATTCAGGGACGCCCCCCTGCAACCCTCCCTGGTGCTGCCCGCCGCCCCCCCCCCCCCCATCCCAGAGCAGCCACATTCCTGGACACACATTCCTGGTCGAGGCCCCTGCCAGCCACCACCCTCCCTCCGCCCAGCACGGAGACTGCTGCCCAGGCGGCCGCTTCCTGAACAGTGGCCACAGGGGGAGGGGCCCAGATGAGACTGAGCGCAGCAGGGAGCCCAAAGGCCCCTTGCAAGGGGCACAGGACCCCCCCTGGGCTCTCCCCATCTGCACCTGCCCAGCCCAGCCCTGCCGACTTGTGTACTCCCCTCCCAGCAAGCCCATCTTCCAGGCACACCCCCGTGCCCCTGTCCTCCTCTGCACAGGAGGTGGGGGGGCTCCCACTCTACACAGGCCCAATTCCAGTCCATGCTGCCATCCCTGAATTGAACACACCCCGGAGCATGCAAAACGGGAATGGCGGGGTGGGGGTGGGGGTGGGGGTTCCCAGAGCAGGGATACAGGCAGGAGCTGGGAAAGAGGAGGGTCCCAGGCAGAGAGTACAGCTGACGCCACAATGTGTGCCACCGGGTGACCCCACACACAACGACTCCACCCCTCAGGGCTCCTCTGTACCCCCTCCCCACTCTGCCTGGCACAAAAGGCTCAAGTGTACACAGGAGGGAGAGACAGACAAACAGGGTGTGGCCAGGCACCAGGGCCAGGGCATCTGAGTTAACTTGATGGTGCCAGGGGAGAAGACCAGCCTGGGTCATGGGTCCCACTTGTGACCCTCCTGCCTACCTCCCCACCCCACCCCCGGCTGAGGGAGAGGGAGGGAGCTGCAGAGCCCTGGTACCACCCATCAGGGGATTCCCGCTTCCCCGCGTCCCCAGAGGAAGCGAGATGCTCCAGGCTTCTTCAGCGTGGCGCGAGAAGGCAGAGGGACGAGGGCCCCTGCTCCGTGCGGCCTCCGGGGGCTGGGAGGCGGGGAGGAGGGCGGGCCGGCGCGGGGGAGGGGCCGCCGCCACTATAAAGGCCCGGCCCGCGGCCCAGCTCCAGCCCGGGACGCACACGTGCGCGCGGCGCCGCAGCCGCCACCGCGGGCCACCGAGACCCGCGCCTCCCCGGCCCCCCGGGCGGCCGCGCGGCTGGCGGCATGCGCTGCGCAAGGCGGAGCTGACGGCGCGCCCGCCGGCCCCATGTCCTTCGCCATGCTGCGCTCGGCGCCGCCCGGCCGCTACCTGTACCCCGAGGTGAGCCCGCTGTCGGAGGACGAGGACCGTGGCAGCGAGAGCTCGGGCTCCGACGAGAAGCCCTGCCGCGTGCACGCGGCGCGCTGCGGCCTCCAGGGCACCCGGAGGCGGGCCGGGGGCAGGCGGGCGGGGGGCGGCGCCCCGGGGCCCGGGGGGCGGCCGGGCCGCGAGCCCCGGCAGCGGCACACAGCGAACGCGCGCGAGCGGGACCGCACCAACAGCGTGAACACGGCCTTCACGGCTCTGCGCACGCTCATCCCCACGGAGCCGGCCGACCGCAAGCTCTCCAAGATCGAGACGCTGCGCCTGGCCTCCAGCTACATCTCGCACCTGGGCAACGTGCTGCTGGTGGGCGAGGCCTGCGGCGACGGGCAGCCGTGCCACTCGGGGCCTGCCTTCTTCCACGCTGCGCGCCCCGGCAGCCCCCCGCCGCCGCCCCCACCACCCCCCACGCGCGACGGCGAGAACGCCCAGCCCAAACAGATCTGTACCTTCTGCCTCAGCAACCAGAGAAAGTTGGTGAGTGTCGCCCACCGGGCATCCGTGGGAAGAGAGGCGAGGAGGATGTGGTGGCCCCTGCTTCCGTATGACCCTAGCTACTACCCACACCTGTTGGGCAGAGAGTGGGGCCAGAGGCAGGCAGAGCGCCCCCCCCATCCCCACCCACCCCCGGCCGCACCTGTGACCTACTGTGCCCCGGGGCCCCGGGGAGGGAGGAGCACAGCAAGGGCCCAGCTGGAGCAGGCAGGGCTGGACCTTCTTGGGCCTTCCCCACCCAGGGCCACAGGTTCCCACGGGGACCGAAGAGGGCCGCCCAGGGTCAGGTGGGGGGGGGGGGGGTGGGGGGAAGGGAAGCGGCAGTCTATGAAGCAGGGAGGACACTAAAACTGGAAGAGGCTGGGACCAGACCAGAGTTCAAGCGACTCTGGCCACCCACCCTGTCCCCGAAGGAAGGGGACATCGCCCCCCTAATCCGTTGGCCCTGCCACAGCCCCTGGCGCCGGCCTAAGGCTTACCGGGCACCTGCTGCCTCTCCTCCGGCCCTGGCCCACGCCCCTGGGGCTGCCCACTCAGACCTGTGTGTGGCTGTGGGGTCTGCAGACAGGCTGGGGGAGAGGGGCACGTTGCGGGAGCGCCGGCCGGCTGTGATTTACAGCTGCTGCTGCTGCGCTCGGTGGCACCGGAAAAGCAGGGTGAGCAGGGAGAAAACGCGCCGCGGCTTTTCCCGATCCCCATTTCCTCTCCAGACGGCACGCGTGAGCTCCTGGGGCCTGAACATCTGGGAAACTTAATTTTACAGTTTCGGCTGTGCAGCACCGTGCTCTCTTCCCCAAAGTGCACGGGGACGCCGGGGTGAGCGCGGAAGGGGGTGCAGCACCCGCCACCCGAGACAGCACCCAGTGGGGAAGCCCAGGCGCGGGCTGGCCCTGGGTCTCCACCCGGGCCCTGACACCACCCCCTCCCCTCTGCAGAGCAAGGACCGAGACAGAAAGACTACGATTCGGAGTTAGAGGCGACGCCGCTGGGCTCTCCACAGAGAGCCCCCCCCCCTCCGTGGACCCGACTCAGGCACAGGCCTCCTGTGAGGGCGCCTCAGGCTCCTCTGGGGCCAATGGACGGACAAGCGGCGGCAGGACTCTGCACTGGCCCAGCTGGCCCAGGTCCACTGGAACCTTCTGTGCTGGCTTCCTACCTGGGTTTTCTTCTGGTCACTACGTGCTGGTATTTTGTGTCTTTGATATGATAATATAAAGTCTGGAAACTTTGTATAATTAAAAACAAAACAATATCGTCCAACCGTGGAAGCACTGTTTTCTGGAAGGTTCAGAATCCAGCCTGAGCCCAGCCCAAGACCACACTCCCAGCTCTCAGGGCGGTCTCTTCATGCCCCATCCTCCCTGGGCCCAGAGGCACCAGCTCCCAGGGAAGGCGTCCACCTTCCAGGGGCTGGGCCGTCCCTCCCAGGCCTGAGCACAGCGAGGTACCTCCTCCCGGCCTGGTGGCTGAAGGAGACGGGTGAGGGAGAGCAAGGCTAGGAAAGGAGAGAGGGAGCCCACTGCCCCGCGGCAAGGGACCACGCAGTCCAGCCTCCACTCCCAGGGCCTGCCTGGCGCCCATGCCTCCCCTGCAGGGGTGAGGAATCCAGGGCCGGCGGCACAGTCATGCCAAGCCTTGGGCCTCACCCTTTGCCACAGAGACCCAAGGAGTGGACACTCAGCCAAGAGGCTGAGTGAGGGGCACCGCCGTTGGAGCGGGTCTCCAAGCCTCGGTGGGCCTAAGGGTGCGGGACACATGGCACCCATCTGCAGGCACCCCGGGGTGCCCACCCCTGCTGGGGCTGCCCTGGCTCCCCCAGCCCTACACCCAGCCACTTGCAGCGCTGCTCGCACGGAAAGGAACCCTGGCCGCCTACCAGCCTGCTCCGCCGAGCTCCTCCAAAGGCCCCACCTGCCTGCGAGGAGGGCAATTTCAGGCCCCCTCCCCGAGCTGTGCACAGCTGGCTGACCATTAAAATCCTGCAGGTGACAATTACGGTTTAGTGGCTCCAGCTCTGCTGGCACAGCACAGAAGAAAGGCAGGGGGCGGCCTTCCACGAGCCACCTCCCCCACGCTGGCCAGGCGGGCCAGCAGCCTGACTTCCGGCCAGACCGGGTAGGGAATGGCCGAGGGCGCCAGGTGTCGGCCCCGGGCCCTCCCAGCCCTCAGCACAGGCTCAGGGGCCCCCACCGACACACTCCCCCGGGCCCCGGGGAGAGGCCAGGTGCTAAGGCCCACGTGGGCACCCCAACAGGGCAGGCCCAGAGCTGCCCCCCTCCTCTGCACAGAGGGGCTCCGGGGACCTGCAAAGCAGGAAGTGGTGGAGTAATTCTGGAGGAAATTCTCAAAGCCAGAGCCATTAAGGGCTAGAGGGGAGCTCTGTCCAACGTGATAGAAATATAACAGGATAAAAAGTCGCCACGGCAGGTTCCATTCGGAGAGAAACCCAACCCCAAATTTCCTTTCCTTAATCCTGCAGGAGCCTACAGCTGGCCAGAGGAAGGAGGGAGAGGGCAAGCCGGGTCACTGCAGAAGCCCCCACCCCACCCGCCTGCCTGGGGAGCCAGGACCCAGGCCGGAGACACGGGGGTCCAGATGGGGGGCTGAGAAAGGCGTCCCCTCTCCTCCCAGGCGGGACCTGGGGGAGGTGTCCAGGGAGGCAGGTGTACCCCAGGATCTTTGTGCTCACCCCCCTGCTTCACTGGGCACCGGGTGCGGTTCTGTGGGGGTGGGGGAAGGGGGCATGGCCCACCTGCCCCTCCCCTACTAGAATCACATCTCCACACCCGAGCCTGGATGGGGGCCGCAGACCCCCCTCATGAAGCCCCCCAAGAGGATGAGGACCCGAGCGGGCGCCCACCTTGCGACCACAGCGCAGTGCCGCACCCACACGCGAGGCTGAGAGCGCAAACGGAGGGGACCCCGAGCCCCAGGGCTGATGGGGTGTCAGGAGGACCCTGCGGGGGGGGTCTTCCGAATCCGGAAAACGGGTGGGAGAAGACAGAAGGATGGTCCCCAGAGACCCAGCCCATCAGGGCCCAGGGCACACAGGCCCAGCTCTCCACAGCGGCTGCAGCTTGGCCGACTCGGGCCTGGGCAGTGGGCCCGGCGCTCCCCGAGCTGCACCGGTAGCAGCAGCGGCAGCGGCGGCGGCGGCGGCGGCAGCGGCGAGGGCCTGGCCCGCCAGCCAACAGGAGAGAGCGGAGGGGCGGGGGAGGAGCGCTCCGTCACCCTTCACTGCTCCAGAAATTCAAACCAGACGGGGGGGCGGGTGGCGGGCCAGCCAGAGCCCGAGCCCAGCAGCCCCACCGGAGTCCACTCAGCTACTACGGCGGCTGGGCTGGGGCGGCAGGTGCTCTGTGCCCGCTGCAGGCCCTGCCTCCCTCCCAGAAGGCCAGCCTCGTCGTCCACTGAGAGGGACAAAGACCCCGGGTTCCCTGCGTGCGCGCCCCAGAGACAGCTGGAAAGGAGGGGCCGAGCCCGCGCCCTGGGCCAGCAGCCGCCTCTGTGGGCCAAGCTGGGCTGGAAACACTCTGATCGGCCCCGGCTGTCAGCTCCCTGTCCCCGGCCGGGGGAATGAGCTGCTGGCGGCACCACATGATTCATCACCAGGCCTCAGCCCGCAGGCCAGCCGGCCCCCACCCTGCTCAGCACCTGTGGGCTGCCAGGAAGCACATGTGACCCCGCGGGGGCAAGCACCTACCAACCCCTCCAGGTCAGGCACCGAGCTCGGAGTACAGGCTGAGGACACAGACACCCCCGTGCTCTCCTGGGGGGGCCTCTGTGCCCCAAGCACAAGCCTGTGGGATGAGGCCAGCGGGGGACCCCACCCCCCAGACTGCACCGGACACAAGCGGCAAGCAACAACTGGCTGATGTGTCGGCTGGGATTTTTCCGCTCTCGAGGAGCCCCTCCCCTCCCCCTCCCCAAAGTGGCTGCAGCTGTCAGGACCGCAGATTGGAACTGCAGGTAGGGCGCTGGCCGGCTGCCCACCTCCCTCCCGTGTCTGTCTGCGAGAGAGGAAGCCGGCCCACCTCTGGAATCCTTCACTCTCTCCTCGTTCTGCCTCTCCCACCTGTCCCCTGGGAGCGTGGGGTCAGCCGCCCTCGCTCAGGCTCTCTCTTTTCCCTTGCCCCTCTCCGATTACAATGCCGGCAGTGTTCGCTCCGCTCCCCCTGCACGAAGCTCCCGCCTGTCTCTGAGCACCACTCAGCCTTCCTGAGCCTCGGCCTCTCCTCGCTCCTCCATGGTGTTCAATCTCTGTCAGAGCACCGGGCAGAGGAGGCCGGGCTGTGTGCCCCAGGCTCACCTGCTGCCTCGGAACCCATCGAAGGTTCCAGCAGGATGAGTCCTGGTTCACGGGCCAAAGGGAAGAAAGCCAGGTCCTACTTGGCCTCTTCCTGCTCCAAAGGCCAAAGCCAGGTGAGGAGACCCCAGCAGGGAGCTCGGAGCCACCTTCCCAAACCTCCTCCATCAGACCGCCACTCACATTTGCTAACCCAGGTAGCAGGGCACCTCCGCAGAAGCCGACCCCGGACACCATCACCCCCATCTGCCCGTCCCTCTCGAAAGTGCTGCCGGCCAGGCCCGCCCGAGCCATCACGTGCTAGCACAGAGGCCTCCAGCCCACTGCCTGGCCCCCACGGGGTCCACGAGGTGGGCAGAGGGTGCCGAAGCTGCCCCAGCTCCCAGGTCTTCGGCCAGCCCAGACCCCCACCCACCTGCCCCTCTCCTGGGGCTGATCAAGGTGCAGTGAGCAGTCCCACCTGGGGCCCTCTGACTCTTGACTACCTGCAGGCAGGCGCTCCCAGAAACCCCTCTGGAGTGCTGGGTGTGGGCCCAGGCTCAGGGCCCCCGGCTGAGTGGTGGAGACCACGTTCCAAGACCCACTATTCAAAGAGCTGCTGCTGCTTCAGGTTGGTCCCCAGAGCTCCACACCTGCCCCCGTCCCACCTCCAGCGAGCTCCAGAATCTTACCCCAGAGGACTCACCTCAGCCCCAAGCACTGCCTGCACACAGCCAGCCCCTACCTGTGGCCCCTGTCCCCAGCCCCCTCTGCAGTCACTACCCTCTCCCCCCACCCCCCAACCACCTTTCCCTCCACAAGCCAGCAGCCACACCTCCAGCCCCAGGGCAAACCCTCCGGTCCCTCCGGTCCCTCCAGGCACTCTCCCACCCACCTGCCCCGCTGGGTTCCTGCTGCCAAGGAAACTGGCTCCAAGTGGGCACGAGCAACAGGCCGGGGCCTCCACCACCCACGTGCCGTGGCTCTGAATCAGCCCCCCCTTCACCTGCCAGGGGCCACACGGGCCCCGCACTGAGAGACCCGGGGCTATCCCTGGACTCGTACCACATCCCTCTTAAGGGACAGCTACTTCGGCCACTGCACGGTCCTCACTGCCCCCGCCCCCGCCCCCACTCCCACCCCCGGGAGGGAATCCTCTCTCCCAAGGAAGGAGGCAGCACAGGGCGGGGGGGGGGGGGGGGGGGGGGGGGGGGGGGGGGCAGCACTGGGGAGAGGAGGGCGTGCCTCCGACCGGGCACCGCAGGCCTGGCTCAGAGGTGGAGCCGGGCAGAGGCACCGAGGGGCACTCTGCGGTCACAGCCGTCACACCCAGTGCACCCTGTGGCCACCACCTGCAAGGCCGTGGGTCAGACTGGCGGGAAGGGACAGACCAGAGCCTGGCCGGCGGCCCCGCTTGCGGGCCGGCTGTGGGGGTGTCAGGCCGACACGAGCAGGCTGAGCGCCGGGCGCTCTCCACAAACAGCCCGAAACCTGAGCCGACAGGCTCCCGCTGCCAGCAGCGACGCAAGCGCTCGGAGCGCGCGGGCGGCCAGGATGGGCGGGGCGGCGGCCCCGGGAGGAGCGGGAGGCCGCCAGCGCTGGAGGCAGCTGCCGGTTCAGTAGCTGGGAGAAGCCATTAACGGCCGTTTGGCGAGAGAGCAGAGGGGATCGCGGGCTCTGGATGCAGACAGGCCTGGGCTCGTCCCCGCGGGATCCCAAGTTACTTCGAGGCCAGGGCGCCGCGGAGCCGGCCAGGGCTGCAGCCCGGCCCCCGCCCGCCGCGGAGGTCTCTCCGGGCACGGGAGGGTCCCACGGTGGACAGGAGGGGGGTCAGGCCCTGGGGCTCAGGGACTGGGATGAGGTGGATGCCTCCCGGTCTCCCTGGCCAGAGTTCAACAGCCACCCCTCACCTCTCATCTATCGCCGGCCTCAGTTTCTCCCAGCTGCTCGGAACAAAGAGGGGCCTCGATGCCGCGAAGGCCGCCGGCCCCCTCCCCCCACCCCGCCCCACCTCCCCCGGGTCCGGCGGCTGGATGAGATCACGTCTGTGAGGTGCGGTGCCGTGGGAGAGGAGTGAGGTGGACGTGTGGGGGTGGGGTGGACACAGCCTGCGGCTGCTCCGGACTCCCCCCACTCCAGGCCCCCCGCCAGACCCAGCAGCACGTCCAGGGGACTTGGGCCCCAACGTGGCTTGGGATGTGAGTCTGGGGGACTGAGGAGGGCAAACGTACGGAAACAGGACTCAGACCATCCCACGAGGGTAGATTGCCACTCATCAGTCAGCATCTGGGGTGGGGGGCTCCCCAAAGCCGAGGCCAGCAGTCAGAGGGTCCAGAAGCCCCAGCACACACCAGCTCAGGCCTCAGATCCAGACCCAGGGGTGGGGCGGGGTGGGGCAGGGCCCAGGGGAAGGGACTCCAGGTGTGGCCACCACACAGCAGCATCCAAGAAGATTCTCTCTCCCAGGAGCACGAAACCCGTGAGGACACCTCTGCCGCCGGCCAGAGCCCGAGTGGGGTCCACACGGTGCCGACCACCTCTAAGCACGCTGCAGGGAGAAGGTGTAGCTCTGACACCAGGAATGTGCCCGGACCGCGGCCCCCGAGCCCTATGCTCTGTGCCGGGTCTGTTCAGGTGCCCGATGGGACCCCTTGCCGCCTGGCCCCCAGGCCTGTCCCCTGAAGCCCACCCCGCTTTGCCAGGATGGCAGAGACACCCACAAAGTCAGCAGCACGGAAGGACCCGGAGCACCCCAGGCACACGTGCTGCTCAGAGAAGCGTCCGCCGGGCCTGGCAAAGGCCGGGCTCTGCCGCCCCCTCGAGCCGCAGGCTGGCTGTGCTGGCAGAGCTCAGGAAGGCGGGCATCGAGCCCCCTCCTGTCACTCACACATATGGGATAGTCATTGCCAGAGGAAGCGGCCCCCGCAGGCCGGGCCGGGAGGAGCGCCTCCCTGTGGGCAGGCCGAGGCCCCTCCCCCGCCTCTGCACTCCATTTACAACCATCATCGATTTCTCAAAATACCAAATATAAAAAAGTAGCCGACAGGATGTGGCTGCCGACAGCCAGAGCCCCTGGGAGGGGGGAGACAGGCAGGGAGCCGCACTGCGCTGGCCCCCCCCTCACCGTGTGCGCCCGCTGCTCCGGCCAGGAAACCAATTTATTTTGTTTTGTCTCTGTTCTCTAAACGCACAGAGGCCAGATCGGGCGGGCAGCCAAGGCTCCTGCAGCCGCTGCCAAGAGAGCGTGAGGGTGGGGGTGGAGGCCGAACAGGGGAGGGGGCGCGTGCCTCCCCAGGCCCCGGGACAGCCCCTGACAGGCAGCTCTGGAGGGCCGTTGTCCCTGCAAGCCATGCGCCAAAGCCGTCCCCCTGCAGCTCCAAAGAGGCACACACCTGGGCGCCCACCAGGGCCCTGGGAGGCGCGGGGCCACAGCCCTGCCAGTGACTGGGACACACGTGGGAGGGGACAGGCAGGAGGAGAGGGCCACCTCCGGGCTCAGAGCTCCTCAGCCTCCAGCCCTCCCACATCAGGCAGGCCCAGGGAGCTGAGCCTCTGGCCCACACACCAGGGCCTCCGGACGCCAGACTGGGCACCACTTGCCCACTGCCACGCTTGTCCCTTCAGACGACAAACGTGAAGGAGTGACCGGATTCACTGGAGCCACATCAGTCCACTCCTCAAGGACACCGAGGAGAGCGGGGGCGGAACACCCAAAGGCCACCCACCTCCTGCCCTCAGCACCCAGACCCGTCACCCCCCCGAGGCCCAGCACAGGCCAGCTGGTGCGACAGAAGCCACCCCTGCCCCAACCTCTCCGTGCCCACCGAGAGCACAAGCACAGCCTCTGCAGAGCGCACGGGGGACCCCAGCATCAGGGGCCGCCCCACAGACACACCTGGGGGTCCACCGCATCACATCCCCCCTCCCTCCTTTCCTAGTGATCCCACACACACTCACCCTCCTGCAGACAGGTGTCCTGACCCCAAAATCGCTCTCCCAAACCACGAGTGGGGCCCCTCACTGTGGCCTGACTCCTCTGTGCCCAGCACAGCACAGCCCCCCTGGGGAAGAGGCAAGCCCAGCCCGCACCTCCTCATCAGAGCTGTCTTCCGCGTACTCTTCGTAGCCCTTCGCTCTCGCCACCTCTGTCCTTGGGGAAGGGATGCCAGCCTGTAGAGAGAAGGGACAACTGTTAGGTCAGGACGTGATGCCCTCTGACCTCGGACAGAGCCCAGGCCCGAAGTCCCTTGGCCCCTCCTTGGGACTGGAGGCTCGGGAACAAACTATCCCTCTTGCTGATGCCGAGGCTGAGGTTCCCGCCGCCCCCGATCTCTAGGCAGCTCCAACCTGGCCCTGGGCCTCAAGACAAGATCAGGGTCACCCCAGGTCTAAGCAGGCCTCATGGGCCTCACCTGGGGTCCTGTCAAGGGCCAGCCCCATCACTACATTCAAGTTCCTCCAAGGAAGGACCCCAGGGAAGGGCTGACACCTGGTGCCAGACTGGAAAAGGAACAGTCAGCAACAAAGCCACCAGCTGAGGGCCTGGCCACCCCCGCACCAGTTAACGAAAAAACCGGCTGCAGGGCTCCTGGCCCGACAGCCCCTACCCGGCCCTGCCAGGTTCAGGAGAGCCCGGGGTCCGGGGGCAAGGTGGGAGAGGCCACTCGGGGGCAGCAAGTGAGGGCAGGGCAGGGGGGTTACCCACACCCAGGCCAGCCGCTCTGGAGGCAGGCCTGTGGCACCTGCTGCTGGTGGTCACGAGGCCACAGCCGGCTCACTCCTAGGGCGAGACCCTCCTCCCAAGGCGGCCTCCGGTCTGCAGCAGCTGAGAGAGAGGCGCCCCCTAACCTGCAGAACGCTGCGGGGGACACAGCCCTCTGGCACCCACCCCACCCACGTGTCCACGGCCCCAGGCTGACCCCGGTCCACCAGGTCAGTGAGTGGGCGCCACTGAACGTTCACACCCTAACCTGGAAAACAGATCCTTCCCTCACGGGGTGGGGGGATCGGGTGTACCGGAACCAGGACTGATGGGGAAAACAGCGCTACCTCTCACTCCTGGGCACAGTAAAGTACTCTGGAGCAGGAGCCCCTGAGCGCGGCACCCCCGCCAGAGCCCCGCTCCCCCTGACCGGGCAAGAGCCAAGGGCCTGCGAGGCGGCTCTTCCTCTCGCCTGTTTTTTCCCTCAGTATAAGGAGGGTGGGAGACTAAGTTTTTCTCCAGGCCAGGAACAAGGCGGGATTCGGTTTCCATGTCTCCCCCACCCCGCTCCCCATGCTGCACGCGCTGTGGGAGCCATGCCCGCTAAAAGTGGGTCAGCACCGCCTGATGGGTGCGGGCCGTGGGTGGGGGGCAAGGAGGGCCCAGAGCTCTCCTCCCATCCTTGCCCGAAGGGAGCTCCGCCTGCAGCAGCGGCCAGGGGGCACACCTGCCCCAGGCTCAGGGCCGGGCACCAGGCCTCCTCAGCAAGTGCCCCCAATGCCAGGCCCCGGCCAGCAGGTCCACGGTGGCGGCCCCGGCCAGGCTCCATGGCCACCCACAGCACCAGGCCTCCTCATGCTCTCCAGCAGCACTGAACCCTGCAGAGCCCTACATCACCTGCGCCTCAGGCCACGGTCATGGGGTCCCCTTGTCCTCCAGCGCACCCCACATCGTCCTGTGCTGGGTGTGGCCAGCGCCCCGAGCAAGCGTGCAGGCACAGGGAGCCAGAGACAGGCCGGTCCCCGGCAAGGAGGGGGCGCAGGGAGCCAGAGACAGGCCGGACCCGGCAAGGAGGGCCACCCCAGCAGCGGGCAGCAAGTTCCCACACAAAAGAGCTGGACCCCCAGCCCTCCTTGGTCTCTCTCCAGAAGTGGTGCTGCAGGCAGCACGGTGGCCACCAGGGGGCAGCAGAGGTGCGGGCGCAGCCCAGCTCCAGGATCCAGGGGCGGCTCCGGGAGCGACCCCTTCACAGCCTGGAGACCCTTTGCTGGGCATTCAGGAAAAGGAAAATTTAAAAAGACAACTTAAAAGGAACGTGAAACACGAAAGGACGCGAACCCAAGAACGGGGCCCCACCACCCTTGCCTCCTGTCTCTCACTCGGCGCAGCCCCGACCGCCAGCGTCGGAGACCCCTGGTCCTCAGGCGCAGAATCCAGGAGGTCGGGGTCTGCCCAGACCCACACCGTCTGCAGGACACAAGCACCCACCTCAAGACAGGCTCAGCCCTGCGTGGCACTGCCCCCTCGATGTGCCCACATTGGACACATTGGTGGACAGAGAGGCAGCCTTCTGTCGACGAGTGCCCCCCTGACCAGGGGGTCTCAGGACGGGCATCCGCTGGGAGGGGCTCCAGCCAGGGCACAGCAGGAGTGAAGGGCAGACCCGTGTACAGTGGCGCGAGGAACTGTGGGGCATCAGCAAAGAGGCCAGCAGCAGCAGGCAGGCAGTCCGGGGGCCAGTGTCCAGGCAGGGCCAGAGGCACGCAAGGGCACGCTGAGCACTAGGGAGAGGGAGGCCGTGTCGACAGCTGGGCAGCAGGCCAGGACCGCCTCGGAGCGGAACAAGCAGTGGGCACCCCTGGGTGAAGGGCCACGGGGCAGACAGCACTGGGAGCCCGGGTCAGGCCGTGTCCCTGAATCCTGGGCGGCCTCTGGACCTGGTCCTCAGGGAAACTCGCTCCTGCTTCTCTACCCACCCCCAAGACTGTAATACACCGTGAAGACCGAGGCGGGGGCCCCGAAGGGGTTCTGACAGCCTAAATGGCATCTCATTGCAGCTGCAACAGACCCAGCCCGGCCACACCCCACTGCCACCGCCAAGCACGCATGTGATAACACAGGCTCCCCGACCTCCCGACGCGGGCTGTGCTGGCTCAGACTAGGTCAGCCAGGCTGAAACTTTGCTCCCTGCATGGCCCTCCCCGCGGGGTCCCGGGCAGGACTGCTCACAAGAGGGTGCTGTCAAGAGACTGAGAAGAAAGGAAACAGCAGCCACCACACCCTGAAGGTCCACAGGAGATGTGCCGGGCTCGGGAGTGTCCCTGACACCTCGGAGCAGGGGATACATCCAGAGCGCTACTGGTAACACATGTTCTCAGCGACCCAGGGGAGGAGCAAAGACCCCGTGCACAAAGGAGCCTCCAAGAACCTGATCCGCAGACCCTCCGGACTGGCCCTCGCTGCTGCAGAGCCTCCTCAGGGCCCAGCTCAGGGAAGGGGCGGGGTCAAAGAGCTCCGTGCACACGCCCGTCCGCGCACATGCCAGTCTGACCAGGAGCACGGACTGACGCCGAGGAGGTACACGTGTCAGAGAACATGCACCACCGGGGCCCGCCAAGGCCAGAGAGAACGTGAGATGAGAACACCCCTCATTTCTCAGAGAAAAAGGAGGGAGACTCGGGGCCAGGGTCATGCCCCGGGGGCAGGACCCGGCCCTGCACAAGGAGATGGTTGCCCTTGCCTGGCCGACATCAGGACACCAGAGACCGCTGACCATGCAGGGCGACCCGCTTCCCCATTTACAACAGAAAAACTGAGTGGGACTCGAAGCCACTGCTGCACGTGGCCGCAGGGGAGGAGGCCAAGGACCTGCCGGCACCTAGACCTGATTCACACGAGACCCTCGGGCCGAGGCCACGGCCAACACGGCCACGAGGTAAGGGTCCGAGAGGGATGGCGGGGGTGGACGCTGTAGCTGTTCCAAACCATAGCTGTAAATCTTTGACTTTCCTCCCATCAAGGGGCAGTCTACGTGCCCCCTCCCCAAATCTGAGTGGGCTTGTGGCCGGCTCACCTGTCCGAGGAGAGCAGCCCCGACTGACGATGCATGAATTCTGGATCCAGACCATGAAGCTCCTGCACATCTGCCCCATATAACAGACAGCCTGTCCTCAGAGCCCCGACGGTGGGGACGTCCCAGACGGGCAGGCAGACTTGCCCAGTGAGTGCCCATCATGCAGGCTGCCCCAGCCTGGACACGAGTGGAGAGGCCCCAGATTTCTTCCTCAGGACCCTCACCTGAGCCCCCAAACAAGGGGTGTGATGACTGATGGTCCTGCTAGACAGAACATACCAGAACCCTGGAGGGACACGGCTGAGGGAGGCTGCGGGACCCCCCCCAATCCCACTGACCATGTCACCCGGACACGACAGCACCTCACCCTGCCTGAACTCTGATCCCGAGATGAGAGTGCCACAAAATGTGTGATGCCTGGAGGTGGCAGGGCAGGTGGAGGAACCACTGCCTCCCCTCCCCCACGGGGCCGCATCCTCGCTCCTCCGGTAGGCGCTCCATTAACTAGCTGGTGACAGTCATCGGATGTGCCCCCAGCTGCCTCCCACAAGCCACAGCTCCACCGGTGCCAAGACCCAGGCGGGCCCCTTCTGCCCGCAGGTCTGCAGCACACAACAGGCAGAACTCTTCCTGAAATACCTACAGAACACTCCTCACGGGCACGATCACTAGTATGGTCACATTCTTGAATGCGGGGAGTAGACTAATGCGCCAACAATGGGAACTTCCGAACGAAAGAAAACAAAGTAGGAAAACCCCACGTAAATAAGGACCCAAGTAAACACAACAAGGAGGAAAAGTGGGTCCTAAACAAGCACAAAAGGGTAAGACGACTTTCAATACACAAATCCACTCAACACAAGCAGTCCAGAAGAAGCACAAAGACCTCACCTTTCCCAGGGGACCGCAGAGAGCTGCTGGGGAGGATGCCGGCAAGGGAGCATGCTCCTGCCTGCCAAGCAGGAAGCCAGGGACCCGGGAACGGGGAGGGCAGGGGTCGGCGTGCTGGGGACGGGGGGAGCCTGAGGAAGCTCCCCATGCCCGAGAGTGGACACAGGAGGGACGCAGGCAGGCGGCCGAGAGCCAGGGAGAGGCTGGGCGGGGGGTGGGGCAGAGGTGACACCCAGCACACAGGGAACACGCAGCACGGGGCCCCTCTGCAGCCTCCTTCGGTGACGCGTGTGCCGAGGACTGTCCGGCTGGGGCAGGCTTGCAGACGTACCGTGCAGAGTGAGGGGCAGGGGCTGGGCCCCACCTCGGCCTTGAGCTGGAGCCCGTGGGGAGCAGAGGGAGGGGCTCGGGGAGGGGATGCAAGGCCCCCAATGCCAGGGGTCCACGTGGCACTCCCTGACCCACGTGAAGGGGAACAGAAGTGGGGCCTGCAGAGCCTGACCTTCAAGAAACAGGACTGTGTCTTGGGGGGCACACAGCCGGAACCATGCTCCCAGAAACAAAGGAAAAGATGCCTCGTTCCCAACTTAAGAAAAAAATCACAGTGCAACACGAGGCCACTTTCCACGTATTAGAGTAAGAAAATACTGAGGTTTCACCACGCTAGATCTCGGCGGGATGGGAAACAGGTGCCTCGGGGGGTGTGGCGACTTTAAATAGCACACTTTCCTTCCGCTAAAAACGCATCGGCCTTTGACCCAGAGATGCTTCCCGGAACGTATCCGAAAACTTGCTTGCACGTGCAAGCAAATGAGGGGAGCATCGCAAGACCACCGGGACAGCACAAGGTCACAAGTGCCCACCCACCGCCGGCCCGTGCACGCTGCAGGCACTGCGCGCGAGGGTGGTCCTGAGACCGAGAGAAGAGCAGAGCAGAAGACGGCGGTTAGGAAGCCATCGGACACGACACAAACGGGCGCCTGGATGTGCGAAGAACACCCTGGGGAGACCCAGGGACCGGAAACAGTCCTCACCCTCGTGCAGGAGCAGAAGGCAGGGCAGGGCGGGAGGAACGACCCTCAGGAACTCCCGAGCGAGCGCTCTGCTGTGTCCCTACCATGCACGTCACATATTCCACACAACCCTAAGAAAGTAGTGGACACATCTGCACGGCCACCAAACCCCCAGGAGGAAGTGGAGGAGGAGCTCGCCGATGGTGGCACCCAGGGCAGCCAGACACCGAAGTGGGTGACCCTGAGCACCTGGGCCACGTAACCCCATCTCTCCCCATGGGAAAGGAAGGTGGACACTCAGGGCAGTCTCCAGAGAACATGCCTGTGACCACCTGGCCATCCACGATCACGTGTGGAGGGTCCCAGCAGGATGTTCGTGGCCTGCCCGGGATGGCCTGTGGCAGCCACACGTGGAACCCGTGGACGGACTTATGGGGCAGGGTCCCCGGACAATGACCTATCAGCCCCATACCTCCCAGAACCATTAGGCAAATACGGCAGCCCCCGCCTGCACAGGTACTCGGCAGCCTGCGTCACTTGATCGGTGTGTCTGGGCCACGGGGCATCAGAGACAGTCGGAAAAGCCCAGAGAACCGTACCCACAATTAGCACCTATTTCCTGCTGGCCTCTGCCCCAGGATGTGTGTCCTTGACGTGACGTTAGAACGCAACCTGACAATGAGGCAGGATGCCCTTCAGACACGTGAAGCAGTGTGGCCACCTGCTTCCTTGGAAGTGGGGGGGAGCCTGGAGACAGCTTGTGTACAGGAAGTGGAAGAAACGGCGACGGGAGCCAAGTCACAGACGGGAGCACGCAGCGGGGAGAGAAGTTACTGCAAAGCCTCACAGCACAGTGGCCGTCGGCACCTAGTAAGAACCAAGCCCCAGGAAGGAGGCACCGGAGCGGGAGGAAGAGCGGAAGAACATTTTGCTTGGTCGTACAAGCTGGAGCGGGTCCCTGGGAAAACGCCACTTCGACCTGACAAGCAGCTCACCTACAGCCGCTGTTTGCAAGACCACAGAGGCGGCCACGGCCAGAAGGCAGAGAACTCTGGGGCTTCCTGTTAAAAAGCTGGGACACCCGGCAAAGACACGAGCAGAAGCTGGCGTCACTGCTGGCAGGGGCCCATAGAGCTGACAGTGGTAGGGACACCGATTCTAGAAGCTGCTCAACGGAAGTGGGTCTTGGGTTGATGGCCCGTGCGGGTGGCAGGAACACCTTGTCAAGACAGGTTGACATCTTGACAAAAGCCTCCATGGTGTGACAGGTAACAGGCCCCTAGCTACAGCAGGTGAAACCCCGAGAGGACCTTGACCCAGGGGAACCCCCCCATCATAGGGCTTCAGACGGTGGAGTGCAGGCCTGACCGGGGCTGTCATGGGGGCCACTCTGGACGCCCCATATGGCCACGTTCGGGCAGATAGGAACACACGGGAAACGGTGACCGGCTGCTGGCTCAATTTCTGGCTACGAGGCTACGTGCTGCAGATGGGGCTCAGACCATCCAAAGAGGGGGTGTGGGCAGAAAACGTGGAGGGGGAACTGGCTCAACCAGGTGGATGGGTGTGAAAGGCTTGAGGAACAGGTGGAAAAAAGGAGACAGGGAGATTTCTACTAAGCGAGAGAACACTCCCCCCACACCTCAATCCCCTCTCTCTGCCTCAAGGAGTTCAAACGTAAGTGTGACGACTGTGATTAGAACAGGAAGTGCTCCAATACAGGCCACCTGTACCCCTCAATTAAAGCATAAAAAAGCCAGAGATGTGAACACTGGCACAGGGCAAGGCAGGACCCTGAGGTGGCCATCCAGGGTGTGTGTGGGACTCAGAACCGCTCATGGCTCGTGGGTCTCGTGTCCAGGACTGCCCACAAGAGACAGGGATGGCCTTACGGCCTGGGCGTGAGCAGGAAGGAGGGACACCTCCCAGGCAGGAGACAAGGAGGGTGAAGTCCTGAAGCCGCCCCCGCACGGCACACACCGGAGGGGCCCCGGTCCCGGCTTCAAGTGGGGGAGAGGCCAGGCTGCCGCAGAGTCAGCTCCCCCGGACGGAGGGCTGCGCCCCACCTTCTGACAAGGGAAGGCATCTGCTCTCTCCTGGGCTGTGGCCTCAGTCCCTGCTGGATGGCCCAGCAAGCAGACCGAGAAGGCGGCCCTGCAGAGAACACCTGGCCACGTTGGCACAGAAACCCGAGAAGGACCCATGTGGACAAGCACGTGCCCAGCAGCTCAGAAGGGACGGAGCGTGGGGACACGCAGAATGCGCCCCTTCCATCAGACCCCCTGGACATCCTCTCGAGGTACTTGCACCGTTACCTCATTTAGAGAACTTAAAAAAATTTTTCCATTAAAGGGGCGCCTGGGCAGTTCAGTCATTTGAGTGTCTGACTTCATTTGTCTGACCTGACTTCAGGTCATCAACTCGCTTTCATGGGTTCGAGCCCCACGTCGGGCTCTGTGCTGACAGCTCAGAGCCTGGAGCCTGCTTCAGATTCTGTGTCTCCCTCTCTCTGCCCCCGCCAACCCCCGCTCACGTTCTCTCTCAAAAATTAATAAAGGTTGGGGCGCCTGGGTGGCGCAGTCGGTTAAGCGTCCGACTTCAGCCAGGTCACGATCTCGCGGTCCGTGAGTTCGAGCCCCGCGTCAGGCTCTGGGCTGATGGCTCGGAGCCTGGAGCCTGTTTCCGATTCTGTGTCTCCCTCTCTCTCTGCCCCTCCCCGTTCATGCTCTGTCTCTCTCTGTCCCAAAAATAAAAAATTAAAAAAAAATAAAAAAAAAAATTAATAAAGGTTAAAAAAAAAAAAAAGAAAGAAATGTTTATTTAAAAAGTTACTTAATTTTTTTTTTAAGTAGGCTCCACACTCAACACAGGGCTTGAACTCAGGACCTAGATCAAGACCGTGTGCTCTACCTATTGACTGAGTCAGCCAAGTGCCCCAAAAGTTATTTAACTTTTAAAAATTACTTTTAAAATTCTGTTTATAAACAAAGACAAAAAACCCTTTGTAAAAAAAAAAAAAAAAAAAATGGGGGGACACCCGGGTGGCTCCGTCAGTTAATCATCTGACTTCAGCTTAGTTGATGATCTCACGGTTGAGTTCGAGCCCTGCATCAGGCTCTGTGCTATAAGCACAGAGCCTAATTTGGATCCTCTTTCCTTCTCTCTCTGCCCCTCCCCAACTTGCATGCACATGGGCTCCCTCTCTCTCTCTCTCTTTCCCTCCCTCCCTCAAGTAAAAATACACTTTAAAAAATTTTTTTTCAAAAAAAAAATTGGGGCACCTAGCTGGCTCTATCTGTAGAGCATGTGACTTGATCTCAGGGTCATGAGTTCAAGCCCCACGTTGGGTGTGTAACCTACTTAAAAAATACGTTAATTAATTAAATTAAATAAATATGTCAGTGTGTGGACCCTTAATTTTAAAAGCAGGAGAAAAGACACGGGAAGGTGATGAAACTTAGCTGTGGTCACGAACCACAGCAAAGGCAGGGAATGAGAACTCCCATTCTGTACCGAACAGTGCTGAGAAAACATTTAATTTTTGTCAAGAAAGTGTATTTTGTAAGGTTTTTAAATGTTTATATATCTCTGAAAGAGGACCCGCACATGCTCAAACAGGGGAGGGGCAGGGAGAGAGGAGACAGGGGATCCGGGGCAGGCTCCACGTTGTCAGCACAGAGCCCCAAACGGGGCTTGAACTCACGAACCATGAGATCATGACCCAAGCAAAAGTCAGATGCTTAACGGACAAAGCCACCCAGGCGCCCCTATTTTATAATTTTATAAAGCTAAAAAGAGGGAAAAATCGTTGACCATCACCCTACAAACCATGGTCAGTACAGTAAACATATCTCTCCCTGCACACCAGCACTACAACTAAGGCTTGAGTGAGTGGAAGGTTGAAATGTGACTTTAAATCTTTTCTTCCTAGGAAACAGAACAAGCACGGCTTTTTGGTTTCTATTATGGGGGTGGACTTCTGTATGATTCAAAGTCGTAACTTCCAGAACACCAGACCCACTGGAAATACAGTTATAAACTACTTTCTAAAACATTCCAGGGGCGCCAGGGTGGCTGTCCGTTGAGCGTCTGACTCTTGATTTCGGCTCAGGTCCTGATCTCAGGGTCGTGAGTTCGAGCCCCACCTGGGGCTCAGTGCTGACAGCAGGGAGCCCACTTGTGATAGTCTCTCTCTCAAAATAAATAAATAAACTTTCAAAACCAGTAAATAAAACATTCCAAACAGCTAATGTCATATTTTAGTTTAAGCTTTTCTCTCATTTTTCTCACTTGAGACAAGAGCCGAAGTACCCCTTCCCCGTCACCACAGGGGCGGGCACGATCCCGAAGCGTCAACCGGCAAGGCTCTCTGGGGCCAGGCTCGAGCGGAACGGCGCTCCTGTCGGGCTGGCTCCCTCTTGTGCGTCCTGGGAGCTCCCCGCCAGACAGTCTCTTGCGCCTGAATCCCCACCTCAGGCTTTGCCCCTGGGAAACCCAGGCTACGACTGAGTCTAGCAAAGAGGGCTGAGTCCTACGGAAAGGTGACGTCAGAATCACCTGAGGGGGAGGCCCAGGGAGGTGGACTTTTCAAGTTCCTGAGAACAGAGCGCATAACTGTGAAAAACAGCACTCGACTCGGAGCGCTCCAGCTCCAACCAGGAAGCTTGAAAACAGCAGTGAGGACGCTGAGAGCCCGAGGCCTGAGGGTCGCTTTCTTTCCTGGCCACCTTCATGCCAGAAGGGCCCACCAGGAGGCTCCTCACTCACCCACCTGCACCTGCTGCCCAGAGGTCTCCTCCATCCTGCTGTGGCTGTCATCACCGCTGGCCCCATCCTCTCCCTCGGCTGGGTCATCCTCACTGCTGTCGCTGCCGGAATCCTGCAGGCCTGAGAACACGCTCTCCTCGCTTTCAGACAGGCCAGAATCACTGCCATCCTGGAGGCTGGCAGCCGACGCAGAGACGAGGGCGGTCTGCAAGAAGCAGTGTTGGTGACAGCCAGGTGTCCAACCCACCCTCCGCCCACCAGGCACCCTGCTTGCCGACCACTGGCTCTGTGTGGCCAGCCTCCAAGGCCACAGCCCTCAGGCTTCTTCAGCAGAGCTCTGCTCACCAGACAGCATCTCATCCCTAACTCTGCAGGACACGGCATACAGTTCGTGACCTGGTCACTGCCTTTACCAGAAAAAGTTGAACGACAGGAAATCGTACACCTTGAGGAAGCACTTAAGCACAGAGTCGCGGACTCGCTATTTTTTAACAGTTTGCAACTCCCTCACCTTCTTGGACACATAAAAGTTACCCCACAGCACACGACCTAGTTACCACGGACACGACCCTGCTACAGCTCACCGCACCGTCTACCTCTGGCGTTTACTCAGGTGCACAGTGATGACAGCAAACAAATACCACGAACGCAAACAGCTCCTCGAAGTACGGACCAGGTGGTGGAAGCAACCAAGTCTGGTGCCCACAGCTACCTCCTGGTAGGGCAGGAGGGCACCCGACCAGGTGTCGGGGGAGCCTGATGACACAGCTAAGTGGGGTCGATTGAGAAAGGCTAACCTGTACATGCCTCCTAACACTTTCTACAACCCAGATGTAATGACATCACGCAACCGACCTGGGGTTGGCTGGACAGCAGGCGTGGCCGTGAGTCCACTTAAAATCATGTCCAATGCAGTAAACCCTGGGTTCCAGGCAGGCTCTTTCAATCTCGTCTCTTACCTTCAGAATACGCCTATCGCATTAAGCGGCGTGTAGATGTGTAGATATTTACACAACGGCAGGACGCATAATTCAAAGGGTCTGAGAGGCTGCTGCACAGATGCCACCTGTACTTCCCGCTGCTTCTACTCCGCCTCCCACTCCAGCCACCCCCTGCGCAGGTGCTTGCTGCCAAGGACGCTCGCCACGAGGCCACCTCCAGCAGGGGACAGACGGCCCCTTCTTTCTCGCATCCCCGGGCCCGCAGCGCGCCGGGCGGCCTCGCCGTGTGCGGAGGAGCCACCACGTGCGGCCACAGGCCCCGCCGCCCGACCCCGCCGCCCGGCCCCGTCCCCGTCCCCGTCCCCGCTGTCACCTCCTCTGGCTCCAACTCCGGCTCGGGCTCCGACGGCCGCTTCCCAGGCCGCGTCCCCGTGGCCGCCGCACGCCCCGCGCCCCGAGCACCCGCCATGCTACCCGGCTAGACCCGGACCCGCGCCGCCACTTCCGGCAGCGCCGGCAGCGTGGGGACTGGGGGCGGGGCCTGCGGGGTCAGGGGGCGCGGCCGGTCCCGCCCCGCCCGGGCCGATTGGTGGGGCGGGGCGGGGCCAGCGGGCGCAGGCGCGCGGCGGCAGGAACGCGCGGGCCTGGGGCGGGGCCGGCGTGCGCGCGCCGGGGTGACGCGAGCGGGCGGCGCCGGCGGGAACGCGCCCGTCGCAAGATGGCGGCGGCCATGCTAGGCCGCGGGGCCGTGTGTGCGCAGCGGACGGCGGCGGTGGCGCTGCCCCGGCGGCAGGCGCGGCGGCGGCGCTAGCCTGGCCCTCGGCCCCATTTCGCGGTCGTCACCACCGCCTCTCCCCGCCTTGCACGGTATGGACCTGCCCGTGGGCCCCGGCGCGGCGGGGCCCAGCAACGTCCCGGCCTTCCTGACCAAGCTGTGGACCCTCGTGAGCGACCCAGACACCGACGCGCTTATCTGCTGGAGCCCGGTGAGGGGGTGGGGCGAGTCCCCGTGAGGGGTGGGATGTGGGGGCGGGAGCTCAGGGTCAGGGTTCGGAGGAAAACGTGAGGGGCCCGCTCCTTGTCGGCCCCTGCCGCGCCAAGTGTCCCTGGGCTGGGGAGGAAGGGCCTCTTCTTTGGTCTTTCGCTAAGTGTTGAACAATCGCGGAAGTGTGTCTGTCCTTAGAACAGTACCCAATCTCGCTGGCGAACAGTCAGCCTAGGTGATCCTCTGAATCTTCTCAAATGAGTTTCCAGGGTGGTGTGGTCGGCAGCTATTTGGAGAAAATTAGGACGTGGCGCGTGAATTGGAGGGCGTTGCTCTAGTGCGAAAGGAAAGGGAGCGAAAACAGAAAGTAAAACGTCATAAAGTTCAGATTGATCTTGAACCCATGTCCAGAGATAGTAGAGTTGGGCTTTCCTAGAGTAGCTTTGGTTTTGATTCTTCACTGGACGAGTTTATTCAAGTCCTTGTCTCCAGTTGCCTGGCAGCAGGCTTGTTTACATGGTTTGACCCTGCAAGACCGGACGACTCCGGTTTTGCAGAGGTAAATCAGAGAGTGTGTATGGAGTTGAAGCTCAGAATCTGCTGTTCCCATCCGAGCTGTGATGTCGTGTCTGGGGAAGGCCAGAGCCATACCCCAGGCTGGCAAATGGGTGACCTGAAGAAAGGCCACTCTGGTCATGCAGAGCCTATGGGCGCCCCCAAATACGCTTTGACCTCCTGAGGGCCAAAACGCTGGGTTTCTCAGACTTGAAGTACTTCTCTCCTTCATGCTCTTAGGCAATTAGGAATGAAGAAATGTTTAGCTTGAAGCTAGCCCCTAGCTGGAGGCCAAGTTCTCTCTTGGGCGGTCTGTTTGCTCAAGTCTGCTGCCTGAAGACTGCGAATAAAGAGACTAGATATCATGCAGCATTCTTTTGGGAGACACTTTGTGTTGGCTTCAGTGACATGCCTGTGTGGCCACTCTCCATTTCTCAGTGCACTGCGTGTTTACTCTGAGGACAGACTGGAGTCCCGAAGAGGGGCAGCATGCTTTCCCAAAGGCTGCGTGGTAGTACCATCCACTCTTTCCAGACCTTGCATTTTTCTGACCCAAGGGAGTGGTCTCATGTTTCTGTCTTCTTTTATCTTCCTTCTTCCTCTTTTTCCTTCCCCTAACTCCCAGGACACACTCTTAACCCAGACCAGGGAGGGGCATCAGAAATGCTCTGGAATATTCCAAGCCTAATCCTACGAGGGTGATCCACCCCACCTGCTAGGGTGCCCCTTAATCTGCTCTCTTTTTCTGCTTAGAGACTGTGAGGCGAGTGGGTGAAGTGTCACCAGCATACTCTCCAGGACCCACAGCCTGTGTTCTGGGCAAGGCCTTTGAACAGGAATGGTCAGGCCTGTGACAGCCTTCACTTAGAGTGGCTGCACCACGCATGAACCCCAGGCAGGGGGATGGGGAACCAGCTGGAGCACAAGTATTTGATCCTTCCTGGTTTGTATGCAGGTCAAGCAGGACATAGTGGTAAGGGCTGGCACCAGCAGTGAATAGAGAAATCACAACAGTAGCTCAGCAGTGGAAGGAAGCCCTTTTCCAGGCTGTGCAGGGGGCTGTTGAGCTGCCTGGCTCAGAGACAGGAGATGGTCCTATACCTGTGTCCTCTGTCAAAAAAGTTCACACAGGGCCTTCTGCAGACTTATGGCCCGGAGTCTGGCTCTCAGAGGCCTTGGAAAGCTCTGATGTCTTTGCTTTCGGTGTTTTTTCCTTTGTGTTGGAAGTTTTCTCTCAGTTCTACCAAGAGAGACTCACCACGTTTGACCTAAGGGACAAGGGGCAGTCAGAGGATTGGTGCTTGACTCTCAAAGGTGAATAAGGTGGGGGAAGGGGTTCATCCCCAGAAACCCTGGCCAGTGGGGCCACGTCCGAAGAGCATTGGGCTTTTTTATTATTACTATTTTTTTTAATTTAGATCCAAATTAGTTAGCATATAGTGCAACAGTGATTTCAGGGGTTAGGTTCCTTAATGCCCCTTACCCATTTAGCCCATCCCCCCTCCCATAACCCCTCCAGTAACCCTCAGTTTGTTCACCATATTTATGAGTCTTCTGTTTTGTCCTCCTTCCTGTTTTTATGTTATTTTTGTTTCCCTTACCTTACGTTCATCTGTTTTGTCTCTTAAACTCTTCATGAGTGAAGTCATATGATATTTACCTTGCTCTGACTAATTTCACTTAGCATAATAACTTCCAGTTCCATCCACATAGTTGCAAATGGCAAGATGTCATTCTTTTTGATTGCCGAGTAATACTCCATCGTGTATATATACCACGTCTTTATCCGTTTATCCATCGATGGACATTTGGGCTCTTTCCATACTTTGGCTATTGGTGATAGTGCTGCTGTAAACATGGGGGTGCATGTGTCCCTTCGAAACAGCACACCTGTATCCCGTGGATAAATGCCTAGTAGTGCAATTGCTGGGTCGTAGGGTAGTTCTATTTTTAGTTTTTTGAGGAACCTCCGTACTGTTTTCCAGAGTGGCTGCACCAGCTTGCATTCCCAGAGCGTTGGGCTTCTTGTGCCCAGCCTGAAGGACAGACCAACAGGTCACTGCCCCCAGACAGTCGTGTTGGCTTACTCACTCTCAGATCCTCATACAGTTAAAGACACCCTGGGCACGGCATCTCAGCGGGTCCTTAGAGGTCCCACAAGACCCTGCAGCTCCTGCTGCTGTAGGGACGGAACTCGGTGAGCATGAGTGTAGCCTGTGGGTGTGCCCCAGCGCTTCTGACCTGCAGCCTGTGCTGTTCCCCTTACCACCCACACCCACTGGGACTCTCTGTGAATTGGGCCTGTCTGGCCTAGGGATCAGGCCTGGGTGAGGCTGGGAGGTGCTTGACGGCACAGTTTAAGGAGGCGCTTTTTCTTAGGGCCACGTGGAGGAGGCCCTGGTGGGGGGGGGGGGGGGGGCGGGGCTCCTTAAATTTTGGCCTTTGGCGCCTCTCTGGCCCCACCCTGGTACCGGTCTGCTCTGTGCAATTCTCTTTTCTTTGGGAGCAGGAATGAACCTAATAGGATTGTGTGGAGGTGGAGGCCTAGGAACTGGAGGTCGCCAAGGCCAGGGCCTGTCCCAGATGGCCCTTGAAGTGCCAGCGGTCGGAGGCTCACTCTGGAGGGGCTGGGTCTCTGGGTGGAGAGTCCTAGGCACAGCACTTCCTGTAGTTAGGTCATCAGCTCCCTGTGAGACTACTTGAACTGGTCTGCAACCCGTACACTCAGAGCTGGCCATGGAACATTTCCAGAGCTCCCATGACCGGCAGGAACACTCCTCCTCTCCTGGCATTGAGAGCCAGGTGAGGCCTGCCGAGCTCGTTCTCAGACAGCCGGCAGGACCGGGCAGGCCCTCTGGATCTTGCCCTTGGGGATCTGTCGGTTGAGCCAAAATGCTGAAGGAGCACCCCGGGTTAGTGCTCCCCAGTGGCAGGCTGGGAGGCACATGGCAGGGCCCAGAGGCTCCCAGGGCCTCCCTGAACCCAGACGGCCGCAGGACCAGCTGCCAAAAGCAGCACAGGTGTGCTTGTCCAGACCTTGCCTGCAGCGTGAGGCTAAACTGAGCCTTTTTGTATCTGTTCTCCATCCACAGCCATGCAAGAAGGTGACAAATGGCTATTTCGTAGAGAAGAAAACTGAGTCTCAAAGACATTAGGAAACTTAGCAAAGAAAGCTGGGGATTGGTTAAACTGGACCTGAAGGCCACCGTCTTCCCGGTGATGGCCAGCTGTTGCTCTCTGACTGCCTTCCCCGGCGCTCCACACTTCAAGACGCCGGCCCCACCCTCACCTGCTTTCTTAGTTAGACCCTAGCTACGCTTGGACTGCCCTGTGCTGCAGGCGTTCACAGGCAGAATTGTATTTTGGATTTTTACGTGAGAGTTCCCCTTGCTTCTTCTGTAGACATAAACACATACATGGACAGACAGACGGACGAGACTGGCAGAGACCTATAAACGACAGGCTCTACATGGTGGCCTCCTGCGTCTGTTTCCTCCTGCCCCCCCCCCGGGGGGCGGGGAGGGGGGAGGGGCCCAGGGCGGGGGTTCTCAGAAGGGGGCTGGAAGTCTGGGCCGTTGACGGTCTCCTTGAGGAGAAGGTAGATGTCCAGGGCGTAGCCGTGTGTGCCTGACTCCTCAGGACCCGTGTGTGCTCAGAACTCTTTATTAAAGGACCAGGGAGGGGGCAGTGGAACCTGCAGGACCCACTCTGGGAGGTGCAAAGAGCTCCCGTTGTGTATCACCAGGGACTGAGACAGGGTCCTCACGCTCCATACACCCCGGGGCTTCCAGCTCTGGCTGCGGGATTCTCTCCAGCTCTGGAAGGAGGCTGTGACACGAGGAAAGCTGCCCTCAAATGCTTCCCAGTCCTGGTAGCACAGCAGCCAGCACCACCGACTCTTCCTTTCTTGACCCTGAAAGCTGTCAGAGTGAGCAGAGTCACTAACCTGCGCGTGCTCGGTGGTCTGGAGGTGTGAGTCTGGGGGCCAGTGGCCAGAGGGCCAAGGATTAGGAGGGATGTATTGGTGCCTGTGTTGCAGGAACTAATAAAGTGAACTTGAGCAGAAACCAGAAAAGGACGTGATGGTGCAGATGGTCTCACACTCAGATAAGGACACAGCCAGGGTAGAGGAGGGGTCCTCAGTGGCTCTCCCTTTCTGGACCAGCCTCACGCCCCCTGACACCTCACTCTACACCCGGATTTCTCTGCTTCTGTGGCCACGTTGGCTCCAGCCATACTCTCACTGCCTCTAATGCCCGTGTTCCTGGAACCCAGAGAGTAGTCGGCCAGCCACATTCAGAACGGAGCACATCGTGCAGACTGGTCTTTGGATTGACTTTTGAGGAACAAAAACCGGGGACTAAGGTGTCCTGGGGCAGATACTTGAAAAATGCAGTGGTATTCCCTCGTGGAATACAGTGGTTGTTAACCCTTTGGGGTCGTGGAGCCCTTGGAGAAAATACTCAAAGACAGAGACCCTCTCTGTAAAAACATACATCCCTGCAGAATTTTGGATTCATTTTAGGTTGTTCCCAGGGCCATCAAAAATAAGACCAGAGGCTCCAAATTTAGTCAGACTTGGCAGTTACCAAGAAGTGCATCTTGGGGCACCCGACCTGCTCAGTGCATGGAGCATGCGACTGTTGGATCTTGAGGTTGTGAATTCAAGCCCCGTGCTGGGTGTAGAGTTTTGTGGGTTGTTATTTATTTATTTATTTATTTATTTATTTATTTATTTATTTATTTATTTATCAAGAGCACATGAATGCTGAGGAGAGGGGCAGAGGGGGAGAAAGAATCCTAAGCAGGCTCCACACTCAGTGTGGAGCCCAACATGGGGCTCAATCCCACGACCATGGGATCATGAACTGAGTCAAAACCAAGAGTCAGATGCTCAACCGACTGGCTATCCAGGAGCCCCCAGAGTTTACTTTTTTTTAAAAAAATGCATTTCAGGGTGAGGGCATTGGTTACCAGCAAGCAGATGGGCACTCACTTCTCCCTGTTCCTTCCATATTTCTAATCAGAGGCCTTTTTAGGAAAAGCTAAGATCACCTCCAGGATTCCCTGGAGGCAGCAGAGAAGGCGGGGCCTTGAACCACGAGGCAGGGAGAGAGAACATCGGGTTCTGTGATGGATTCACCAGGAGACATCTGAAACTCCTGATGGCCCTTCAGGTAGGGCTTATAGGACACGTTCAATGTGGGCTTAACCCTTGAACAGTGTTCAGGATTGGAAAACAAGGACAGGTGAGCCACACAGGTTCCAGTCTTTCTACCTAGAGGCAGTTTTCAAACTCCAGCACAGAAAGGGGAAACTTAACAGCCCAGACTTTGGAGAAACTGAGGCATCTAGAATTTGCAAGGTGTGGTACCAGAGAAGGGAGCTGGACTAAGAAAGAGCTCCAGGAGTCTGCACATGAGCCCCTTCAGGTCTTCAGCAGAGTTCTGGTTCACCCATCCACAGGAGGAGACCTATGAAGCCAGCCTGAGAACCTTCTAGGGAAGGAACAGTCACTGAGGAGAGCTCAGACAGGGCCATGAGTTACCTGAATTCTCACAGCCAGAGCAGAGGAACCATGTTGAACACGTGGAGCGTTCAACAAGGACCAGAAGACCTACAAGTTGGAGGTGGGACTGAATTAAGAAAGGCTGCCCCAAATGCAATGTAATCGAGTTTAAAGACAAGCCTTGAAAGGATCAGGCTGATCCACACGAAACACTCTCAGGAGGAATACCACAAAACCCAGATGCAACGTAAAGACCCCCATGTCCAGGGCCCAGTCAGAACTAACAGATGAGCCAATGGGCGTGAAAGTGCATCCTGTGACAAAGAAGGGGAGTCATAGCTGTGTTCCCAGGGGTGATGGGAACTAGCCAACAAAGACCTTAAAGCAATTGTAAAAATATTGAGTGCTCAAAGAAGCAAACCAAAACCATGAAGACAGTGGAAGAGAGAGAGAGACAGAGAGAGAGAGAGAGAGAGAGACAGAGACAGAGACAGAGAGAGAGAGAGAAAGGAGCAAATAAAATGGCAATGGAAAAGTCTATCGTGCAGAATTCCACATTATTTGTGTAGACACTCCCTCCAGGGAGGTGACACATACCTCCCCACCTGTACCTGTGGCCTACACATAGTGACTTCCAAGAAGCACCGAGTGGGAAAGGGTGGGGGGTAACTACAGTGGAGACCCCCGACAGACATGGCCTCATGTAAGTGTCCAGCCGTGGTGTGATGACAAAGGCACTTAACCTCTATGGTCTTCCTCTCCAGAACCTTCTGTAACCCCAACTAACCTCATAACTGTGAGGAAAAGACACAGGACAAATCCAAATTGAGGGAAATTCTACAAAATACTGGACCGGGACTCCTCAAAACTGTCAAGGTCATGAGAAACCAGAAAAGTCAAAGAGACTGTCATAGCCAAGAGGAACGTAAGGAGACGTAACAACAAAGTGTGGTGTAATCTCTTAGGTGAAGTTCTGGGACAGAAGGATAGTAGGTAAAAGCTAAGGAGATCTGAATAAGATAGAGACTTTATTTAGTAAATAATAAAGTGCAGGTATCCCACTTTTTTTTTGAGAGAGAGTTCATTTTACGCTATTTCACTTTTATAACAAAAGACCTACATTACTATCTGTTTTCACTGACTGAAAGAAATCCGAAGAGGAGTTTCATTTTTACAAAAAAAGGCAAAAGCAAAAATAGCATCCAGCATCGATTTTGCGGCGAGCTGTTACAGAGGCAGCGTGCGCTCCGAACAGCAGGGGTGGCCGCGCCAAGCTCCTTGCTCAGGAACTGCGTTCAGATCTCGCGTCAAGCTGCTAGAGCTGGTGCTCTGTGTCCGTGAGCATTTGTGATTCATCTCTGCTTCGTTTGTGCATCTGTCTGCAAGATGTGTTCTTAGGTATCAGAAAAGCTGAAGAGAGGTGATTTTTTGGGTCTGGGAATACTCTAAATTTTTCCACGTCCATTAACAGTAATTCTTGGCTTTGTGAACGTTGGCATAGGAACGCCGTACTTCCGGGCAGCAGGGGAAACCTGCATATTGATTCTTTCCTTGTGACAACAGTGTTAACACTGTTAACGGCGTGAGGGCTATGTGAGAGCTCTGTACTGTCTTCCCAACTTTTCTGTAAATCTCAAGTTACTCTTAAAAAAACAAAAATAAAAAAATAAAGTTATTCTAAAATTCAAAGCTTTTTTTTTTATACGTCACTACTGGGGATTAATAGCGGATTAGATTCTGCAGAAGAAAAGATCACTGAACGAGAGTAACCATCGATGCTGTCCATGGTGATGTACAGGGAAAAACAAGACCGGAAATAGTGAGCAGAAGCAGAGCCTCACGGGGATGATATCGCCTAGCCTGACACACAAGTGGAGTTCCAGAGTAACGGGAGAGGGAACGCTTAGACATAGTTGTCCAAATCTTTGGAAAACTGTGAACCCACAGATCCAACACTTACAAGAATTCCTAAGGAGGATAAGCACACACAAAAAACAAACGAACAAAAAAACCCAGGGCATATCACTAACAAATTACTGAAAACCGATGAAGAAAAAATCGTAAAAGCAGCCAGAAAAAGAAAGAGAATTGCACAGAGAGGGACCCAGACCAGAACAACACTGACTCAGCACCTGTGAGATGCGAGGCCAGAAGGGAGCTCTGTGGATGGAGTCTGGTCGGCATTCAGAACCCACTGTAACTCACCCCATCGGCGGACAAAGAGAAGAAAACCCGCACGACGCCTTAATGGTGGCAGGGGAAACGTTGGACAAACTCAACACTCACTTTGTGGTAAAAGCTCAGCAAACTGGGAAGGGCATTTCCACAGCCTAATAGGAAGCGGCTATGAAAACCTACAGCTGGCATTGTACTTAACCCTGAAAAAGCAGGTGCTTCTGCCACTCCTCTTCAACGATGTGTGTGACACCCTGGTCGGGTAGTCTGGCAGATATAAGTAAATAAAAGACCGAAAAATTGGAAGGTAGGACATAGAACTGGCTCTGTTTATAGAAAACATTGTAATTTACTTAGAAAGTCCCAAGAAATCTACAAAAAAAAGAAAATACCAAAGTGATTAGAACTAGTAAGTGAGTTTGGTGAGGTCACAGGATTCAAGGTTAATGTAAAAAAACCAATTCTATTTCTGTATACTAACAATGAACCCTTGAAAATGGAAATATTTAACAACAGCATTAAAAAAACACAAAATACTTACCGGCCGTATTATCTCTTGCTGTGTAACCAGTTGTCTCCAAACCTAACTGCTTTAAACAGCAAACGTCTCACAGTTTCTGAGAGTCACGAGCTGATTCTGACGCGAGGTCTCTCACGAGACTGCAGGCACTTCGAGGCTCAGCTGCAAAGAGAGACCCACTTCTAAGTTCGCTCAAGTGCGTGGTGGCAGGTGGCTTCCATTCCTCACCACAGGAGCCCCTCAGCCTGCTCCCTCGGCCTGTCAGCCTGCTGCTCCCAGAGCAAGGGATCCAGTGTGGCCTTTGTAATGTGTTCTTGAATACATGTCACCTGTTAAGTGCTGGTGGTCACCAGGAACAACCCAGCCACAGCACAGGAGAAGGCAGCACAAGGTGTGAGCCCCCAGAGGCAGGGATCATTGAGGGCTGCCTGTAGACCAGTTACCACAGGTGTGGACCTTGTAAACCATGTATAAAATTTGTGCACGGAAAGCTATAGAACACTGCTGAGAAAAATTAAAGAGGATCTAAGTAAATGGAGAGAAATGCCATGGTCATAAACAGAAGACCCGGTGTTGGTAGGATGAAAACAGATTTCACACAATCCCAGTAAAATCTCGGCAGACATTTTTGTAAATGTTGGTAAAGTGATCCCTACTAGAGTTTATATGAAAAAGCAAAGCCAAACATTCTCAACAGAGAATAGCCAGACAGTTTTTTTTCAGTTTATTTATTCACTTTGGGGGGGGGGGGGAGAGAACAAACAAAAGTCGGGGAGGGACAGGGAGAGACAGGGAGAGGGAATCCCAAGCAGGCTCTGCATTGTCAGCACAAAGACCAATGTGGGGCTCGAACCCTCGAGCGGTGAGAGATAATGACCCGAGCCAAAGTTGGCCACTTAACCAACTGAACCACCCGGGCACCCCTTTAGACATTTTTTTAAAGGAGAACAATTGGAATGCTCACACAAATTGATTTCACAATTTACGATAAAGCTGTAATAATCGGCACTGAGTGAAATTGGCATACCTGTAAACATATAAACAGAACAGACTAGAGAATCCAGAAAGAGACCCACCCATTTAAATTAAAGTTCATTGATTTTTGACAAAGGTGCCATTGCAATTATATAGGAATAGTCTTTTCCACACGTGGTGCTGGAATAATTGGGGGCCCGTAAACACAGATGTGAGCTCGCCATGTGCCTCACACCGTGTACAAACACTGACTGAAATGAATCAGACTGAAACGTAAAAGCTAAGACTAGAAGACTTCTAGAAGGAAAAAACCTGAATGACTCAGTTAGTTAAGCGTCCAACTTCAGCTTAGGTCATGTCATAATCTCCTGGTTGGTGAGTTCGAGCCCCACGTCCAGCTCTGTGCTAATAAGTCGAAGCCTGGAGCCTGCTCCAGATTCCATGTCCCCCTTACTCTCTGCCCCTCCCCTGTTTGCACTCTGTCTCTCTCTCTCTCTCTCTCTCTCTCTCTCTCTCAAAAATAAACAAACATTAAAAAAAAAAAGACCTGAATGCAAATGTTGATAGCACTTTTATTCACAAGAGCCAAAAATAGGACACGACCCACAGGTCAACCTGCTGGGGAGTGGCCGGACAAGCGGCGGCGCCCCCCGCAGGGAGCTCCACTCAGCACTGAAGAGGAGTGAACAGCTTTCCCCAAGACTCTGTGGCCGAACCTTGAAAGCATTCTGTTGTGCTAAGTGCAGGGTACCAAACACAAAAGGCTGCATGCTCTGTGATTTCATTTATGTGATATTCTGGCAAAGGCAAATCCAGGGGAGCAAAGATGAGGTCAGTGGTTGCCTGGGGTGGGGGTTGACCACAGAGGGACATAAGGATAATTTCGGGGGTGATGGAAATGTCTTCTGTTCTCGCATGTGGTGGTAAACAATTGTATGTCAAAAGTGGATCAAGCTATGCATTTTAAATTATAAACTTGATGTAATTGTATCTTCCCATTTGAGAAATGTGGGGTGGGGGGGTGTCCCTGGTGGCCAGTTATGTAGAGATCCCTAGTCAGCAAGAGTGTAACTCAGCAAACACTTTGTCCTGGGGACGAGACAAGACACGGTCTACATCATGCGCATGGATGACAGATGCAGCCTGGGAGCGCCTCCATCAAGACTGAGAGAGAGTGTGCAGCCCCAGAAGGAGCAGTCTTTTCTTCCATCTTCCATCCGAGGGGGACTCCATCTCCTGTCCCACGGATGTCCCCCAGCAGTCCACCAAATGCCTGCTCCCTGAAAATGTGAGAGCACCTAACGCAGTGCTCAGAGGCAAGTTATACAATTAAGTGATCCCATTAGAAAATAAGAATGGCTGGGGCGCCTGGGTGGCGCAGTCGGTTAAGCGTCCGACTTCAGCCAGGTCACGATCTCGTGGTCCATGAGTTCGAGCCCCACGTCAGGCTCTGGGCTGATGGCTCGGAGCCTGGAGCCTGTTTCCGATTCTGTGTCTCCCTCTCTCTCTGCCCCTCCCCCGTTCATGCTCTGTCTCTCTCTGTCCCAAAAATAAATAAAAAACGTTGAAAAAAAAATTTAAAAAAAAAAAAAAAAAAAAATAAGAATGGCTTCTAAGCTTCCACCTTAAGAAAGTAGGAAAAAAAGCAAAGTAAACCCAAAGCAAGCATAAGGAAGGAAATGATAACGACAACAGAAGAAGTCACTGAAACCGAAAATGGTAAAACAGTAAAATAAATTAATTCAAAAACTGATCCTCTGAAAAGATAAAAATTGGTAACTTGTAGCATGACTGACAGAGAGACAAGACCTGAATTGCCAATATCAGGAACAAAGAGCATATGTGTCACGGCAGACCCCTCTGACGGTATGAGGGTAATAAGGAAGTGCTTTGAGCAGCTGTATGCATGTGCATTTGGCAACGGGATAAGAATGGACCAATTCCCTTAAAACCGTAAAGTGTCAAACTTGCCCAAGGTGAAATGGATAACCTTAATGGTCCTAACTCTATTAAAGAAGTTGAATTCCTAGTCATAAACCTCCTAAAAAGAAAAGTCCAGGCCCAAATGATTTTACTGCCAAATTTAAACATTTGAAGAAGAAATAACACCAATTATACACAACTTTCTCCAGAAAAACCAGAGGAGGGAACACTTTGCAGCTCATTTTGTGAGGCAAGCATTACCTTGGTATCAAACACAGGGGCACCTGGGTGGCTCATTTGGTTAAGCAACGGACTTCAGCTCAGGTCATGATTTCATGGTTTGTGGATTCAAGCCCCACAACTTTGGCTCAGGTCATGATCTCACAGTTTGTGTGTTGGAGCCACCCCACCCCCACCCCCGGCCGGCTCTGACGACAGCTCAGAGCCTGGTGCCTGCTAAGGATTCTGTGTCTCCCTCTCTCTCTGCCCCTTCCCTGCTCATACTCTGTCTCTCTCTGTCTCAAAAATACATAAACCTTAAAACACACACAGGGGTACCTGCTGGCTCAGTTGGAAGATCACGTGACTTTTGATATCAGGGTTATGAGTTTGAACCCCATGTTTGGTATAGAAGTTATTTAAAAATAAAATTTTTTAAAACTTAGACAAAAATAGTCTAAGAAAATTAAGAACCAGCATTTTTCATAACGTTTTCTGTAAAATGTAAGCAAATCTAGCAATATATAAAAAGAGTGATGTCACAACACAAGGAACTTATTCCAGAAATGGAAGGGTGGCCCAGGATTTTAAAATTAAGTCAGTGTAATCCACTGTGTTAACAACGTAAAGAAGAAAAGCCACAGGGGCGCCTGGGTGGCTCAGTCAGTTAAGCGGCCGACTTCGGCTCAGGTCACGATCTCGCGGTCCGTGAGTTCGAGCCCCGCGTCGGGCTCTGTGCTGACAGCTCAGAGCCTGGAGCCTGTTTCAGATTCTGTGTCTCCCTCTCTCTGACCCTCCCCCGTTCATGCTCTGTCTCTCTCTGTCTCAAAAATAAATAAACGTTAAAAAAAAAATTAAAAAAAAAAAAAAGAAGAAAAGCCACATAATCATATTATTTGCAGAAAAAACATTTGACAAATTTGATGTTCATTTATAAAAAAAAGCCGAAAAACAAAAAACTCAGGAAACTGAGAATAGTGGGGAACATACTCAGCCCGATAACAAAAAAAGGATCTACACCTAACATCATACTTAATGTTAGGAGAGACCGAATGCTTTTCCCCTAAGATAGAGCAAGGTACAATTCTATTTTCACCAGTTCTAATTAACATTGTACTGGAAGTCCTATCTAGTAATTGAAGACAAGAAAAAGAAGTTAAAAGACTATATATTGGCGAGCAAGAAATAAAACCGACCTTATTTATAGATGGCATGATTGTCCACACAGAAAAATCTCAAGAAATCTATAAAAATACTCCTAAAACTAAAGAATTGAGTTTTGCAGGGTCACTAGATACAAGGTCAACATACAAAAATCAATTGCATTTCTAACGAACAACAGGAAATTGATGTGTTTTGTTTTTTAATATCATTTACAGTTGCTCCAAAAGACTACTGGGGAGCCTGGGTGGCTCAGTCGGTTAAGCAGATGATTTTGGCTCTGGTCATGATCTCATGGCTCGTGAGTTCAAGCCCCATGTCAGGCTGTGTGCTGACAGCTTGGAGCCTGGAGCCTGCTTCAGATTCTGTGTCTGCCTCCGTCTCTCTGCCTCTCACACTGCCTCCCCTCAAAAATAAGCATTTTTAAATTTTTTTAAAAGATGAGAACTTAAATACAAGCATAGTAAAACATGCAGGGATCTGTATACCAAAACTGTAGGGTTATAAAAACACTTATTTTTGTTTTTACATTTGTTTATTTTTGAGAGAGTGAGACAAAGTGAGAGTGGGGGAGGGACAGAGAGAGAGGGAGACACAGGATCCGAAGCAGGCTCCAGACTGAGCTGTCAGCACAGAGCCCAATGCGGGGCTCGAACCCACAGACCGTGAGATCACGACCTGAGCTGAAGCTGGACGCTCAACTGACTGAGCCACCCAGGCGCCCCTATAAAAACACTTACGAAACAAAGCAGAGTTGACCTCAGGAATGGCATACCATGTCTACTGATTTTTTGAAGCAAATTTGGGAAGTTTTCAGGCCTTATTTCTTTTAGTATTTGTTCTGGTCCTTCTTTCCTGTAACGAAATGTACTCCATTTACACATACGCTGAGGCAGTTAAAGGTTTTGGGTTTTGTTCTGTTTTGTTTTTTTGAGACTCCTTTCATTTCTCTTTACTCTGTTTTCTCTCTGTCCTTCTGCTTTCATCATCTCTATCAATCCATTTTCAAATTTGTTGATGTCTTTGTTCTGCCAGTTCACATCTGCTGTTGAGTCTTTCTAGAAAATTCCTCATTTTGGTTATTGTACTGTTGGACTCTGGAATTTTCATCTGACTCTGCTTTATAAGTCCTGTCTCTTTGTTGCGATTCTCTCTTTGGCAAGGCACTGTCACCTCATCCTTAAACATATAGGTGATGTTTGCTTCGAAGTCTTGAGGAAACTTTACACCTAGTCCCTCTCACGCTCCGTTTCTGTTGGCTTTTTCTCCTTTCCCTTGTGCACAGGTCACACTTTGCTGCTTCTTTTTGTGTCTCATAATTTTGTTGAAAAAGTATATTTTAGGTAATGTGGTACTTCTGGATGACCACCCCACCCACCACCCACCTCCCCCCCCACGCTTGTTTTTGTTTTGTGCTGGTTTGTTTTGTGACTTAGCTGGGTTATTTTAGTGAAGTCTGTATTCTCTTTGACCTCAGTGTTAACTCTACTGCCTCCCAGGGTATTACACCCAGACTTTAGGCTCTAATTACTGCCTGATTGTGGTGGTGTTTTTTGACGGTGCCCCAGGGCACAAATTGTTGAGCAGTCTAACCCAATTAAATTCAACCAGTGGTAGTGTTGAAGGCCTGTCTTTGAGGTTTGTTCTGACTCTGGGAGGGCTGTGAGCTGCCTGTCTCCTGTAGAACAGGCTGGGGCCTGGTTGAGCTGGTTACTCTGAACCAAGAGGTGCCGTTGTTTTCAAGAGCAGCCTTACGCTTGAACTTCCTTACGTTTTGTTTCAAATAAAGTGAGTTCCCTTGGGGAGCCCCTTCAGAGCTCTCTTTCCTTCTGACTGCCTCCCTCCCGAGGAAATCTCACAGTTCATGGGATTGAGCCCCGTGTCAGGCTCTGTGCTGGCAGTGCAGGGCGTGCTTGGGGTTCTCTGTCTCCCTCTCTCTGCCCCTCCACCACTTGCACAAGCACACTGTCTCAAAAACAAGTAAACTTTTAAAAAGAAAAAAATAGGGGTGCCTGGGGGGCCCAGTTGGTTAAGCATCCGACTTCAGCTCAGGTCATGATCTCACAGTTTGTGAGTTCGAGCCCCGCGTCGGGCTCTGTGCTGACAGCTCAGACCCTGGAGCCTACTTCAGATTCTGTGTCTCTTTCTCTCTCTGCCCCTTGCCCACTCATTCTCTCTCTCTCTCTCTCTCTCTCTCTCTCTCTCTCTGTCTCAAAAATAAATTTAAAAACATTAAAAATTTTAAAAAAAGAAGAAAAAAAGCTTTGTTTCACTTGGGAGTGGTTCAGTAGATCTCACACTTGAATCCCAGAAATGGGAATTGCTCCTTCCTTTCCTTTTTTTTAAACTTTTTTTATGTTTGTTTATTTTTCAGACACCCCCCCCCCCCCCCCACACACACACACACAGCATGAGCGGGGCAGGGGCAGAAAGAGGAGACAGAATCCAAAGCAGGCTCTGAGCCTGGAGCTCTGAGTCAGATGCTTAACGACTGAGCCACCCAGGCACCCCTGCTCCTTACTTTTCAAAGCGAGGCTTTGCTGGATATACAATTCTTGGTTGACCATTTTTTTTCCTTTCAGCCCCTTTACTTTTTTTTTTTTAAGTTTATTTATTTTGAGAGAGAGAGCAAGAGCGGGGCAGGGGCAGAGAAAGAAAGACTCCCAAGCAGGCTCTGCACTGCCAGCATGGGGCCCGACGCAGGGCTTGATCCCATGAACCATGAGGTGATGATCCGAGCTGAAACCAAGAGTTAGACATGTAACTGACAGAGCCCCCCCCCCCAGGTGCCCCTCCTTTTGGCCCCTTTAAATGTAATCCTATTGCCTTGTGGCCTCCGTGGATTCTGATGAGAAATCAGTTTTAATCTTTTTTTTTTTTTTTTTTAATGGAGTTTGTTTAGCTTCCTGGATGTTTTTTATCAAACTTAGGAAATTTTGGGCCATTATTCCTTCAGCTATTTCTGTCCTTTTCTCTCCTGGGACTTCCATTGGGCATAAGTTGGTGCAATTATATTTTTTAATTCAGATTTGGTTCATTTTTATCTTTATTGGTATTCGTCATTCCGCGAGATGTTCTCATGCTTTCCTTTATTTCTTTAGCTGCCGTTTCATTTCATTCTTTGAACAGATTTGAAATTGTTGACTTAAAGTCCTTGTCTAGTAAATCCAACTTCCAAGTTTCATTAGGGATGGTTTCAATTGATTGCTTTTTTTCCCTAGTGTATAGGCCATGTCTCGTTTCTTTGCAGGTTTCATACTTTTTCATTGGAAACTGGACTTTGAATTAATATAATGTGGTATGTGTTAGGTTCTGAATATCAGATTCTCCCTCCTCCCCAGATTTGTTGCTGTTGCTATTTCTCGTAGTTGCTGGTATTCGTTTCTTTAGTGACTTTTCTGAATGAATTCTGGATGACTTATGGTCTTTGTTGTTCGTGACCACTGAAGTCTGCTTGGCTAGCTTAGTAGTGAGCTAGTCAAGGGCACAGAAATTTTCCCTTGCCTCCTGGAACCAATAAATGTCCTGTTCTCTGCCGGGGGATCCCGTGTAGGTGTTGGGGGATTTATTGCATTCGGCACACAGCCCAGGTAGGTGACGCCTCTGCTTTGTCCTCTGCTTCCTGCTTGTGCAGAGCCTCCGAGTCAGCCAGAGGTGCGCGCCTGGGGCCACGTCAGGTCTTCCCTGATTGTCCACACAGCCCTACACATGCATGTGACTTCCGGATGCCCAGGAATGTTTTGGAGCTTTTCAAAACCCCTCTCGAGGTCTCATTCCCTAGCTCTTCCTTTCGAGGTTTTCTAGCTAGCCTGTTTTTTGCCCTGTTATCCTCTGCCTGAAGCAACCACAAAGTTTTGAAATCCTCTTTTGATGTCATCAACAAACATCCCTAAGGAAAAGGCTTTTTGTACTGGGAGAGCTTTGGGTCAAATCAAGCAAAGACAGCTTTACAAGTGGAAGCTCCCAGGGAGCTGTGTGACTGGACCGAGAGTAATTCTCTGGGAATGGGGCTACAGGAGGGGAAGCGGGAACAGGGCAAGTCAAAATACCACAAAGCTCACTGATCTTACTGCAGGAGAATCATTTTTCTTGAATAAAGGCTTCCCACGTTGCTGTTGATTTTCAGAGTTCTGAAAAAGCGTACTGTAACGTTTTGGCCGGTTTTCTTACTGCTTCTTTGGAGGAGAAGACTTTTCAGAGGCCCTTTCTCCACCTTCTCCACCCCTTCACATGCTTATATCTGGGTTCATTTTCACGTGCACGCACGTGTGTGGACACACAAGGCTCTAGCTTTTGCCTACCACCAGGGTTCCTCTGGCTTCTCTCTCTCCTTACCTTTAGCCCCTTCTTCGATGGGGGAAGCCGTGCCCAGGGTCCCTGGCGGACTCAAGGGTAGCATGTCCTGTCACCCCCCACCCCCTCCTTCTCTCACCACTCTCTGGCCCTGCTCCAGGACCCTGCCCCACACCCCAAGGCCCTTCCAGCAGAGGCTGGCCTTGCCAACCTTCCTGGTAGCTTCCGGATTGAGGTCAGAAAGAAGATGGGGGTGACTGGTGCCTCAGCCGATTGAGCATCTGACTCATGGTTTCGGCTCAGGTTCGTGCGTTCGAGGCCCGTGTCAGGCCCTGCGCTGACAGTGCGGAGCCTGCTTGGGATTCTCTCTCTCCCCCTCCCCCACTCACCCCCTTTTTTCTCTCTCTCTCAAAAATAAATAAAAATTTTTTAAATGTGTGTTTTTAAAAAATGAGGGGATAGAAGATGAGTAACGCAGTGACTGTTTCACAACCTCTTTTTCCCGCCTCAGATGCCAAAAGAAGAACGAGGTTGCGTTTCTGAATACAACTGTGTGTTTTCCTCCCATTTTCTTGGCTGCCTCACCTTGGGGTCTTGGTTGTTCCTGGGGGAAATCTGATTAAAGCAAAAACGAGGTCCCCTAAAGACTGGGCGTGAGGTGCCGCATGTTTCAGGCAACTTCTGGAGCCCCGGGGCAGGGCTTCCTGGCTGCGATGAGGTCCCGTCATCTCTCTGGCCGTGTGGCTTCCGTCACCCAGTCCCGGGCCTCCAGCAGGGCACACGCAGGAGCGGAGGGACCGGGCACATCTGGGGACTTGTGCCTCGTGGGCTGCGTGTGACTCTGCCGCCTGCCTCCCAGCAGAGCGGGAACAGCTTCCACGTGTTCGACCAGGGCCAGTTTGCCAAGGAGGTGCTGCCCAAGTACTTCAAGCACAACAATATGGCCAGCTTCGTGCGGCAGCTCAACATGTGTGAGTACCCTGCTATCTGGGCGTGTGGGGCGGGGCATGATGCAGAGCCTGGCGCATCTGGGGGGCCTGCGGCCAGGGCGCCTCTTCCCAGGGGAGCAGAGTCTCAGGGAATAGTCTCTGAAGTCCCAGCCAGACACAGGCACACACGCTGGTGAGGGCTTGTCGTCTGGGGTATGGGGTCTCCCTTAGACCAAGACCACCCAGCTGCCGCAGGCAGTGGTGTGACCAGAGCCGTGCCAGGCATGGCCCTCCTCCTCCCGGACCCCTCCCTTTGTCCCTCGGTGGGGCGGTGCCCGGCCCTGAGGCAGAGCTGCTCCACCCCGTCATGTGCAGACGGCTTCCGGAAGGTGGTCCACATTGAGCAGGGTGGCCTGGTCAAGCCAGAGAGGGACGACACTGAGTTCCAGCACCCGTGCTTCCTGCGTGGCCAGGAGCAGCTCCTTGAGAACATCAAGAGGAAAGTGACCAGCGTGAGTAGTCCGCCTCCCTGTCTCTGCCTCCTCCGACCTTCCTCCAGACTATGAGAGGGAGCAGCGGCTACTTGCTGTCCTGCTGGACCTACGACTGCTAGGGGCAGTCAGCTGCTGGCCTGGCTGCCCTGAGCCCTCCTCCTGATGGGCCCTCTCCTCCCTGCTTGTCCATCTGGGACTCCCCTTGGCCGTTCCCCCCATTGAAGGCCCCTCTCCAGACTGCCAGCCCCTTGGCCCTTCTGCGGCATCCCAGGCCCTCCCCTCTTCCCCCCGGGGGGAGTGGGCATCTCAGTAACTGTTTCCCCGTCCCCCCCCCCACCCCCACCGGGGTCCCAGGTATCCACCCTGAAGAATGAGGACATAAAGATCCGCCAAGACAGTGTCACCAAGTTGCTGACTGACGTCCAGCTCATGAAGGGGAAGCAGGAGAGCATGGACTCCAAACTCCTGGCCATGAAGCAGTAGGTTCCACACGGCACGTGCAGGGGGGCGCCTGGCAGGGGACGTGGCAGGACAAGGGGACCCGTGGGAGGCAGGCTGAGGAAAGAGCAGACAGGAGAGGTGCAGGCCTGGGAACTGGCCACCCCCTCCTGGGGCCCCTTCCCACCAGCCCTGCCTCCTACAGTCTGAGACAGGGACGCTCTAGGCTTCTCCCAAGCACAGAATTACATTTGGACTTGTGCGGGCGCCCTGAGAGACAGGGTCTAACCCAGTTCCCGCCCCAACGGGCAGAGCTGGGCTCCTGGCACCTGCCTCCCCTTTCGGCTCCTCACACTGCGTCCCGAGTGTGCACTCCACAGGCCGGGGTGGCTGGTCTTCACCGCCCCCACAGCACCAATGCTCCCACTGGCCCCCACTGCCGCTGGGGCACGTTTGGCCACCAGTAACCGGCCCTGTGCTCCCCTCCTCAACCAGGACCCCTAACAGGGCTGGCCTGGGCCGCCTTCTATGCACTTGGGGGCCCCGGGGACCTCAGGAACCACAGCCTAGGGTGGCTGTCCTCAGCTTGGTGTGGCCCGAAAGCCTCTCAGGGGGCAGGCAGGTCCTCATGACCCCCAAGTCCTGGAAGAGGCTCCTGGGCTCACTCTCCACATTTGGGGCTGGCAGAAGCCTCTGGCTATAGGACATCTGGGTGTGGGGCCAGGTGAACTTGGCCTCCCGGGACATGGGTGCCTTGCAGGTCGAGGCCAAGAGGGGCAATTCCATGTCAGTAAGACACTTGGGGGCCCATCAGAAGGGCCAGGCTGCTCACAGCCCTGCTCACCCAGACCTAGTGACATAGGACGGGCATAGGACAGCTGCCATATGCTTCTCTGTACCCCTGGCCTTCCCTCCTCTCCTCAGGTTCAGGTGGGGCAGAGATGGCTCAGAGGGACGGGGCCGGGGGGGGGGGGGACCAACACTCAAGGGTGTCCAAGGGGTCTCAGCCAGGACCCTGGGGTCCACCCAACACACCCAGTCCTGTGCTCTGCCCCCGCCCCCACAACTGACACACCCCTGCGTGTCCTCCCTGGCAGTCTGCCCCCAGCCCTGTTACCGCCGCACCCCAGACCCCATGCCTGCCAAGGGCGGGACGGCGGGGGGGGGGGGGGGGGGTCTGTGGAGGGCCCCCAGCACTGCTGACCACGCCCACTGTGTTACAGCGAGAACGAGGCCCTGTGGCGGGAAGTGGCCAGCCTGCGGCAGAAGCACGCCCAGCAGCAGAAAGTCGTCAACAAGGTGTGCAGCGGGCCTGGGGGGAGCCTGGCGGGCCCCTCGCAGGGCCAGGCTAACTGTGCCCTTCTGCCCGCAGCTCATCCAGTTCCTCATCTCACTGGTGCAGTCCAACCGGATCCTGGGGGTGAAGAGAAAGATGTGAGGCATAGGGGGTCCCCATCCCCAGCACGGGGACCAGGGCCACCCTGTCTCCCCCTGGCTGAGGCCCGGGTGGCCCTGAGGTCTCGGGGAGGCACCTAAGCCCAACCCTTACCGGCTCCCCCCCCCCCCCGCAGCCCCCTGATGCTGAACGACAGCAGTGCGGCACATTCCATGCCCAAGTACGGCCGCCAATACTCCCTGGAGCACATCCATGGCTCGGGCCCCTACTCGGTGAGCGCCGGGCGGGGCGCGGCAGGACTGGCCTGGGCGGGGCAGGCACGTGCTGCAGCGCCTGCCACACAGGTCACCTCCCTTTGATGGCAGGCTCCCTCCCCGGCCTACAGCAGCTCCAGCCTCTACTCCCCAGACACCGTCACCAACTCCGGACCCATCATCTCCGACATCACCGAGCTGGCCCCCGGCAGCCCTTTGGCCTCCCCAGGCGGAAGCGTAGATGAGAGGTGGGGGCCACGTCACCCAACCGTCAGGAGAAGGGTGGGCCCACAGAGGCGGCAGCTGCTGACGTGTGTGTCCCCCGACGTGCAGGCCAGTGTCCAGCAGCCCCCTGGTACGCGTCAAGGAGGAGCCCCCGAGTCCTCCTCGGAGCCCCCGGGTGGAGGAGGCCAGTCCTGGACACCCATCCTCTGTTGTGGAGATACCCCTGTCCCCGACCGCCCTCATTGACTCCATCCTGCGGGAAAGCGAGCCTGCCCCTGCCGCCCCGGCCACACCCCTCACGGATGCGGGGGGCCGTCGCCCCTCACCCTCGCCCCCACCTGCCTCGGCCCCTGAGAAGTGCCTCAGCGTAGCCTGCCTGGACAAGTGAGTGCCGCCCCACCCGCCTCCGCCACAGCCTCAGGAAGCACGTCTGGGCCTCTAGCTAGCGCTGTCCTGGAGGGCTGGTGTGGGGCGGTCGTCAGGCTGTGGGCGCAGGGGCGCCGGGGGGTGAGCCAGCAGACCTGGCCCTGAGCTCAGAGCCCGTTGTCCCACATCCCCAGGGCCTCAGGAGCCAAGGGTGTGCAGCCTTGCAGGTCTGTCGCACCTGCTTTCTGAGCCGCTCTGGCCGCTGCTGTCACCCCTTCCTGCGACAGGCCACTGCATCTGTCCTGCCCAGCAGAGGGCTTGCCCCAGAGGCCAGGCAAGCAAGGGCGGGGGGCACGGAGTCCACCTGGCCCCCACCTGCAATCGGGGGGCTCTTGTCTTTGTATCTTGCAGTTTGGCTCGCGCTCCACAGATGTCTGGGGTCGCCCGCCTCTTCCCCTGCCCCTCCTCTCTGCATGGCCGAGTCCAGCCAGGGTTAGCGCCGTCCCCACTGGGGAGGGAGGAGGGCTCCGCCAGAGCTCAGGCCCCTCCCCAGCTTCGGACCAGACCCTGGCCTGGCCATGAGCACTTGGCCCTGCCTGGTGAACGGGCGTCCCGGGCCCTGTGCAGCAGGGAGCAGCCCCCCCACCCCAGGCTCTGGGGCCCAAGCCAGTGCCCCAGCTCACTGACCGACAGAGATGGGCCTCCCCGCCTGGCACTGCCACTGGTGCAGCCAGGCTCCTGGCTGCCGTGCTGACTGGCTTCCTCTCAGGTTGGGGCAGGGCCCTGTGGACACCTCCCAGAGCCAGCCTGGCCACCTGTCCAATGGCACAGGTCCACCAGGTGGCCCAGGGCCTTCTCGGCCACAGCCTCCAGACCCAGGTCTCTTTCCCGGCATGCACCAGAGACCAGCCCTCCATACCCTGCCCGCAGCTCCCTCTCCCCATCCCTGCTGTCTTCCAACGTAGAGATAAGACCTTGCCGAGCCTGAAAACCGCCCCCAGCCCATCCTGAGCCCCCCTGTCATTTTGGCTCAGCCATTTAGTGCTGCCAGAGGCCTTACTGGGCCTCACAGCGACAGGACCGGCTGGCACAGCCTGAGCTGCTCTTGCCCCAGTGACCAAGCACCCTGGCCCTTTCCCACACACATTCCCCCCAGGCCCACACCAGGTGTGCGATGGGGCCCCGCCTCGGAGGGCTTCCCGTGAGCCCAAGTGGGGTGGGGGTATAGCTGAGGACAGCCCCTCTCTGTCTGGTGGGTGTGATCACCAGCAGGAGGGCACCTGGCTGGGGGTGCCTAGGGCTCCACTTTACCTGCCCTCCTCATTCTGGCTAGGACCGAGCTCAGTGACCACTTGGACGCCATGGACTCCAATCTGGACAACCTGCAGACCATGCTGACAAGCCACGGCTTCAGTGTGGACACTAGCGCCCTGCTGGACGTGAGTGCCTCCCTACCCCCACCCTGCTCACAGCTCACGGGCGCAGCCTGACCGCCCTCCCTTCCCTGCAGCTGTTCAGCCCCTCAGTGACAGTGCCCGACATGAGCCTGCCCGACCTTGACAGCAGCCTGGCCAGCGTGCGTAGGCTGGGGGGGGGGGGGGGGGGGGGGGGGGGGGGGGGCGGGCAGGGAGCAGGAACCTTCACTCTGCCCCCTCCTGCCCTGGCAGATCCAGGAGCTCCTCTCTCCCCAGGAGCCCCCCAGGCCCCTTGAGGCAGAGAACAGCAGCCCTGACTCAGGTGAGCCAAGCCCTGAGCCCCTGCCCTGCCCCAGCCCAGTGTCCCCACCCGCCAGTGCCCTGACCCAGCCCCCACCCTCAGGGAAGCAGCTGGTGCACTACACGGCGCAACCCCTGTTCTTGGTGGACCCGGGCTCCGTGGATATGGGAAGCAGCGACCTGCCCGTGCTCTTCGAGCTGGGGGAGGGTTCCTACTTCTCGGAGGGGGACGACTACGCAGATGACCCCACCATCTCCCTGCTGACGGGCTCTGAACCCCCCAAAGCCAAGGACCCCACTGTCTCCTAGAGGCCCCAGGGCGAAGGCTGGGCGTGGAGCCTGCTCAGCAGCGAGGGCCCCAGCCCTGTGTGCCGTGGCAGCTCGAGGCCTTACAGCCACGCTTGGACTGCCCCTCGCTGTGGCCGTTCCCAGGCAGGATTGTATTTTGGATTTTTACATGAGAGTTCCCCTTGCCCCTTCAGTAGAGAGAAACACATACATGGACAGACAGACGGACGAGACCGGCAGAGACCTATAAACGACAGGCTCTACATGGTGGCTCCTGCGTCTGTTTCCTCCTGCCACCCGCCCCCGGGGGGTGGGGCGGGGGAGGCCCCAGGGCGGGGGTTCTGAGAAGGGGGCTGGAAGTCTGGGCCGTGATGGTCTCCTCTCGGGGAGAAGGTAGATGTCCAGGGCGTAGCCGTGTGCGCCTGACTCCACAGGACCCATGCGTGCTCAGGATTCTTTATTAAAGGATGAAGGAGGGGGTGGTGGGACAGACCCACAGGAATGCCCTGCCCAAGGCCTCCCCACATGGGACCAGGTGAGGCGTGGACAGACAGGCAGGCTGTGCACATCTTCTCGGCAGAGGCACCCCGTTTTCCATGCATTCTCAAGGCACTGGGCTGGCTTGGGGGGAAGGGTTGGGTGCCGAGGGGTGGGGAGGTGACAGGCCGGAGCAGCCTGCCTGATGATCTGTGCCCCCAGGAGTTCACTCCCTGCTCACCGTCCTCAGCAGGGGCCAGGGAGACACTGCCTCCACCCTGGGATCCAAAAAGGAGCCCCTCCCCGCCCCCAAGGGAGCCTTCCCCATCCCCCATCCCCACCGTGGCAACTCCGCTATAGCCAAAGGGAAGGAGGATGTGGAGTTGAACAGGTGCTGGGTGGGGCAGGGGCAGCACAGGTCCTGAGGCGGCCGCCCAGACACCTCCTGAAGACCCCTGTCTTATCAGGCCACATCTGTGAGTCAGGGCACATCTGACCCGACAGGGCCTTGGGGTTTCCAGTACAGAGAAGGGGCAGGCCTCAGGCCAACGGCACCCAGGAGGTGCAGAGAGCTGGTGTTGAAGCATCTCCACGGATGCGTGTGCTCATGAGGGAGACCCAGGTCAAGGCTTGGGCCAGGCCACCTGCCTCCTCCAAGAGGCAAGAGTCCCTGAGCCTCTGCATCTGTCCCCGGTGGGCACCCCAGCACGTGGCCACCCTAGGGGCCGCAGCAGCTCCCCAAGGGTCCGTTGACTCAGCCTCTGTGAGCTCCATGGCCTTGTCTGAGAACTGCACTCGACATGCAACTCTGCCAGCCCCCTGGTTGGTCCTGACTCTTGACCCTCTTACACACCCGTCTCCAGCCACAACCCCGAGCCAAGGTCTGCTGCCGGGAAGTCCTTGGTCAGCCTCTTCTGAGGCCCTATCACAGGGACCACGGAGCCCTGAGGTAACCACCACCCCCCACAAGCTCGCACGCAAGGTTAACAAGGGCGGTGACAAGGTCAGGGAGTGTCACCTCTGCTAGGCCTTGTTAGGCAAATGGGAGTTGCCACCTGTGATGAGCTGTGTGCCGGGAGGAGGAATCTGCCTGACCACCAATACCTGGCCCCCATCCCCAGCCTCAACATCACCATGGTGCCCTGCCCAGCGGTGTTCCAGGACACAGCACCCCAGGAGACATGGGCATGGGCACCAGTAAGGCCAGTGGGACCCAGCTCCCCCTCCCGAGAGCACAACTAGCACCCCCACGACCCCAGCAGGTTGAGGGCAGCCACTCTGGACAGTACTTTATTGAGTTCCTCGGACCCCTGGGCAGGATCACACGGATTCCTGGGGCACTGGCACTTTCCACCAGCGCTGGCCTGTGCCTGGTCTGCCATCCCTGAGCAGGGCAGGAAGGAGCCCCATGAGGGCAGAGAGGCCTTCTGGGGGAGGGGGTGTGGCTGGGAGGAGGCAGTGGACAGCCGAGCCCCCTCCCTAGCACGCAGGTGGGCGACGGGCCCTGGCTATCGGCAGCGAGGACCTGCTGTGGAGCAGCTCAGGCCCCGACCGCCGGGGCCTCGTAGTTGAGCACGTAGTAGTCGTGGACGTACATGAGCACGGCCACTGGCTGCCCAATGATGAGCGTCAGCCACACAGCTGCGTTGCCGTAGTTTCCCTGGAAGAAGCGGCTCACTATCCATGCCAGGGGTATCTGGGGACACGGGGCCACAGTCAGTGGGCCGTAGTGACCACAGACAGGGCTGGCGGCTCCCGGGGCAGCGGGAGAGGGTGGCTGCAGAGGGGATGCTCACCTGAGCCATCATGCCTGTGAAGGCCCAGAGGCGGAACATGTGCAGGGGGATGCTCACCAGGTACTGCGGGGGGAGCGAAAGGATCAGCTGCCACTTCGGGCCACACGCACACACACACACACCCCACCCACCCTAAGGTGAGGCCATGATGCCTGCAGAGCACTGACCTCATGGAAGAAGGCCGAGGCAAAGAACACCCCCATCCTGGCTACCCACTTGCTGCTGCCCCGTCGAAGCATGGGCTTGTAGAAGTGCCTGTGGAGGGAGGGGGCCGTGGGATGGGTGTCCGGGACCACACGAAACTGCACACCCACCAGGCACATTCCTGCCCATGCCCACCTGAGGCACCACTTGTGCACAGGGATGTTCCAGTTCTGCCAGAAGTAAGTGACGGACTCAGAGTTCCTAGGAACAGACAGCGGCAGTGAGTGACCAGCTGGCACCATGGCCCAGCCCAGCCCCCAGCCCCACGCCCAAGGCCACCCACCACCAGTCCCGGTAGAACTCCCGGTCTCCAAACTGCATGAGCTCAGCCACGGCGTTCATGCACGAGTGGAAGAACCAGTAGAAGAAGATGAGCCAGATGAGGTGGTTGGGGACCTGTGGTTGGGGGGAGGCAGGTGCCAGGTTCCAGAACACCCCACCCGCCGGCTCACTCGTGCCCCACTCTACCCAGCCCTGTGGCTCACCGCCAGCTTCAGCAGGCGCTCGACGATGCGTGAATAATCCATATCCTGCAGAGACAGAGCTGAGCTGGCTCCCCGAGCCGCAGCCCCACCCCCACCCGTCATCCCCCACCCCACCACAGGAGAGCCTGACCCCTCACCTTGAAAGGCTTCATGGAGTTCTGGATGGTGGGGACCATCCACTGCAAAAGAGGGCACACCGTCAGCCCCCTGGCTACCCTGAGCTCCCGCTCCCGCCCGGCCCCGGCCCCGCCCGGCCCCGCATACCTGCTGGATCAGCCCCACCTGCAGCTGAGTCAAGAACAGCTGAGGGAAGAAGCAGAGCAGCAGGCTGAGTCCCCCCGCAGCCAGCAGACCCCAACCCCTCGAGGCACCACCGCCCGCCTCTATCCTCACCATCTCAAGGAGCCGCCGCAGCAGGAAGCGCTTCCGGATGCGGGGAGAACGGGGAAAGTTGAGCTCGTAGCACAGAGTAGGAGCAAAGAGGAAGTAGTACAGATCTGGAATGGCAGGGTGGGGCTAGGGGGCCTGCTCCGTGCTATCCCTCCCTGGCTGCCCTCTAGCCACACCCGGGAAGGGTCCTCACCACGGTAGGTCAGGTTGTCTGGGTAGCTCACGGTGCACAGGGCCGCTCCCCCGTTGGCCTTCTTACCTGCAGAAGCTACAAGCAAGTTGGGGGTGGGGGGGGGGGGTGGCACGTGAGGCCTCGCTGCTGCCCAGGTCTGGCCCCGTGGCAGGTGGCACAGGCTCCAAGGCCCCAGCCCCAGGCAGCCCCTCACCAGACTTGGCTTTGGCCTTGGCTTTTCGCTCTCGGCACCACAGGTTGACGTCCCGGTAGGAGACGAGCTTGAGGAAGAGGATGGTGTACACCATCAGAGCCAGCACGGAGCCCACTGCGGGAGAGGCAGGCTCAGGCCACAGCCCCCCCACACCACCCGTGGGAGAGCCACGGCCACGGGCACAGCCCCTGTGGTTGACCTGGGTCTCTCCTGCGGGCCCAAGACAGGTTGGAACGGGTGGGATGAGGGAAGGGGCACACCTGGAGTGATGGACTCAAGCAGCAAGGCCACAGCAGCCGGGAAGCAGAGAATGGTGGCCAGGTTGACCACGTGCAGCAGCAACCCTGCCTGTTCCGTCAAGGCACCCTGGGGGGGGGGGGGGGGAGCGGGGGCAGCGTGCTCAGCCAGAGCCCCCACTCCCTGGGGAAGGGCTGCCAGGCCTGGGGCACAGGCCCTCCCAGGGAAGCTACACACAGCCTGAAACACAGGCCTAATGAGGAGAGCAGACCTCTAGGCAGGGCAGGGGACACGAAGGCACTGCTTACCACTGCCAGGCGCTTCTCCACCTGGAATGCAGCCACAGCAAAGACATTGGCCACTGAGGATGGAAGTGTCATGGGGCGATTCAGGCCCAGGTCAAGGCCTGTCCCCACCCGAAGCCCTCCCTGGCTCCCAGCTCACCAATAACTAGGCACAGGGCAGGCCAGCTGTAGGGGTCCTTCAGGAACAGAGACACCACCTGGATGGGGTCCACCAAGATGCCATACCTGGGGATGGGGGTGGGGGGTGGGGATGAGGGCCTGAGCAGGCGGGGAGAGGCCTCAGGGGCAGGGTAGGGGCCCTGGGGAAGACACTCACTTGATGAGGTTTTCTAAAAATAACCGTGCATTGCTCAAGATCTGCAAGAGAGAGGAAGGGCACAGCCCCATGAGCCTTGGCCACAGGGCACCCACCCCAGCTCGTCCCAGCACCTATAGCGGCAGGAGCCCTGGGTCCGGATGGCAACCCGCACCTGCAAACCCAGGACGCAAGCCCTGTCTGACCTCCTCCACGCCAACGCTGAGACTTCCCACCTACCTCACCCCACACTGGTGCAGGGACAGCAAGTCTTGCCATTGCCCCCATCACCCCAGACACGATACTGGCGTCTGCAGTGGTGCAAAATGACCTGACGCCTAGCAGCCCTCATCTGTCCCACTGAGTTGGTGACGGCCCCAAGGCCCAAGCCTGCCCAAGAATGTCCTTGCAGTGCCTCACCCAAAACTTGCAGTGCCTGGGTGAGCGGCAGGTGCCACACCAGGGGTGCCCACACCCTGGGGAGTGGGGAGAAGCAGCGGACCAGAGTTCTAAGGGGCTCAGCAGCCAGGCCTGGAGTGCCACTTGGTGCTTGGGCCCCTGCCCTTCTCCCGCTATCCCTGTAGCATCCAAGCCTGGACACGTGGCCCCAGAGTAGCTTCCAAGGGCAGAAACCCCCTCAAGTTGGGCTCCTGGCTCCAGCCTGGGGCTGGGGAGCGGCTTCCCTCTGCAGGCACCCGGGTCTCCTCCTCCACCCACAACACACACACCCTGCCAAGTGCCCCAAGCTCAGGCCCTGACCAGGGCTCATGGTAGGTCCTGTGGAAAAGTGATGCCGGCAAGGGGACACTCATGGGTCCCCTGACTGCCAGGTAAGGACTTCGCACAGAGATGACAAACAGGGACGGGCGTCCTGCCCTCCCGAGCCACCCGCCTGACCTGCCAACCTCCTGCCAGGCACAGATGTGCTGCCATCACACCTGGTAGTGGCCTGTCCTGAGAGCCCACAGCAGGCAGGAGCCAGAGCTGCTAACGGGCAGCGCTCACCTCAAGGCCCAGGCCACGGAGGGACGCAGCAAGCAGCCTAAACACGGGACACGATCTCCTTCAGCAAGGGGGCAGTGGAGGCACCGGAAGCAGGGGAAAGGTTTTGGGTCTGCGCCAGGCACCGGAAGCAGGGGAAAGGTTTTGGGTCTGCGCCAAAGGGCCAGGCAGGCCCAAGGGCTGCAGGGAACACAGGTTGCTGCTCAGGCTGCCAGTACAAACCCAGCCCAAGCATGGCCTCCAGAGGCCAAGGACACAACACCTCCTGAGATGACGTCAGGCAGGCGTTTGACCCACCATCCCCTTGCCTAGCCAGCTTCCCACCCACCAGACTGTGTTGCCCCCCACAGCTCCCTGGAGAGCCTTCTGGAGCCACCGGCAGGGAGGGCGTGGGCGTGCCTGGAGCCCCTTCCACATGGGTAACCACCAGAGCCGTACCCGAGGCCGTCATGTCGGGGCAAGGGTCAAAGGCCTCTGGCCACATCAGTCTGAATGGTGGGGGCTGGACCCAGACAGGAGCTTGCCCCCTGCCCCACCCTGTGGGCTTGCCCCTTTGAGCCCTGGGCTCTAGCTGTTTCTGGGCCAGGGCTGCTGGCCCCACCCCCACAAGGTGCCAGCGGGAACCGGGCCCCAGAGGCAGGGGCCACAGCCAGGCCACACGGTGAGGTGGAGGCAAGAGCTCTGTCTAACCCCTTCGTGGGGGCACCTAGGACAAAGGCTGAGGGAGAGAGGCCAGGTGCCCTCAGAGTCGGGGCTTGGGGCTGCCAGACTAAGCCCAAGAGCCATCCGCTAAACCCTGCTCCCCGCCAGGCCAGGCCTGCCAGGGGTTCCACGCCCACAAGGGCCAGTCAGAACAGCAGAAGAAACTCTTTTTTGGACCCCCAAGACCACTCACATGTGCTATTCCTGGGATTCAACAGGGACGAGAGTTGCGTGTGTGGCCGATGCAGGGACCATCACCATAACTTTCCCCCCACCCAGCCCAGAGCCCCACACAACCCAGCCACATAAGCTCTGGCCCCTTTCCCCCAGAGGGCAGAGCTGGTACCCAGGCAAAGGTCAGCCCCGAACGGAGCCCTGGCCACAGGGACACCTACTCTGACACCATCCTACTCACCAGCATCACCACACACCAATTCAGGATCCCACGATAGTTGCTAAAGCCACTGTCAGAGCTGAACAAAGAATCTTGCAGGCGGTGGCACCTGGTAGGGCAGGAGACACACCCTCATAAGTAGGCACCAGCAGAGCACCCTGGGCCATGAGAACCCTGGGCAGGACCAAAAGCGGGCTCACTCCTCCAAGTCCAAGGGCAGGTCAGGGCCCAAGAGCCCAGCCAAGTTCAGCCCCTCAGGAGCCAAACTCAGGGCCCGGGGCAGGGCAGACCCCAGCCCCTTCCCCTGAGCGCCTCTCACCCATCCTGGCCCAGGAGGGTGGTCCGTGCCCCACCCAGCCCTCTCTTCTGCCCACACATCCTACTCCCCATCTACAATCACGGGAGAGCCAGGCAGGGACGAGCTCTCAGGGCCACCAGAAGCCTGGCCTCCCAGGCAGTGGGCAGGGTCATGCCACAAACAAGAACAGCACAGCTGGCCCTGCCCAGTCCAGGGCTACGTGCAGCTGGAGCACCCCAGGCCAAGAGCCTGGCCTCACTCCCCAGAGGCCTCTGGCTGCCACCATGAACGCTGGCTACAGAGTGGTGATGGGCCCACAGGAAGAGTCCACTCCAGGGATCTATAGGCCCACCTGCAATGCTGTGCAGAAGCGAGGGCCTCACTTGAGTCAGCCTATCCTACCACCCAGCACCCTGAGGGACCCCCCGCCCCACCCGACCTCAGACAACCTCCTCCTCCATTTGGCCTACACAGCTTTGAGTCTGCACAGGGATCCAGGCCAAGGGCCAGCTGAGCACCTGGACTTACATGCACCTTCCCGGGGTCAGAGGCCCAACCCTCATACATTCACGTAGCCTCCAATTGTTTCTAAAAAATCATAACCTGTCCCAGCTCGGCCACAGGATGAGCGCTGTGTTCCTGCCCAGAGCGAGGGGGGCGAGAGGAGCCCACCCAGGTGTCAGATGCCTAAGGGCAGAGAGGTCTCCCCCAGAAGCAGGAAAAGGCAACTTCAGTGCCCACCCATGAGAGTTCCCACCTACTGCTGAGGTCGGGGACACATAAGCAGACTCTCACATCCCTGCCTGATCCTCCGGGTGACACAGAGGTAGAGGAAGGGCCACAGCACGGCTGGGGCAAGGCCCAGACCCAGCTCCCAGCTCTCTCGGTTTGCGGCCCCACCCCACCCCAGCTGCCATGCCACCAGGAAGCCCCACACAACATTGAGCAAGGCCTCCGGTTTTGTAAGACATGAGGCCAGGGACACACATCTCCACCTCTTTGAGACACCCAGGTAGGAAAAGTGGGCTCAGGCGTACACACCAGAGTCACGACAGCACAGATGTCCTCTCAGTGCTGACCCCACCTCAGTGGCAAGCCTTCCTTTGGTCGGGGCCAACACCTAGACAGCGCCACACAGGAAGTGAGGGACTGGAAAGGCTGAGATGCTACTCAGCACGCTTTAGCGAGGGCAGTGGCAAGGTCTGTACCGCACCTGGCCCACGTCTGACCTCCTTGCATCCAGCTTCCCAGTCTGTCCTGGGCCTGGCGGTGAGGCCACCAGGGACCCTCTTCTCCCCGAGTCTCTGCACTTGCTTTCCTGTGAGGCCAGCACAGGTCCAGGGCCTCACTCCCCGGAGGGGACAATCTCTGGGCCTGTCCACTAGACAGGGGCCTCCCCAGCCCTTCCGCCAAGTTTGAATCTGTCCACTTTCACTGCAAGTGTCCCAGAGGCCCTGGTGCCACAACCTGCCACCCCCATCTGCACAACGTTTCACAACAGTGTGACCCCTTGCCCGCTTCGGGCCACCAAGGAGACCATGCCGGCTTTATTTTCAGCAATCTCTAAGATGGAAACAGGGGTGGAAACAGGTATTGTTTTCCAAATCTGACACCAAATGATATTATAAAAGCTTTTTCAGATTCCTGTGTCAGGCTCTCAAGGCCTTCCCAACCTGCCCACACCCACTCCCTAGGTCCCCTCACAGGGCTCCCGACCATCCCCCTGCCCCAGGCAACCCCATTTCCACGCACATCAGAGACCCAGGGAAGGAAGCCCACCACCCACCAAAACCCATAAGGCCCAGCCTTGCCGGTGCCCTCAGCAGCAGTGGGCCAAAGGGCAGGCAGGCAGGATATGGCCACAGTTTCCAGAGCTATCTTTGTCACCCTCTCCCCTACTACCAGGGCCACCCACACCTCTGTGCCTTCCAGCGGTCCCACACCTGCTCCCCAGGGCCATTATAACTCATCACGTGTATCATCTCACTCAACTCTCACATCAACTTTGGGACATAGGTGCAAAGGAAAACTAAGCCTGGCCAAAGTTCAAAGCTTCCCCAGGGGCACAGCCCTCAAGTGTGGATCACAACTGGGGACCACGTGGTCCAATTCCAGGACCAAGGGGAGCCAGGAGGGGGCAGGCTGCCAGCTCTCCTCCCAGCTGCCACTTCCTCAGCACTTCCTTCACCGGGCCTCGGGGCTGAGCCCTGGGGTACAAGGTAAGGAGGCAGGCTCTGCATCTGGGAAGACCCCAGTGGGAAGGAAGAAACAGAGGGCAACCCAGGAACAAACACCCTGGGAGAGCCCTGAGACTAGAAGGCCCTGCTAGGAGTGTCCATGAGCAGAAAGCCAGATGGCACGGGCAGTGTGTGGGGTGCCCTCTCCTTCCTGCCCCAGAGCCACACCTGGCCATGGCCCGGAAGAAATGAGTTCACACCCAGAGCGTGACCCACCTGCCCAGGCCAAGGCGAGCAGGAAGTGCAGGGAGGGGAGGAGGCCTAGAGCCCAGGGAGCAAGGAGGAATAGGGAGGGAAAGGCAATAAGCAGAAAAGAATGGAGACAATCGAGAGGAGGCTGACAAGGAGATGAGGAGGAGCCAAATCCCAGGAGGGCAGCCAGAGCAAGCTCTGACCCTGGCGGCCCTCTGGGCCCTGGGTCATCGGCCTTTGAGAAACAAGCACACACAGCCTGCGAGACCTGGAGACCTGGAGACCAGGAGAGGACCATCCTTGCCAGCTCCCTCCCCAGCCCTGGGCAGGCCCACCCCTGCCATCTACCGCTCCTCTTCCCAGGGAGCCCAGACTTCCAGGCCTGGCAGACGGGGCTGCCACTTGCTCAGCCCAGCTCTCAGGGACATGGGAGAGGCTTCTGGACAGCTGGCCCTGGCAGAGCAGGGAAGTGACTGCCCATCCCAGAGTGGCAACTTGGCCCAGAGTCAGCACTCCCCATCTTACACAAAAGGACACCAACTCCTGCCACCTCTGGAGGAGAGCATGCTAGCCACGCCCCTGCCTCCTGACAGGCACTTAGCAGAGGGGACTCCAGGACCCTCCGGTCCTTTGCAGCCTCCCTCAGCACCTTCCCAGGCCCGCAGGAAACAAGCCCCTTTCCCCGCCCCACCCCCACCCCCGGACCCCGCAGAAAAGGCACGCCCCTCCTCGCTTCTACTCCTCCGCCACAGCGCCTTCAGGGACTCCGGGCCTGACCTTTGCTCACACTGCTCAGTGCTGACATCATCTTATCTCTCAGGTGGACTGGGAGCACCACAAGGGCAAGGCCCCTGGCCGCCTCACCCACCCTCTCAGCACAGTGGAGAAAGCCTCCGTTCTTGGGTACTGAGAGAGCAAATCCTTGCCAACAGACTGCCTAGTTGCCCACTTCCTCCTTGATAACCTCTAGCCCCAAAGGCGCCCCCAAAGCCAGAGCCCCCGAGGACTCCCGGGCCACACTGAAGGCCAGAAGTGGGAGGAGGTTGGAGGCAGCCGACACCCTGTCCTTCCAAGTCCTCCCAGTCAGTCAGGTTTCCTCCCCCAACCCCTTCCCGCCAGACCTTCAGATAAACAGGGTGCCCACCTGTGGGCACTTCGAACCCCTCTCCTGTACCCCAACCAGGGGTTGAGAGTCCCAATATAGGACCCAACTTGTTCGGACAAGGTAAGCAGGGCCCCAGCCCAGCCAGGCACTGGGTGACGGAGGCACGAGTGTGTCAGGAAGGGAGGAAGGGACCCCCGCGAAGACGACTCTCGGGAGGGTCTGCAGGAAGAGAAAGACTCTCGCGCTGCCCTGTGCCGACCCTCGGGCAGTCCCAGGCTCCTGCCGGCTGCCTCCCCGCCAGGTCCACCCTCCTATGGGAGACCTCCTACCACCAAGGCACCCCTCACAACCCCCAGGAGAGACCTCCTCAATTACAAACCACCTGATCCCTCCTTCTTCCAGACGCAGAAAACTTGTGCGTAGCAGAAGCCGGGCCGGCCTGGGGGTCAGCGTCCTGAGTTACCCTGAGGAAGAGCCTAAGGACCCACATGAGGACGTGTAGAGAGAGGGGTGGGGGTCTGAAAGCCGGACTGCCGCCGGCTCCCCTCTGGCCCCCACGTGGGTGACCTTGGCAAGTGACTCTCCACTCCTACGCCTCAGTTCCCCCCCCAGGGGCCCAAGGGGGGCACACCTGTCCACGCCAAAGTCCGGGAGCCAGGCTCTCCGACTCGGAGCCCGCGCTGCTGCGGTCACGCCCGGGGATGTGGGGAGGGTCTCGGGCAGGGGTTAGGGGTGAGACGCCTCGTTACCTCAGATCCCACTGGCCGCTGCCCACGTCGGAGTCTCCGTCCTCGCCCTTGTCCGGGGCCGGAGTCGGCGCCGGCGCGTCTCCCCCGGCGCCCACGTCCCGCACCTCCTCTTCCGCCACCGTGGGCCCACCGCCGCCCTGGCTCGAAGGCCGTGAACCCGTCCTCCGGCGCCGGGAGCCGCCCGCGCCGCCGCGGTCGCCCATTGCCTCAGCCCGCACCCCGTCCCGGCCGAGTCGTGGCCCGCCGGGCTCGCAGCGCCCGAGGCCCGCGGCCCCGCCTCCGGACTCTCGGCCAACGGCCGCCACCGCCCCCTGCCGGACGCCGTAGCCCGCGCGCAGGCCCGGGCCACCAATCAGCGCGCGCCCTCCGGGCAGCCCGAGGACCACGGTCTGGTCTCTCCGGGAGCCTTTAACTGGCCGGCCGCGGCGGCGCGCGCCCGTTTGTAGTCCGCGGGCGCGAGGGGTATTCTGGGAGTCGTGGTTTCCCCCCCCCCCCCCGCCGCCCCCGCGCGTGGCACCCTGGGAGCCAGGGCCGCCCAGCGCGGCGCACGCTGGGAGTCACGGTAGCGGGGCTCAGGCGGGAGCGTGTCTGCTGGCGGACGGCCCGCGACCGGGCCACTGCCCCGCGGGCCTCAGCGTCTCTGCGGAACTCGTCAGGCTTCCTGGCAGCTGCGGGCCGCCCCTGACCGCTTGCCTGCTTCTTATCCCAGTGTGTAAACACCGGGTTTCGTCATTCCCCAGCCGAGGCGCGCAGTGTGGGGTGTAGATTGTGGAGAAATGCCTCTTGCGTTACCGTCCGGCCGCCCACGTCCCTGGGGATTCGCCTCGCCCACCACCCAGCGTGTTGGTTCCGGAGCGCGCGGCGCAGTTGTGCTCCACGAGCCCTCTGGTTACCACCGCAGAAGCACCCTCTTTACTTCGGCTTAGGTTGTTCCAACAAGCGCCAGACCAAAAGATGGAGCAAGAGAAAGCCCTCCCAGGCCCCATGTCCCTGGGAAGCCCGCCCGGCCCACTGACCCTAACTTAAAGTGCCCAGCAAGGACAGGGAAGGTGCATCCCCCCCCCCCCACTCCCATCCCCGCGTGGCCACACTGTGGCCCGCCTCCACCCGGCCCCCCTTGCACCCACCTCCACAGACTTGCAGGGCCTCCCTCACTTCCACTCCCGCTAGTTTTGCCAGGGCATGTGGAGCCTGGAGTGTCGGATGGTGGGGACCCAGAGGCTTCCGTATCATTGCACAACCGCACAGTGCCACCCGCTAGGGAGCAAGTGTGCCTTCCACCTTAGCTCGACACACATCTTTGCATAGGGCATGGAGTGTGAGAACCCTGGATTTCAGAGTGTGAGGGTTCACTGGAGGCTGAGGGAGGGTTTACCCAGCAGCAAAATGCGTTAGCCGTTCACTCCCAAGCTGAGCAGAACCAAGAGCACCTGTCTAGAAGCAAATAAACTGAGAGGTTCAGCCTCAAGTTAGTGGCCTCTATGGACTGGCCACTGCCTTTCCCCCCGGGCACACCCCTGTTCCACCACCTTCACCACAGTGCCTGGGCCCCCTAGTGACACGTTCCTGTTGCCACTGGGCCATCTAGGACTGCTACCAGCCTGGCGTCTCTACCTAGCAGGCTAGGGCTATCTGACAGGTGTCTTCGAGTAACCGCGCTGCCCTGACTGGGGCTGGAGACCCATTCCCACACACCCACGCAGCTCAACTTGGGTGAGTCAGGATCAATCTTGTCTCCTATCCAGTCTTCCAAAACTCTCATCTGTTCATTGGGTGGTCTGGGCCAGGCAGAGCTAGGCCTTTCTGAGTACTGATCCCAACGGAGGGTGAACAAAGGAGAGGCTCCTCTCGGGAGGCCAGCATGGAGGAGTGAGCCCTGGGAGCTCTGTCACACACACCCACGAGTCTCTGCATGCCTTCTGGCCGTGCCATCCTTCAATACAGCACCAAGAACTAAAGGCCCCGCCCAGGCGGGCAGAGATTGGCGACTCAGGCTTCCAGTAGGCCTGCAGAGGCCGAGTGCAGTAGTCAATAATGAGTGAAGGGTCATGTTGGAGGCAGCTGCCTGTGCCCACATCCCAGCTCCAAACCGTCGGCTGTCAAGTGGCAGTGGGAGTAAAGCAACCAGAGTGGACAAGGGATCACCAGGGAGGACCAGTCTGGTGGGGAACTGGTGGGACAGCCAAGGTTCTGGTACTGGAGTTGAGTGAGAGGAAAGCCAGGCATCAAGTTAAGAGGTAGGCACAGGCTGTGAGAACACCAATAAGAAAGAGCCTCAGTACTGGTGTGGGCTGGTCCTGGAGGGGGACATTGCCTGTGGGAGAGTGTGGGCCAGGCCTTGGGAGGGAGAGTGGGCCAGTGCAGCAGCTTTAGAATTCCCCCTACCCCGGAAGCTCCAGTTACCTTAGGATCCAGGGCACCAGGGAGGGAGGGTAAAGGTTAAGGTAGGTGGGGTTTCTTGGTGACAAAGGTGTACAAGAGGGGTTGTGGAAGAAAGCTCAGTGGGGATTTCCCTGCCAGGGGCAGCAACTGATTAAGGGACTAGAGGCCAGGAGCCTCGCAGGCCTGGCTGGAAGAGGTTCAGAGGTTAGAACCTCAACCTGTGCCTGAGGTGCCACAGGCAGGCCACTGAGGTCTGTGAAGGGTGCGACCAGCCGGGAGACATGGGACATGGTGGTTAGCAGACTATGCTGCCCATTCTTTGGGATACAAAGTCCTGTCCATGGAAGTCTGTGGAGACTGAGGGTTGGACTCATTCCAGGCCTCAGGGAGTCAGCCTTCATCCTTCCACCCCCACTGCCCCTCAGGGTCCTGAAGAAGCAGAAATCACCAGTCTAGACTCAAAAGGTGGGAAGGAATGGGCATTCCTCCCTGCCATTGGCAGCCACCCAGGGGTGACTCCAGGTGTAGGGTAGATGAGGTACTGGGACAGGACTTATGTCAAAGGCAGGCCTTGGATAAGCTGTTCTCCCCGCTGATTGTTCACGTGCAAATTTGGCGAATGCTTGCCCCAGCCTGGGGATAGTGAAGGTCAAAGGTCCCTGACCTCTACCAATAACAGGGGCTTTCACTCCTAGGGTTTTACTGTTGACAGTGCTCCCCAGAAGAGGGTGCCCACCTCCATGTGAACCCCACCACGAGTAGCCTACCAACTGACATCCTCCTGAAGGTCAGGCGCCCCTGCTGTCCACTCTGATGAAGTCTAGGCAGGCCTGTCTCTGCTGGGGTTCAGCTGGCTCTGGGATGACCTGGTTTGACTACATGTCTCCAAAGACTTTGGGCCTCTCAGCTCATACCTGCCAACCTGAGTATCAGGGGGCATTGCTAGGGCAGGGGGTCCCTGTTCCTGGCCTGCCCCTGACCAGCACAGTCCCACCCCTCATCTCAATTTGATTCATCCTGTCTAGAGCTTGAGGGCTGTGGGTGGCTGTGGAAGCCTCTCTGTCCCCTGGGTGGCCCCTCCCCAGAAGCAGCATGAGTCAGCTGTCTGTGGAGGCCTCCTCAGACAGTGGGGGTCAAGATGTGAGCAGCAGAAAGCAGAAAGAGGCCAGACTTTGCAACTTCTCCTGTCCCCATTTTCTCCACTGGCATTGAGAAGGGCTTGTTGGTGGCTGTCAAGCCTGAGGAGCAGCAGGAGCCCCTATGGGAAGAGTAGACACACCTCTGCAGGCCCTGCTGTACCTACTCGGGTGATTCTAGATCACTCTTGGGCTAGGCCTGAATTCAGGCTGGAGATCCTAAGCAGAGCCGAACAGCAGAGCCTAACCCCAGTTTCTGGCCCAGAGCAGACTAACCTGCCAGCTGCTTTGCATGGGGGGGTGGGGGGGGGGGGGAGGAAGAGGGTGGTTCTCCCGTGGCTTGGCCTGCCAAGCTGGCCCTCCCATGGGGAAGAAGATAGCCCTCCCGAGCAAGGGGACAGTGCCACACCCTCACGAAAGGTAGTGACATGACCTCAGGGCTGTGTGGGCAGGCTGCCACTCCCAGCACTGGACCTGCACCAACCTTGCCTCTGGGATGCAGCAGGGCTAGGAAGCCGCCCCCCAGACAGCCCAGCACCCCCTGTGGCATGGGCCCAGCACTGGATACATCAACCCGACACTCCAAGTTCTATCAAGAGTGGCATTTATTCTCCTCGTGGAGGTGCGGCGCTCCGGGGAGCTGGTGCTATTGTGCTTAGGAAGGAGGTCTGTCCGTCCGTCCGTCTGTCCGGCCGGCCCAGCCCCAAACGGGGGCGGAAGAGGGGCGCGGCCCGAGTAAAAATCCCGGCCTGTTCCGGGTGGGAGTATGTACAAGGCGGCGGGGCGCAGGCGGGGGTGGGGGCGGGGCAGGCCGGCGGCCGCAACCCCCACCCGAGGGCCCCCGCATCTCGGGCCCTACTCGTAGAATCAGTACAAAATAGGTGCTACCTAAACGTTCCTTCTACCTGAATTCGCTAAGTCGGTTATTGTGCTGCTTAGTTATGGGGGCGGGAGGGGGCCCATGGCTTTCCACGGCGGCGGGGTGTACGGAGAAGCGGGAGACCCTGGCCGGCCCACGGCCCTCTGGCCTTCTCCTTAGGTAGGTAGACAGGCGTGTGGGGGTTGGGTGGGGCGCCTGTGTGTGCGTGTGCATGCGGGTGTGCCCAGCACAGGAGGGCAGGCCCCAGCTTGGGAGCTGTGTGGACACGAGTTGCGGTATAGAGGGTTTGGATACGGGCCCTGCTGCGCTGGGCCCTCAGTCTGCTCCTGCAGGTGCGGCTCGGCGGCAACTCGGTGCCCACTGGGGTGGCGCTGACCAGGTCATACACTGCAGTGTGCACCTTTTGTCTGGCCTGGGGCCTTGACCCCACACAGCAGAGCCTAAGTGGCCGAGAGATGGAAGGACTGAGAGTCGGTATGGGTGGCCCTGGTCGCGCTGGGCCTCGGAGGCCCTGGGTCTGTGCCACCTGAGCTGAGAACACTAGGCCCAAGTCAAAGGTAGAGCCCAAGTGCACCCAGCACTGGACCTGGGCCAGGGTGGGGAAGAGGTAAAGGGGATGCAGGGTTGGGTCTAGGGGCCAGGCCTTTCTCTGCATGTGCGGCCCTCCTTGGCCCACCCAAACCTGATGGACGCCTGTCACGAGCGTGCAGCCCCTGCAGGCCGCTGCATCCCTGGCCGATTCTGCAGCGGGCCTGGCACATAGTAGGTGCCCAATGAACAGTTGGTGGGTAATGGATGACTGAAGGAGGGGTCTTGGGGGCAACCACCCCGCCCCTGCCCCCTGGAACCATTACACCCGCAGGGCTCTGCCGTGGGGGGGAGTAGGGAGGAGGAGGGGAAGAAAGTCTGCGCGTCCGGCCCCGCGCAATGTCCCTGATCTAGGGGCCTATGGGGTGGATAGGGCAGGGGGATACCTGATTCTCAGTAACTCTAGAGGCGGCGGCAGCTTCGCATGCAGTGCGCATTATTGCTCTATAGTCGGCATCGGACTAACTAAGAGGGAGAGGGAGCGGGCAGCCCCGGGAAGGGACGGGAGGAGGGCTGGGGCTGCATGCAGTGACGTCACAAAGGCGGCGGCCAATGGGGCGGGCCCTTGGGGCGGGGTCGCCGCCGAGGCTTTGGCATAGACGGGCGAAAGTTGGCAACAGAGTGGGGGCGGGGCCTGGGGCTCGAGGGTGGGGCCCAGGTGGGGGCGGGGTTCGGGGGCGGGGAAAGTGATCCCGGACATCCCAAGCCCCGGGCGTCGGCGGGAAGGATGGGGGCCTCAGCGCCCCTTCCCTGACCCGAGTGCAATCCGTTCATAAATAAAACGTACAAATACAGAAAGAAAGAAACCCGACGCGTCCGCAACCCCCCCAGGGGGCTTTACCCGCAAAGCGAATACAGAGAGGTGTGTAATGGGCCGTGCCCAGGCCTGCCTGCCGGGCCCCAGGATCCGTCCTCCAACACCGAATGCCGGGGGACGAGGGAGGGGGCCCCGGGGCAGGGCGGGAGTGGGGTCTGAGGAGGTCGGATAAGTCCATGCGATTCGATATGCGTCATTATTATTCGTTATGAAGGACAGAGCCCGGGAAGCTGGGCTGGAAGAATTCGGATTTGGCAGAGGATGCGGGGCGAGGGTGGGAGAGCGGCTTGGACTGAGGCCCCAGAAAGAACCCGAGGGAGAGGGGTGCCGCCGTCCGCCTCTCTCCCCGATCCCCAACGCGTCTATCACTCCTGGGCTTCAGTGAAGACTGAGGAGTAGGGACGCCTCTGCAGGCCCCTCCCTCCTGCTCTACCCCCTCTTTCCCCCACCTCCCCGGTCTGCTCCCCGGACGTCTAGGCCGCAGGCCTGGCCCTTGGAAGGTTTGGGAAAGGAGTGGGGAAGACCTGAGTCTCTGCGACGCGATCCAGGGGCGCAGAGGAGGGAGGAGGGGGGGTGCTCCCCACCTCACCCCACCCCGGTCTTCAGAGACCTAACTCGGAGATGAGGTTCGGTTCTGGGTCTCCTCGACCCTATTGCTGGGAAAAAGCCTGGGGCACCCTGGAGGGGAAGGGAGGGGGTTCGGGGTGGGTCTCCCCTCAGGACCCTATTGCTTGAAGGGGCCGACAAGGCCCCTGGCGGGCGGGGCGGGGCCGGGCCCCCTCCCTCTATTGCTGTGAGGAGGGGCCCGCCCTCCGCCCCGCCCCCCCCCCCCCCCCCCCCCGCCCGGGCGCTGGCGGAGACTTCCCTGGGGGCCCGTATTGCTGAGAGCCGCCCCGGCTGGGCTGGCGGAGGCACCGCCGCCCTAGGCCTGCACGGGGCTGAGCTGCGGCGAGGCGGCGGGCGCCTGGGCCGCGGGGCCGCCCCCGCCCGCGCCGCCCTTGAAGCATGCGGACTCGTAGTGCTTGTTGAGATAGGACTTGAGCGCGAAGCTCTTTTTGCAGCGCTTGCACTGGAAGTGCTTGAAGGCCGAGTGCGTCTGCATGTGCGCGCGCAGGTTGGAGCGGTCTGCGAAGGCCTTGCCGCAGTGCGCGCAGCCGAAGGGCTTCTCGCCGGTGTGGGAGCGCATGTGGCCCTGCAGCAGCCAGGGCCTCGAGAAGGCCTTGCCGCACACGCCGCACTTGTGGCGCAGGTCGTGCGTGAGCAGGTGCATGGCCATGGCCGGCATGGACACGTACACCTTGCCGCACGTCGGGCAGCGCCGCGCCAGCTGACTGTCCAGGCTGCGGTGCGTCTGCTTGTGGCGGCTCAGGTTCGACGACGTGGCGTACGTTTTCCCGCACTCGCCGCACGCGTGCCGGCCCCCTGCGCCGCCGGGCCCGGGCCCCGCGCGCGCCTCCGTGCTCACCCCCGCGCGCGCGCCGCCCCGGCCCGCGGCCCCGGCCCCCGCGCCGCGCGCGCCCGCCCCGGCCCCGCCTCCGCCGTCGCCGTCGGGAGCCGCCGCGGAGGCCGTGGAGGGAGCGGCGGCGTTGGCTGCTTTACGGCGCGAGCGCCCGTCGGTGATGAAGAAGGCGTCAGCCGCGTAGCCCTCGCTGACCGCCGCGTCGCCGTTGATGTAGCCGCCCGCGGCTGTGGCCAGCTCTGGGCGCGGGGTGGGAGGCGGTGCCGAGCCCGCGGCCGCCGGGCCCAGTTCTCCACGCACGGCCGCCGCGTACATGGGCTCTGGGGACGGCCCTTTGAGCAAGGCCGCCTCGGCATCGCCATCGTAGACGGAGGCGGGCCCCGCGTAGTCGCTGAGGTATCCTGAGGGCCGAGGCGGACAGACAGGCAGACACAGAGGGAGGGGAGGCGGGCAGCGGGCGAGACACACACGGGCAGGCGGCGGGAGACACGGGGTCCGGGAAGGAGGGGACCAGAAGAAGGACAAAGGAGAAGGGGCCGGGGTACCGCGGGGCCAGGAGGACGGAGGAGGCAGGGAGGGGAAGAGAAGAGAGGAGAGATGAGACTGGGCCGGGCCCCGGCTCCGCCCCCGCCGCCCGCCGGCCCCACCCTCACAGGGGGAGGGAAAGAGGCGCATCCTCGGGTGCGGCTGCCCCCCTTCCGCGGAGCCTCAAGGTCAGGGGGGAGGGGCGGCGCTTCCCTCGCCCTCCTTCTTCCACCCCTCCTCCCCCTCGGGTTCTCCCCACTTCAGCAGTTTTCCCTGATTATGCAACACACTGCGGACCCGCAGCGCACAAAGCCAGGACCGCCCACCGAGGGACCCCGTAGCTCCCGCCTCTCGAGGTTCCCAACTGCTCTTCCCCGCGGCACCTGGAACTCGCGCCCAGCCTTGATGCTGCCCCTCCTTGGTCCCCTAGGCCCCCCAACAAGCCCTGAAGACTTCTGCCTCCGGCAGGCCCTCCTACCCTCTCCACCCTCCTTCTTACCTCCCAGGTCTCCTACTACTCACTGAACTTGACCCCCTTCCAGCTCCAGCCTTCTCTTCCTCCATCCACTCTCCTTCTTCCCCCAGCTCCCTTCGGTCATCCTCCACCCCTGGGTCCTACCTTGTTACACATTGCCCTCTTCCCCCAGGCCCTAACCCGTTGTGGGCGCCTTCCCAAGCCTCAGGACAAGTGACCAGGGAGCCGCTGTGTTGTTGGAGAGTGCCGGGGCATTCCGCAAGGGGACACCTTCGGTGGGACAAGCTGCAGGCAGGCAGCATCATTCATGCTGGTAACTGCACTTGTTCTCAAGGCACAAGATGAATCTCACAGCCTCAGAGTCACAAATGCACACACCGAACGATGCAGCCTCTGGCTTCTTCAGGGTTACACCCAGCCTCCCAGCCACGGTCAACCCTGGAGTGCCCTCACAGGGTGGGTTGCACGAAGATCCCGGCAAACCACCTACTCATGCAGGGTCACACATGCGGCCACCCTGGACACACTCTCAGCCAGGGTCGCCAGTCACATGGGTGCCCAGCAGCCTCAGAGTCACATGGTCCCATGTAGTGGCACACAGGCAGGCACACACTCATACAGGGTCACACACAAGCGCACACAGTCACATGGCTGCACGCAGTCACATGGGCGCACACAGGCTCACACACAGGCTCACACAGGCTCAGGTCACACTGGTTCTGCCACCCCACGCTGCTGGCTCCCCCAGCTCTCTTGCCTGCATGCTAACAGTTGTCCTTGAACTTGGGCACCCTTACACAAAGAGCCTCCCCCTGACACCAGCACCATGGACCTCCCTACCTACAACCCTCCTGCTCACATTCTCCTCCCTGACCCTGGTTGCAGGGGAAATACTGCTGCTGCCTCTGCTGGTACCTTAGTCCTGACAGGTGGCGGCCCCCACTGGACCCATGCCTACTCCCTGGAACTCACAGCATTCTGCTAACCATAGCCAAAAGAGAGAGAGAGAGAGAGAGAGAGAGAGAGAGAGAGAGAGAGAGAGAGAATACTAAGGAAGGCCCAGGTTTCTGGGTGTGGGTTTGCATGCATCCAGGTCCTGTCATGTCAGCAAGTGCCCATATGACTGTATATGTCCTCGCATGCTCAAGGTGTGGGGTACTTTCTATTTCTGACCTTTGTTCTCCACCTTCTCTCCTGCACTGACACTCTCCCTGCCCGGGGCTTGGCTCTGTTCTGGCCTGCCTCTGCTTTCCCCTCTCCCACCCTCCTCCACAGTCCGTCCCCAGCCACTGCCTCCTTCTGGTTCTTCTTCCCTCAGGCCTATTTCCGGGGGCTCCTGACCCCTCCAGCCCCACACTCTGGCCCTCTGCCCCTTCCAGCTATTGCCTTGGGCCCCTTGCTGCCCCCAGACTCAGCCCAGCTCGCACCTTTCTCGTGCAGTCGCACTCCGAGGTCGCTGCGGGCGCGCCCGTAGGAGCTCTCGAGGTCCGCCGAGGAGAACGTGTCAAGTTTGACCTTCTTGACCAGGAAGGACCTGGGCATGATTCCTGCGGGGCTCCGGCGCTGCGGGCCTGCGGAGCCGGGGCGCGGGGGGGGCTGCGGCCGCGGCGGGGCCCCGTCACCATCCGAGGAGCGGCGGAGGCAGCACGGGTCCCCACTCTGGCCTTTGGATGCTGCCGCTGGAGTGCCGTCCTCTCTTCTCCTGCCTGCCCTGCCTTTCCTCCTCTCCTCCTCTGGACGCCTCTTCTTTTCCTTCCTTCTTCTCTTCTCTTCTCTTCTCTCTTCTCTTCTTTTCTCTTCTCCTCTCTTCCTTCTTCCTTCCTTCTTCCCTTCCTTCCTTCTTTCCTTCCTTCCTTCCTTCCTTCTTTCCTTCCCTCCTCTGGTCCCGGCTTCCCAGCCCGCAGTGCCGCCCCTGGACAGGCGGGGGAGGAGGCCGGGGGGTGGGGGGTGGGGAAGGGGGGAGCGGCTCCGTCCCGGGCCCGGAGGCTGCGAGTGGGTGCAGGGCTGGCCCGGCTCCGCGGCCCCCTTCCCCTCCCCCCCCCACCGCCGCGGCGGAGCCTCAGTCAGCGACCCCCCATGCCCCTGGGGGTGGAGGCGCCGGGCCCGGGGAACGCGGCGGCGGCGGCGGCGGCGGCGGCGGCGGCGGCGGCGGGAGCGCCAGCAGCTTCAGCACCGCGGCCAGCGCCGGCCCGGCCAGCACCTCGGCCAGCGACCGGGCGCGCTCAGCCGCCGCAGGCGGCGAGGGGCGGGCCGCGGGGGCTCTGCCGCCAGGCGGGGGTCCTCGGCGGGGGTCTCTGGGAGGCTTGCTTTATTGTTCTGCAGCCCGAGCGAGCGGCGGCGGCGGCGGCGGCGAGCGGGGGGCGGGGGTCCTCGGGGGGAGGGGTGCGCAGGGAAGGCGGGCCGAGGGAAGGAGAGAGGGAGGGACGGGGGCTCCGGGGGCGGGGCTCGGCGCTCGGACAGCTCCAGGGCCCGGCCTCCTGCGCCCGCGGCCGCCTCTGCCTGCGGCCGGGCCCAGCCTCCGGCTTTTAAAGCCCAGAAGCTGAGGGAGGGGGAGGGAGGGGAGGGAGGGGAGGCCGGCGGAAATGGCTGCGCAGGGCCGGGCCCGTCCAGGGTCTCCTGGGAGGGGTCTTGGGGATGCCGCGGCCCCCGCGTGTGTGGATTTCCCCCAGGCAGCTTCGGGAATGGAGGCCCAGCGGTCTGCGGCATTGTCGTGCGTGGGGGGAGAGGCAGAAACAGGCCTGGGAGTCCTGCGCCCCGGACTGGGGATCTTTTGGGGGAGGAACGCAGGGCGGATCCCAGTCTGGTCCAGCCTGCCTAGCTTTCGGGTATGGAGGCTAGGGATCTTCGGGGGCGAGAGGGGGAGGCGTGAGGCGAGGGAGCGAATGCTGAGGCAGCGAAAGCGCAGTGTGGAAGCGCAGCGCGCGCCCCGTGCCGCAGTGTCTCCCTGCCACTCGGTCACCCGGGCTGACCCCGTGCCCGCTGGAGAGGCCTCCCTCCACCCCCGCCTCTTTCCCAAGGGGTGGATGTCGAGTGCAGCGGCGACGCAGCGAGCGGGCTGTGAAGGGGGAGAGGGGCTGCCATGCTCTTGCTCTGGAAATGCGACTTCATTGGTGGTTTTACACCCTTCCGCGCGGCCGCAGCTCCCCCCGGCGGCTCCGCAACCAGGCGGATAACCCTTCCCGCGGCCGCCCGCCCCGAGTTTGCAGCCCCCATGACGTCAGGCCCAGCCGCCAATGGCCGGGAGCGGGGGTGTCGGGGGCTCCAGGCCGCACAATGGCCGCGCGCGGGGACATATGTCCTCAATTAGAGCCCGGCGCTGCCATTGTCCCCTCCCTCGCCTGCGCCGGGTGGTTCGGGTGTCCACGCTCTTTCGGAGCGCGCCTCCGCGCGGCCTGCTGTCACTGAGTACCAAGGTCGCGGGGGCGGCTCCGGGGAGTGTCCGGGCGCGGCCGAGCCGGGAGCGCGTGCAAGGTGGGGGCGCGCGCGCACCCGTCGCTGCACGCAGTGACCTTGTGCAGGGCGGCTCGGCGGGACCGCGGACACCGGCCGGGAGCGCGCGGCGGGCGGGCCGCACCGGGAGCGTGCGTGCGGGCGCGTGCGGGGAGTGCGGGGCCGGGAGCCACGCAGCGGTCTGCCGGCGCCCCGCTTCCGCCCGCGCCTCGGCCCCGGAGCCACGCAAGCGAGGGTGTGAGCGAGCTGGCCCCGCATCGGGGGGGGCGCGGCGGAGACTCCAGGGCCGCTTTGTGGCAGCGGCCGCGGCCGCGGCTGGATATTCATCTTGCGTGGCAGGAGTCCCCGAGGGGCGAGGACCGGGCGCCGCCGCCCCCTTATCGCGGAGCCGCAGCCGGCGAGGCCCGAAGTGGGGGCGGGGACGGGGACCCCCCCCCCCCCCGCCTCGGTCGAGACTGTCGTCCCCGCTCGCTCCCAGGGGGGGCCCGGCCGAGGCGCAGCCGGAGGCGGGGGGCCAATTAGCATTTTGATTGCGGGACTGGGGGCCCATCTGGACCGAGGCCTAATTACCGGGCAAACCCTCCGGGCGCCGGCGGAACGTGCCCGACGCAGTCCCTTCACCAGCCCCGTCCCCCCCCCCCCCTCCGGCCCCCCTCTGCCGTCTCCTCCCGGACGACCCGCCCCCTAACTCCTTCTGACTACACCCCTGTCCCCTCCGCCGGTCCCGGTCGCCCTGTCCCCCAGCCTTGTGCTTGCATTTCCCCGACCCCTTCCGTCATTCTTTCGCTCAGCTACCTGTCCTGTCCACGTCTTCTGTGCCTCCCCCCTTCACCTCTTTCGTCATTTCTCTATCCCTCCACCCAACTTCTCTGTCCCTCCATCCCCTGGCTCGCTGTCCGAGTCCCCGCCTCTCTGTCAATTTCCCCGCCCCCTGGGCTCCAAACCCTCTTGACGGACAGGGCGTCAGAGCACGGACACATGTGTCCCACGGCCGCGTGCTCCCGAGGGGACTATTCGGGCAGCCCTTGATCGCTCTCGTTTGGGTGGAGTCCGCAGCCCCTCGGGGCGCCTGGCGGGGAGGGGCAGGTGGGCCCGGGCCTTGGCCATCAGTCCGCAGTGGCCAGCGTGCAGAACGCACATGCGGCCCGGGCTCAATTACTTGGGCCTCCTCGCTCCACCTCCTTTCCAGCACCCCTCCCTCCCCTGCCGACATCCCCAAGGTCGCTGCGCCCCAGTCCTGGGGTCCAGCTGGGAGAGATGGTGATTCTCATGCCTGTGGAAAGTTTCAGCTCTCCTCCACTGGAGGCCACCCTGAATCTCCCACTGAGGGTTGGAGGCGGAGTGGGGGAGGTGGGGAGGGGACTTTGTTGCAGGAGAGGACAGGGTCCAACAAGGCTGCTTTGGCTCCCAGAGGACCCAGCCAGTTGAGGGATACTCTGACCCTCAGGGCCTTAGCACCCAGCGTGCTTGGTCTCTCCACCCTGTCCCCACAGAGTCTCTGGTCCTCAGAGACTCTGTTCCCTCTGACCTCTAGCCTCTTACCCATCTGGGGTGGGGGGATGTGGTATTGGTTTTATGTCCTGCCTCCCTCTGCTTCTGGGTGTGCCACCTCCAGACCTGTGCAGGCCCCATGTGGCCAAAGGAGAGACTCACAGTGTTATGTCCCCAGCACCCCACCCTCCAGCAGAGCCAGGGGCCCTGTGTGTGTGCTCATTCGTGGGCCCTGTGGTCACTGTCTCACCTGCCTGCACTCTAGTTGAGCTCCAGTCCAGTCTAGCCTAGCCTAGAGGGTCCATTCCTCCTTCAGAATCCCTCTCCCTGGCTGCCAAGATCCCACCCTGGTTAGGAGCCTCTTTTGGTCTGCCTCCTTGGCACCCAAACCCCCTTCCTCAGCCTTCTCTCCTGTAGGCTGGGGGAGTGGTGTTTTGTTTACCTGGAAGCTAGTTCAGATCCTGTGTGCGTAGTGGGCTGTCCCTGACCTGCTCATTCTGGCTCAACCCCCAGTTTCGTATCCGTGAGGTGAGACTCACAGCTCGGAGCATCCACTCTCCACCTGCTCCTAGAGCCTGTGGTCCAGCCCAGGACGCAGATGCTAACCAGAAGGATGAGTAGACCATAGCTTGGAGAGTGAGAGCAGGAAGCCTCAGAGACCAGGCCTGGGAGACAGTGTGTGCTTTGGCCTCTGCTCCAGAGGAGATGGGGTCGCAGATCTTTGAGGAAAAGCAGGAAGCCCGGGGCGGGGGGTAGTAAGCAAAATGGTTGGATTTATCCAGGTTTGGGCTTTTGCCAAGTGAGCTTCTGAAAGGGGCATCTGAGCCAAGAGGGTGTGCAGGGGAGAGGTGGCAGTGATTGTGGCATCCAAACAGAGTGAGGACGTGGGGGCTCTGCAGTGCTAGGGTCAGCAGGACTGAGCTGGGGCAGGTGCTGGTCTGAGAAGGGGGTGTTGAGCTGAAATGCCAGAGTGGGGGTCAGGGGACAGTTACTGGTGGTGACAGGGTCGAGGGCATAATTGGGGCAGAGGGCGAGGCCTTTGGCAGGAAGAAGAGGTCGAGACTGAGGGGCAGGGCGTTGAAGATGGTCACGGGAATATTGAGACCACCAGGAATTCAGGCCTGGCGCGGCGGTGGGGCGATGCCCACAGCAAGGGCTGGTGTGGGTGGTAGGCACAGCTGATGGCTCACGTCAGCTGGGACTCTTATGGAGAGGAGGGGGGAGGGGGCTGCAGGCCACAGCGAGACATGGGGCGGGGTGGGGGGTGGCTGAGGTGGGGAGAGAAGGCTGGCGGGAAGGGAGCAGGGTGGAGGGGACCTGGGACTCCCAAGGGAGAGTGAAGGCCCAGAAACAGGGCTGAGGTCATCGGTGGGAGGGGTTGCTGGTGTCTGACTGACCTTCCAGAACAGGTGATGTGTACTGGGTGAGGACGAGGGCGTGAGGCAGAACAGGTCCCCGCTGGGACAGGAGCTTTGGAGCTACAAGGGAGCGGTGAGACCACAAGGCAAGTAAAATTGTCTACTTGGAAAACACAAGGAGAAACAAAGATCAAACATCAAAGTGCAGGAAGTACAGTATTTGTATAACAAGGAGTTAATATTCTGATTACAGAATAGTTGCTATAAATGAATTCTACAGAACAAAGATGCTGACACCCTCAAGGGGTTAACAGGCAATTTACTACACAATAAATAAGAGACCTTACCAGAAAAAAACATGCAAATTAAGCAAGATACAAATTTCAGGGTTTTTAAAAATGTTTTTTTTTTTTTTTTTTTTTAATTTTTTTTTTTTTCAACGTTTTTTATTTATTTTTGGGACAGAGAGAGACAGAGCATGAACGGGGGAGCGGCAGAGAGAGAGGGAGACACAGAATCGGAAACAGGCTCCAGGCTCCGAGCCATCAGCCCAGAGCCCGACGCGGGGCTCGAACCCACGGACCGCGAGATCGTGACCTGGCTGAAGTCGGACGCCTAACCGACTGCGCCACCCAGGCGCCCCAAAAATGTTTTTATTATAGAAAATATCAGATGTACATAATAGTGCAGAAAGTCAGATAATGACACATGTGGCCGTCACCACCATCCCCCAAGACCGGCTCACAGCCAGTGTGGATTCTTTTCTGCCCCCTTTCCCTCCCCCAAATCTCAGATGTCATATCACAAAATGCCACTTTTCTCTTGGCAAGTAAACGATGACATGAGAGCACAAAGTGACACAGGAGTTGTGTGAGGGAGCCTCTGCCCCAGCCCTGAGCTGCCCCAGCCCCGGCTGGGGGCACCGGATGTGACAGGGCACTGCCCTCTTCTTGCTTCAGAAAGGATGTCCCCTCAGCTGCCTGTGTTTAGGGCCATCAAAGAGGCCCAAGTGGCCCAGGTCCGACTTTCTTCCAAGGGGTCCAACTGCCTGAACTGGTCAGACCCTCTGGCCTCATTGCAAGCCCGAGATAGAGTTTCAGTAAATGCCTTACGTGTGGAGGTTCCATCCGTTTTAACAACTACAATTGGTCTTTTAACCAATGCCCCTGTCGAGACACAGGACACTTCTGTCTCTCTCCAGGACGGTTCTTTGGGGGGCTTGTAAAGGAAGCTTGAGAGGGAGGGAGGAGCAGGAGAGCGAGCCCTGGGGGAGGGGAGGAAGTGCAGGGAAGAGAGGGCGACCAGGGGGAACGCCCTGGCAGCAGTGAGCAGGCTGTGTTCCTTGGAAGCTTGGCCAGGGGTCACCTGACAACTTTGTAGTTCTTACCCCAGTGTGGACCTTCCTACCCCCACCCCCCTGACCCCCCCCGGGGTTGCACACTTTCCACATTTTCTCCAGAACACAGAGGAAGAAAAGGCTGAATAGAAAGAGGCAGAGCAGGACCTTAGCGGGCTGTGGCATCACTACGCATGACTTAATATACATGTGACGGGATCCCGGGAGGGAAGAGGGATTGGGGGGGAAAAACGTAGAAATGGTCAAAAGGTTTCCAGATTTGATGAAAATTATAAAGTGACAAACCCAAGAAGGTCAACAAACCCTAAGCCTATGTTGCAGGAAGAGCACCGCACGAAGGCACATCATCATCAAAGGATGAAGGGAACTATTAAAAGCAGCCAGCCAGGGGTGGAGGCAGGAATCAACACGTGCTATGTACAAAGGAGCAAAGATAAGGATGACTGATTTCCCGTGGAAATAAAGCAAGACCTAACCCAGCAGATTGTGGGGCAACATCTTTAAAGGGGCACCTTCCTTTAAAGATAGAAGAGGGGCACCGGGGTGGCTCAGTCAGTTGAGCATCTACTCGGGCGCAGGTCATGATCTCAGGGTTTGTGAGTTTGAGTCCTGCGTCGGGCTCTGTGTTGACAGCTCAGAGCCTGGAGCCTGAATCCGATTCTGTCTCCTTCTCTCTCTGCCCCTACCCCCCTCCTCTCAAAAATAAGTAAACATTAGGGTGCCTGGGTGGCTCAGTCGGTTGAGTGTCTGACTTCAGCTCAGGTTATGATCTCACAGTTCTTGAATTTGAGCCCTGCATCGGGCTCTGCGCTGACAGCGCAGAGCCTGGAGCCTGCTTCAGATTCTGTGTCTCCCTCTCTCTCTGCCCCTACCCCCCTCCTCTCAAAAATAAGTAAACATTAAAAAAAAATTTTTTTTTAAGTAAAAGTGCTGGAAGAAAAACATTGTCAACCTAGAATTCTATACCCAATGAAAATATCTTTCAAAAACACAGATTAAATAGACTTTTCAGACACCCAAAAGCTGTAAGAATTCATCACCAGCTGACCCACACTACAAGAAGTCGTAAAGAGAGTCTGACGGACAGAAGAAAGTGACACCAGATGAAAATCTAGATCTCCACAAGGAAGTGAAAAGTATGGAAATTGTAACTAGGTAAATGTAAGAACTTTGTCTCTGGGGTGCCTGGCTGGCTTAGTGGCAACTCTTGATCTTGGGGCCATGAGTTTGAGCCCCACATTGGGTGTAAGGATTACATAAATAAATAAAACTTTAAAAAATTTTTGTTTCGGGGCGCCTGGGTGGCTCAGTCGGTTGAGCGACCGACTTCGGCTCAGGTCATGATCTCACGGTTTGTGAGTTCGAGCCTCGCATCGGGCTCTGTGCTGACGGCTCGGAGCCTGGAGCTGCTTCTGATTCTGTGTCTCCCCCTCTCCCTGCCCCTCCCCTGCTAATGATCTGTCTCTGTCTCAGAAATAAATAAATATAAAAAAATTTTTTTTTAATTTGTTTCTTTTCATTTAAAAGATAAGCAAATGATTAAATAGAATTAACAATGTATGTGAAATTTATAACATGTATGGAAGTAAAATGTGTACCTGGATAGGATAGTGTTTGGGCGGGGAAATGGGAGGACAGGAGGCAGAGTTCTTACAGCCTAAGTGAAGTGGCAAAGTCACTGGAACGTGGACTGTGATGAGGTAAAGATGTATCTGTAAGGAGTAAGGAAATGAAAACAGCACGACAGTGGCAGGTAATAACAAGGAAAAGAAATCATACAAAATTCTCGACAAATCCAGAAGAAGGCGGAGAAGGAGGAGAAGGAAGGCACACGGCGAGACGGTGGGTCCGAAGCAGCCGTGTCAGTCGTCACGTTACCCGGAAATGACGGGAGCGCCCGACTACAAGGCAGAGGCCGTGCGCTGGCTCAGAAACAGCAGGGCCCGGTTATATGCCGCCAACAACAAGCCGGTGGTGAGTACAAAGACAAGTTAAAATCAGGGTGGGAAAGTTACCCCACATAAGCGCTAAAGAAGGCAGGGTGCTGTGTTCATACTGGACAAAGCAGATTTCCAAATAAAGAATGTTGCCAGGGATCGAGAGGGTTGTTTCAAAGAAGGCCAAACTTTTGGCAAAAGCTGTGCCGGGACCACGTCCTGGTTGGGGATGAAGGACAGCCTGACACGTGGGATGTGGATAGCTGGACATCTTGGATTCCCGGGCCCCCTGATCTGGACCTGCAGAAGTGCTTCCTCTCCTTGAAGATGTACATGCCCTCTTCAGACCTCAGAGACGCCCTTAGGGTCGGTCTCCACTTCCCACCCCAGAGCCTGTGGCTCGAATGAAAGCTGTAGCTTAACCCATCCCAACACATGTTGTGGGCATGGAAAGGGGGGCAAGCACTAAACCCCAAAAGAGCTGTAGAGGGTTACAGTGTTCTTCAGAAGAAACGTCCAGGAGGGGCTGCGCTACTAGGGTGTGACGCACCTGTCCCTGCCGGCGGGCCACACAGGTCCAGGAACCACGGGGCAAGAGCATATGTGGCTCCCCCCCACACACACACACTCCGCCCAGTGAACCACTGGGAGCTTGGGCTCTCTGTCCCCACAGCTCCGGGGTCAGTCCCACAGGATGAGCGTCTCTGCCAGGGACACAGCTACAGTCCCACTGAGCTGAAGGCCATGGCTGCTCCCGGGGCACCCAGATTGAGGAGACTGTTAGCAGAGGCTATAGAGTGTGGACCCACGTTAGCAGAAAAATCAGTGAGACGGCTGCCTACCGCCACATGGAAGATGGAAAATGTACTTAATGAACTGGTTCTGGGCGAGATTTCCAGGAAAATGGTGAGAAGGCCTGCCACGTGTTGAATCGTGTCACCTGCAAAACAAAACAAACAAAACAATGACAGAAAACACAGCTCTGTTGAAGTCCTAGCCCCCAGTATTTCAGGATGTGACCCATCTGGAAATAAAGTCATTACAGATGTAATTGGTTAAGAGGAGGTCATAACTGGAGTAGGGGGGAGCTTTAATTCAACAGGACCGGTGTCTTTACAAGGAGACAAACCACACACACAAGACAAAAGACCATCATGAGAAGACAGAGGGAGATTAGCCGAGGGACACCAAGGACCGCCAGCACCACGAGAAGCTGGAAGAGGGGCCTGGAACAGATTCTCACTCAGCGACTCTGGCAGGAACCAGTCCTGCCTTCACCTGGATTTCAGACTTCTGGTCTCCAGGAGCATGAGAAAATACAGTGCTGTTATTTTAATCCACCCAGCAGTCGTAGGAAACCAGTGCAGTGCCAGTTGGCTTATTTTCACAATGAATGATATCACAAGTGATGAATGAGCTGGAGAGGGAACTGTTTAGTTTTCATGAAGAATTTAGAGAAAATATTTCCTACTTAGGACTTGCTGGATTGAAAAGTAAAATATTTTTTCATTCCCAGTCTCTCCAGCTTGTAAAAGGTACTCAGAGTGAGAAATGGCCTCTGAGCAAAGATCAGATCCAGAGCACCACCACAGAAATGCGTTCTCAATGTATAGATGAAGTCCAAAGTGAAGCCCTAAGGCCCCTGAGAGACGTAAAGCAGTATCTTGTAGACCCCGTCAGCTCGAGAAAAGGGCTTCTAAGGATCTCAAGGACACCGTCAACAGCACTCTGGGCTTCCGACTGGCTCAGTCAGAAGAGGTGTGACTCTTGATCTCTGGGCCATGATTGGAGCCCCATGTTGTGTGTAGAGATGACTTAAACAAACAAACAAACAAACAAACAAACAAAACAAACCCCAGCAACGCTCTGATTTGCAATCCAAGTAAAATGAGGTCTGCCTAGAAAAGACGTCTTGATGTACATCTTGTTCAATGTACTGGGGTATGATTTGATATATAGAAAACCTACATGGGGTTTTTAAAGGAATCATACTGTCTTGGACTAAAAGAGACAGAGATTGTTCAAAATGAAAAAGCACCTTTAGGGCTCAAAATTTCTGTGTGCAGATAGTAAGTCAGAACACGGGCCATTTCCTATGGAAAAGAAAGGATGACTCAGGAGACAGCCAAGAAGTGAGAGAGCAGAGTCAGGGGCCTCTGAGACCAACCAACCAGGAAGTTACTAGCGGAAAGCATAGATGGGTCCTGGTCAGGGAAGGCTTCCTCCTGGAGCAGATGTCTAGCAACGGGGGCTCAATTGCATTGCAGAATTTCTACTGACCATAATTGCTACATACTTCCCACCCCTCCCGTTCTTTAAATAAACTTTGTGCTTCAGGGGCGCCTGGGGGGCTCAGTCAGTTAAGTGTCCAACTTCGGCTCAGGTCGTGATCTCGCGGTTCGTGGGTTCGAGCCCCGCATCGGGCTCTGTGCTGGCAGCTCGGAGCCTGGAGCTGCTTCGGATTCTGTGTCTCCCTCTCTCTCTCTGCCCCTCCATCACTCGTGCTCTCTCTCTCTCTCTCAAAAGTGAATAAACATTAAAAATTTTAAATATGTTGGGATGAGCACTGGGTGTTGTATGGAAACCAATTTGACAATAAATTATGTTTAATATAAAGAAATAAAAGTGTTTTGTCTTGAAAAAAATTTTTAAATAAACTTTCTACCTCAGAATAAATTTATATTTACAGAAAAGTTGCAAAGATAATACAGATGCTTCCTGTACACTCTCCCCTCATCTTCCCCTAATGTCAATATCTTACATTTCTGTGGTACGTTTGTCACAAACCAAGAAGCCAACACTGGTATGTTACTATTGATGGAGCTCCAGGCTTTATTTGGAGTTTGTTGTGTTTTGTTTAAATTTTCTTAACATTTATTCATTTTTGAGAGACAGCGAGCAGGGGAGGGGCAGAGAGAGAGGGAGACATAGAATCGGAAGCAGGCTCCGGGTTCCGAGCTGTCAACACAGAGCCCGATGTGGGGCTTGAACCCACTAACTGCGAGATCAAGACCCAAACTGAAGTTGGCCGCTCAACTGCCTGAGCCACCCAGGCGCCCCTCCCCCTTTTTTATATGCTAACATTTTATTGGTTGCAGCAACCAATTCAAGGCACCACATTGCATTTAGTCTCCTTAGTCTCCTGTGGTCTGAGGATTTCTTGGTCTTTCCTTCCTTTTCATGACCTTGATTGACAGTACGGTCACTCCTGTAGAATGTCCTTCAACTGAGGTTTGTGTGATGTTCTCCTGTAGTTAGCCTGGGTTTGGGGAGGAGATCACAGAGGTGATGTGGTCTTCTCCTTGTGTCACAACAGAGAGTACATGATGTCAACATGACTTATCACTGATGATGTTAACCTTAATCGCTTGCTTAAGGCGGTGTCTGCCAGGTTTTTCTACTTTAAAGTTATTGTTTTTCCTCTTCCGTACTCTGTTCTTTGGGTGCAAGTGACTAAACCCAGCCCACACCCAAGGCTTCCCCCATATTTTCATAGAAGTGTCTATTGAAGATAGTCTGCCGGTCTCATTGATGTACATGGGGTGGGGGGAGGGGAGAGAACTTGTTTTGTTTTGTTTTGTTTTGTTTTTAGTTCACAGGTCTCTGCACTGAGCATCCACACAGCTGGGTTGAACCCACGGAAGGACACCTGGGAACCCTCATTTGCACCTGGACCTGACTTAGATGCAAGATCTCGGACTTGAGGACTGAACTGGGTGTCAAGGTGACATACTGGGGGGCCTTGGCGGGTGGTCTGTCATGGACTGCCTACAGTCATGACCCCCATAAAGCTGGTTTTCATGTACTTGGTAGACCGCTTCCATACTGACTCTCTGGGCTTGGCCATTGGGATATTAGCACGAGTGATGCATGCAGAGGTATAATGGGACTGTGGGGCACTGGGGCTAGTCCTCTTGCAACTCTCTCTCTTGGAAACCAGGAGCAAAACAGTCTGCTGAATGATCAGGCACCACTTGGAAAGAGGCCCTGGAGGAGGGGGGTCACCCTAGACATCTGGCCCCAGCCGAGCTGCAGGTGATGCAGCCAGGAGCACCCCAGCTACCCGCGGGGCAACCAGCCGGCTGGGCCCACCCAATCCGCAAAACAATGAGGAAGTAGTTGCTGCTTTAAGCCCTTAAGTTTAGGGTGGTTGGCTATGTGGCAATAGAGAAATGAGGCCCTTGTTCTTTGCCCCTCGACTCCTGTCCTCACTTTCTGCCTGCCCAGCTCAGGTCCCGTGGCCCAAAATGACAACCACTCCCTTGACCCCACACTCCTACAATACTGTCCTTAGTAATCTCCAACCCTTGTTAGACCAAGCTATCTGCCTATTCCACCCCTGCATCCAAGCAGCAAAACCTTGCTGGAGAAAAGCACAAAACTATACTCATCCTTTACTTACTTTATTTTTCATGTTTATTTATTTGAGAGAGGGAGGGAGGGTGCAAACAGGGGAGGGGCAGAGAGAGACGGAGACACAGAATCCGAAGCAGGCTCCAGGCTCAGAGCCGTCAGCACAGAGCCTGACGCGGGGCTCGAACCCACAAACTGCGAGATCGTGACCTGAGCTGAAGTCAGGCACTTAACCAACCGAGCCCCCCAGGTGCCCCAAGTTTTTCTCTTTTGCATAGAGTTCTACATAAGCCATCCAGAGTTGGCAGGACAGTTGCACAGTCTTCAAGTTCCCCAATTCTATCTTGTTGCATCGCTATCCTCAACACATGCGTTCTACCTCATGGTCTAAGTTGGTTGCTTGAGCTCCAGTCATTGTGGGTGCATTCCAGGCCGTGAGAAAAAAGGAAATGGCAAAGATACCAAACCCCTCCCTTTAAGGACACAGTTGGAAATTATACATACTGATTCTTACATTGCATCGGCCAGGAATTAGTCTCAAGACCACATACATATATCTATCTGCAATGGAGAGTAGGAAATGCAGTCTTTATTCTGTGGGACCGTATGCCTAGTGCAGGATGGGCAAGGAGAGCCTGCTTACAATTGCCATGTTTTCCCAATCCTCTCATCTTCTGCCCAGCCAAGAAATTTGTTCCTGCATGATACCTTTACACTTCCTGTCCCCTTCCCCAGAGCTCCACATGACCCCGCCTCCTTGTATCAGCTCAAGTGCTGCATCCTTGGAAAGGTCTTCCCTGACACCACCCCCCCCACCCCGGCTAGAGGACACCACCCCACCTCCAGCCACTTCAGCAGTATAGAAGTTAGCTCCTCGATATATGTGCCTCTATGATCATCAGCTCCAGGAGGGAGGGAACTTTGCCTTCCTAGATGAAACTGAGTCCGCAACCTGAAGGCTGAGAGATCTGAGCAGCCTCCCAGAGCCCAAGGGACTGGCATGCCCTTCTAACCCATCCAAAACTGACAGGCAGCCTGGGCACCCCAGGTCTGGCTCAGTCACATGGCACTCACCCAGTCAGCCTAGCCCCATGGCCTACACTTGTCACCTTCCCGCATAACATTGTCCCCCAACCTGTCCCAACCCCATCACTGCTGAGCTCTGTCCACCCTCTCCAGTCTGTCCCCCTGGTAAAAGCAGGGCACTCTGTCTGTCTGTAGGCAGACAACTTAGACCCTCTTCAGAGGGGCAAGAGGACCCTGCATTTGTGCCATGAATAACAATTGCTCCCTGGGGCTGCCTAAAGCAATTCCAGCAGTCCCTGGACCCTGCTGGGGACAGGCAGGGATGCTGGTGCCCCACTGGGTTTGGCCAGCTTGAGGATCAGGAGTTGGTCAGTGAGTGGCTCTGAGCCATGGTTCCAGGGAGGGCCAGCTTCATAGCATGTGTGACCTGGGCAGTCACACAGGGCCCCAATCCCAGCCCATACTGGGTTTTGTTGTTGTTGTTTTGTTTGTTTTAATTAAGCAAACTCTACCCCCAATGTGGGGCTTGAACTCACAACCCAGAGAACCTGAGTCACATGCTCTACTGACTAGCCAGCAAGGCTCCCCCATCCTGGGTTTGATACTCTAGCGTCTCCTTCTGGAAATTCTTAATAATTATTTTTAAAGCTTATTTATTTATTTTGAGAGAGAGAGAGAGAGAGAGAGAGAGAGAGAGAACGAGAAAAGAGGCAGACAGAGGGAGAGAGAGAATCCCAAGCAGGCTCAGCGCTGCCAGCACAGAGCCCAACGCAGGGCTCAATCCCATGAACTGTGAGATCATGATCTGAGCTGAAAATCAAGAGTCGGATGCTTAACCAACTGAGCCACCAGGCGCCCCAGTAACTTTTTAACAAGGGGCTCCGCATTTTCAGTTTACATGGGGCCTGAAGGTTCTGGTCCCAGTGACACTCACTGACACGATGCCCAAAGACTCGGGTCACCAGCATGGCGCTGAGGGGACATGCTGACCAGGAGAGCCACGCGGACAGCGCCAGCTGCCACTTCTGCCGGGTCCCCGATGGCCTACTGCCCTCTCTGCGCCCACAGCAGCTCCCAGTGCCCAGGACGTGGGAACACCCACTGGATTAGGGCATATGGGACTGCTATTCCAGCAGGTGTGGGGGTCAAGCTCCAGGGACACACGGGCCTGCCCCGCACGGCAGGCTTGAGCTCTGGTCTAGGGCTCCACAGCTTACTCCCCAGGAGCACTGAAGCAGCAACTCTGGGGGCTGTCTGCCAAGCTGTACCCTGGGCACAAGGCTGGACCTGTAGCTGTGCTCCATCCCACTGCTGACGGGACCAGGCACCGAGTCAGGCTGACCAGTCAAATTCTGACCCCTGCACGCTGCTCACTGTTCTGCACTCCCGAGCCCGGACAGGACCAGGTGAGTGTTGCTGCTCAAGGGAGGCCGTGTGTCCCACACCTGTCCAGTGAGGACTCCAAATTCCTGGCGGTGCTGCTGTTCATTACTCACCCTGCTCCTCCGGTTACCCTCAACCAGCTCAAAACTCCAAGGTTTGCTCCCTGAGGCCCCCGGAGCTGTGCCTCCCCGCCCCCTCCCCCCCCCCATCCCCGAGAGGAAACACTTGCCTGGAAGCAAGAGGTGGCTTTATTGAGGGGAAGACTAAGGTCCAGTGAAGGTGGGAAATCACAGGGAAAGGGAGACTGTACGCCTGAGGGGCCGGGGCAGTGCTGGGGCACCTGCCTTCAGAATCACACGTCCAGGTCAGACTGCAAGGTCTGTTGGCCATAAGCGCCGGTCTTGCGCTGCACGATGCCGGGGCTGAAGGTGGCCCCCAGCGGCCAGTGACGGACCACGTGCCTGTACGACTTGGCCAGGCAGTCAAAGTAATTGATGTTGAGTTTCCGGGCAATGTGACGGCCCAAGTATTCCATTTGCTGTGGGAATGGGTGGCGGTGAGCTGTCACCTGGACTGAGAGGACCTGTCACCTCTCCACCAGCTGCCAGCACTAAAGTCTGGGCCAAGGACCACGTGGTATTCACACTCTGCCTGGGAGACGGCCCCATCTGAAGACCCCAAGCAGTGGCAGGCCTCCTATGGAACCGAGGAGGGAAGGGGCCCCAGGGTGGACTGGGGCAAGACCCACCTCATAGCGCTCCGACAGCTGCACCAGCACCAGCGGCTCCAGCTTGTGGCCACATAGAACCAACTGGAAGAAGCACCTTCCATAAGCTGGAGAGGGGCAAGCGGCTCAGCCAGAGGCTCTAGGGGATAGCAGCTCCGGTGGGGAGAGAGCTGGGGGGGGAGGGGAGGGGATGAGGGAGAGGAGAAGGGGCGCGCGCGCGCGCGCGCGCGCGCGTGTGTGTGTGTGTGTGTGTGTGTCTTTGAGGACCGTGGCGGGGGCGGGGGAGGCAGTGGGCCGTCTAGCCAGCCCCGCCACACTCCCGGAGCTGTTTCTCTTGCACACCCTTCCCCCTGCCCACCGTCCGTGGCCGCGCCGGGCTTCACCGTCGGAGCTGAGCGCCAGGCGCACGTAGACTAGGTGCATGGGGCCCTGGCACACGGTGCGGCCCTGGACGGAGAAGTGGTACGTGCCACGCGTGTGGTTCAGCACCAGGCGGCGCCGCGGCAAAGACGAAATCATGAGCCACAGGCCGACGACCACGCCGCATGCGGGGAAGCCCCAAGTCTCCTGCTTCTGCACCTGCGGCAGCCACAGGGACCTGAGCAGCCCGGGGTTTCGGGGGCGGGGCACCGAGAGGTGAGTCCAGCCCCCCGGGAGGAAGGCGGTGGGGGGCGGGCCCAGGAGTTCAGACCTGGCTCACGAGGCCGAAGCTGACGAGGAGGAGGCAGACGACGAAGAGCAGTGTCCCCTTCCACAGCGTGTCCAGGTAGTACTCAAGCACGAAGACTGGGGGCGGCGCGGTGGCGGTGCGTGAGGACAGCCGGTCCCCGCTGGCAGCCGGCGGGGGTGGCGCCGGAGCTCCGCCCGGAGCAGCCGGCCCCGCGCAAACCTTATCGCCGCCAGCCCAGGGCTCGGCCCCGCCCCCGCCCCTTCCGACTCCAGGCCCCGCCCCCATGCAGATCCCGGGTCCAGGCCCGTCCCCTCCGCCGCCAACCCCGCCCGGGATTTTACGCCACCAGGTTCAGACGTTAGGCCCCCGGCTCCCGCACCCGCCCTGCTCGGGTTCCGGGTCCGCGCGCACCATTGGGCTGCTGTTGGATGAACGGGTAGAAGCTGTTGTTCTTAAGGCGCTTGGCCAGGTGGCGCTCGGTGCAGAACAGTCCTAGGGCCCAGAGCTGGAAGCGCTTGCCGCCGGAGGTGGTGGGCAGGCCGCCAACCCGGCCCTTGGGGGTCTGGGGTAGGCACAGAGGGTCAGCTGGGCTGCTAGGAGGTTGGCACCGCCCAGAGGCTCACAGTCGCACTTCTACCTGGGAGAAGAAAGGCTCCAGGGCTGCGGTCCAGGAAGGAGCGGCTTTCAGACAAAGAGCAGAGGAGAGAGACACCAGGTGGTGGTGTAGGCTGGTGTAGGCTGGGCGAAGCCCGGGTTCTAAAAGTTCTGCACAGCGCGTTCTAGAAGGGGCTGTTCTGTTGACTGTCCCTTCTGCCGGGAGTCCTCGAGCCCGACCCTGAAGTGAGCCTGCTCTTCCCCACCAGTCCCCACACCACCAGCGGCCCCCTGAGCAGCCCGGTTCACAATCCTCACCTGAAGGCAAGGTGGCTGGATGTCCCAGGCCTAAGCTGCAGGGATATCTGCAGGCAGGCGCCCCACACTGAACCCCATGGCTGAGTAGGGCCTCCCCCTTTCCACTGCCACTTCTGCCCAGGCAGAGCCTCAAGCACAACCACGGGCACAAACATATCTCAGTGTCCCTGTGAACAGGATACACACACCCAGTCCAAGACTCAAGCCCAGCAGTGAGTCAGCAAGGCACGAGCACACGCAGCCTCAGGAGCCCTGGCAGACCACCCCTCCCCCATGGCACAAGCTCTCCCCCCCCCCCCGCCCCCCAGCCCTGAATGGTTCCTCAGGCACAGTACCTGTCCTCTCAACCACACCCCAAGGACCACACAGAGTTCCTAAAAATGTTTTATTGTAACAAAACGTTCAAACATCGCAACTGGAAAAGGGTGGAGGGCCCCCGCAGGCTGCCTGAGGGTCTGAGGTCTGGAACTGCCTAGCTGGAAGAAGGGGGGCTGGTGAGCAGCTGCTCCAGGCACCACTGGACTTCCTCCTGGCCTCGGTAGGCCCGCTTCAGGCCCCGGGGAAGGCAGCGGCAGGACTCCAGGTTGAGGTACAGCAGGCCTGGGCAGCTGCTGATCACAGAGCTGTGGGGCAGGGCAGGCCATGGGGAGTTGAGCCACTGGCTCCAAAAGACCCAGGCCCTGGCAGGGCTCGGCCCGGGTAAGGAGCCCTCTCTGCCCATGCCACGACTGGCTTTGCACCCCCAGCCACTGAGGCCCAAGCCCAGTACCCCCTTGGCGTCCCTAAGGTCAATCCTGAGCAGGGGCTTGGTCCGTATGTGCTCCCCTTTTGGATCCCTGAAGCTTGCAAACCAGGCTTGTCAGGGAGGCAAGCTGTACTGATTGCAAGGACCGAGGGAGGGGAGGCTGACCTGACTGTGCTCGGTGTGACCCGGGTGCCCCTGAGGTTGAGCGAGCACAAGGCTGGGTGTGAGGCCCCAGGCGTGACTGAGAAGGCGGCCAAGGCCTGCTCCAGGTCCTTCTCGCTGAAGCCCTGGCCACTCAGGTCCAGTTCCCGCAGAGCGTGGCACCATTTCTGGGTCAACAGATGGCTGCCCTCTTTGGCTAGAGTCAGCCGGTCTGACGTGCCATAAAGACCCAGGTGAAGCTGCTCCAGGTCTGGAGGTGAAGAGCAGGCATGAGCTGTGGGGTGGGCAAGGGTACCCACACCCCTCCTGCCCAGAGAAAGCTGACCTTGACATGGCAGATCACGCAGGCCACCAGGTGTGATGCGGGCACAGCCGCGAAGATCCAGCAGGCGCAGGTTAGGGGAATCGTGGAGCAGGCGGCCCAGGGCTTCGTTGCTTACAAAGTTGCAGCTGGAGCCGGCGAGGCAGAGCTCCTCAAGACTGGGGAAGCCTGGGCCAGGAGTCACCACTCGCCCGGAAGGCTTGGGCAGCCACATCAAGTTCAGTAGCCGCAGCACCTGGAGCAAGGCCTAGGCTGCAGGTGGGGAGGGAGAGTGGCAGGTGGGAGAAGAGGGGTGTCAGGTACCTGCAGCTGGGGGCAGCCTTTCTGCAGGGCCTCGACAGGCAGCTGGAGAGGAGTGCTGTTGCGGTTGATGCCAGTGCTCACCTCCAGGACCCGGAGCTGGGGGCAGCAGCCGCCCTACAGAGGTGGAAGAGAACACAGGGTCAGTGGCCTGGCTGACCTGGCTCAGCGTCTGGTTCTGCTCCTACCTGTCACCAACCTACCAGCAGCGCACCCAAGATGGCTGTCGTCTGGGAGCTGTAAGTCAGCCACAGCTTGCACATTCGGGGCCCTGCCTCCTCCAAGAAGCTCACCACGGCTGTAGACTCCACCTGGGAACCCAGCACATGGGGACCTGTCACCTCGGCCCAGGCTTCTTCAGGGCCCCTGGGGACATAGGGCTTACCATGGAGTGCTGTATATCCAGGCTGTGGAGCTGGGGGCAGGCTTTGGCTAGCATGACCAACGTATCAGGGGTCACACCGTGGCAATCAGAAAGCTTGAGGAAGGTGAGCCGAGGACAGGACTCGCTAACCAGCTGGGGAAGACAGAGCACCGGCAGAGATTGGGGGGGAAGGCACGCTGTGGTCCACAAAGGAAAGAAACCAGTGGCTGACACCAAACCCTCTTTGGTGACTCAACTATGATCTCCTTCCTGCCCATGCCAGGCCAACATGGGTGCTCCCACTTCTAACACCTCTCTACTGAAACAAACAACAGGAAATGAGAACCGGGCAGGCCTCCCCATGGGGCAACATTGGGCTCCGTGTGCCTGACCCACTCCCTGGAAGTACTGGGCAACCCCAAAGTGTCATGACTGGTGCGTAGGGCAGTCCAGAGCTCTCACCTTCAACACAGGGTGTACCTGGGACTTCCAGTGGATGAGGGTCAGCCTCTGGAGCTGTGAAAACCTGGGCCGACAGCAGAGGCAGAGCTGCGTAGTATTCCCACGGTGCCCCTCTGTTGGCGTCCTCCCCACCCATCACTTTGGTATATGGAAACACGAAGGGGCTTGGGGCTTTGTACAAACCACAGAGATGAAACGAGGGCATAAAAGAAAAGAGGGAACGTCTCACCGATTGGGCATAAGCCACTCCAGAGAAGCGAGAAGCTTCTTCTCCGCCTTGGCTCCGCTCTTGGCGAGGCGGCCAGCCAACGGGGGCGACAGGGTCACGGTGTGCCAGAGCGCAGGCTGGGAGGCAGCTTCGTGCCAGCGGCGGCACACGCGTGCAGCCCTGGGAGAAAATCTCTGCTGAGGGGCTGGGCCTTTTGTAGCCGCCGCTGTGGGGTTTTCTAAGAGGAGTAACCTGTCCCATTTTATTCTCACAACGCTGCAGACACCTCAGCACAAAGACAGGCCCTCGGGGCTCAAACTGGACCCCGTGAGAGACTGTGCTCTCTCGTCTGCGTGTGTGAACGCTCAGATAGCTTCGCCCTCGGCCCCCGCCTCAGCCACCCGCTCGGTGGGCAAGAGGTCAGCCTGAGCCATGCTGCTGCGCTCCATGGGCCTGGGGTACCTGCCGAGGAAGGGCATGGGCCCATCGGACGCCACCAGCAGCCCGAAAATCTGCAGCAAGATTTCCAGGGGGATGCGGTCGCCCCAGCCTGGGTCGGGCCCCTGCTGCGGCTCCGAAACCGGAGCAGGTCTGGGCCTAGCCTTGACCGCCGCGGCGCGGGACGCTGGGGGCACTGGCCGCTGAGTGCGGCGGGCTGCACGCCTCTGCACGCGAGTGCGGGCAGGCCCAGGGCCGGGCAGCACCAGGAGCATGCTGTCCGACTGCAGCAGATGGTAACCGGAGCCGCTCGGCGCCAGCCGGTCCCACCACCAGTCCTCCGCCGAGCGAGCCCGCACCCCGACCGGCCGTGCGCTCCGTACGCTGCGCGGGGGCCGCCGCCGAGCCCGCCGCGCCACGCCGGGAGCCATAGCTACCGGTCAAACTCCCGGACCGCCCCAGGGGAGCGGATGGGGCGGGGCCTGTGGCGGAACAGGCGAGGCCGCCGGGCGGAGGCGCAGCGCGCCCGCGTAAAGGCGGGGCCTGAGCCCCGGACCAATCCCCTCCGCGTCGGCTCAGCACCGACTTCCGGGGCGGGGCTTCCGGCGACAGGCCATGCCGGGGGCTGGCCCCCGCGGCTTCCTTCTCCCTCGCCCGGTGGGTTGGAGTTTTCGCTCCGTCCGGGCAGCGTTTCCCAGTCCCACCGGCTCTGAGTCGAGGCTGCGATCCTGGGCCGGAGGCAGCGCCCTCGTAGCGTGGCGAGACGACTGGCTGTCGGGTCGGGGAGCGCGCAGGTGCTGGATCAGGAGGCGCACGCACCCCTGCGCACGGGCCGGCTCCTCGCCGCCCACCTGATGCAGAGAGGGGCGGTGCCGGGCCCGCCCCTCCTCGCCGCGCGGGTCTTGACTCTTGCGGTACTGGGTCTCGCTGAAGCCTCGGTCTCCCATTTGGGCGCAGAAGCCGCGGAGGTGTGCGCGGCGCCTAGTGGGTGTCTCTGTCCCGGAGTCGTGTCCGTTTTGGAGTGAGGGTGGTGGTGGTCTGGGCTACTCAGACCCGCAGATCGGGTCTTTCTTTCCCCATCTTTCTCTGGGGCCGTTGGCGCTTTGGGCAGGCTTTCTGCTTCTCTGCTCGCACACCTAGCCGTGCTATTTGGTATGTTTGGCCCGTCTCATCCTCAGCCCCCGCCCCCGGGCACCTTCCCGTTTTCCTGGTCTAGGCGGTCTGGTCCTCTTCAGAGTCCAGTTCTGCGTTTCTGGTCTGTGATCCCGAATACGGGTCTGCTAACTTTCAAGGTAGAAGAAGTCATCAGGTCCCAGAAGAACTGAAGCGTTGTGTTTGTTTGTTTGTTTGTTTGTTTGTTTTTTGTTTGGACCTAGGTGGGGAAGGAGGAGCAGGCTGTGACCCTGTCCTGTTCGGAAGGACCCAGCCTCGGGCTGAATGGCGGCACCCCCGCTGGGCCGTCTGGTATTGACCCACCTGCTGGTGGCCCTCTTTGGCATGGGTTCTTGGGCTGCCATCAACGGGATCTGGGTGGAGCTGCCTGTGGTGGTAAAAGACCTTCCTGAGGGTGAGTGGGAGTGTGCAGGGAAGTGGGGGGACATGTGCCAGGTGAGGTGGATTGCAGCTGCTCTTTGTCCCTGAGCATCTAGCCCCTGACGTGATCTCCCTTCCCTGCAGGTTGGAGCCTCCCGTCCTATCTCTCTGTGCTTGTAGCGCTGGGGAACCTGGGTCTGCTGGTGGTGACCCTGTGGAGACGGCTGGCTCCTGGCAAGAGCGAGCAGGCCCCCATCCAGGTGGTGCAGGCACTGAGCGTGGTGGGCACAGCCCTGCTGGCCCCACTGTGGCACCACGTGGCCCCAGTGGCAGGGCAGCTCCACTCTGTGGCCTTCCTAACACTGGCCTTGGTGCTGGCACTGGCCTGCTGTGCCTCTAACGTCACTTTCTTGCCCTTCTTGAGTCACCTCCCACCTCCCTTCTTGCGCTCGTTCTTCCTGGGTCAGGGCCTCAGTGCCCTGCTGCCCTGCATGCTGGCCTTAGTGCAGGGTGTAGGCCACCTTGAATGTCTGCCAGCTCCCGACAGTGGCACCCTCTGGCTCCCCCACGACTTTCCGGAGCGTTTTCCCGCCAGCACCTTTTTCTGGATGCTGACCGCCCTTCTGGTCACTTCAGCTGCCGCCTTCCAGGGTCTTCTGCTGCTGTTGCCGTCGCCACCGTCTGTACCCACAGCAGGTCCAGAGTCTGACCTGCAGGTGAGAGCCCCCAGAGTGGAGGAGGAGGAGGAAGAGGAGGAGGAAGAGGCCTTGCCACTGCGGGAGTCACCGAGCCAAGCAACAGGCACCACTGCTAGCCCAGACCCTGAGGCCCACAGGCTGCTCCCTGTGCACAGAGCCTGCCTGCTGGGCCTGCTGGCCATCACCAACGCACTGACCAATGGCGTGCTGCCTGCCGTGCAGAGTTTTTCCTGCTTGCCCTATGGGCGGCTGGCCTACCACTTGGCAGTGGTGCTGGGCAGTGCTGCCAACCCCCTTGCCTGCTTCCTGGCTATGGGCGTCCTGTGCAGGTACACGTGGATGCCCAGGCCGCTTAGGGTGGAGTTGAAGGATAGGGGCTGGGTCGTGGTGCAGCCAGCCCTGAGTTTCTGCTCCACCCCTGCAGGTCTCTGGCAGGGCTGGGAGGTCTCTCCATGCTGGGCATGCTCTTTGGGGCCTATCTGATGGCGCTGGCAATCCTGAGTCCTTGCCCACCCCTGGTGGGCACCTCCGCAGGAGTGGTCCTCGTGGTAAGTACGCTGGGACACTGAAGCAGAGAGGGTGGCAGTGGGGAGGGGGTTTGCCTTAGAGCAGCGAGCATCTCATGCTCAGCCTGCTGCCGTGTCCACCCTCCCAGGTGCTGTCTTGGGTGCTGTGTTTGGGCGTGTTCTCATACGTGAAGGTGGCCGCCAGCTCCCTGCTGCATGGTGGCGGCCGGCCGGCATTGCTGGCAGCTGGTGTGGCCATCCAGGTGGGCTCCCTGCTCGGTGCTGTCGCCATGTTCCCTCCCACCAGCATCTATCACGTGTTCCGCAGCGGGAAGGACTGTGTGGACCAGTGTGGTCCCTAAGCCTGAGCAGATGGGGACCTGACTTCAGGCTGGGATGCCACAACGCCCAAGCGCCCATGACCCAAGGAGGCCCTCTTCACACACGGGCACACTCACGGACACCTGTACACTCCACAGCAGACACTGGCCAGGGTGGGGACCACAGAACAGGCCCAGAGCCAGGGCCCGGCTAGAGCTTCGGACTTGGCCCAGGCCTGGAGCCTGTGTGGGATTTGCACAATAAATCGTTTCGTGGGCCAGAGTAGTGAACTTGTGTAGCACCTTTCTCTGTGCAGACTTCCATGGAGCTGGGGTGACTTGGACTGTCCATTGAGGCTGCGTCACCCCTGGCTGGCTGCTCTCCTAGATCCTGGGGTTGTGCTCTCTGAGCCCCAGACTCTTGCCCCCCTCCCTCCATTGCTCTTTGGAATTTCCGCAGAGAACAGGCTGTGGCGGTCAGAGGCAGTGTGACACCCACCCAACGTCAGTTCATCCAGGATCTGCAGCTGCGTGGCGAGGCCTCTCCCCAGCAGGGCCACTGTTCAGCAAGCATGTCTGGGCTGTGTGCTGTGCTGAGCCAGCTGGGTGCGAGGGTCGGGCAGAACGGGCTGTCTTTTTGTGACCTAGCAATCGTAGTGTCTGTTCTTTTGCGGGAGCATCCTGCCAGGGGCTTCTCGCCAGGTGCAGGCACAGAGGGGCTCAGTGAGTGGGGCTTAGAAGAGACTGGGGTGTGAGGCTTCAGCCAGTCTTGGGATCCTTCCAGTCAGAAGCATCGCTCCTTTTCCTGAGCCACAAGTCTTTAGTTTCTAGCTTCTTGTGTGATCAAACCTGTAGACATTTCAAACTCTTTATTCAGACAGACAGGCAGCAGCTACCTTTTTCCCGGGGTTCTGGTAAATGGCCCCTGCCCCTGAGCAGCCTACATCTGCCGCAGTGCTGGGACAATGGTCTGGGTCTGTGCTTGCCTCATGTCCACAGGGAGCAGAGCCGTAGCCCTTACCGCAGCCTGTGGCGGGCTGCGTCGTTCTCCTGCACAGAGGGCTGCAGGGAAGCCAGGCAAGAGGGCCGCAAGGGTTCAGGAGAGGAAGCTGCAATGAACAAGGGCCGGGGCTTCTGGCCCCTCCTCTTGGCTGCCTAGGCCAGCGGGAAGCAGAGACCCATGGGGACACAGGCTCCACAGGGGAGGCAGGACGCCTGAGCTGTGATCCGGCGTGACTGGTGTGGAATTGAGATCCTGTTCTCCCAGACAAGGGGTCTCATTTCTGCAGCAAGGAACCCATAGCTGCAAGGACCTCACCTGATGACTGTGGGGGCTGGGAATAGCGGCTCCTGCTCCTGCTGACCCAGCCTCTTCCCACGATTGTTCTGGTTTCCGCATGCCCCTTCTAAACTTCAGAAGCTGCCTGTCCTTGACTTGGCCTGCATGTGGGCTTTTGAAGGCTCCTTATTCTCCCCGCCTTAACAGGACCAGCTGAGCAGGAAGGAGGGAAGGACCCCCAGGCCCTAACCACTGGAGCCTCTGGTCTGGGGTCGCATCAAGTATTGGGTGGAGTCAGGCTCCCAAGTAGCTCAGACACAGCTCAGTGCTGAGGACGGGAGGCCACCTGCCGGGCCTTAGCCTCCTGGGATGCTGAGAGCCTAGAAAAAAGGCAGGGGCAGGGGGTTTCATGTGGCTGTTTGCCTTTGGGAGTGGGGGCTGGCAGGTGGGGTGCGAGCTGCAGAAGTGCCTTTGGTGGTTGTCAGTGGAGAGATTCTGAGGGAGGAGGATGAGGGCATGGGGGGGGGTGGCGGGGGCGGGTAGCCACGCGCCTCAGCACAGCCTCTGCCCTCAGACCCATTAGCACTCTCCCCGGCCCACCTTGGGACTGAAGCTTGTGGAGCTGCCTCCCAGTTCCGTCCTGCCCTCTCTTCCATCAGGAGATGATCAGAGGTATTGGCAAGAGCCTCCCGTCTGCCCACGTGTGTCTTTGTTCTAGCTGTACCAGGCCAGAGGGCGACAAAGGAGGAAGGCTGTGTGGGACATGCACGGTCTCCTGGAGGGGGGGGGCAGGTGGCCCTGAGCCTGAGGCCAGGGCTGGAGGTAGACAATTTGAGGAAGCCACTGCCCTTAGAAGCCTCAGGGGCCTTCCTGTTAGCGCCTCGTGGGAAGTAACTAGGGGAGGGAGATGCCGAAGAGCCAAGTTCTCGAGAGCTGCCACGGCACACTCTCCCTACTTGAAGCTGGTCGCCAGGGTGCCCACGCCTCCAGCTGGACAGCAGGTAGCCAGCCACTCAGGCTCACAGCCCTGCCCAAAGGCTTTCTCAAACTCGGGGCTGGGGGAATTTGAAGGAGACCCAGAGGGGAGGCAGTGGCTGAGGCAGGACCTTTGGTGCCTGGCTGTCCCCAGAGGGCACTCCTGGGCAGGAGCGAGGCCTGAGCCTCAGGGCCACTGTTGCCTGTGCCACCACCGGCAGCAGGCTCCTTGGTCCCTCAGAACCTGCCCCGTGTAGCCCCCTCTCCCAGGCGTGTGGCCGCTGCACCTGAGACAGAGCTCGGGAGTGTCCGGATAGGCCTCGCCTGGCTTTGGTGGGATGAGGAAAGGTAGAGCCTTCACTGTCCTCAGTCCTGCGGGGTCCCTAGGGAGGTGTGGGCTCCGATGCGGTTGGAGGCGTGGCGACTCCTGGAAAATAAGATGCTTGCGTTCTCATTCTCCTCTGCTCAGGGCGCCCCCTGCCTGACTGCGGACACAGGATGATAGTCTTCTGAGGGGCTTCCTCTCCTCCATGGGATTCAAAAGGACCTCCTAGCTTTTGTGGCACCAGAAACTGGGAATGTGGGAGCATCTGGGTCTCCAGAATCAGCTGTTCTGGTCACGTCCACCCTGTCTCAGGGAAGCTAACTGCCTGAGGCCACAGGCCACTTGGGTGTCCCCTGCTCCAAGCACTAGCCTTGCTCTCTCCCCTGCACCTTCCAGGGGGTTCTGATGGGGCGTTAATCACAGGACCACCTGCCTCCACCCTGTGGTTGGGTGGGTGGCCCAGATGATCCAATCCGGGTGCACGCCTCCTGCCTGTTGTCACCGTACTGAGGGACGTTGCCTCTGTGGAGCAAATCAGGGTCTACCGTGACATCTCCCCTAGTGTGTCCGTCATGCCAAGAACTATGAAAAGCTACCCAGACTATTCAGGGAGCACGCCTGGGAATGAAGGCAGCCCAGAGGCAAGCAGGGGGAGAGGTGGAGAGAGGCAGAACCCAGACATGCTGGGATCGCCTGGATCCAGTCACAACTGAGGCCAGACCCTTGGACTTCCAAGTTATGTGGGCCCACAATTTCTTGCTTGTTTAAGCAAAGGAGAGTGGGTTGCTGTCTGTCACAGCTGAGGGCGTAGTGGAAGTCTCCCTCATCCCTTCCCTGAGACACTCAGGGAGCTCAGACCTTTGGACACCCAGCAGTGGTCCATCCTTCCTTGCCTGGGGGAGAGTTCATCATTCTGGCGACTCTCCCTGCCCCACTGCCCGTGACCCTCCCTCTAGTAGGCCATCCCAGCTCCTTAGCAGAGTGCTTCCCTGACCTGCTCCTGACAGCAAGGGAGAGTTCCCCAGGCATCTGAGCCTCTCAGAAGAACACCCAGAGCCCAGCCAGGCAGGTGGTAGGCAGGGACTTCCTCAGCTCGACTACCCAGATAAGTTCCCTGGGCCCGCTCCCAGGGGAAGTGTTTTTTCTGTTTGCAGAAAGTATGAGCATTTTGACTCGGTGAAAAGCTACGAACAACTTGAAATTTATACCCCTTTGCAAGGGCGGTGAGAAAACTAAGCTAGTTCCGAAAGCAGATTGGAAGAGATTTCCTGCCCGGCGCCTCCTGGCACCCCCTGAGCCTTCCCGAATGTTCTCTTTGAAAAGTCATTCTGTGGATGGCACCTGCTGAGAGTGTGGTGTGGCTGCAAAGGGCTGAGTGCACGCAAGTCTCTGGGGAGGCAGGCCTCCAGCCAGCCTCCAGAAGGCATGAGAACACAGGGCAGAGAAGAGAAGGTGTTGCAGACAAATGCAGAGGAGAAAAGAAAGCAGGTACTCAGAGAAGGTGGGGGTCTGGAAGCCTCCCCTGAAGAGCAGAGAGGGGGAGAAAGGTGCCTGTGGTCTGTGGTGAGGTGGGGGGACCCTTCAGGAGTGGGGCGAGCTGGTGGTGAGATGACTGTCGGGCAGGGAGCCCGGAGCCGGGCACCCCCGCCCGCTGGGCTCTCCTCAACAGGGAGCGGGGGTGGGCTTCCCCTTGAGGGTCCGCTGTGCTGAATGAGGAAGGCCCGCTCGGCTGGGTCACTCTCCCAAGCAGTGTGGTGGCACCTGGCCCCAGGACTCTTGACGTGAGGAACATCACATCACGCTTTATTTTTCTGAATGAAAGGTCACCGTCCCCCTCCCCTCCACCCACCACGCCAGAGGTCAGCCAAGCTCAACCATCACTGGGCCTCCCCTTTCCCCGGGGGTGCTAGAAGCACAGGGGCTCTGGGCAGGGTGGGAGGCAGTCTGGCTTCCAGTCCGTGGGAGTTGCCATCAGAGCTGTGCTAGAGCAAACTGGGGAGAATTGAGTGGGGGGATTCGAGGGCCAAGACCTTGAGGAATTGGGGCCTGAGGATGTGGCAGGTGGAGACTGGACTTTTCGTTGGGGTGACAAGAGATGAAACTTGGGGTTTGGGGAGGTGGTCTGGGACAGAGTGGAGCAGGGTTCGGGGAGGGGCTTGGAGTCTGGGAATCCTGGGGCCTGAAAATCAGGGGCATTTAGGGGATGGGGCCCAGGCTGTAAAAAGTTCAAAACTGAATGACCAGGGGCGCCTGGGGGCTCCATTGGTTAAGCGTCCGACTTGACCTCAGCTCAGACTCGTGACACTTGATCTCAGGGTTGTGAGTTCAAGCCTTGCGTTGGGCTCCATGCTGGGTGTGTAAAGCCTACCTAAAAAAAAAAAAAAAAAAAAGTCTAAATGAGCAGAGCAGATTACTGGTGTCTCTAAGGAAAGCTATGCTCTGTTTAAAGCACATCTTGCCAGGCTCTCGGATTTATAATGTTGGTGCCTCTCAGTTGTCTTCAACCCATTTTACAACTCTGTAGATAACTAGTAGCAATGGAAATAATTGTTTTCCATAGACTTGAAAATGAATTCTGTCCCTGTGGAAGTGCAAGTGATTTCTCTCCTCCAGTTGTGGAAAAAGTCGTTTCCTTTAACTCCAACATTTCTTTATTCTATATAGATTTGTGATTCTTTGATGTCTTTGAAGCAATTATAACATTCCTGAATCTCGTTTTTAAAATGACTTAAAATCTTTAACATGTGTTAATTTTATACGTGTATGAGTTAAGATTCTGCCTTTTTCTGGGGTGCCTGGGTGACTGAGTTGGTTGAGTGTCTGACTTCAGCTCAGGTCATGCGTGATCTCACAGTTTGTGAGTTCGAGCCCCACATAGGGCTTGCTGTCAGTGTAGAGTCTGCTTGGATCCTCTGTCCCCTTCTCTCTTTGCCCCTCCCCCACTCATTCTCTCCATCTCTCTCTCTCTCAAAAATAAGTAAAAACAGGAGCACCTGGGTGGCTCAGGTGGTTAAGCATCTGACTTTGGCCTAGGTCAAGATCTCACTGTTTCTGAGTTCGAGCCCCGTGTCGGGCTCTGTGCTGACAGCTCAGAGCCTGGAGCCTATTTCAGATTCATTCTCTCTCTCTCTCTCTCTCTCTCTCTCTCTCTCTCTCTCTCTCTCTCTCTCTCTCTCTCTTTCTCTCTCTCTCCCTCTCCCCCCCCCAACTCAGGCTCTGTCTCTCTCTCTCCCTCAAAAATAGTAAAAAATGTTTAATAAATAATTAAAAACATTAAAAGAACTAAAAGAAAAAAGATTCTGCATTTTCCTGAATGTTATCCTGTAACGGTTTTGGAGGTCCTCCGCCGAGATGGCCAGTGAACCCCCTGACTGACCTGGGTGAGCTGTGTTTCCTGAGTTTATACCTCACAGGCTAAGCCCAGGCATGTCTGTTCTTGGTTTCTACAGAGGAGTCTGAAATGGCAATGGAATTGTGATTCTCTCTCTCTCTCTTTTTTTTTTTTAATGTTTATTCTTGAAGGAGAGACAAAGTGTGAGCAGGGAAGGGGCAGAGAGTCAGGGAGACTCAGAATCTGAAGCAGGCTCCAGGCTCTGAGCGGTCAGCACACAGCCCAATGTGGGGCTCGAACCCACGGATAGTGAGATCATGACCTGAGCTGAAATCAGATGCTTAACTGACTGAGCCACCCAGGCACCCCTAGAATTGTGATTTTCTTTATTTTTTTTTAACGTTTATTCATTTTTTGAGAGACAGACAGAGTGTGAGTGGGGGGAGGGCAGAGAGAGAGGGAGACACAGAATCCAAGGCAGGCTCCAGACTCTGAGCTGTCAACACAGAGCTCAGTGAGGGTCTCAAACCCACAAACCGTGAGATCATGACTCATGAGCTGAAGTTGGACGCTGAACTGACTGAGCCACCCAGGTACCCCTAGATTTGTGATTTTCTAAATGTAATTTTTCTAATTATAATTTTCCTCTCAAGTTATTTTGTGGGTTTTGTTTGTGGCCAGTAAGTTATTCCTGATTGCTGACAGCAGTGGAGCAAGGGGGTTATTGGTTTCATGGTCTGACCATTTGGTGAACTCTGTAAGTGAACTAATGATTTATAGGCATGTAGTGTCTATTGGATGGGACACAGTGGAGAATCTGGATTGTTAATTTTTTGTTTTTGACCATTAAGCTATCATCATTAAAGAGGCTGATAGCAGATTTGAGCTGGCAGAAGAAAAAATCAGCAAACTTGAAGATAGGTCAATTGACATTATCCAGCCTAGGGAAGAAAATGAAGAAAGAATGAAGAAAAATGAACAGAGCCTCAGATTCTTATGGGATACCATCAAGTATACCAAACATACACATGATGGGAGTCCCAAAAGGAGAGGAGAGAAAGTAGCAGAAAAAATACTTAAAGAAACAATGGCTGAGGGGCACCTGGCGGGCTCAGTCAGTGGAGCATGCAACTCCTGATCTCGGGGTCATGAGTTTGAGCCCATGTTGGGTGTAGAGATTACTTAAAATTAAAAAAAAAAAAAAAAAGAGGGGTGCCTGGGTGGCTGAGCCAGTTGAGTTTCCGACTTATGATCTTGGCTCGGGCCATGACCCCAGGGTCGTGGGATCGAGCCCTACATTGGGGTCCACACTGAATGTGGAGCCTGCTTGATAATCTCTCACTCTCCCTCTGTCCCTCTACCCTGTTCACATGCTCTCTCACTCTGAAATAACATTTAAAAAGAAAGAATGGCTGGAAACTTTACAAATTTAATGCAAATGTCAATATAACATATAAGAAACTCAACTCACTCCAAGTGGGATAAAAAGGAGAGTCCATTGGGGCGCCTGGGTGGCGCAGTCGGTTAAGCGTCCGACTTCAGCCAGGTCACGATCTCGCGGTCCGTGAGTTCGAGCCCCGCGTCAGGCTCTGGGCTGATGGCTCGGAGCCTGGAGCCTGTTTCCCATTCTGTGTCTCCCTCTCTCTCTGCCCCTCCCCCGTTCATGCTCTGTCTCTCTCTGTCCCAAAAAATAAATAAAAAACATTGAAAAAAAAAATTTAAAAAAAAAAAAAAAAAAAAAAGGAGAGTCCACACCTAGAGACATTATAATCAAACTGCCAAAAGTCAAAGACTGACGATCTTAACAACAGCAAGAGAGAAGGGATTCACCATCCACGAGGGATCTTCAGCAAGACTAGCAACTTACTTCTCATCAAAAATCATGGAGGTTGTAGGATGACCTCCTCAATGTGTCGAAAGAAAAATCTGTTGACAAAGAATTGTGTGTTCGGCAAAACTCTCCTTCAGATATGAAGGAAAATTAAGACATCCCCAGAGAAATAAAAACTGAGAGGAAAAAACCAATCTGTCATCAGCAGACCTTCCCCATATGAAATACTAAAGGTGATCCTTCAGGCTGAAATGAAACGACACTAAACAGTAACTTAATTCCACATAAAAAACAGCACTTGTAAGTAAAGATAACTACGTAAGTAAACACAAAATTCAGTATTCATGCATTTTTAACTTATTTGTCCTGACTTAAAATATAGTTGCATAAAGCAATAATCATAAACCCATGTTGATGGATTTACAACATAAACCTATAATTCATGTGACAATAACGGCAAAAAGAAAGGATGGAATGGAGATACATGGGAGTAAATATATGAGTAAAATTCTTATATATTATTGAAATTAGGTTGGTACTAATATGAACAAGATTTTCATAAATAAAAGTGTTTGATCCCCAGGGAAATCATTAAGAAAATAACGAAAATACATAGTAAAAGAAATAACAAGAAAAAATAGTACACTAGAAAATAGCACAAAAGAAGGCAATAATGGAGGAACAGAGGGACAAAAAGACATAGGAAAACACATTGCAAAATGCAAATATAAATCTTAACCTAATCAGTCCGTACATTAAATGTTAACAGACTACACACAGAATGGATTTTTTTTTAATTTTTTTTAACATTTATTTATTTTTGAGACAGAGAGAGACAGAGCATGAACGGGGAAGGGTCAGAGAGAGAGGGAGACACAGAATCTGAAACAGGCTCCAGGCTCTGAGCTGTCAGCACAGAGCCCGACGCGGGGCTCGAACTCACGGACCGCGAGATCATGACCTGAGCCGAAGTCGGCTGCTTAACCGACTGAGCCACCCAGGCGCCCCCAGAATGGATTTTTTAAATGACTTCACATTTTGCTGTCTACAAAAGGCATTTTACATTCAATTACAATTAGGTTAAAAGTTAAAGGATGGAAAAAGATATTCCATGTAAACAGTAACCAAAAGAGAGCTAGAGTAGCTATACTAATTTTAAACAAAATAGCCTTCATTTTATTTTTAAGTTTTTTTTTAATTTTTTTAACGTTTATTTATTTTTTTGAGACAGAGAGAGACAGAGCATGAACAGGGGAGGAGCAGAGAGAGAGGGAGACACAGAATCCGAAACAGGCTCCAGGCTCTGAGCTGTCAGCACAGAGCCCGACGCGGGGCTCGAACCCACGGACCGTGAGATCATGACCTGAGCCGAAGTCGGACGCTTAACCGACCAAGCCACCCAGGCGCCCCTTTTTTTAAAGTTTTTAAATGTTTATTTACTTTCGAGAGACAGTGCACGAGCAGGGGAGGGGCAGAGAGAGAGACACAGAATCTGAAGCAGGCTCCAGGCTCCGAGCTGTCAGCACAGAGCCGGACGCGGGGCTTGAACTCACCACGAGATCATGACCTGAGCCGAAGTCATACACTTAACTGACTGAGTCACCAAAGCGCCCCCAAACAAAATAGACTAAAGCAAAAATTGTTGCTAGAGCTAAAGAAGGACACTTTACAATAATTAAAATGTCTGGGCACCTGGGTGGCTCAGTCGGTTAAGCGTCCGACTTCAGCTCAGGTCGTGATCTCACAGTTCATGAGTTGGAGCTCCACGTCGGGCTCTGTGATGACAGCTCGGAGCCTGGAGCCTGCTTCAGATTCTGTCTCTCTCTTTCTCTGTCCCTCCCCCCTCCTCAAAAATGAACGAACATTAAAAAAAATGAAAAGTAAAATGTCAACCCAGAAATAATTATTATAAACATACATACACTTAACAGAGTCCTGAAATACATACAGCAAAAACTGACAAAATTGAAGGCAGAAATGAATAATTCAGTAATAATATTTGTAGATTTTAATGCCCTACTCACAATAATGGGTAAAAGAACTAGATCAGAAAATCAACAAGAAATTGAATATTTGAATAACACTATTATCCAACCATCGTAAAATGGCTTCTTGAAAACACTCCACCCGGCAATGGCATAATACAAATTGTTCTCAGGTGAGCATGGAACATTATCCAGGACAGACCATGTGTCAGGCCATACAACAAGTCTCAATAAATGTAGAAGGATTGGGGTGCCTGGGTGGCTCGGTCGGTTAAGCGTCTGACTCAGGTCATGATCTCGCGATTCATGAGTTCGGGTCCCCATCAGGCTCTGTGCTGACAGCTGCCTTGGATTCTGTATCTCCCTCTCTGCCCTTCCCCTGCTCATGCTCTTTCTCTCTCTCTCAAAAATAAATAATTTTTAAAAATTTTAGAAGCATTGAAGTCGTAGAGTACGTTCTCTGGCTACAAATTACAATTTAAAAAATTAAAAATTAGAAATCAATAACAGAAGGAAAGCTGGAAAATCCACAAGTATGTAGAAATTAAACTACACTTCTGAATAACCAATGGGCCAAGGAAGAAATCACAAGGGAAATTAGAAAATACTTTGATATGAATGAAAATGAATATACTATATACAAAAAATATATATAATACAGTGAAAGGTGTGTTTAGAGGAAAATTTAGATCAGTAAACTGAAAAGAAAAAAATCTCAAATCAATAACCTTAGTTTCTGGGGGCATCTGGGTGGCTCAGTCGGTTAAGCGTTTGACTTTGGCTCAAGTCATAATCTCACAATTTATGAGTTTGAGCCCCACGTTGGGCTCTGTGCTGACAACTTGGAGCCTGAGTCTGCTTTGGATTCTCTGTCTCCCTCTGTCTCTCTGCCCCTCCCGTTTGCATGCTCTCTCTCAAAAATAAATAAATAAACAAACATTAAGTAATAACTTAAGAACACCTTAAGAAATCAGAAAAAGAAGAGTAAACCCGAAACAAGCAGAAGGGAGGAAATAATAAAGATTAGAGTACCAAAATCAGACAGATATATCATAAGAAATGAAAGCTGTAGACCAGTATTCCTTATGAACATAGGCACAGATACCTGCCCCAAATACTAGCAGTCTGAATGCAGCAGAATCTAAAAAGGAATATATTATCTGAACAAGTGGGATTTATCCCAGGAATGACAGCTGGTTTAAGATATGAAAATCAGGGGCACCTGTGTGGCTCAGGTCATGATCTCACAGTTTGTGGGTTTGAACCCTGCATCCAGCTCTGTGCTGACAGCTCAGAGCCTGGAGCCTGCTTAAGTTTCTGTGTCTCCCTCTCTCTCTCCCCCTCCCCTGCTCTCTCTCTCTCTCTCTCTCTCTCTCTCTCTCTCTCAAAAAGGAATAAACATTTTTTAAAAAGATATGAGAATCAACCAATATAGTACACCATATTAATAAAATAAAGGACAAAACCCACGACTATCTCAATAAACATCAGAAAAAGCATTTAATGAAGTCTAACACCCTTTCATGGTAAAACAAACACCCAACAAACTAGGATTAGGAGAGAAATTCCTCAACCTGATAAAGGACGGGCAGAAGAAACCCACAACTACCGTCATATCACTGGGGAAAGACCGAAAGGTTTTCTCTTACGGTCAGGAAAAAGATCAGGATGTTTGCTTGCTATTTCTAATCATCATTGTACTGGAGGTCCTGGTCAGGGTAATTAGGCAGGAAATATTTATAAAAGACATCTATACTGGAAAAGAAGAAGTAAAATTATTTCTATTCTCAGATGACATGATTCTAGGTATAGAAAATCTTAAGGAATTCACAAAAACCTATTAGAACTAAAAAGGAAGTTAACAGGGTTGTAGATACAAGATCAATATACAGAGATCAGTTGTATTTATATACACTAACAATGAACAATTTGAAGAGAAATTATGGGGACACCTGGGTGCCTCAGTCGGTTAAGCGTCCAACTCAATTCTGGCTCAGGTCATGATCTCACGGCATGAGCTCAAACCCTGCATCTGGCTCTGTGCTGACAGTGAGGAGCCTGCTTGGGATTCTCTCCCCACCTCCACCCCCACCCCCCACCTCTCTCTCTCAAAATAAATAAATGAACATTTAAAAAAACAAAAGATTGGGCAGTACTGATGTCCCGGCTGGATCAGTTGGTGGAGTATGTGACTCTTGATCTCAGGATCTCATGAGTTCAAGCCCCATGTTGGGCATGGAGATTACTTAAAAAAAAAAAAAAAAGACCGGGCAGTATGGTACCAATGTAAGAATAGACACAAGGTCAATAAAGTGGACTCTGCAGTTCAGATGGTGCATTACACTTACGGTTATTTGATTTTTGACAAGGTGCCAAGACAATTCAATGTTGAAAGAATAATCTTGTATACAATTGGACATCCACAAGCAAAAGAATGAAGTTGAACCCCTACATCACACCATATGCAAGAATTAACTCAAAACAGACCATAGAGCTAAATTTAAGAGTTGCAACTATGAAATTCTTGGAAGAAAACATAGGAATAAAATTTCAGAATCTAAAAGCATACAAAAGGAAAAGTAGATAAATTGGACTTCATCAAAATTAAAAACGTTTATATTTACTATTATTCTTTTTAATGTTTATTTTGTGAGAGAGAGAGAGAGAGAGAGAGTGTGTGTGTGTGTGTGTGTGTGTGTGTGTGCGCGCGCATGCGCACGTGAGCAGGGGAAGGGCGAGGAGAGAGGGAGAGAGAGAGAAGAATCCCAAGCAGGCTCTGTGCTGTTAGCATAGAGCCTGACACAGGGCTCAATCCCACAAACTGTGAGATCATGACCTGAGCTGAAATCAAGAGTCAGATACTCAACCGACTGAGTCACCGAGGAGCCCCGTGACCTCTTACTTTATGAAAAGAGAGACTCTAGAATTAATCATGTTTGTTAGATATGCCATTATTGTAAAGAGGCATCCTAACAGAGGAGGTGCTCAGCCTTCTCCAGGTCAAATTTGTACAGGTAAAAAGGTTTTAACAAAAACATTTTAGAAATCACATACTCCATGGGAAAGCGCCATGGGAAGTCCCTGGAGATTTGCCAAAGTTCACATTGTCCATAATGTTTTAACCTCAGTGAAACATCTGTCACAACATGCAGTAGGTCTGCCACATGTCCCTACGTTTGCAGGAGTCCTCCTGGCCCTTTGCCTGATGGTCTTTGGCAACAGGGGTGCAGTGTTAATCACCAAATTTCAGTTATTATTTAAATGCTAGCTCAGCCCATTCTGACTTCTGTAATCTGAATCTAGCACCTTCTAATTCTGGGTTCTCAACCTGGGATGCACATCAGACTCATCCATGGAGTTTTATAAAAAATATAGGTATCTTAGCCCTGCTTCAGACTCACCGGATTACTTTACTGGTGTTTTTGGCATATTCTTTGGCTTTGGTGTATATTTTGCCTCAGAATTATTGTTATATGTCATAATTTTTTCCACTGTAGATATTATTCACCCACATTTATAAATCAGATGTAACATTAACCATCTTCTCTGAAAACAGGTTAAATCAGGTTTAAACAGGTTTAAAGAGATTTTATCTACATTTTTTAAAAATTGGTTTTATTATCTTTGCCTTGCATGTCACAGAAACAACCAGATTTCTTCATCAGTTGCATTATTCTTATTTTGAACTCTCATAAGACCTCTTACATTTGAAAATGTTCGGTAGTAAATTAACCACATCCACTGAGTCTCTGTCATCTTTTGTTTGGCCTGAGGCTCTGCAGTCAGCCACAGGGGGGAGGCTGTGTCTTCAATTAAGGACAGTCCCAAAACCCCCTAGAAAAGGAAGCAGACTTCGAACTATTGACCCCTTAGACAATGGACTCTGGGCACAGCTTCTGCTGGCATCACTCAGGTGAATTTCAAACCACTTCTGGGGCTGAGTTAGTGTTTCCAGTCTCTCACCAAGAAGAAGCTGATTCCATGGGCTGGATGCTCACTCCAAACCCAGCAGACCAAGGATTGCTAACAAGACTGTGTGTGCAGGTAAGGCAAATGTCACTACGGTCATTTGCCTGAATACCATTGATGTTTTAATGTTCTATTTCCTGGGTACCTAACGAGGCCCTTTCTCTTTCCCTCAAGCTATTTGTAACCGTATCAATTTAGTAGACTCTTTCTATAAACTGAAATGCAGTCTTTATATTTTAAAATATTTTGTTTTTAAGTAATCTCTACACCTAATGTGGGGCTCAAACTCACAACCCTGAGCTCAAGAGTTGCACACCCTGATTGCATCAGCCAGACACCCCCTCAGTTTTTTTTTTTAACTGAAGTATAGTTAACACACAATGTCACATTAATTTCAGGTGTGTCACATAGTGATTTGGCAACTCTGCATGTTATGCTGTGCTTACCACAAGTGTAGCTACCATCTGTCACCATATGATACTGTTACGATATCATTGGCTATATTCCCTGTGCTGTACCTTTCATACCCATGGCTTATTCATTCCATAACTGGAAACCTGTATCTCCCACTCCCCTTCACCCATTTTGCCCATTCCCCCATCTACCTCCCCTCTGGCAGTCACCATTTTGTTCTCTGTATTTATGGGTCTTTTGTTTGTTTATTTGTTCATTTGTTTTGTTTCTTAGATCTCACATATAAGTAAAATCATGTGGTATTTGTCTTTCTCTGTCTGACTTATTTCACTTAGCATAATACCTTCTGGGTCCATCGATATTGTTGCAAATGGCAAGATCTCATCCTGAGTAATATTCCATTTATCTACATGTTTGTTTGCTTTAGAGTTTATTTATTTAAGTCATCTCTACACTCAGTGTGGGCCTGAACTCACAACCCCAAGATAAATAATCTCATGCGCTTCCACCTGGCCAGGTGCCCCAATATTCCATTGAAATGACATTCGATTCTCACTGAGTCACCTCCCTGACCCTGATAGTCAGAAACTGAGTGTTGTACCTTTCATGGCGCTATAGATATTTACATATGTTCAGTAGCTTATCCTCCTTTTTACCAAGACAAAATTGGAAAAACCAGCTATGCACTCAAGGTCTTTCAGACTGCTATGCTGAGAGTGTCACTCACTAATCAGTTATGATTGACCACTTCTATGGAGCTTGGGTTGACTTTATGGAGTCACAGCCTACAAAACTCTCCTAGTCTGGAAAAAAAAAAATCTCCTAGTCTGACTTCAGTAAAAGCTGAGGGGACAACACAGAGAAGGTGCCCTGCAGTTCAGTGCTGCCACAGCTCTGGCAAATGCCTGGTCTGACTCAACTGAAGCACAAGATGGCCCCAGACTGGCCCACTAACAACACAGGGACCAAACCCTGCCCACAACAGGCAAAGAGAGCCATTAAAGATGAATGGACTGAAGAAAAAAGTGTCTCAGTCACAGTAGTAGGGTGCATGCAACATACATGGAAGAGACCCCGAAGCACCAGTTTTGGGTGAACAGGGGACATTGCACTATAGGACTTCTTCTTAAGGGCCACTACTTTCCAGAACAAGAGTTGTAGCTGAATTTCCTAAAACATAGGAACGGAGACAGAGAAATGTGTCCCAAATGAAAGAACAGGACAAAACCGCAGCAAGACACCTAAATGAAATGGAGGTAAGTAATATGCCTGATAGAGAATTTAAAGTAATGGTCATAAAGATACTCACTGGGCTTGAGAAAAGAGTGGAGGACCTCAGTGAGACCCTCACCAAACAGATGGAAAACAAAGAAGAACTGATTAGAGATGAAGAACTCAATACTGAAAATAAAAATATATCAAAAGGAATAATAAATAGCAGATTAGAGGAAGCAGAAGAACAGATTAGCGACCTGGAGGATAGACTAATGGAAAGCACCCAAGCTGAACAGCAAAAAGAAAAAGGAATAATAAAAACTGAGACTAGGTTAAGGGAACTCAGCAACACCATCAAATATAATAGCATTCGCATTATAGGGATCCCAGAAAGGGAAGAAAGAGAAAAGGGGGAAGGAAATTAACTTGAAGAAATAACAGTTGAAAACTTCTGAAATCTGGGGAAGAAAACAAAAATCGAGATGCAGGAGGCACAGAGAGCCTCCAACAAAATCAACCCAAGGAAGTCCAAACCAAGACACATAGTAATCAAAATGGCAAAAAGTAGTGATAAAGAGAGAATTTTAAGAGCAGCAAGAGGAAAGAAAAACTGTTACATATAAGGGAAACCCCATAGGGCTATCAGGGGATTTTTCAGCAGAAACGTTGCAGGCCAGAAGGGAATGGTATAATATATTCAAAGTGCTGAAAGAAAAAAAAACTTTCAGCCAGAATTCTCTATCCAGCAAGGCTATCATTTAGAACAGAAGGTGAGAGAGGGGCGCCTGGGTGGCTCAGTCGGTTAAGCGTCCGACTTCGGCTCAGGTCACGATCTAGCGGTCCGTGAGTTCGAGCCCCGCATCGGGCTCTGTGCTGACTGCTCAGAGCCTGGAGCCTGTTTCAGATTCTGTGTCTCCCTCTCTCTCTGACACTCCCCCGTTCATACTCTGTCTCTCTCTGTCTCAAAAATAAATAAACGTTAAAAAAAAAAAGAACAGAAGGTGAGAGAAAGAGTTTCCCAGACAAACAAAAATTAAAGGAACTCATCACCACTAAACCAGTCCTACAAAAAATGTTAAAGGGAACTCTGAGTGGAAAGAAAAGACCGTGAGTAAGAGTAAAAAAAAAAAAAAAATAGTAGGAAGCACAAAAGCAGCAAAATTAAGTATATCTATAAAAGTCAGTCAAAGGATTCACAAAATAAAAGGTTGTAAAGTATGATGCCATATGCCTAAAACATGGTGGGGTGGGGAGGAGTAAAGAATGCGTTCAAACTTAAGCTATCATCAACTTAACACAGACTGACTGCTATATGCAGAGGAGGTTGTGTACAAACTTAATGGTAACCACAACTCAAAAACCTATAATAGATACACAAAAAATAAAGAGAAAGGAATCCAACCACTAAAGGAAGCCAGCAAGACGTGAGAGAAGAGAGCAAGAGAAGAAAGGAACAGAGAACCACAAAAACCACCATAAAACAAGAAACAAAATGGCAAGAAATACCTACCTGTCAATAATTAATTTCAATGTAAATGGACTAAACACTCCAATCAAAAGACATAGGGTGATAGAACAGATAAAAAGGCAAGACCCGGGGCACCTGGGTGGCTCAGTTGGTTAAGCGTCTGACTTCAACTCAGGTCATGATCTCATGGTTTGTGGGCTCAAGCCCCCATGTTGGGCTCTCTGCTGTCAGCACAGATCCCACTTCAGATCTTTTGTCCCCCTCTCTCTCTGCCCCTCCCCAGCTCATTCTCCCTCCCTCCCTCCCTCCCTCCCTCTTTCAAAAATACACATTTTTTTAAAAAAAGGCAAGACCCATCTTTATGATGCCTACAAGATACCTATTTCAGATGTAAGGACATCTGCAGTTGAAAATGAAGGGGTGGGAAAGGATTAATCATGTAAGTGGAAGTTGCTGGGACAGCAACACGTATATCAACAGAATAGACTATAAACAAAGCCTGCAGGGCACCTGGTGTCTCAGCAGGCTAAGCATCTGACTCTTGATTTGGGCTCAGGTCATGATCTCATGGTCCAGTCTGTGAGATTGAGCCCTGTGTTGGGCTTCACGCTGACAGGGCAGAGCCTGCTTGGGATTCTCTCTCTCTCCCTCTCTCTCTGCCCCTCCCCTGCTCCTGCCCTCTCTCTCGCTCTCTCTCTCTCGCTCTCTCTCACACTGTCTCAAAATAAATAAATAAACCTAAAAAAAAAAAGCCAAAGCCTGCAATAAGAGACAAAGAAGGAAACTACATAATCATAAAAGGGACAATCCAACAAGAAGATATAACAATTGTAAATATTTATACACCCAAGATGGGAGTACCCAAAACATAAAGCAGCTGATAACAAACATAAAGTAAGCAATCAATCGTAACACAATAATAGTAGGGGACTTCAACACCCCACTTATGTCAATGCACGACTCATCCAAATAGAAAATCAACAAGGAAATAATGACTTTGAAGACACATTGGACCAGACGAATCTAACAGATATAGTCAGAACACTTCATCTTAAAAGGGTAGAATACACATTCTTTTCTTTTTCTTCTTTAATTTACATCCAAGTTAGTTAGCATATAGTGCAACAATGATTTCAGAAGTAGATTCCTTAATGCCCCTTACCCATTTAGCCCATCCTCCCTCCAACAAGCCCTCCAGCAACTCTTTGTTTGTTCTCTATATTTAAGAGTCTCTTATGTTTTGTCCCCTCCCTATTTTTATATTTCTTTTGCTTCCTTCCTTTATGTTCATCTGTTTTGTATCTTAAATTCCTCATACTGGTGAAGTCATATGATATTTGTCTTTCTCTGACTTTGCTTAGCATAATACCCTCTAGTTTTATCCACGTAGTTGCAAATGGTGAGATATCATTCTTTTTGATTGGTGAGTAATACTCCATTGTATATAGATACCACGTCTTCTTTATCCATTCATCAGTCAATGGGCATTTGGGCTCTTTCTATACTTTGGCTATTGTTGATAGCACTGCTATAAACATGGGGGTGCATGTGCCCCTTCGAATCAGCACAGCTGTATCCCTTGGATAGTTACCTAGTAGTGTAATTGCTGGGTTTAGGGTAGTTCTATTTTTAATTTTTTTGAGGAACCTCCAGACTGTTTTCCAGAGTGGCCGCACCAGTTTGCATTCCCACCAACAATGCAAAAGATATCCTCTTTCTCCGCATCCTCGCCAACATCTGTTGTTGCCTGACTTGTTAATGTTAGCCATTCTGACAGGTGTGAAGTGATATCTCATTGTGGTTTTGATTTGTATTTCCCTGATGATGAGTGATGATAAGCATTTTTTCATGTGTTGGTTGGCTATCTGGATGTCTTGTTTGGAGAAGTGTCTATTCATGTCTTTTGCCCATTTCTTCACTGGATTATTTGTTTTTTGGGTGTTGAGTTTCATAAGTTCTTTATAGATTTTGGATACTAACCCTTTATCTGGTACGTCGTTTGCAAATATCTTCTCCCATTCTGTCAGTTGCCTTTTAGTTTTGCTGATTGTTTCCTTCGCTGTGCAGAAGCTTTTTATTTTGATGAGGTCCCAATAGTTCATTTTTGCTTTGGTTTCCCTTGCCTCTGGAGACGTGTTGAGTAAGAAGTTGCTGCGAGCAAGATCAAAGAGGTGTTTTCCTGCTTTCTCCTTGAGGATTTTGATGGCTTCCTGCCTTACATTTAGGCCTTTCATCCATTTTGAGGTTATTTTTGTGTCTGGTGTAAGGAAGTGGTCCAGATTCATTCTTCTGTGTGTCGCTGTCCAGTTTTCCCAGCACCGCTTGCTGAAGAGACTGTCTTTATTCCATTGGATATTCTTTCCTGCTTTGTCAAAGATTAGTTGGCCATACATTTGTGGGTCCATTTCTGGGTTCTCTATTGTGTTCCATTGATCTGAGTGTCTGTTTTTGTGCTTGTACCATACTGCCTTGATGATTACAGCTTTGCAATACAGCTGAAGTCCAGGATTGTGATGCCTCCTGCTTTGGTTTTCTTTTTGAAGATTGCTTTGGCTATTCGGGGTCTTTTCTGGTGCCATACAAATCTTAGGATTGTTTGTTCTAGCTCTGTGAAGAATGCTGGTGTTATTTTGATAGGGATTGCAATACACATTCTTTTCAAGTGCACACGGAACATTCTCGAGAATAGATCACATGTTAGGCCACAAAACAAGTCTCAACAAATTCAAAGAGATTGAAGTCATATCATGCATCTTTTGCAACCAAAAGAAATCAACCACAAGAAAAAATCTGGAAAGAGCACAGACACATGGAAGCTAAATAACATGCTGCTAAACAAGGAGTGGGCCAACTAAGAGAGCAGGGAGGAAATCACAAACTACATGGAGACAAATAAAAATGAACACACAATTGTCCAAAATCTTTGGGATGCAGCAAAACTGATCTAAGAGGGAGAGGGAAGTTTATAGCAATACAGGCTTACATCAAGAAGCAAGAAAAATCTCAAATAAACAACCTAACTTTACACCTGAAATAGCTAGAAACAGAAGAACAGAGACCAAAACAAATATGAGGAAGAAAATAATACAGCAAAAATAAATGAAACAGAAACTAAAAAAATCAAGTGAACAGGAGCTGGTTCTTTGAAAAGATCAACAAAATTGAGAAAACTTTAGCCACACTCAAAAAAAAAAAAAAAAAAAAAGACTCAAAACCCTCCTCGGATTCTGGGCCTTACAGGAGGTGGTCAGGAAGACTCACTTCCTAGCAGGTTCAGGAATGTAGAAATTCACCCAATTAATAGGTATTGTGTTTCGCACCTTGGGAGAATAATAGAGACTTTTGAAACTTCACTCCGAGATTTCTTATGAAAACTTCCAGCAAAGCAAATCTATGGTTTAACACTTGTTACACCCACATAAATGACTGGATCACACTTACTAAGACCAGCCTCATTTTATGGCCCAGAGTGATTGTATTTGAAAAAAAAAAATTAAGTTTATTTATTTATTTTTGAGAGTGAGAGGAAACACAAGCAGGGGAGGAGTAGAGGGAGAGGCAGAGAGACAGAATCCCAAGCAGGCTCTGCACCATCAGCGCAGGGCCCACCTTGGGGCTTGAACTCATGAACCACAAGATCATGACCTGAGCTGAAACCACGAGTCAGACGCTTAACTGACAGAGCTTCCCAGGCACTCCTTATTTATTTTTTTAAATGTTTATTTTTGGGGGCCTGGGTGGCTCAGTCAGACCTCTGACTTGATTTCAGCCCAGGTCACAAACTCACAGTTTGTGGGTTTGAGCCCCACATGGGGCTCTGTGCTGACAGTACGGAGCCTGCTTGGAATTCTCTCTCTCTCTCTCTCTCTCTCTCTCTCTCTCTGCCCCCCCCACTCATGTGCATGCACACATGAGCGTGCGCTCTCTCTCTCTTGAAAATTTTTAAAATATTTATTTATTTTTGAGAGAGAGCACAAGTGGGGGAGGTGCAGAGAGAAAGGAGGACAGAGGATCCGAAGAGGGCTCTGTGCTGACAGCAGTGAGCCTGTTGTGGGGCTCAAACTCACTAACGGTGAGATCATGACCTGAGCTGAAGTCGGATGCTCAACCAACTGAGCCACCCATGTGTCCCATGAAAAAAAAAAAAATTGTTTTTAATTGGAAGTTGGGAGGAGACAGTAATAAGCACTTTAAATTTTGGAATAAACAAAATGTATTAGTACCATGTAATAAATACCATGAGATCATGTATAATCATGAGATCGTGTATAAATGTAATAAATACCGTGAGATCATGACCTGAGCTGAGATCAAGAGACGCTCAAGCGACTGAGCCACCCAGGTGCCCCACATTAGTGGTATTTCTAACAGAAAACCACACCTGGTTAGAGTCCACCTTTCTGGATTATTTGATTCTGATTCTGCCAGATCTACCTCTCATCCCCTCGGAGCGATCTTACAGCTAAATCGTAGATGACCAACAACAATGCAGACATTTCGTTTTCATGGATTTGTGAATAAATGTGGTTCGGTGGAGATTCAACTGCTTTTTTGTGTGTGGAAAATGCCAATCTCCATCTGTGTTTAAATTCATTTCAAAAAATGTAAATGTCATAAACACTTTATTTTACAGATTATAAAACTGAATTTTAAAAACAAACAAACAGGGGCACCTGGCTGGCTCAGTTGGTAGAGTGTGTGACTCTTGATCTTTGGGTTGTGAGTTCGAGCCCCATGTTGGCTGTAAAAGTTACTTAAAAATATATTTTAAATGAATAAATAAAAGAAAAAATTCATTTCATCATCTCTTTACGCCACATAAACTTGTGGGTTTTGAATTTCTTTTGAATCTGTAGTCACTTCCTTGTTCTCTCATTAGTTAAGAGTTTAGTAAACCTTTGACACACTGTACTGGTTTTTTAGGAATGATGAAACAGGTGCACCTGGGTGGCTCAGTCGGTTAAGCATCTGACTTCGGCTCAGGTCGTGATCTCACAGCTCCTGGGTTCTAGCCCCACGTCGGACTCTGTGCTGACAGCTCAGAGCCTGAATCCTGCTTCGGGTTCTGTGTCTCCCTCTCTCTCTGGCCCTCCCTTGCTCGCACTCTGTCTCTCTCTCAAAAATAAATAAACATTAAACATTAAAAAAAAAAAAAAAAGGAATGATGAAACAAATCACCACAAACTTGGTGGCTTACAATGACAGAAATTTATTCCATGAGAGTGCTGGAAGCCAGAGACCTGAAATCGAGGTGTTGACAGGGCTGGCTCTTTCTGGATGTTGAGGCAGACCCCGTTCCAAGGCCCTTCCCTGCTTATGGTGTTGCCAGCGATCCTGGGCGTCCCTTTGTTCGTGGCCACATCGCTCTGTCTCCAACTCTGCCTTCACATCGGCTTCTCCCTGTGTCTCAGGTCTCTTTCTCTCTTCTAAAGACACCAGCCACTGGACTTAGAGCCCATCCTCCTCCAGGATGATCTCATCAGGAGAACCTTACCTCAATTACATCCGTAACACCCCTATTTCCAAATAAAGTCCTATCACAAAATGCAGAGGTCAGGACCTGGACCTGTCTTTTGCAGGAACACTGTTCAGTTATCAGATACGTGTTCGTTTATGTTTGTGTGAGAGTCATGCTTCTTAGTAAATCCATTAAAAAACAACAACAGTTTTGTAGGCTCAAAGGCCTGGGAACACAGGGCTGCTGGGAGATTTGGGAGATGTGCTTGGCATGGGGGACTGACGGACAGCACTGGAGTGGACCGTGTCTGCGGTTTGGGTGGACCAGGAGTAATGGTCACTTGGTAGAAGGTTTTCTTGTTCCTGGGACCCAGCTGCCTCAGTTTTGGGGAAATAACTTCACATAGCACCACCAGGGGTAGAGCCCCCCATTCAGTCCAGGTGCCTGTGCCTGGGACAGGAGCCCCAGTCAGTACTAGGGTCCTTTGATGTGGCAACAGAACAGAGGTCATTCCTTTGTGAGTCTGGGGAGTGGTAATTGGCTGTCCCTTGTTTCCCAAAAGTGGACAAGAAAGCCCCTCACCCACCTCCACTCCCAGCCCCAGGGCAGGTGGCCCAGGCTTCCTGAGCGTCCATGTCCGAGCTCATGTTGCTACTCTCAGCCTTGCTAGGGTCACTTCTCAGACACCCCGGGAGCATTTCCATATGGGGTAACTCCTGGACCTGTTTCATTAAACATTATGGGATTAGGTGAGGAGGCTGAATGTGGGCAACTGGGAACATTCCAGAAAGCCTGGCCTTGGGAGGGGCTCAAGTTCCACTGTCAGGCCATGGCCTGGACTCCAGGGATGCGGTGGTGAAGACTGTCTTCCTGGCAAGGCAGACAAAACAACAACGACGACGACGACAACAACAACAACAAAACAGTGAAGGCAGCTGTCTGTGTTCGGCCAGAGTATGGAGCCCAGCATTTGTCATACTGCGGACAACGGGAACAAGGTGCTTCTGGATAGCGAGCCATGTTGTAGCAGAAGAGACCTGGGGTGGTGTGTCCCGTGGCCGGAGACGCTGGCTTCACTTGGCCCAGGGGTAGCGACAAAAAGCAGGCACCATTGGGCTGGACGGGGAGGAACTACGAGGAGAGGGAGGAACCAGGTGGGAGGAGAGGGGGCCGTGCTGGAGGAAAGGATCAATGTGGGAGGAAGGGGAGGAGCTGCCAGGTGGGATCGGCCAACGTGGAGAAAGCTTTCAGGGCAGTCCACGTGACGGTGGGGCTAGCAGGTGTGCAGCAGGGGACACAGGCCCAGGGCGGCCGCTGCTGGACAGCCAGGCAGCTGGAGGCTTCGTCCCCGAGTCCCCGACCTCGAGGGGCGTGGCTGCTGCGAGGAGGTGCCGGGAGGGGGGCGGCGCGAGCTCTGCGCTGAGGCGGCCTTTGGGGAAGCTCCGCTGGGTGGTAGCAGGCTGGGGTACCGGGGAGGCGGGGTTTTGACTGCCTGAGGAGAGAACCCCGAGCGAGTGGGGTTACCCTGGCAGGGGTGAGAGGAGGGAGGAGGAGCACCGGCCCGGGCTCAGAGGGCCTTTGAGGGGAGGGGACGGGGTCCTGCCCTGCCATCCGGGCCGGCTGGCGGGCGGGTGCGGGAGGAAGAAGACTGCCCCGTGGGCCTTGCCTGCCCTGTGCGCCCCAATGCCGGCGTGTTGGACTGCCCGCCTTCCCTGACGCCCCGCACACAGCAGGCGCTCCGAGGCATCCCCGGCTTGGGTCCAAGGAACAAGGGCACTGCACGGAACAAGGAGCTGCCTCGGCAACTCAGTCACAGCCTCATTTTGCAGCGAGGAAAGCGAGCCGCAAAGCAGTTTCACCCTAACCCGTGGCACAGCTGTGCTGAGCTGGCGGGCCGCCCCTCCCCGCCCCACCGGCGGGGCTCCGGCTCTCTGAGCAGCGGCCCCCTGCCCGCCGTGCGCTCCCATCTCCCTCCGGCGTCCGCCCACGCTGTGAGTTCCTGGGGAGCGAGTGCGCAGACCTCCCCGAGCCTCAGCTTCCATCCGGGTGGGAGAAGACCCCCCACTCCCCGTCCCGAGCGGCAGTGAGCCCTGACCCGGGAATTGCCTGTCCGGCTGGCCGCCGCCGCCCGGGCCGCGTCCTCCCCGGCCCAGGCGCCTGGCGCTGTCCAAGCCCTAAAGCCAGCTCACGGGCGCCGCCAGGAGGCGCTGCTCCGCCGCGGAGGCCAGCACGTGGGGGCGTGGCCTCGGGCTCCGCCCACCGCCTTCGGGGCGGGGCGCGCGTGCGCCCTGCTCCCCGCCTCGCGGGGACTGCTGGGCCGGAAGACGCGAGTCTGCGGCGAGCGGGAGCCGAACGGCGGCCTGGAAGATGTGGCGGCCGGTGAGTCGTGCCCCCGCGCGGGCGCCACAGATCCCGTCAGTCTCCGTCCGGAGCCCTCGGAGCCACCCCAGAGCCGCCCCGTCCTGGGCGCCGTCAGGGACCCTCACAACCCACCGACCCTTCCTCCCCGCCCCGGGACCGTCGCTCCCACCTGTCAGGGACCCTCCCCCCACACACCCCCCTCCCCGGGACCCTGACCCCCTGCCCGGCAGGGGCCCCCAGGGCTGTCGGGGGCGTCCTTCACATCTCTCAGAGTCCCTGTTCCTCAGGGTAAAAGCCCCTAGGCTGTGTTGGGAGATGCTGGGTACCACCTAGGAGCCCGAGCCCACCGCAGAGCCCTCTCCTCTCGCCGGAAGCACGTGTGCTGGGTTAGGGACCCGCCTCGGAGACAACCTCTAAATCGTATCCCCTCGTGGACACCGCTGTCCAGAGACACACCTTTTCCCAGGGCAGTCTGCCCTGGCTTCCTGGACTGATGGACACCCTTCCTACCCCTCACTGCTTCATCTCTGCCAGAATCCCAGACCGGAGTCCCCGTCTTTCCTTCTGCCTGCTCCCCTGGGAACCCTGCCCCTGGCCACCAAGCCACCTGAGACCGTCCTGAGTGACGCCTGCCCCCGGCTTGTGAGGAGATGAGAGGACTCTGGGGAGTGTGGGGGCCGCGGTGTCTCCGGTGGGCTGACAGCGGCCCTGGCTCGGAGGCGGTCTGTCCCCCACCCCCACCCAGACTTCCGCCTGGCCCTCGGCTGTCCTGCCAATGCGGTGCTACTCGAGTTCTGTCTTGGTTGGGCCTCCCATTGTGTTGTATCTGCAGTTAGGACCGGCACCGTTTAAACCGGCTGTCACGATCACTGACCCAGGTCCTAGCCACGGCCTCCCCAGGGATCTGGGCTTTTCGTCAGACGGCTTAGAGCTGAAGACACCTTCACCTTGGAGCTTTGCGCAGAGCTTGTGTTCGTTCAGTGAGCCTAGCCGTGTCGGCGTCGTGCCTTGCCAGGAGTGGCTGCCCTGCGCAGGCCTTGTAGTCTGAGGTGGAACAGGGTTAGTCCGAGTCAGGCAGAGAGATGCCGAGTGGGCCTGGGCACAGCACTTTACAGCTTACAGAGCTTCTGCACATAGTCGGGTCACTTAATCCGGCAGCAAGTGGAGCAGAGCCCATTCAGCTTCTGGGTCCTGACTGGTGCCGAGAGGCCACAGACCCTTGGAAAAGAAAGGGCAGGCTGTTCGTGGCCCTCAGAGCCCTCTCCAGTCTCACTTCCTACCCACAGGAACACTGCTGTGCCTTGGTTTCCTCCCTGCTGGAAAGTGCCCAGGTTCTCGTCACTTCTAGTTTTTCTGTCTTAGGGCCTCATCGTGAGGTTCAGCAGTTGCTTCTTAGCGCTATGGGCTGGGTCGCCTGCAGTGACCTTTCATCTGCTAATCTGATCGACAGGGTGCTAGAAAAACAGGCACCTCAGCTTGTCTTTGACTTTGGAATATCTGTTTGATTCTCACTACTGAGAGCTTTTTGTTGTTGTTGCTACTTTATAGGTTGTTAGCTGAGTTCCAGATGAACACTGTGTCTGCAGGCAGGCTGTGCACACGCTCTAAGAAAGCATGAGAGGCTGGGGTAGAGGAGGCCCAGTTCAGCTCATGCAAACTGGAAGGCTCTGAAGTGGTGGCCGTTGAGACACGCGTGCGCCAGGAGTGTCCCAGGCAAGCCAGGGCATGTGGCCACCCTGGTGAGAAGGCCTGGTGTGTGTGTGGGGGGGATATTCTGGGGAGCCACAGCTCTCTCTCTTCCTGTTTGCTGGTGTGTCCTGGTGCCCAAGCTCTGGGTGATTTGGGTTATATGTGATGTGGTGGCAGTTGTCCTGGACTGGTTCCTCGAAGATCTGGCTGCGGATTCTGCCCTGTGTTTATAGCCACATGACTTCTTTGGGCTTTGGGGATGTCTCTTGGGTGATGGGGATAGTTTGAGGAGTACTGGGCATCCCAAACTGGAGGGAGCCAGGTTCTGGAATGTGCCTGTGGACCTTGGTGGGGGCTCTGGAGTTGTCAGCATGAGGCCTCTTCCTTGAAGTCCTGTCCAGAGCCGGGCTGCTGTCATCTCTTACCTGACTGTGCATATTGGTCACCTAGCATCCAAGGCTGGGCCATGTGGGGGTGCTAGTTCGTTCTGTGCTTAGTACCGTTTGTCTCAATTCAACAAGCCTTCCTCGAGTTCCTGCTTTATCTAACAGGCACTGCACTAGATCCTAGAAGCACAGAGATGATGGAGAGGTGAGCCCTGCACAGTCTGGTGGGGGGCAGAGACTATAAGCTAACACTCACACTCCAGTGTGACAAGGACAGCGGGAGAGGTGTGTGCAAGGTGCAGAGGCGGATGGGGGGATGACAGACAGGACTCATGAATTTAGGGTCTGGTGAAGGGTGTTCCAGGCAGAATAGCAGCCTGGACAAAGGCCTGGGCCTGGTGCTGCGTGGGCTGTCTGGGGTCCACCAGAGGGATCTTTGTTATGGGAAGGTGACTGAGGAGTCACTCCTGCTGCAGCGGCATCTAAGAAAACAGAAAACTGTTACTGGGGGCTATGGCCGGGCTGTTACCTTTCTGGCCTCACCCACCCTGAAGCTTGGGGTGCAGCCAGGGCCTTGTGGTTTAGTAATAAATGTGTTATTTATTACTATGTACTCAGTAATAAAAGATAATTCAGATTTAGCATTCTCCTCCGTGAAAGAACACGAGCGTGGCCCCTCCCGCTCAGCGCTCACAGGGCCATCCGGAGGGTCTGGTCTTCTGGGGAGTCTGGGGTCAGCCCCTGGTCTTCAGGCAGCCACGCCTGGTGCTGGCAGGCTGCATTCCCGGCCAGCCCTTGCTTCAGCCCCCGAGTCGTGAGGCCTTTTGCTCTGTGCCTCCAGTTCATTGGCTGGAATAGCTCCCTGATCATTCCCTTCCCTTCTGAAAGCTGATGTCTCAGAATAATCATTGTCCATCGGCTTCGGGCATTTTCTTGCTTCGCCTGCAGTGGTGCAGCCTCTGAACCAATGAACCCATCGGAACTCTTCTGCCCTCTCACTTTGCTCATACCCTTCTCCAGTTAACTAAAGCATTTCTGCATATTCTGTATATAACCGATCTCCACGTTTTACACATGTTGGAAATAGTCTCTCTTATCTTCTTGGCTAACCGCTTTTCTTCCTTGTGAAAAAGCAGTAAGAGGCTGATGATCTTTTAATATAAGTAGTTCACTTTAATCTAGCAGGTATGTACTTCTTCATGTTAGGTGGTGTGGGCTTGTGGGGACAAGGCTGTTGGCAGGAGAGTAAGGGCATGGGGACCCACAGGTGGCATGGCACAGGAAGGCTGTGGAGAGTAGCTTCTCCTTGACCCCAGCGTGACCTCAGCATGCCCATCTGCCTGGCCTGTCGTGTGGGCTGGGCACTGTGCAGAGTGCTTTGCAAATGTCAGTTCACTTGTCCTGTATGTTAATAGTACAGTGGTCCTGGCTTTACAGATGGGGAAACGAAGGTACAGAGAGGGAAGTAACTTACCCACACACGCTGCACAGATAGCATTTGCTGGAGCCTGCATCCCAGTTAACAGGCTCAGAAGTCCGGGTTCATAGTCTGCCCCGGCTCCTCAGCCTTGGCTCCGCCTGAGTCTTTAGGGCAGGGCCACCCCGGGCACTGGGTGGTGTCGAGCAGTGTCCCTGGCCTCCACCCATTCAATACGGAGAGCACCCCTTTCCCCAGGTTGTGACGGCTAAGAGTGTCTCCAAACAGTGCCAGCCGTCCTGGGCACACAGTCTCCCCCGGTGAGTACCCCTGCCCTGCACCAGCTGCCTCATCTTCAAAATGCCACCTTCCTCAGACGCGGAGAAAAAGGAACCCTTGTACGCTATTGGTGGGAGTGCAAACTGGTGCAGCCACTGCGGAAAACAGTGTGGAGGTTCCTCAGAAAGTTAAAAATAGAACCACCCTCCCATCCAGTAATTGCACTGCTAGCTGTTTTCCCTCCAAAATACAGAAACACTAATTCACAGGGACACATACACCCTGGTGTTTATCGCAGCGTATTTGCAGTAGCCAAGATCCTGGAGCAGTTGTAGTGTCCACCGACTGATGACTGGGTAAAGAAGATGTGCGCACGTGCGAACACACACACGCACGCACACGCACACACACCAGAATATTACTCAGCCACAAAAAGGAATGAAATCTTGCCATGTGCAACAACACGGATAGAGCTAGAGAGTAATAATGCTAAACAAAGTAAGTCAGTCAGAGGAAGACATACTGTGTGATTCCACTCACGTGGAATTTCAGAAACAGAACAAATACAAGGGGGAAAAGACAAACCCAAATATAGACTCTGCCCTCCGGAGAACACACTGCTGGCCACCAGAGGGGGTGGGGGAGGGGGGAAGCAGTGCACTTGGGATGAGCACTGGGTGGCCTATGGAGGTGCTGAGTCATACCCTACACCTGAAGCTGATCCGACCTGGTGTGTTAACCATACTGAAACTAAAATAAACTTTAAAAAATGCATGACAATAACATAGAAGTCAGGAAGGTTAAAAGTAGAATTGAAAGTGTATAAAAGTATTTGCATTTGGAGGAGGTGGTAAAAGTATTTGTGACTATATTTCAAATAGAGAATTCAGTTTAGTCATTTGTGTTAACTACACAAAGCTTTGTAAGTGATTGCAACGAACTAAAAGTTTATAAAGGAAACGATAGAATAATTAAAAAGGTAAAAAGTTAAGTCAAAAAACAAAAACAGGGACCCTTGGGTGGCTCAGTTGGCTGAGCATCTGACTTTGAGATCAGGGCATAATCTCAAGGTTTGTGAGTTCGAGCCCCGCATCAGATCCTCTGTCTCCCTCTTTTTGCCCCTCCCCTGCTTGCAAGCATGTGTGCTCTCTCTCCCTCTCTCAAAAATAAATAAACATTTAAAAAATAAATTTAAAAAAAACACAAAAACAATGCCACCTTCCTGGCTGGGACTTGGAGCATCATAGCAGCTTTGATCATGAGAAAGTTTAAATATAGGGACACACTCTGACAGAACGCTGCCACATCGTTAATTGTCCAGTTACTGGCCACCTAGATCCACCCGTTTTTAATATCCTGCCCTAGTTGTTCTTATTTTTGTTTGAAATTGTGTATTTTGTTGTCATTGGACCAATTGAAAGTAGGTTGCAGACATAAACAGCCTCTAAACATTCCAGTGTGCATGCCCTCAACAACATTCTCGCTTAATCGTGCCTAAAGATGTGAACGATAATCCTGTAATGTCTGTCCGTATTCTGACTTGCTCATTTTCCCAGAAGTGTGTTTGCAGGCGCCTTTTTTTAGCCTGAAGTACGTCGTCGCGGTATCGTGTCTGTTTAGCCTCTCGATCTAGAAGTCTTCCCGCTTTTTTTTCTTGTGACTTTTTTTTTTTAACTTCTTGTTATAAAAACTGGAAAATATTTACAGAAGTAGAGATAATTAATAAATGGCTGTGCCCAGCACCAGTATTCCCAACTCATGGGTCCTAACGACTTTCTGAAGAGAGCAGGCTGTTAAGAGAATGTCCCACAGCCTGGATCTACTTGTTGGGTGTGCTCAGGGTCACTGATACTGAGTGCTGAGCTCAGTGGCTGGCAGCTGGTGGCTGTCGTCAGTTCTTGCTCGGTGGGCTTGTTCTTACTCAGTGGGCTCACTGTCTTCCAGAGATCAGATCCCTAGCACAGCTCTCGCTGGCCAGAATTTCAGGCAGCTGGCGAGTGACGGCATCGCGACACTCCCAGGCTCTCAGGCACCAGCCTTGGGCCGTCTTGCCAGTCCCTCGCACTTGTCTTGAATCCACTTGGCTCCATCACCCAGCCCCCTCCTCGTGGGCTGACCTCCCCAGCACATCGTCCAGTCCCTGCAGGAAAACCCCCAGGGCCCCTTGGGGTGCCCTGCCTGGCCCCAGCTCACCTTGCTCCCCAGTCTGGTCTTTTCGGGCAGCGGCCCCCCTCCCCGCTGTACCTGTGAGCATACAGTGTCTCCACGCAGACCTCTCCTCCCCAGAAGTGCCCTGTGCTCTCCTGGCTTCAGGCCTTCCCTGAACCCACATCCTCTGCATAGAAGACCGTCTTTGGTGTCCACGTGGAAGTCCCACTTGCTGCCAGGTCATGGATCCCCCCTCCCTATGCCCTCACACTGTCCTTGTGACTTCTGGGCTTTGTCTACATTTGTCTGAGGTCCCTGGTCGCCTGCAGGATCCAGTGTCATCCTGGGCGTCTCTGGCAGGGTTTGTTTGATGCGCATGTGTGCTAGAAGATGCGGGACCAGGGGAGGCGGACGATATCCGAAGACCTTGAAGGGAACAGGCGGGGGCCGGACGGAGCCTGGACAGAGCTGCGTCTGAGGGGAGTGTGCGGTCTGGGTGTGACAAACAAGGTGGGAGACCCTGGTGGGAACCACACATCCTGCAGGTACATACTAGTGTTCAGAGCAGCTGTCCCCCAGATGTCTGAGCTCGCAGACGCCCATTCTCTGGGCTTCGTCTTCTGGTGAGCCTCAGCGTGGCCAAATCAGATCACGTGGGCTGGAGGGCGGTGGGGGGGGGGCGGTGCCCTGAGGGCGGTGGGGGCGGGCCATGCTGTCCCTTGCACAGAAAGCCTCGGGGCTCTGCCTGCCCCCGTCCTTCTGCCTCTGGCCGCCTTTCTGGCCTCTGTGGGGTTTCCTTGAGCATCTGCACTCACTGTGTGTGGCCTTGCTGAGCAGAGGTTTTATGTCAGCCTGCGCTCTCCTCTTGGGACAGTAGGTCACGGACCTTTTCCTTTGACTTTTGTGTTGTTTTGCAGTCCTTGAAATTGTCTTCAGGGCTGTGTGCATTGGCCAGAAAATGTTAGGAAAGTCAATTCCTTATTTGGGCCGGGCTTCATGATGATAACGTTAGCATCTGTGCCGTGGGTCATGACTTACTACGCACCACCTTTTCTTCCCTAAAAGGAGAATTTGCAGTTGGGGGATTTGTGGTTGAGGAACTCTTATTTCATAATTAAAATAAGATCGAGAGAGCAAGGCCGTCGGGGCAGGAGAGCCATGAGGTTTCCGTGGCCACTGGAGTAAGCGGCCCCCAGGCAGTCCCCGCACTCTTTCTGGTTCGGTGCATCTGCCCCGCTCCGGGTCCCTGCTTCTGGGTCCTGGCACGTGCTCTCAGAACAACTTTTTCCTGCTTCTGGTCTTCCACCTGAGAGTCTGACATCTGTCTTCCTCCCTCCCTCCCTCCCTTCCTTTCTTCCTTTCCTTTATTTATTTATTTTGAGGGAGAGAGGCAGAGGCAGAGAGAGAAGGGATGGGGGGGAGAGAGAATCCCAAGCAGGCTCCACGCTGTCAGCACAGAGCCCCACGCAGGCCCAAACCCACGAACTGCAAGATCATGACCTGAGCTTAAACTAAGAGTTGGATGCTTAACCGACTGAGCTACCCAGGTGCCCCCTGACATCTTTCTGATTGTGTGATGAAGCATTATTGATCTTTCCTTTAGAAATTAAGAATGACTTCCTGAGGCTGCTGGTCAGTGGGCAAACAGCAGAAAAAGAGTAAATCATAGGTCACAGGGCCCCAGTGGAGTGTCAGAGGCAGGGACTGAGGGGTGTCAGAGGCGGGCGTCATAGGTCCCAGGGCCCCAGTGGAGTGTCAGGCAGGGACTGAGGGGTGTCAGAGGCGGGGATGTCTCTAGTGACCTGTGGAGGTGCAGACTGTGTGTAGCCTTTCCTTGTCTCCTGTGATTCCCGGATCTTGGCCTTACTTGCGGGAGATGGGATGGTCTTTGCCTTCCTGAGTCAGACATGCAGGCCGGGCCCCACACACAGGGCCCGGCAATGCTGACTTGCTTCGATGGCATATTTGGGTACCGGAAGGCACAGGTGCCCCTCAGATCCAGGCCTGGGAATGCCGGGGCAGCAGAAGGCTGGAGGGCGAGTTCTTGCCGCATCTGACCCCTTGCCGCTCGCTCACCCTGCAGGCCCAGCTCTGCCGCGTCCACTCTGCCCTGCTGCGGAGTGGGCGGGAGCCCTGCCCGTCCCCTGCCACCTTCTTCAGGAGAAGCCTCAGGGTCCTGCCTGCAAGGTGGTGAGTTCTCCGCAGCCACAGGTGCCCTCGAGGGTGCGTGCTTCTTGCCAGGCAGGGAGGGAAGACCTGTCTCGTGTGGCCCAAGGCTGGGCTTCTCTGCTTCCGCCCCAAGACAGATCATTTGCTCTTTGGTGAGGTGGCTCGGAACCCCCACCGCCAGGGCCCAGAGTTCGTGGGGCAGGACTCCCGGCCAGCGGCGGCCAGTAGACCGCAGCTAGAGCCGTGTGCTGAGAAGACAGAATGACCGGTCCAGGCCGGTGCAGGAGGGCGGGAGTGCCGTGGATGGGGCCACAGCCAGGGGTGGAAGCAGCAAGAAATGTGGGTGAGGGGGTTCCAGGCCTGGGGCCCGTGAGTGGGGTGGGGCAGCATTGAGGGGCGGTGTCAGGAGGCCGAATCCGGGCCTGGTGGAGCTGCTGCTTGGTGACCCTGGGGCAGACGTGTGACTGGATGCTGGGCTCCTGGCGGCCTCGCACCGTAGTAGCCGTCACCTGTGCGTGTTGCCCCACGCTGCTGTCTGACGCTCTGCCGTCTGGTTGGGCCGTCGTGGAGGTGACGGGCTATATATAGCTCCATACGGTGCGGGAGGCCCCGGTCCTGCGAGGGTCACAGCTCTGCCTGCGAGCTGCTTCCCATGTAGCCAAGGGGCCTGTGCTCAGCGGCCCCTCGGAGCCCGGTGTCCAAGGTGACCGGGAACACTCGAGTGTCCACGTGGGCACCTGGAACCCGTGTTAGCTGCAGAGCCGGGCCCCGGTGGGCAGGGGCAGGAGCGAAGTAACCTGAGCCATGTACCTGTCTCCCTCCAGGTCCCTGAGACCCCGGCCTCTGTGGAGGAAGGCGCTGTCTGCCACGGTGATGGGGGTACCCCTGCTTCTTGGGATCCGCTATTTCACCGCAGAGCCTCAGGAGAAGAGAAGGATGAGGCTTGTAGTGGACGGTGTCGGGCGCTTCAGCAGGTAAAAGGGGCTGGGGGCGGCGCGGTTCCTCCCCGGCGCAGCCCCGTCCCGACACGACACGTGTGGGCTTGAGCTGGGGCCAGGAAGGGTTGGGGTTCCGCTTGGCGCTTGCAGGCTGTCTTCCAGGCGCCCTCGCGCCGCCGGCTGAAGCAGCTGAGCGCCGCAGGGTCCGCGTGGGCGAAGTGCCGGTGAGCCGCCCACACGGGCCGCACCTCTGCAGACCCTTCAGATCAGCTTTGACCAGTTGGGGGGAGGAGAGCTGGTGCCTCCCCTGCCTCAGGCTTCTGCCAGCTGGTGGGCAGACGGGCTGCTGCCACCACCCCCTCCTCCCCTCCTCCTCTCCCTCCTCGCCCCCCTCCTCCTCCCCCTCCCCCCTCTCCCTCCTCCTCCCCCTTACCCCTCTCGTCCTTTCCCTCCTCCTGCCCCTCCTCCCCTTCCTCGCCCCCACTCCTCCCCCTCCCCCCTCGCCCCTCTCATCCTCTCCCTCCTCCTCCCCCTCTTCCCCGTCTCGCCCCCACGGAAAGCTGGCATCCAGAGAGGATTGGGGCTCCGAGAGGAGGGCTGTTATGCCTCCTCTACTCCCATTGGACTGGACTAGAGATGGACCGTGTCTGGTCATTAATATCAAGGGTGCCTTAAACTAAAGGCCCTTTTCATGCTCCCTTATGTCTCAGTGCAAGATTCTTGGAGGGAGGCAGTAAGGGTGATCTTCCTGTTGGAGCACCTTAGACATTTCTGCTGTTGGTCAGATCCAGGAGTTCCTACAGCCAGAAGTCCTGAGAAGCAGCTCTTGGCGTTGAGTGAAAGCTCCTCCTTCTAGCAAAACCCACTGTCGGGCTGGGCCGGGGGGTGCACGTGATTGCTCAGCGGAGCAGCTCACAGGAGACCTTGGTCAAGGAGGCTGCAGGGTCGGGGTGTGGGGGTGGTCCTGCTCTGCCAGCTCTGAGCACCTGCAGCCTCTCAAACCTGGGTCATTTCTCAAGGGAAGGCTTAGGACTGCTAAGGCCTTCAGCACTTAGCCAGAAACTTCTCTGAGGTTTATGCTAATGGAGGCCATAGATGGCTGGATAGCTGAATGCTTGACCACTTCCTGCTATGAGGACACAAACCCATCACTTCTTAGCTCACTGATGGCTGTCTCCCTAGGTGGTCAGGTTTGCTCGAGGGCAGCTTCTGGGCCATAACTTCTCTGTCCTGCAGGGTTGCACAGTCTCCACAGCCCTCAGGTTGATGAGGGCAGGCCCGGAGTCTTGTCTCCTGTGAGCCTCTGCCACGTGGGACTGTGCAGGACTGTTGGGGACTGTCCCCATGCAGCCTGGTTCTGAAATGCACACTCAGCAGGTCTGGGCTTGTCTCACCTTCTGCCTCTCATGTGCTGTTATTTCCCAGCGTCAGGTGCCCCATCAGCAGGCTTGGCATGCCTGCCTTCTCTGCTTCCTTCCTGAGAAAATGTAATTTTACAGGGGCGCGTGGGTGGCGCAGTCGGTTAAGCGTCCGACTTCGGCTCAGGTCATGATTTCACGATTCGTGAATTCGAGCCCCATGTTGGGCTCTGTGCTGACAGCTCAGAGCCTGGAGCCTTCTTCAGATTCTGTGTCTCCTTCTCTCTGCTCCTCCCCTGCTCACGCTCTTTCTCTCTTTCTCAAAAAAAAAAAAGTTAAACTTTTAAAAAGAAAATGTAATTTTACAGCTTGCTTTCTGAGGCTGAGCTGGGATTAGAGGGAGGGGAGCTGTCCTTGTCAGCTGTAAGCCCCAGCAGTTGCTAGGAGAGGCAGGCTGGGCACAGGGTGACCACAGGGCCTCTGGAGTAAGGGGCACTGTGTACTCAGGAGCCACGGACAGAGCACAGGCCAGGGGCAGGTCAGGACCGGCTCAGCACCAGGAGAGTCGGGGGCTTGTTCTCGTGCAGAGAGCAGAGATCAGAACATGTCATACATGTGTGAGGACTCAAAGATGGGGATGGTGGAAAGTTCACACCAAGGCCTTGGTTTCTTATCCCACCCCTTACTTAATTTTAACTTTTCAGAAACTTTTGGGCTTTCCTCTTTTGGATACAATTTCAAATGTCCAGAAAAGTTGTAAGAATAATACAAAAGAACTTTTTTTTTCCCTTGAAACATCTGCAAATAAGTTGTCAGTGTGCTCCATTATCCCTGAAACCTTGAGTGTATTTCCTAAACAAGGACATTCTCCATAAGCACAGTCAGGAAGCTGATACGTTATAAGCCTCTAACCACCTTAGCTCATTCACATGTATGGCAATAACCTTTTTAGCACAAGGATCCCATGCTAGGCCCATCTCTAATCTCCTGCAGTCTGGAACATTCCCCCTTGTCTCTTTGGCTCTTTTTTTAAATTTTTTTATTTTATTTATTTTTTTTTTTTATTTAAAAAAAATTTTTTTTTCAACGTTTTTTTTAATTTATTTTTGGGACAGAGAGAGACAGAGCATGAACGGGGGAGGGGCAGAGAGAGAGGGAGACACAGAATCGGAAACAGGCTCCAGGCTCCGAGCCATCAGCCCAGAGCCTGACACGGGGCTTGAACTCACGGACCGCAAGATCGTGACCTGGCTGAAGTCGGACGCTTAACCGACTGTGCCACCCAGGCGCCCCGGCTCTTTTTTTTTAAAGTTGATTTATTTATTTTGAGACAGAGAGGCAGAGGGAGAGAGAGAATCCCAAGCAGGCTCCACACTAACAGTGTGGAGCCCGATGTGGGGCTCAAACCCACAAACCACAAGATAATGACCTGAGCCAAAATGAAGAGTTGTATGCTTAACCGATTGAGCCAACCAGGCGCTCCTCTCCTTGGCTGTTATGGCTAAACTTGAGGTCAAGCATGGTCCCCCAGACCCCCATGTGTGCCTAGGGCTGTCCTCAGGGATCCCCATAGACAGTTTCGATAGTTCCTTAGGACAAATCGCAGAACTCAGGAAAGTTCTGGCCTCTGGATTATGTTGTTATCAAAGCAAAAAAGATACAAATTAGGATGAGCCCAAGGAAGAGATGGACAGAGTAAGGTCCAGGAGAGTCCCAAACTCAGAGCTCCCATGTCCTCAGTGACACGTTACACCCCCAGTCCTGCCCTGTTGTTGTGTGACCGTGCATTTGGGTATTCCCTGAGCTTCGGCAAGCAGTTTCTAGTGGAGTTTCATTACATAGGAACAATTGAATCATTGGCCTCCTGATTGAACTCAGGGTCCAGTCTCCCTCCCCTCCCCAGCTGGGCTGATATCTTGGCTCAGAGCCCCCAAAATTCTAGTCACATGGTTGATCTTTCTAGAGATCTGAGCTCTTCGTTAGCGTGAACCTTCCTGGCCCATCATGAATCAGACTCTCCTGTCACTCAGGAAATCCCACGGTTTTAGAGGCCCCCTGCCAGGAGCTTGGGGCAAAGGCCAGGCAGGCCCTTCCGAATAAAGCTAATTCTTCATTACACAGTGACCTTGACACATCTGGAGGCTTATAGGCCGGTAATGTACAACAGGGGTCAGCAAACTGTGGCCAAAAGTGGCTGCTGCGTGTTTTATAATCAAGCTCTCTTGGAACCGTAGTCACGTCTGTTGTGTACATGTTGCCTGCGGCTGCTTTCACTACAACAGCAGAGTGGAGACCGTGTGGCTCATAAAGCCCAAAATACTAACTCTGTAAAGAAAAGTTTTGCTGACCCCTTTTGTAGAAGACCTCTCTGGTTGGGTTTGTCTGATGCGTGCTCACAGCTGGATTCAGTTGGTGCGTTTGGGCAGGAACAGCACGGAAGTGACACCGTTCTGCACCTGTCAGGTGGCACGTGGTTTCAGTGTGTCCCAGGGAGCTTTGCTGTTTGGTTCCTGGTCTTTGCGTCATGTCGATGTCCGTTCCTGCCGCCCCTTGCCCACCGGCTCAGGGCTCCTGGGGCATCTCAGGTGAATTCATTCTTATGTGTTCGCCAGCTGGTGTTTTTTTCTAATTCAGTCTTTCCACGTTTGTTAGTTGTCATTGTACTTTAAGAAAAAAATTTCTCTTTTCCCCATTTATTCGTGTCAGTCTGGACTCATGGATTTTTTATTCTGTGGGTCGCTCTCTGTTGACATCACTGTGGATTTTTTTGTTGCCTACTGTTCCGGGATTGGCTGGCGGGAGCCCCTTCAACCTGGCCTTTGCGATCCTTTTTTTTCTCCCCCCCAAGTTTTTATCTAAATTCCAATGAGCTAACATAGTGTACTATTTGTTTCGGGTGTAGGTCCTTCCTTCTATCTCCAACATTTTATAGTAAACACTTAAAACAGTGGAATTGGAAACACTATGCAGTGAGCGTAGATTTTGCCATTAACATCTCAGCTTTTTATTTTCTTTTCTCCCATCAATTCCCACCCCTGAATCCTTTTGGCATGTTTCCATTTCTGGAGGATTTGGTTCCTCCTTTTGCACTGAGATACTCCAGGCTCATCTTGTTCTTTCCTAGGCCTGGAGTCAGCTTCTCTCCAAGGGAGTGGGAGAAGGGTCTTAAGGATGACATAGACGTTGGGTGTGTGTGCTCCCAGGCCCTCCCAGACCAGCGCTGGGGGCTGTTAGGGCACGTGAATGTGTGCACGCGCGCTTACTTAGGTGTGTTTGTTTCCTACCAAACCTTGCTTTCACACAGATACTTCTCCACAGGGACCTTTCTATATCTGTGACCCCCTTCTCCAACTGGGAGAATCCTGGCTTCCCTCGTCTTTAATTTAGTGGCTTATTCGATCAGTCACCTTGCGTGAAGCAGTTATCCAGCCCCCCCACCCCACCCCCGCCACCACCTTTGCAGACCTTGCATTGGCTTTTGGACTGAATTATTCAGGGAGGGAAGCCCTCTCCCCTGCCTTGTCTGTGGAGCTCAGAGAAATCCTGTGTTCTTGCTCACCCTGCCAACCACGCATTCCCTTCTTCACAGGCAATCCTGTTTGTTTTCTGTGTCGGGCTGGGGGTGAGTGGGGCAGAGCTGGTCTACGGGGGACAGTCTGGAAGGCACGGGGCGTGGGCTGAACTCAGACGCTGCTCTACGTGACTGCTGGGAGCAGCGTGTACTGCAGCAAGGAAGCAAACCTATCCGGGATCTAGCAGCCTATTCCTTCCCGCCTTTTAATTCCGACCCTTCTGTGGCGGAGGTGACCGAGAGGCAGGGAGGTAGAGGTTTGGCTTGACCAGTGGCCTCAGGTCCTCTCCACACCCCACTCAAAGGTCTGAGGGTCTGTGGTCTGTGACGCCAGAGGCCTGGACTCAGCCCTGGTTTTTTTCCCTCTCCAGACCCAGGGTCCCTGTCCATAGCCTGGAGGGCAGGGAGCGAGTACCCTCGCTGTCATAAGGAGGGGCCTGGGCCCCCAGGACAGCTCCGTGGAGCTGTCGGGGGACATGTGGAGAGTGCCTGGGGGGGCACTGGCAGAGCCCAGTCCGGGAAAGGAGGCTGAGTACAGAGGCAGGGCCAGCAGTACGGAGGGGCCTGGAGCCAGGTCACATCTGCACATAGGAGCTGGTGACAGCAGCCAGCTTGCCGGCCATCACTGCTGCACCAGTTCTTAGGTGCTGTGAAAGAATGAGAAAGAAGCCATGCCTGACTGGTAGGGCGCGAGCCGTCCCCAGACATCCTGGGTGCTCGCTGATGCGCGTTCAGGGACAGGGGTTGCACAGACAGCCCCTGCCATGTGCTCACTTTGGTCTGGTGGGCTAGTGGGGGGTCTGAGGCCCAGTGCCCGCCAAGGGCTGAGGACAGCCTGTGCCCACAGGTCTCTGAAGGTCGGCCTCCAGATCTCCCTGGACTACTGGTGGTGTGCAAACGTCGTCCTGCGAGGGGTGGAAGAGGTTTGTCCCTGTGTCCTGGCCACGGTGGGGGGAGGGCCAGGGGAAGGGGACAGGCCAGATGGAGGTAGGTGTTGGGGGCACTAAGGAGGCGCCTGCCTGCCCCCATCCCTTCCCTCCATGCCTGTGGTCAGAACAGCCCGGGGTACTTGGAGGTGATGTCTGCATGTCACCAGCGGGCGGCTGACGCGCTGGTGGCCGGGGCCATCAGCAACGGGGGCCTCTACGTGAAGCTGGGCCAGGGGCTGTGCTCCTTCAACCACCTGCTGCCCCCGGAGTATATCAGGACCCTGCGTGTGCTGGAGGACAGGGCCCTCACCCGTGGCTTCCGGGAGGTGAGCCCTACTCTTGGGCTGGGAGCCGGGGGCCTTGCAGCGGCCCCCACGCTGCTCCAAGAAGCCTCTCCTGCCAGGTGGATGAGCTATTCCTTGAAGACTTCCAGGCCCTACCCCACAAGCTCTTCCAGGAGTTTGACTACCAGCCGATCGCTGCTGCGAGCCTGGCCCAGGTGCACCGAGCCAAGCTGCACGATGGCACGGCCGTGGCTGTGAAGGTATGGGTGGGGGGGGGGGGGGGGGGCGCCGCTCCACAGCGGGCTCTGGGGCTGTGGCGGCGGCCCCGGGTCCTCCCTGCAGCCTTGCCTGATGCAGGTGCAGTACATCGATCTGCGGGACCGCTTTGACGGCGACATCCACACTCTGGAGCTCCTGCTCCAGCTCATCGAGTTCATGCACCCCAGCTTCGGCTTCAGCTGGGTCCTCCAGGTAACCGCTGCCCAGAGGCAGGCTGGAGCAGTGTCTGCACGTGTGTGCTGGGGGTGGGCTGGTCCCTGACCTGGACCCCCAGCTGCCCGTGTGGCCCCCAGGACCTGAAGGGCACCCTGGCCCAGGAGCTGGACTTCGAGAACGAGGGCCGAAACGCTGAGCGCTGTGCACAGGAGCTGCAGCACTTCCGCTATATCGTGGTCCCCCGCGTGTACTGGGACACGTCCAGCAAGGTGGGCTGGGCCCCCTCCTGGGTGGGAACGTACGGGCCTGCTGAGCTCAGCCACTTGCTCTCTCCCAGCGTGTGCTGACAGCTGAATTCTGTGAAGGCTGCAAGGTCAACGACGTGGAGGCCATCAAGACCATGGGGCTGGCAGTGAAGGACGTGAGTGCCGTGCGCGTTGGCACGTGGATGTGGGAGGGGTGTGTGGGCGCCCTGAGCACGGGGCCATGGTGGCGTAGTCCTGTTCTCTCTCCAGATAGCAGAGAAGCTCATTCAGACTTTTGCTGAGCAGATATTTTACACAGGCTTCATCCACTCTGACCCCCACCCTGGCAATGGTAGGAAGAGCCCCCACCCCGGGGTGAGGGTGGGGGGCCAGGGGTAGGGGGGGCGAGAGCCAATGTGCTGTGTCCCTAGTTCTGGTGCGGAAAGGCCCAGATGGGAAGGCACAGCTGGTGCTGCTGGACCATGGGCTCTACCAGTTTCTGGATGAGAAGTAAGCAGGGGCAAGGGGGGAAGGGGGCCAGGGGGCACTGGCCGGGGCGCTCTGGCCTTACTGCTGAGCTCCCCTAGGGACCGGGCAGCCCTGTGCCAGCTGTGGCGGGCCATCATCCTGAGGGACGACGCGGCAATGAAGACACACGCAGCCGCACTTGGGGTGCAAGGTGAGGCTGGGGCATGCAGGCGTGTGGGCTCGCGGGGCACGCGGGCCTGGCTCACTGTCCCCCGCCCCCCCCCCCCCCCCCCCCCGCCCAGACTATATCCTCTTCTCCGAGGTGCTCATGCAGCGGCCTGTGCGCCTGGGGCAGCTGTGGCGCTCGCACCTGCTGAGCCGCGAGGAGGCAGCCTACATGCAGGCCATGGCGCGAGAGCACTTCGCGGACATCGTGCGGGTGCTCAAGGCCCTGCCGCGGTCCATGCTGCTCGTGCTGCGCAACATCAACACCGTGCGCGCCATCACCACCACCCTGGGCGCCCCTGTTGACCGCTACTTCCTCATGGCCAAGAGGTGGGCGCTGGCTGGTGATGCCCGGGGGGGGGGGGGGGGGGGGGGGGGTGGAATGACTGTGCCGGACTGACCGTCTCTGGACAGTGCGGTCAGGGGCTGGAGCCGCCTGGCGGGTGTGGCGTACCAGAGTGTCTACGGTGCCAGCCTCCTGCGCCACATCAAGGTCATCTGGGAGACATTCAAATTTGAAGTGGCCCTAAGGTGAGGGGGTGGGAGGGGGCAGGCTGGGGCAGGCCGCCAATACCTGCTCCCCACCAACCTGTGACCCCTCTGCCCTCCCACCCCAGGGTGGAGACCCTATCGATGCGGCTCACTGCCCTCCTGGTTCGGCTGTTGTTCCAGCTGGGCCTCCTGCCGGAGACCCAGGAGCTCTCCCAGTACCTGGAGACCTAGGGAGCCCCAGGGACAGCAGACCTCAGAGCTCACCCAGCGTCCAAGCAACAGATCAGGGCTGAAGGTGCACGTGCCCCAAGACCGGGGGCGCCGAGGCAGCGGTGGCCTGGAGCGGGTGTGGGGGACAACACGGGGCTGTGGCCACAGCCCAGCCGGGAGACCCTGTAATGACCACAGACTCTCTTCAAATCACTCTTTTTCCTCGTGTTTTGTACAAAAAGGGGTGGGGGTGGTGCATGGGGGTGGGTCTAGAAGTGGGCGGTGACGCGGTCCGTCTCCAGCAGGTCCTCCAGAATCTGCAGAGAGAGAGGGGCTGGTGAGGGGGTAGGGGGCAGTGGGGAGGGCGGGGCGGGGCAGACGGGGTGGGCTTACGATGTCGGGGGTGGTGCCGATCTTCTTGGCCAGCTCGCCGCGCTCCATGGTGCTCAGGTACAGGTAGCGGTTGAGCAGCTCCCCGTCCAGGACGTTGCGCACCGCGTTCTGCAGGATGCGCCGGTCCACATGCAGCATCCTGGGGAGGCAGGCAGGCAGCAGGGCAGCAGGACGTGGGGTGGGGGGGAAGAGGAGCTGGGGGAGGGAGCGGGGCCAACTCACCGGAAGGCCCTGGGGTTGAGGCCAGCGTGGTGGGGCAGCATGGTGGTCAGCGCGTTCTGAAGCATTAGCAGCCGCCGGTAGGTCTTCTCCTGCATGGGCAGTAGCAGCCCGATGCCGCCGTCCAGCGTGGCTGCGGGAGGCACGGTGTGAGCCGGGCTGACCGTCCCCTGCCCCGCACCACACACCTGCCCCCATCTGACCCGGGACTCACCGAACCACGTGATGTGCTTGTTCTCCCACACGACTGACTTCTTGCTTGGTCCCTCGGCAGCCCCCCGGCATGGGGTCCTCCAGAACGTGTTCACGTGGGCGCCCACGTGGAAGTCCGCCCGGCGGAGCAGGCGCATGCCCCCAAAGCTCTCTTTGGCTAAGCCAGAGGGAGCTCAGGTCACTGCCCGCCCAACCCCCAGCCCCGCAAAAGGGGAAGAGGGAACACTCACCTTCTGGCAGGTACATGTACACCATGAGGTTGCGGTCACGGTCGGACACTGGGGAGCAGAGCGCCCAGGGTCAGCCCGGCCACACCCAAAGTCTGAAAGACCCCAAAGCCCCCCGGGCCCTGTGCTCACCCAGGAAGCCCAGTTGGGCGTTGTCCACCATGAAGTCCACACTGTACACCTCCAGGGGCTTGGCGTCCTGAGGACGGGGAGGGAGGGGTGTCAAGGTCGGCCTGAGGCCAGCACCCCCCCAGCACTGTGCGCAGGCCCCACGGGTACCCGGGACACAAGGCTCAGTGTCTTGCTCTCCTCCTGGTAGCGCAGCAGCGAAATGCTCTTCATGACGTCGGCGGCCAGGATGAAGTTCTTGACGCTGATCATCTGGTGGATGTAGAGCTGGGTGTCGATGAAGGCCATGCCGGTCAGCTCGCTGGCCCGCAGGCTCCACAGGAAGATCTAGGGGGACAGAAGGAGTAGGCAGCGAGTGGTAGGCAGCGGGCAGGACTCGGGAGGGCAGTGGCAGAGGGCACACCTTCTGGCCGATGGCAGACACCAGGTGGCCGTTGCAGTGGCAGAGGGCAGTTACTGGCCCTTTCTGCTCCTTCTCATACAGGACTTTGAACTTGTTCTTGGTCAGGGGCTGGCCAGGCTCAGGCACCACCTCGATCACATCCATGATCAGGATCTGCCGGGGGAAGGAGGGTGGGTGAGGCACAGGGTCGGTGCTGGGGCTGCCGGGCGCGGCCCGCCCCCTCCTGCTAGCCCCTTACCCGCCCTCGGCACGTGACTTCCTCCCCCTGCATGAGGCAGGTCCCAGCAGCCACGTAGCCCTTGAGGCCGGACACGGTCTCCTCACTGCGCAGCGACACCGTCTTCATGCAGGTCACGTGCTCCCACTCCTCCAGCTCGATCCTGCACACGACAGGGTCAGGATGCAGCCTACGGGCTGGCCCCAGGTCCCCAGCCAGACCCAGCCTCACCTGGCATTAGGGATGGCCTCCCAGCTGACTGGGGAGATGAGCTGGATGGAGAAGGCCTCCTGCTGCGGGTGGATGTACCGGTCGTCTGCAAGGACAAAAGGCGACGGTCAGGGTGGGCAGCCCGAACAGCAAGCCCCCCTCTGGGCGTCTCGCACCTCTCTCAATAGTCTCAAACTCCTTCTCTTCGCCGGTCATGCGTGGGATGCGGGTGCACGGCATGTTGGTGCTGGTGGCAACAGCGTACACCTGGGAGAGCGGAGGGCGTCATGGGCAGGCCGGAGGCAAGACCCAGAGGGTCTCTGGCCTCGAGGGGACGGGGTCAGACCTTGGACTCCACGTGGTAAGCCACATAGTGGGCTGTGCAGCGCAGTGGGATCTTCCTGACAGGCCACGGGGCGTCGTATGACAAGTAGGCAGGCAGGACACTGATCCTCAGCTCACCCTGGGAGGCGGGGTACAAGGGTCAGGGAGGCCAGGCACCGCCAAAGGCAGGCCAGGCAATCCCGGCCTTCTGAGGGCTCCGTGCAGACGGCCCTCAGCTCTACCGGCACAGGTGTGTGCAAGGGGCTGAGACCAGCTGTCCTGTGCTTCACCAGCTTGCTGTCCCCTCTCCCAGGCTCACCCAGGACTGGGATGCTGGCCACAGACTTGTCTGGGCCAGGGCAAGGGAGGACCAGGCTCACAGGAAGCTAGAGGCTGCAAGCAAAAGCTTACCGGTACACTGACCACACCAGAGTCCGCACAGACGGGCAAGGGAGCCCCTGCCAGGGCCACCCTTCACCCATGGTCCCAAGCGTGTCAGCATCTACAAAGCCCTGGCCGTGCTATCATCGCTGTTTTCTCAGTCACCTGGGGTCACCTCTATCAATATACTGGCATCGTGGAGGAGGAAATGGGAGGCTCAGAGAGAGTGGGCGTCTTGCCCAGAGTCACAGCTCCTGAAGGGCAGGGCTGGGGTCTGAGCCACAGAGCAGTGGCTAGACCTTGGCTCCGCAAACGGGTGCCCTTGTGGGCTACGGTCTCCACTGCCGCCTGCCCTGTCCTCCAAGCTTTCCCAGTGTTAAGCCCCAGGTTGCACCTCTTTGACCCTGGCCCTGTCCACTGTCTACACAGCTCCCTGACCCTCCAGATGAAACCCAGGATCCTGCCCTGTGACGAGCTGTTGAGGGCCTCATTTCAGGGGCCCCCGCACCTCTTCCCGACCCAGGCGTCACTGGTGAGTGTCAGATGGAAGTGAGGAGGGCAACGTGAAGCAGCCTCAGTCCTGGGGTCTCCCTACCTGTCTGTTGAAGTACAGGAATCCACGGGGGCAGTTGACGTTGTGGAATGGGGCAAAGGAGTCAATGGGACCATCGATGCCCATGGGGTGCAGCCGCAAGGCCCCCCGGCCAGTCACCAGGAGCCAGTGAGGTGAGGGGCCACAGATGAACACCTGAAGGCAGGTACTATGAGAGGAAGCCCCATCTGCACCCCCCGAGGGCCCCCCATAAAGCCACCTGCCTACCCCCGAGTAGCCATAAATGTCCTCGAAGTATCGGAACCGTGCCACACGGCCACGGGCCCCAGCCCCCTCCTCAGCGCTGCCGCCTTCCGCTTTCTTCTTGGACGGCTTTGGCTTCTTCTCACGGAAGTTGATGTTGTGAGGGACCTGGGGGTGGAGGTGTGTGCACCATGAGGGCCGGGTCTTCCCCCCGACACGTTTCACATCCACCCCACACCCAGCACAACCTGGTCACCGCACCTTCTTGAAACGGACTTTGAGGTTTCCCTGGCCGAGCTGGGAGTCATGGGGGAAGGCCTCGTAGATGAGTAGCTCCTGGTCCACGTGCACCTGTGCGGCAGTGAGGGGTCACCAGGGGAAAGGAAAGGCGCACTGTGGGGTCACCACAGCAAAGGGGGGGCGCCTTGTAGGGTCACAGGGGGAGGGGCAGGGGGGCAGTGCAGAGCCACCATGAGGGGACAGAGGGCCCATACTCACCAGGAGGTAGGGCCTGCTCTGGCGGCTCCCCAGCGCCACCAACAGCACCTCCTTGACAAGGGGCAGCTCCCCCTGGCGCGTGGCCTCCTCCTTCCGGGCCTCACCCTGTGTGGTGGGCTGACCAAAGGAGCTGTCCACCAAGACCCGCTGCCCCACGGGAAAGTTCTTCACCAGGAACACCAGCCGCCAGTCAGGGAGCTGGTAGATCTGTGTGGGGAGTGGGATTAGCAGCCGCAGGGAGCAGGGGACAGGGAGCTGCGTGGGGTGCAGGGCATCACACACCTCCAGGGTTCCGTTTTCCCGCACCAGTAGGCACCAGTGAGTGGGCTCGGCCCGGAATGGGGTAGGGTCCCGGTCAGCAGGGGGTTGGCTGCTCCTTCGGGCCTCCTCCTTGCTGGGGCTGAAGAGGGAGCCCGAGTCCCCATACAGCATCTCCTCCTCGTCGTCCACCGTGGGGCTGGAGGCCGGGGCCGGAGGACGGGTCACGCGTGGCCTGCCGCAGGGAACCTGGCCCCAGCCCGTGCCCCGGCCACCCAGAATACCTGGTTTCGGAGCCCTGGCCCTCCGCCTCCGAGCTACTGCGGCCCCCCAGGTCATCACGGGCCCCGCCCAGGCGGCTCTCAGTGGTGAACATGCCGCTGACGTCACGGTACACGCAGAGCGTGATCACCTTGGACTGCTGCAGGGAGAGGGGCCGGGCTCAGCTCCGGGGGAAGGGGAGTCAGCAGGCTGTGGGCGTGGCGAGGGGAGGGTGGCTCACATGGTGCAGCGGGGGCTTGTGCAGCGCCAAGCGGTGGTGACGACCCCCATATGAGTCGCTCTTGAGCAGGAACATGGTGACGTGGCCCTCGGCACTCATGATGACCACGTAAGGGTCAGCCACGGCACACTGCACAATGGGGGAGCCCAAGTCCACGGGGATGAAGTGCAGCTGGTTCACTGTGGGCACAGGACGGTCAGCACCGGGTGGTCAGCACCGCCCACCCTTGCCCACCTGCCCACCCGCCCGAGCCCACCTCCTTCCAACAGGCGGATGCCGAGCGGCGACACCTGCACGATGTAGCGATTGTCCCCAATGTTGCCAGCAAAGACCGTGGGGCCCTGCGTAGCAAAGCCACTAGTGTCCAGCTCCATGATCTCCTGCCCTGTCTGCAGGATCTGCAGGTGATGGGAGAGTGAGGCGCACGCTCACCGTGGGACCCCGCCCCAGGCTGCGGGACCCCCACCCCTTACCATGGTGGAGTCTTCCCGGCTCAGGATAAGGAACCCGTGTCTTCGTCCATCGTCTTCCGCCTCAAGAGTGCTGGGCTCCTGCTCTGCGCCCTCCCCCTTAGAGGTCTCCTCCTGCGACAGCAGAAGGAGAGCAGGAATCACACCACCCAACCAGGGGTGCCTGGGAAGAGGGTGGGGGGAGGGCAGACCCCCAGCCAAACCAGAGCAAGTGTGCACCCAGGGCTGCCTAAAATGTCACGGCCAGCCCTGTCCTGGGCCCCACTGCCTCCAAGCCACCCGCACGCTCAGGCTGAGTCCATGTGGAGGCAGCAACGGGGTCACCTGCCCCACTCAGGGCCTCCTCACCAGCCCAGGATACACCTACTTGCTCCTTGCGCACAGGGGCGATGACTGTCCACATGTCATAGCAGCCAGGAAGCTCAAACGTTGTCACCACCTGGGGCCGGATGCTCTTCTAGAAGGACGAATGGGGGGCAGGGGGGTGTCAGTTCACCCAGGTCCCGCCAGGAAGCACCACACCGCCTGCCGCCACATACCTGTAGGACCGACAGGGCCCCATTCTTCCCATAGCCGGAGCACACCACGATCTCCAAGTCTGGCTCGGGGCTGTTCTGGAACTGCACAGCAGCTCAGAGTGAGGACAGGGCCCCACTACTGCGTGAGCCCCTTGCCCCCCATCTCTTCACCCAAAAGCACCTCTTCAGACAGGAAAGCAGGCTCGCCCATGGCAGCGTTGGCACAGGGTCCGATGTTGAGGATGCTGTCACATACCTGCGGACACAGCAGTGTTCAGGCAGGCAGGTCGGCTGGCGTGGGAGGCCCCTCCCTGTGCCCAACCTCACCTCAAAAGAGTAAGTGGCCAGCTGTGTGCCCGACTGGGCCTCGCTGCCGTATACTTCAATCTCATCCACCTCGTCCTGAGGCACCGACTTGCCCCCTGCAGCAGACAAGAGACCCCGTCGGGCCAGGAGGCCCGGTTGCCTGGCCACCGGGCCTAACCCCACCAGCCCCTGCCTGTCCCGTGCAGGCCTGTCCTCACCTGACCAGCCCACCGTGGAGTCCACTCGCTTCTTCTTCGAGGGAGGCTCTTCCTGCGAGGCAGGAGGGGACAGTGAGCAGCCCTCTGAGGCTGGCCCTGCACAAGAGGCCAGCGTCCTGACAGGCCCCGGGCACCCACCTTGTCAGCAGCCTCTCGGACGGCACTGGCCGGAGGTTCCTGTAGCTTCTCTGTGTACTTGAGGAGGAGCGAGTTGCCCAGGCGAGAGCCGAGGAACAGGTACCCAGGCTCCATGGTGACCATCTGAAGACCAGTGGGCGGTCAGGGTGAAATCAGGCCCAGACCCAGGGCCACCTCCCACCCACCCAGTCCCAACTCACGCTGGTGGTAAGGACACTGGCGGCCGCCTTGTCGAAGTGAAAGGCGCGGACACTGCGCATGCCGTCCGTGATGAGGGTCAGCACGTAACTGCCAGGACGGGGAGCACTGAGCTGGGGGCAGGGCTCAGAGGGGGGGCACGGGGCTCACCGAAGGGAGGGTGGGGGCAGGGCGGAGGGCACGGGGCTCACCGAAGGGAGGGAGACTCACATCTCACCACCCTTGAGGGAGATGACCATCTTGTCGTAGGAAATGAAGGCTGCCTGGGCACAGTCGAGGGTGATCCGCACGCCCTCCTGGGTGCCTGTGCAGGGTGCGGTTAGACAGACTCCGCAGCCCTCCTGCCATCCCTGCCCTGCGGTCCTGCCCAAGCCCACACTCACGGAGGGGAAAGGCGGTGGTGCCAGTGGTGAGGCCGTTGAGAGCCACGCCGTACGGGGGGACGCTCTGGTTCAGGTACAGCAACGAGTTGACAGCAAAGACCACCACCCCACCTGGAAATGGACGCGCTGGTGGGCGGGGCTCAGCGCCCTCCCCCCCACCCCCCACCCCCAGCCCCATAGGGGCTCACCAATGGGCTTGGGCACAGCGAGGGCCTGCGTGCAGTCGAAAGGGAGGCTGGTGAGAGACCAGATGACAGGGTGGACCTTCTGCGTGATGTTCAGTGAAATGGCCACAATGGAGCACGTGTCCTGCCGCACAGCCACCCGCCTGGGGACAAAGAAGTAGGTCAGCCAGGGGGCCAGTCACAGCACGCCAAGGGCGGGGTGGCCCAGTCCCGGTCCCAAATGAGACCCACCCCAGGCCTTGGCGGCTGCAGCCACAGCAGAGGGGCCTCACCCAGGCCAGGTCTGGTTGGGCTCGAACAGGATGAGCAGGGTGGGCTCGTAATAGCCGTGCAGGAACTGCAGGTCTACGATGTTGAGCAGCTTCTCGTCCAAGCCGCGCACGTCGATGATGTAGCTGGGCAGGAAGCTGGACCTCTGCCTGGGGGCGACAGGCTTCAGTGGGCGGAGGAAGGAGAGAGCTCCGGTTGGACAAGCCCCTCCCCTGTCCCGGTACTCACCCCTCCCCCATGAGCCCCTCGTGCTCCTCGGCCAGGCTCTCCCTGCGGAAGGGCAGGACCACCAGGCGCGTGCCATAGATGAGCATGGCCGCGCAGCGTCCGTCGGGGTCCACCCGCACCCGCGGCGTATGCACATTCTGCACGAACCCATCCTGGGGGCAGAGGGCACCGTTAGGCCAGCCTGGGGATAGGAGGGGAGCAGGGGGCGACGGGCTGGGGCGGGAGGGAGGGGGGCAGGGAGGGCCGGGGGCATGGCCTGGACCTACCCGTAGCTCAGGCTCCTCAAAGTAGTGTAGAGACAGGGTCTTCAGGTCATGGGTGCCTGGGTCATACTCCACCACCGACAGCTGGAGGGCAGGTCAGAGCTATGGCCCCAGACTCCCCTCCCCCCAACCCCCCCTCCCCCCACAGACCTCCCACACCCACTCCCACCTCCAAGGCCATCACCTACCTTGGCATCCTTAAAGCTCAGGAGCAGGGCATCCCGCTTGGCACCCGCCAGCTGCACGCTGGCCATAGACATGACGTTGCCGAAGAAGGAGAAGGAAGCCACCAGCTCCAGCTTTTCCCGGTGCTCCCGGTGGGCCTTTCCCTCTGGGGGAGAGGCCGGTGGGTACAGCTCTGGGCCCGCACCCCAGCCCCCACGGCCCCAGGTCTGGGGCCAGGGCAGCCTCCCCCACACTCACCTGTGCTCCTGTCATTCTTGGTTGGCGCCTGGGAGAGGGAAGAGGAGGGCGGGCAGTGAAACCACACTGCTGCAGCCAGACATCTGCGAGTCCTACCTCATGGTGGGACCAGGAGGGGAGACAACGCAGGGCCAGCCCTGCCCAAACCCTCACTGCAGTGGGGACCATGCTTCCAGACACTTCTAGAGACAGCCGTGCACACCCCAACCCAATGTGCACAAACTCGTGCTCATAGCCTGAGTCCCCAACTTGGCTTCCCAACAGCCCGCTCACTCCGATGCCAGCAGTGCTCAGGGTCAGAGGCTGGATGGCAGCTCTCTCCGTGCACCCTCAAACCTGCCTGGCCGTGCCCCCTACAAACTCACCCCTGGGCCCAGCCACAGCACGGGCATCACTCTACAAGACAGGCGTCTAGCTTGACCCGAGAGCTGCCACCAGCTGCCGACCACAAGCGACCGCTCCCGGCTCCCCTGACACGTAGGGTGCCCACTGAGCCTGCGCCGGGCATGCTGCCGCAGAGGGCCGTGGCCTCGCCCGATCCCACAGCCAGCCAGGGCCTCCCCAGGGTGGGAGAGGGCGTCCGGGCTGCGCTATCCAGACTGCAGAGCGTCCGTAACCTCGGGTAATGAAACTGCGGCAAGTGCAGCCGTCCTCTGTGCCACACAGAGGGCCTGGCGGTACCACCACGCAGGGGCACGTTTTTCTTTTACAGAAAAACAAGGGCTCCGAGCTTCGGTACGTTTTCGTGTCCATAAGAGACTGTTCTCTGTTAGTGGTAACAACACACTGACACACACACACTTGTAAATCGTCACTTCAAAGCAAAGTAGAAATTTTAATAACAAGAAACAAGATTGTTTTTAATGACATACTTGTGCTACTGGGCAACGTCCTGAAAAGAGCTGCTTGAGAAAAGCCAAATAATTAACTCATTTCAGAAAAGGCATTTTAGGGGGTGCCTGGCTGGCTCAGTCAGGAGAGCACGTGACTCTTGATCTCAGGGTCATGAGTTCAAGCCCCACGCTAGGCACGGAGCCTTCTTAAAGAAAAGAGGGGCTCTTGGGTGGCTCAGTCAGTTAAGTGTCTGACTTTGGCTCAGGTCATGATCTCGCAGTCTGTGAGTTTGAGCCCCGTGTCGGGCTCTGTGCTGACAGCTCGGAGCCTGGAGCCTGCTCCGGATTCTGTGTCTCCCTCTCTCTCTCTGCTCCTCCCCCACCTCTCCTCTCCCTCTCTCTCTCTCTCTCTCTGTCTCCCAAAAATAAATAAACATTGGGGCGCCTGAGTGGCTCAGTCGGTTGAGCGTCCGACTTCGGTTCAGGTCATGATCTCGCAGTTCATGAGTTCAAGTCCTGCTTTGGGCTCTGTGCTGACAGCTCAGAGCCTGGAGCCTGCTTCTGATTCTGTGTCTCCCCCTCTCTCTGCCCCTCCCCCACTCATACTCTGCCTCTCTCTCAAAAATAAATAAACATCAAAATTAAAGGGGCGCCTGGGTGGCTCAGTCGGTTAAGCATCCGACTTCGGCTCAGGTCATGATCTCGCGGTCCATGAGTTTGAGCCCCGCGTTGGACTCTGTGCTGACCGCTCAGAGCCTGGAGCCTGTTTCAGATTCTGTGTCTCCCTCTCTCTCTGACCTTCCCCCGTTCATGCTCTGTCTCTGTCTTAAAAATACATAAACGTTAAAAAAAAAATTTTTTTTTAATTCTTAGTAAGCCAAAAATGCAACTTCCTCAACCAAACAAGGGACATCTACAACAACCCTTCAACAAGGTCCCACTAGAGTGAAGTGTCCCAGTCACCTCTGTGACCAGGACCAGCCGGGACACCCACACTCCCCTTGCCGGGGGTGAGGTCAACACATACAGACCAACTGTAGTCCCACCCACAAGCAAAATGCAAAGTGAAAATCTTGAAGAACTTCAAGAGACATATGGACCTAGTCAAATGCTCTAACATACCACTGGCATCGATGGAGGAAGGGGAAGGGCAGAATCAATAAATGAAGGTGTTGACCAATCGTTTTCCAAAACTGATGAAAAGCATCAATCTACAGACTCAAGAAGAGCAGCAAACCCCAAAACAAGATAAATATAAAGAAAACCAGGGGTGCCCGGGTGGCTCAGTCGGTTAAGCGTCCAACTCTTGATTTCAGCTCAGGTCATGATCTCTCGATTCCTGAGTTCAAGCCCCGTGTCGGGCTCTGCACTGACAATGCGGAGCCTGCTTGGGATTCTCTCTCCCTGTCTCTCTGCCCCTCCCCTGCTCATGCTCTCGCTGTCTCTCAAAATAAATAAATAAGCTTGAGTAAAAAGATAATAACAACGACAACAATAATAATAACGAAGCCACAACCAGAAAGGAAGGACAATGGGTGAGAGGGGATATGCAGGAGGAGAACAGGCAAGTCCAGAAAACAAGCCACTTCTCGTCCTGGCCCCCTCCCTGGACAGAGCCCCCTGACCTAGACTTCAGCCTTATGTTTACAAATGCCCTGCCACAGGAGTAAGCCATTTCTTTCTTGTTGAAAAAAGAGAAAGAAAACAAAACTACAACCAGGTGCATCACAATCAAAAGACAAAACCAAGGGGGCGCCTGGGTGGCTTGGTCGGTTAAGCGTCCGACTTCGGCTCAGGTCATGATCTCACGGTCCGTGAGTTCGAGCCCCGCGTTGGGCTCTGTGCTGACAGCTCAGAGCCTGGAGCCTGTTTTGGATTCTGTGTCTCCCTCTCTCTCTGCCCCTCCCCTGTTCATGCTCTGTCTCCCTCTGTCTCAAAAATAAATAAACGTAAAAAAAAAAAAAATAATTAAAAAAAAAAAAAAAGACAAAACCAAGGACAAAGAAAAAGACCTTAAAAGGAGCCAGAGGAAAAAGGAGACATCACCTTCATAAAAGCTGGTTTTCACTTTCTTTCTTTTTCTTTTTTTTTTTTTTTTTAGGGAGGGAGGGAGAGAGAGAGGGAGGGAGGGAGGGAGGGAGAGAGAGGGAGAGAACTCTCAAGCAAGCGGGGGGGGGGGGGGGGGGGGGGGGGAATCCCAAGCAGGCTCCACACTCAGCACAGAGCCCAACCAGGGACTCAATCCCTGGGATCATGGGATCATGACCTGAGCGGAAATCAAGGGTCAGACGCTTAACCGTCACCATACAAGCCACCCAGGTGCCCCCATAAAAGTTGATTTTCACCAGAAACCATACAAGCCACAGACAGTGGAATAACATCTTGAAAGCGCTGAAAGGAAACAATTAACCTAGAATTCTAAACCCAGTGAAAATGCCCCTCGAAAAGGAAGCTGAGATAAAGGCATTTCCAATACAAAAGTGGAGCAAACTCACGGCCAGTAGAAAACCTGCAGGATTATTAAAGGAAGTTCTTCAGGTTGAAAAGCCCAGCATAAAAAAGGATTATAAGCTGCTAAGAGCTCATAAGGCTGGAAGGATATAAGGGGATGAAGGACACGTGGGAGAAAGGAGCACTCTTGGCGGCAGGAAGCCCACACAATTAGAAGAGGGAAGAGGCAGGAAAAGCAGCCGAAACAAAAACCATCGGTGGAACCAACAGGAGTAAATTAAAGTTTGAGGAGTAAGACAACGTTTGCACAACCTCAAAATATGTCCCACAAGGTACTTAGTAGTTACCACGGGAAACGCAGTGATGTTCCGGGGGGAACCCCGCCATCCAAGCCAGCAGCCCAGTGACTATACAAAGAGACATCTTCTGTTACAAAAGACGTCATCGGGGTAAATTGGCAGGATCTGACCAGGCCTGGCCTTCTCCCAGTGTCACTGTCGTCATCAGACCACTGTTCTGTGGCTCTGCAAGAGACAGACCTCCATGCTGTCGGGGTGCACAGGATGCGCTGACCTCCAGGAGCTGAGAGGCCTCCTGTCTACGACTTACTCTCCAGGCTTAGGGAAAAAAAAGAGAAGAAAGCAAGCAGATATGGCACAATGTTCCATCTGGGACTGTGGGTAAAGGTACACTGGAAATTTCTGCTCTTGAAACTTCTCTCGAGTCTGAAATGATGTAAAATTGAGAGGCTAAAAACAGTAATAACGTACTGCAGGACTGATAACGTAGGTCAAACCAGGGGCTCAGGGAGATAAACAGGGCTAAAGTATAAAGGATTTTATACTGTTCCGGGAGCAGCAAAAATGCTCATCTAAGCCAAACTGTAATAAATCCAGGAGGCCTAGCGTAACTGTTAACATCACTAGAAAATAATACGAAACACGTAACTAAAAACCAACAGGAAGATAAAATGACTTAAAAAGTCCTCACTAACCCAAAACAAAGCACAGAAAAGGAAAAAGAATAAGGGTGTGTTTAGAAAGACAGTGAGACAGACAGTGATTCAAGCTCAAGTGCACACAAAATTACATTAAGTGTACATCTGCCAAACACCCAATTAGGGGACAGAAACTGCCAAATGATAACACCCACTATCTGCTGTGGAGTCACTTTCAATGTAAGGACACAGATTTAAAAAAAAAAAAAAAAAAAAAAAGAGGGGCCCCTGGCTGGCTCAGTCACTGGAGCATGCGGACTTCGATCTTGAACTCCAGGTGGTGAGTTCAAGTCGCACATTGGGTGTAGAGATTCACGTCAAAAGAAACCCCATAAAACAAAAAAACAAAGAACGGGAACAAAGTTGAGATAGCTACGCTGCTATTGGACAAACTAGATTTTAAGGCAAAAAATATTAGAAACAAAAAGGCAAAAAGGGATATTTCATCACAAAAAGTTCAGTTCAAAATTAAAACATTATGCTTTTTTTTTTTTTTACTTCAGAGAGAGAAAAAAAATGCAATGGGGTGGGGGCAGAGGGAGAGAATCTTAAGCAGGCTCCATGATCAGCACAGAGTCCGACACTGGTCTTGATCCCACAACCCTGGCACCATGACCTGAGCTGAAATTAAGAGTTGGACACTCAACCCACTGAGCCACCCAGGCAATCCCAAAAATTACTCTAAATTTGTCTTATATGTACCTAATAACACATGTACAACACACAAAATTCCCGACAGTCCTATGGGGCAAGTGCCCGTTGGTCATTTTAAAATCATCTTAGGGGCACCTGGGTGGCTCAGTCAGTTAAGCTTCCGACTCCTGGTTTCAGCTCAGGTCATGATCTCATAGTTCGTGGGTTCGAGTCCCACATGGGGGTCTGCACTGACAGTGCAGAGCCTGCTTGGGATTCTCTCTCTCTTTCCCTCTTCCCCTCTCCACACCCCCCCCCCCCAATAAATAAATAAACTTCAAAAAATTTTTAAAAACTATCCTAGATATTCTTCATTTTTGGCTCTTCCATGTAAATTTGAGAATCAGATTACTAAATCTAATGAGAAACCTACTGCCACTTTGAAGACACTGAATTTATGGGTTAACCTGAGGAAAGTTGACATCTATACAACGTGGAGACTTTCCATCCATAACCGTGATCTATTTTCTATTTAGCTGGGGCTTCTGTTAATTTCAATCAACCACAATGTATTTTCCCTCCCAAAGGTCACAGGGGCCTCTCCCGCTGCCCAGCTGCACCCCTTAGGCTGCCCCAGGCCATGCACTCACCCCCCTCCCACACACAGCTTCTCTGCTCTGCACCCCCTGCCTCTTGACAGAACTGCCCTTGCTTCCCAGCTCACCCAAAGGACGGAGGCCCCGGCCATACTGCCCACCCCACACACATCCCCACCCGCTTTGTGCTCTAGGACTTCCCCACTCCTGTCACCCCACTGCAGCCACCTGCACTAGACTCCACGGGGGCAGACTGAAGACAGCCTCAACAGGGGCCCATCGCCCCCCTCCTGAGTCTGGACTAGAGGCAGCTCTGAACAACAACAGGCCGTGTGGAAGGGGGACCAGGTTCCCCAGGGCCCGGCCCTTGGGATCACTGGCAGCTTCTTCCTCCAAGTAAGTAAGCGCTCCAAGTAAGAGGCCCAACCACCTCGAGGCCACCATGCCAGGAAAACCAAGCCAGCTGCGTGGGGAGAGAGGAGCAGAGAGACAGAGACAGACACACCCAGCTTGCCCCCAACCCTTCAAGTCACCCAGTGGAAGCCCAGACCCCACAGAGCATAGGCCAGGTGCCTCCACGGTCCACACTGTGCCCTGTCCAAACCCCCAAGGGACTCACAGACGTATGCGTCCGTGGTACCAGACTGCTGTTGGAAGCTCCAGGGCAGCCTGCTCCACAGCAATAACCAGACTGATCCCGAGCGCTCTCACCCACCTGAGGAGCCCTCTCCAGCTTCCCCCCATCAGCTCCACCTCCCGCCCCACACGCTTCTCTGACCCAAGAGTTGCAAATGTTCCTACAATGGGCCAAACAGCAACTACCTGCCTTGGCCTTCGCAGCCACACGCAGTCTGGAATTCTTGAATTCTCGCGACCCTGAGGGTGTACAAAGCTCCCGTGGATCTCCGTGGGCTGCGAGTGGGTGCGGCTGGCGAGCCTGCTGCACTGGCTGATTCCGCCCCGGCGGGCAACACCCTGCTCTCCCGCTCGTCTTTCGAAAACCCTCTTTTCCCGCCAGTCACCACTCCATCTCTTTGATTCCCTCTTTGCACAAATCTCCAGAAAGCTGTCTACATTCACTGGTACTAATTCTCTTTCTCTGCTCGGCTCTTAACCCTGCAGGCCCACATCCCCGACGCCCCTGTCAAGAGTCACCAGGGCCTCCAGATCGTGGGCCTCACCTGAGGCCCGGCAGTAGGAGACCCAGGTTCCCAATCTGCCACCTCCTCTGGGCTTGGGCTTTCCTCCCTCCTCCCTGGCCACACCTCCTCCAAGTCTTCCTCGGCGTCCTCTCTTCTTCCCAACCGCTCAACGCCGGGGCACCCCAGGGCCCAGATGGCCACCTTCTGGGTGACCCCAACCAGCTTGAGGGTCTGACGGGCCCAACTTCAGCTCCAGGCCACACCCTGCTCCCCAGCACGACTGCTGCTCTAACTCTCCCGCAACCTCGCAGTGCGCTGTTCCATGGGCACCTCGGTACACCTGTCAGCGTCTGGAGTCCAAGAAAGTCCCAACAGCTCCAGCCTCTCAGAGTCCATGACCTGTGAGCCCTTCCCACTGTGACAGAAGGGACAGCGTATCACGTACAGATTAGGTTACGAAGACACTGTGCTTTCACCTGGGTGAGCTGTTCTCTCTCTCAGCCTTCATTCTGGGGGAGGCCGCCCTGTGGTGAGGCTCACGTGACGGACCGAGGCCTCCTTCCGACAGCCGGCTGTGCGAGTAAGAAGCAGAAGCTCCGAGCCCACAAGCGCCTTCGGAGGACGGCAGCCCTGGCCAACATGGAACTGCAGGGAGAGACTGTGCAGGGGCCACCCAGCTAAGCCACTCCCGGCTCCCTGACCCCCAGAAGTTGGGGGATATCGTCTGTCGTTTTAAGTTTCTAAGTTTGGGAGTGCCTTCCTTGTTATGCAACAAGTATCATGATGTCCCAAGAGGAGCTCCTACGTCCCTTTCGCCATGTCAGGTCACAGCAACTCAGCCCCTCCCGGTGCTCAGACCAAAACTGCACCCTGGCAAAACCTCAGCATTGCCCGTGGCGCCTCACCCCTTCACATCCCACATCCTGTCCATCCTGAATCTGACTGCTTTCCACCAACCGACCACCTGATGCTCCTGACTGGTCTCCCTGCAGGCCCCCCCTCCCACCTCCCTACAGACTCTTCAACACAGCAGCTAGAGTGACCTTTGCAAAACACAGGTCCTGTCACTCCTTAACCTCACCTCAGAGTTAGCAGTCAATCGCTACATTGGCCTAAAAGCTCAACATGCTGATACCGGGCCCCCACCTCACCACCTCTCTGACCTTCTGTCTTCTCCTCACTCTTTTTTTTTTTTTTTTTAAGTTTTTATTTATTTTTGAGAGACAGAGAGAGACAGAGCGCAAGCTGGGGAGAGGCAGAGAGAGAGAGGGAGACACAGAATCTGAAACAAGCTCCAGGCTCTGGGCTGACAGTGCAGAGCCCGATGCGGGGCTTGAACTCATGAACCGCGAGATCATGACCTGAGCTGAAGTCAGACACTTAACTGACACCACCCAGGCGCCCCTCTTTTTTTTTTTTTTTTAAAGTAATCTCTACAGCCACGGTGGGGCTCGAACCCGTGACCCTGAGATCAAGAGTCAGTCACCTGCTCCACCAACTGAGTCAGCCAGGCGCCCCTCTGCACTCACTCCTCTTTTCCTCGGGGCCTTTTGGCTGGTTCTGTTCCTTTTTTTTTTTTTTTTTTTTAGTTTATTTATTTACTTTTAGAGAGAGAGCTGGGGAGGGGCAGAGTGAAAGAGAGAGAGAGAGAAAATCCCAAGCAGACTCCACACTGCCAGTGCAAAGCCCGATGTGGGGCTTGAACTCACAAACTGGGGGGATCATGATCTGAGCTGCAATCCAGAGTCAGACGCTTAAACAACTGAGCTACCCAGGTGCCCCATCTCTTGGCTGCTTCTTGAACACCAGTCCCTACTGCCCTAAGGCCTTCACCTGCCTGGAACCTTCACCTGACACCCACAAAGCTCTCTCCAGCCCCTCCTCCTTGCCTACTCAAATCTCAACTCTGCAAGGAGGCAAAATTTAACACCACACCTGGCTCCCTACTCCCCGACCCTGCTCTGATGCTTTCCACAGCACTTTAAACTATAGCCCAAGGGGGGGGCGCCTGGGTGGCTCAGTCAGTTAAACATCTGACTTCGACTCTGGTCATGATCTCGCAGTTCATGGATGGGTTCCAGCCCAGCGTCAGCCTCTGTGCTGACAGCTCAGAGCCTGGAGCCTGATTCAGATTCTGTGTCTCCCTGTCTCTGCCCCTCCACCACTCATGCGCGCACACACTCTCGCTCTCTCGCTCTCTCTCTCAAAAATAAACAAAAAAACCAAAACAAATAAACGAACTCTAGCCCACGGTATTACTGGCTGTGTGTGGTCTGTCACCCACTGGAACAGCAGCACCACAAGGGCAAGCCTCTCTACCTGTAGTGCTCACAAACATCTCCCAAAACAAGCTTAACAAACATCTGCTGAAAAGACTCGAGTGAATTCCAGTGGGCTGTGAAACCTTATGTAAAAAATATAATGATGTAGGGGTGACTGGGTGGCTCGGTTAAGCTTCTGACTTCAGCTCAGGTCATGATCTCGCGGTTTGTGAGTTGAAGCCCCACGTCAGGCTGTGCTGACAACTCAGAGCCTGGAGCCTGCTTCATATTCTGTCTTTCTCTCTCTCTCTCTCTCTGCCCCTCCCCCACTTGTGTTCTGTCTCTATCAAAAATAAATGTAAAAAAAATTTTTTTTAATATATAATGATGTAAATGCTTCCCATTTGTCTCTAAAGGATGACAGGCATCAGAGAAGGGGGAACTTTATTGGAACATAGGAGTGAAAAAAGTCTAGTTCAGTGATTACAGCAAAGACGCTCTCATACAATATGGGACTGACGGATTCATTCAATCACTTTTAGTAACCTCTACGCCAAACACGGGGCTCAAACTCATGACCCCAAGATCAAGAGTCGTATGCTCTTCCGACTGAGCCACCCAGGCGCCCCTAGTAGTCTACATATTTAATGCAAAAACAAACACACGTGTCCTGAAGTAGGTGCCCAGGAAGGTCAGCCTCCTTCCGTCCGCCCCTCTGACCCCACGTGCATGCTGCGTCAGCCCCCACTCAAAGCCTCCGGTGATTCCTCCCTGCTCTGGGGTCAACCATCCTGACCACGATGTGCCTTCTTCCCCCCACCCCACTTCCGCTCTACACCCCAGTCCAACCGTGCCTGCCCCCGCCATGCTCAGCTGCTCTGGCCTGTGTGCCGGCTATTCCTTCCGCCCGGAACACCCTCCATTCCCCATCCTTGTGCCTGGAGAAGTCTTACTGCCCCCTTGAGAACAGGCAAGAAACCAGCTCTGGCGAGAAACTTTCGTGGACCAACTCTCACCGCTTGGGCAACCGGAGCACTTGTTTCCTCTACGGATGGGTCCATCACACTCTAGAAAAACTCCTGTGGGCTCTCTGGCCCCACACGAGACCCAGCCTCGTTCCTCTGGCCAGGAACCTTGTCCTGTCTTTGTCAGTCTTCCTGTCAGACTGACACTCTCGTCTCCCTCGTTCCCTCCTCCACCTCAGCTGCACTCGCTCCAACCTCCAAGCCTGTTTACAGGTGTGTTTCTACTTCGCGCGCGGTCTCTGCCGCCGAGTTTCGGTAGCTTTTGTTCACCGCTGTACCTCCACTGCCCAGCACACAGTGGGCGCTTACGGGATTTGCTGCAAAGACCGAAGAGCACAGAAGACGCACGGGCGCGGGGAGCGGAAGGCAGGCGGAGCGCTGCGGCGCGGAGAGAGCCGCCCCGGAGGCCGCCGCGCTCGGCGGGGCTCGCTTCTCCGTCCGCCGCCGCGCGCCGCCCTCGGCGAGTACTCGGGAGGCTGCAGGGAGCTGCGAGGGGCCGGCGCGGCCCGCACCTACCTCGGCGTCGCGGTTGAGGCGGTACACGTAGAGCTGCGAGGTGCCGGCCACCACGAGGTTGCGCTCGCTGTTGTTGAAGAAGTTGCAGTACATGGAGAACTCCAGGCCGGTGGGCGGGTGCGCCTGCTTGTACACGGCGTACATGGCGCCGAGCCCGAGCTGCGCGGGGAGGCGACGGGATGAGCAGGGCCGCCGCGCACGGTCCCGGCCCGGCGCCCCCTCCCCGGCCGCGCGCGCGCGCGCGCGCCCGCCCACCTGGCAGTTGGAGCCGGCTCGTGGGGGAACCGCACCGCGGCGGACGCGGCCCGGCCGGACCCGGAAGCTGAGCGCCCGGGTTCCGGGCTCCCGCGCCTGCGCAGCGCCGCGGCGGCAGAGTGGCTGCGCGCGCGACAGCGACCCCCGGTGGCTAGGGGGTGGCAGGGCAGCCTCGCGGCTCTGCTCCGAGGCTGTGCGTCCGGAGCCCCGAAACCCCGAGCTCGCTCTGCACTCGGCTCCCTGGAGAAGCCGGCGGCGGGGTTGCAAACGGGGCTGGGGGTGCGGCGGCTCAGGGCCCGCTGGGCTGGGGGCCGCTCTTCCCCGACGCAGGGTGGGGTCACCGAGGAGGGTCTAGGCCGCAGGAAGAGGCGACTTGCCCCCACCAAGCCCGCGTGGGCGAGACGCGGTGCCCGGGTGGGCCAGGAGAGCCTCGCGGTGTGGAGGCCGTGAGGGAAGACACGCGCCCAGTGAGGCTCTCGGCACGGGCCGCGAGTGCGGAGGAGGCCCGAGCAGTCCGGGGATCGGGAAAGCTCCCCGGAGAGATGACTGGCCGCGCCCCTGCCGCCTCCCGAGGAGGTCTGGCCCTGCAGGTATGCCGGTCCGCCCTCTACAACGTGAGCGCTCGCCCCAGGGCAGCGATTTTCGCCCTTCCCGTCCTCTGCTCCCTCCCCAGGCCCAGCACAGTTGCCCACGTGGAAGACTCTGGAGCCACGACCAAGCACAGCTAACGGGGATGTCTCCTCGCTTGGCAGGGACTCGCCCTGGGTACCGTTGTACAGACCTGGGACTTAGGAATGGAATAATAAGAAATAAAACAAGTAAGGGGCGTCTGGGTGGCTCAGTCTGTTGACTCTTGATTTCGGCTCAGGGCATGATCAGAGTCATGGGATCCAGCCCCACGTCCGGCTATGCGCTGAGCCTGGAGCCTGCTTGGGATTCTCCACACACACACCCCCGCCCCGCCCCTCTCCCGTGCTCCTGTGTGTGCTCACGCGCGCTCTCTCTCTCTCTAATAAAAATTATAATGAATTAAAAAAAAAAAAAAAAAAGGAAGTATAGTTACACCCAAGAAAAGGACATAGAAACATGGGTTTATGTTGCACCCATATCTGCCCACTTGCTCGTGTCAGCAACAAGGCTGACCCTTTTGTAGTGGACAAAGGGGTCACTCGAATGCCCAGGCAGGTGTGTGACCCCTGAGCCACACCAAACCCCTTTAGAGGTCATAAGAAAAACTGTAGCCGGGACACTAAGTTTTGGCATCTCTGTCAGATGGGCACAGTCATGGTGCCCACATCATAGGACGTCTGTGATGATTGAAAAAATCAGGGCCCACAGAACCCTTGGACTGGAGCTTGGCACATTGGAAAATGCCCTAACAAATGAACAAGAACTCATCTGTGAGAGAGGTGGTCAGTGCAGAGAGGGCTGGAGATCCTGAAGGAGCACAGTCCCGGGGAGGGCAGCGGTGGATAGGATGAGGCTCCATCCCAGTCAGAGGAGAGGAGGAGGTGGGCAGCGGAACCAGGAGGTTGCAAGGTTGGCAGTGGGAAGACAGAGGTGAGCCTGCCTGGTGGATGTACTTTCTCAGTGAGAGATGAAGGTAGGGGCCTATCAGCAGATCTGGGGCTTGAAGTTGCTGGGGAGGGACCATGATGGGCTGAAGAATCGTCCAAGGCTGGCGGTGGGGGGGGGGGGGGGGGGGGGGAATAACAGTACAAGCCCTGGCCTTGCCCGCTGACCCTGAGCTTGGGCCCTGGGGCTAGTGGACACTACAGGCCATGCTCTTGCTCCTCTGAGGCAGCGCTGTGCTGGGAGTCAGTGGTTTTTCTGCACCTTCCTTCTGTGCCAAGAGGCCATCTCCGTGTTGTAGACCAGGTTTAGGAGGAAGGTGGTAATTCCCACACTTCTCTTTTGTGCTGTTGGTGAAGATTCTTGGAGAATCAATACCTCTTGGAGAGGCCGGAGCGTCTGTCTACCGGGGTCAGGCCCGGGAGTTCTCAGATATGGCCTTTTCTGCCCGCTTTGCCACAGATTACTGGCATTCAGCCTCCACCTCCCTCCAGCACAGGTGGACCCACGGAGCGTAACATAAGACTGACTTCTACTCTCGTGCTTTTGTGTGTGTGTGTGTGTGTGTGTGTGTGTGTGTGTGTGTGTGAACAACAGGCCGAATCTGATGTCCCCTGGACCCCTTCCTCTTTTTGGTCTTTCCTCCCACCTCCTTTCTGCTACCTGGAAAGTGCATTTAAGGGCTAGAGCTCTGGCAGCCATTTTGGACCGTGAGGGGTGTTGTGGATTGAATTGTGATCCCCAAAAAAGATATGTTGGAAACCTAACCCTCGGTACTTCAAAATGTGACTTTTATTTGGAAATAGAATCATCGACAGATGGAATTAGTTCAGATGAGGTCATACTGGAGTAGGCACGCTGGTAATCGGTAGGACTGGTGTCATCAGAAGAGAAGAGATACAACAGAGAAGGTCACAAGATGGAGGAAGACTCTGGAGCTATGCCTGCTACAAGACCCAAACCACACGTGGCCGCCAGAAGCCAGGACAGCCTCATGTGATAGATTGTCTCTAGAGAGTTGAGCAGCAGGGACACCTGGGAGGCTCAGCTGGTTGAACATCCGACTCTTGATTTCACCTCAGGTCATGAGTTCAAGCCCCGTGTCGGGCTCTCTGCTGATAGCACAGAGCCTGCTTGGGATTCTCTCTCTTTCTCTGCCCCACCCCCACTCGTTCACTCATGGTCTCTCAAAACAAATAAACATCAAAAAAATAGAGAGTTGAGAAGGAGCACGGCTTACGGACACCTTGAATTTAGACTTCTGCCTCCAGAACTGTGAGAAAATACATTTCTGTTGTTTTAAGGAACCTAATTTGCGATAGGCTGAGCTACAACCTTAGGGGACTACAAGGGTCTCTGAGGATGGACACTGTGCCGAGGACAGTGCAGCAGAGTCAGAAGGGGCTGGGGCCCCACTGACCACGGGCTGTCACATACTCGGGTCCGACTACCTCCAAGTAGTGATAAACCCCCGTCTCTGTGAGCACGGTGCTTGTTTCGGCCCTTCTGTGAGAAGTAAACAAGTCTGATTCCTGATCGGAGACCGGGTCCCCCTGCTACCTGCAGACTCTGGCCAATTTCTCTGAGTCCACTCCCTGCACAGGGCTCCCACGTTTCCCCGCGCAGGACGGGCTGGCTGCCTGGAGATCCCTTAGCACAGGCTCCTGGTGCCTCATCGGAGCCCCAGGGGGAAAGAGAGGTACTGCCCCCTCCCCCCCCCCCCCCCCCCCCGCCCCCGGCTGCCTTTCTTGGTGGGAGAAACTTCCCTAACAGCAAGGAAAGCAGCTGGGCTCCAAGGGCAGGAATATTTTTATTGAATAGGGATGCTGGGGCATGTGAGAGGGAGACTCTCAAAGGCCTGGGGCTCTCTGGGCACCCAGCTACAGGTTCCACACTGGCTAGCAGACCCAAGGAGCTGAGACAGCCCGGGGGGCCAGCAGCCGGCATCAAGGGCCCGAGAGTAGGGGGGTGGGCGTCAGAGGGTGATGTTGTCCTCATACAGCGACAGCAGCAGCAGGACGGTCCAGCCGCCCAGCAGACCCATGTTGTGCAGCAGGAAGAGGAGCCAGGGCCGCGGGTCCCGCACGTGAAGCATGGCTGGAAGCTGAGGAGGAGTTAGGCACAGGTGAGCGCCCTGGCTCTGAGCCCCTGCTCGGCCCACCCCCAGGGCAGCCGACTCCCGCCCTCCGTCCTGACCATGTCGCAGAGCGCCACGTAGAGGAAGAGGCCGGCGGCCACCGCCAGGATCCAGGCCTCACTGTCCTCTCCAACGTCGACAGCGAGCGCCACGTAGAGGCCGACGAAGGCAGTCAGCGCTGAGGCCAAGTTCAGCAGCAAAGCCCGGCGCACCGACAGCCCGGCGTGCAGCAGGGCAGCGAAATCCCCTGGGGTGGGCGGAGCGGGGGTCAGGCTGAGAGCCCCGCGCACAGCCGGGCAGGCCCCGCCCCTGGCCGGCGGCCGGGTCCCCGGGCCCTGCCTCGCGCTGCTCACCTAGCTCGTGTGGCACCTCGTGGCAGAACACGGCCAGCGAGGTGGCCAGCCCGGTCTTCCAGGAGGACGCGAAGGCGGCGCCCACGGCGAGCCCATCGGCGAAGTTGTGCAAGGCGTCGCCCAGCGTGATCACGTAGGGCAGCAATCTCAGCTCTGCGGGTGTGGTGGACGTGGGTCGGCGCCGACCTGGTCCCCCACCTCGGCGCCCCCACCTCTGCTCCCCCGGCCCGCGCTGGCGCTCTGCACAAATCCGTAGCCCCTAATCCTTCTGGGGCTTCCCTCGGGGCTCACCTGAGCTCAGTCTCCGGGGCTCCGAGCTCAGCAGCTCCGGGCTCTCCTCTGTCACCTGGAGGGGGTAGGTCCGTGTGGATGAGCCCCTGGGCAGGGAGGTGAGGAGGGGCGTGGCGGGGCTGGGTCTCCTGATCAGCAACAGAGGAGGCCATGGACAGAAGCGCTGGGGTGCAGGCGGGGGCGGGGGCGGGTGCAGGGGCAGAAAGGGGTTCTTGCAGGGGAAACTCCATGTGGGATGGAGACATCGGGGAAGGGCCAGCTCACCAGGTCTGCGCGAGAGCCTTCGTGGGGCTGCTTAGGCGGCCGGAGCTCGCTGGGCGCTAGCTGCAGGGACACTCCGTGGCTGTGGCCACCGTGGCTGTGGCTGCAGGGCCCATCCTTTGAGTCCTGTGGGGACAGTGGCTCAGGGCCCAATGGGCCTCCCTGACTCCGCCCCATCCACCCACCACGTCCAGCTCCCACCTGACCTCAGGGTCCAGGGGCAGCAAGAGGTTGAAGAGGTTCTCAAACAGGAAGAAGGTGTAGAGGCCACCCAGCATGGCCACAAGGCGCCAGGTGGACTGTGGGCCAAGGCCCTCCCCGCTGTGCGTGTGCAGCCCTAGCACCTGGGGAGGGAAGGGGGCTTTAAGGCCTCCCCCACCCCACCCCACCCCTGGGGACAAGGACGGAGAGGCCAGGGAGACAGGAAGGGCTCCAGGAGGATGGGCCTCGAAGGACTGGGCAGGGAAATTCCCGTCTGGGGAGGGAGGGGCAGCGGGCTGACCTTGGGCGTCAAGTGGAGGACGGCATCCCCAGTGAGTGCACCCACAGCCATGCTCAGGAAGGTCTGGATGATGTAGTGGGAGGCAGCGCTGTAGGTGGCACAGGTCAGAAGCAGGAGGCCGAAAATGGCACAGAGGCAGATGAGCAGCGTGGCTAGGGAGCCATATAGATATCCTGGAGAGGGAGCGGGGGCCACAGGGCTGAGGTGAGAGCCTTTCTTGCTTCCCAGGGGAGGGTGTCCAAGCAGGGCCCAGGAGCCAGCTCACCAGGGATGCACGTGGTCAGGCTCCGGCCATTCCTCTGCTTACGCTAACCTTTAAAGCCCCATCCCCTACCCATCTAGGCCCCCACACTTCCCTGTGACCCCTCTATTCCCATGCCACTTTCTCTTGCCAGCCCTGGCCCGGCTTTGCCCACCCCTCCCCTAGCCCAGCGGCCACTTCCTCCTCCCTGTGAGGCCCCACCTCTGTGGCACCAGCACCCAGCACCGATGGGTACGGCAAGCAGGCACAACTGGGGAGGCAGGCACTCACTTTCCGCCTGACTGAGCTGGTCCCGAGTGGGGGGACTGGACTGGGGGCTGCAGGCCCCACTTAGCTGCTGCTGGAGCAGGGCCGGGCTCAGTTGGGCCCAGAGCTCTGGAGTCACCCCCGCCTGCTCAGACAGCCCGTACACGGCCATCACTTCACTGGCACTCAGGCATACCTGAGGGGTGGCAGGAAAGGGGGTCGGGGACCTGAGCAGACCCATGAGCCCCCACCTCTCCCCAGGACGGTGGTGCATGGGCTGCTCACTGTGTCCCACATGCTGGAGCTGCCGTTAGGGGTGGCAGGGGGCACAGGGCCCTGGTGGTTGGCCCCCTTTCCCAGATGACCATGGTCGCTGTGGTCACTGTGTGTCTCCGCCACTCTCCCTACCCCCAGGCGCTGCATCAAGGCCTCCAGCTCTGGCGGGGGGGACAGAATCACAAAGTGTGTATGGGCCCCAGGCCTGCCCTCCCCAAGGACATGGAGGTCGGGGACTCAGGGTACTCCCAACTCTCTGGCCCCGCCACAGCCTCACCAGCCAGTGTGATGTTGGGATTCTCGCCACTGTGCTGCCGGAACACAAAGTCTACAAAGTACTGGGGGGTCGGCAGGGCATGGAGACAGGACCCACTGCTGACATGGTCCAACAGGGCGGCCAGGACCAGGCCAGGGTTGCTGGGAGCTCCTGCCCCTGCTGCCTCCTCCAGCAGCTGGGGCAGGTCCACACAGGCCTGAGGGAAGGGTCAGGGCTCAGCCTTGCCTGCAGGGTGGCCTTCCTGGCCTCCAGCTCTGCCATCAACCCTAGTGCCCTTGCATGCCACCGGCCCCGAGACCCGCCCTAACATGGTGCCAGATCAGGCTTCTCAGAGCACCACCACCTAACCCTGCCAGCCTACGGCCTGTGCTGGGTCTGACCCCTCCCCGAGGGCCCTCCCTATGGGCCCAGGATTCTTCTCAGCCCCTGTCTGACGAGGGCCCCGGGGGCTCCCCAGCTCCCTGTCCTGAGTGGTATCGGACATCCATTTGTGATCCCTCAGCCTCCCAAGTAGGTCCCCAGGCTCCCCCAGGTGTCCAGGAAGGCTTTGTGGGATGTTCTGCCCACTGCAGCCAGGCCCAACCCCCTAAGTGGTCTCCTTTCTCCATGGTTCCCCTTAGGTCTTCCCCATCTAGTCCCTCTGCCCCACCTACCCAGGCCCTCACCTTCTCTGCAGCAGGCCAGCCAGCAGCCTGGGCCTGAATCCTTTGCAGCAGCCTGCTCAGGCCTGGGGTCAGGGCCTTGGGGCCCTCCAACAGGGCCAAGAGATGGTCAGCACGGGTGGCCCAGCGGCCAGCCTGGACATCTGCACACGTGCCCTTGGGGTCACTGAGGTAGAGGGCAGCGGCGGCACTGAAGCGGGCGATGTGCCTGTGCTCCAGGACTGCCCCCCCGGGGAGCCCTGGCTTCTCAGGCCTGCCCAGGGCCAGGGCATCATCCACAGAGAGGCACTATGGGCAGAGACAGGTGCCTATGGTCAAGAAGCTGCCTGCTTCCCTGTGGGGCCCATACACACTGGTCTCGCCCTCCCCCTCTTCCACCCACCCCCCATCATCACTCTTTCACACACTCCCACCATCACCACCCTCTCGATTACACACACACACACACACACACACACACACACAAAAGGGCTCGGGGCAGTGGTCCACCCATCCCAGGGTGGCTTCTTCCCGGAACCACTGCCAGTTTGATGGCCTGGGGACTGACGGAGGAGGCAGCCCTGGGATCCTGGAGCTATATGTATCCGTCACAGCCCCCGATCCTGGGAGCGCAGGCCTGTCTGAACTCAGAGCAGAGGAAGGTGGGCGCTGGCCTGCAGGCAGGGCCTGGGTGCTTGGCCACCCGGCCTCGCCTCGGCCCGCCTCCTGGAGTTTGCCCAGGCCCTTTGCTTCCAGCCCTGGGGCGGAGCGGGCCTGGGCTGGGGGACCCATCGGGTGCGGCAATTACCTTTCCACACGGCCCGTCGGCGCAGTGCACACGGTCCGCCAGTGTATTTAACAGGCTGCCCAGCACCACACGGTCCAGAACACCCTGGCCCGAGGACAGCAAGGTCAGCAGACGGGTAGGCTGAGCTGCCACCATGGTCACCATCAGCACAGACAGCAGCAGCCCCAGTTGGAGTCGAACCAGGACTGTCATGGTCATGCTGAGGCCCCTGTGCACTCTGTGCTCTGGGGAGGCCGCTGACGCCAGGGCTGGCTGGGGCTCTCGGGTCGCCTAGGGCCGGACTGGGGCTGGGCTCTGACCCGCCCGAACGCGTGAGGACCTCTCCCAGGTATTTTTCCTGCAGGGCTCTGTGATTGGCTGACTGAGGCACCTCAGGTTAACCATTCCAGCCACAGGTCCTCCCCGAGGTTGGAGCCACTGCCCGTGGGGGGCAAGAGCTGGGCCCCTTCCTCTGCAAGGACAGCCTGGGCATCTGCTAGCTTGTCTGTGGCTCTGCAGAACTGTGGGGCAGGGCTGCGTTTTCTATGCCCGAGGGGTAACCCTCTCTCTAAGGTCTGCCGCCAACAAGGGGGGCCTGGGCCAGAGGTCCCCAATATTCCACCTGAGAGGCCTGAACACACCCCTGCCCCACTCCCCTCCCAGCCCCTTCCCTGCTTGGCTTCCTTGCTTCAGGCAGCTTAGACACCCTCACCCCACCCTTAGCCTTAGGTCCCAGTTGGGGGTGGGGAGGTGGGGCCCTCTTCTCCCATGTGTTGGGGAGTCGTCCTCCTCTTCCCAAACTCTGGGGAAAATGCCTGAGGAAATGGCCAAATCCCCACAGGACGCAAGGGGAGCCCACTGGGCCTTCTGCTTGCTGCCTCCTGCAGAGGTCTCTTGGGCTTTCCTGGCAGGAGGAAGCGGGGCAGGATCCCAAGCTCCAGGCCCAGGGGCTCCAGGGAGGGCTGTGACTGCCAGCTCTGCACCTGCCCCTCCCTGTTGGCTCCGTCTCTGGCCTTTGAACCTCTTGGCTTATCTCTGCCTGGTTGGCAGTGCAGGGGAGGGGCAGGCCCCAGGGAGCCAGCTTGCACCCCTGGCCAGGTCTCAGGGCAGCCTTTGTGGGTTTTTTTTTTTTTTTTTTTTTTTGCTTCCTGGAGGGAGTGTGTGGGCGTCCCCTTCCCCACCTGGTTCAGCTGGCCACTGACCCTGAGCCCTGTGAGGTGTGGTTGGGATGGAAGAGGTGAAGCCCCGGGGCAGCTGGGAGCCAAGGCCCAAGGGACTCTGTCCCCAGAGTCCCGTGGGCCCAGGGCAGGGCATCATGCTGAGGGCAGAGTCCTGGGCCTGAGGTCGCCACCCCCCCACACATATTCATGCTGGATGGCACCACAGTGTGATACCCCTGGGTCCTAAGAAGGGGCTGGGGCAGAGGAAATAGGAAGAGCCTGCCAGGGATTTGGATGATTCTTGGAACCCTGAGTCAGCAAGGAGGGAAGCTGGAGAGATTCAGGCACTCTGAAGACTGTAGGCACAAACTGGCCTTTTTCCTACCCCACTGCACCAGGACCACGGGGCTGGCTGCAGCAGGAATTGGGGACCCGGCTGCTGCCTCAGGCCACCCACTGCTCAAGGGTCTATTAGCTTCTGGGCAAAGATCTCAGACCAGCCTTCTAGGCCGGCCTTCCCAGGCCCCTGGGCTGAGTGGCAGAACTGCCTGAGCCATTGAGGCTTGTGGCTGGCACTCCCTGGGGCAGCCCCTTTGACCTCAGGAACTTCATGCTGGCCCATATTCCTTTGCTTCATGCACCCTCCACCTCTCCCAGCAGATGCCCTCCATCCCAGCCCAGAGCGGCCGCAGAAGGCATCACCAGTGCCCCTGCACATCTGACTGCCCCCTCCCTGGTGCTGGGGTCCCCCTCTGGGTGCTGCACCCTCTCTTGTGTCCCTGGGCCCTTCCTACATCATCCCATCATCCAACACGCACACTGCAGTCCCTCCTGTCTTCAAACACACCTGTGTCCATAGCAGCACTAGTTCAACCTCCAAAACACAGAAACAACCCAGGTGTCCACTGAAGGATGGATGGATGAATGAAATATGATCTATGTAATATAATGGGAACCCTGGCAGGCTCTTCCTATCTCCTCTGCCCCAGCCCCTCCTTAGGACCCAGGGGTATCACACTGTGGTGCCATCCAGCATGAACGGGGGGTGGGGGGAGGGCGACCTCAGCCTTAAAAAGGAAGGAAACTTAGGGGCATCTGGCAGGCTCAGTTGGTACAGCCTGTGACTCTTGATCTCAGTGTCGTGAATTCAAGCGCCACATTGGGGATAGCACTTTAAAAAATTTTTGACACATGTACAACATGAATAAGCCAATCGCAAAAAAATAAACCCTGTATGACTCCACTTGTAGGAGGCACCTAGTCAAAATCTAGGGACAGAAGGCAGGATGGTGGCGGCCAGGGGCTGGGGAAGGGGAACAGGGAGTTAGTGTTTACTGAGGACAGTTTCTGTCTGGATGCGGTGATCGCTGTACAGCATTCTTAGTGTACTTCATGCCGCCGAGCTTTAAAACGTTTAAAATGGTCGGGGCGCCTGGCTGGCTCAGTCGGTAAAGCGTGTGGCTCTTGATCCCAGGGTTGTGGAGTTCAAGCCCCACACACAAAAAATAAAATCTTTACCAAAAAAGGCAAATTTTGTGTTGCGCTTAATTACAGTAAAAAGAAAAAACCGTATTGACCAAAACAACCTCCGTTGCCCCTTCAGCTGCCATCGACATCAGGATCTGGGGTCTCTGGCACTGGCAGTCTCTTCCAGGCTCCCCTGAAGCCCCCCCCCCCCAACCTGTCAAAGTCCCCGAGGGCTCCCCAGGCCTCTTTTTTTTTTTTTTTAAATTTTTTTTTTTCAACATTTTTTATTTATTTTTGGGACAGAGAGAGACAGAGCATGAACGGGGGAGGGGCAGAGAGAGAGGGAGACACAGAATCGGAAACAGGCTCCAGGCTCCGAGCCATCAGCCCGGAGCCTGACGCGGGGCTCGAACTCACGGACCGCGAGACCGTGACCTGGCTGAAGTCGGACGCTTAACCGACTGCGCCACCCAGGCGCCCCTCCCCAGGCCTCTTAGTGGCGAGTTTCCCCATCTCAGTCTGCCCTGGACCCAGCTGCTTGTCCGCGGCTAGGGCATCTCTGGGTTTCCTTGGCCCCAGCCATCCCTTCTTCAGCTCCTTTGTGGTGTTTCTATCCCCAACCTCCAAGTGTGACAGTACCAGTCCCAGGGCCTCTTGGGTACAGTTCCTGGCACCTATCAGAGTGCGTTTTTGCCATGGAGCTAAAAAGCCTTCATCGTGTTCACTTCCTTCATTCTGAAACTCCAGCTTCTGATGTCCAGCCACCCACCTGATGCCCTTGGCCAGCTGACACAATTAGATTCCGACTATGCCGACAGCTCTGGCCACACCCTCACGGAGCCCCTCTTGGTGCAGGTGCCCATATGTCCACAGGAGCTCCTCCGTCTAGCTGTTCTAGTGCAAGGCCTGGGTGTTCATTGCACACCGGATCCAGCCCAGCAGCAAACTTTGTGGGTGTGACACACAGCACGGCCCACGCCCAGAACCCAAGGACCCTTCTCTGCCCCCCCAATCCCCACTGGGCCAGGCCCCCCATGCCAGTCGCCTCTCTCTGCTGTCTTTCCCTACTAAGACCCAAAGGACACGGGGCACGCCTCCGCTCTGCGGCCCCTGCTGGCATCCAGGGCTCCAGGTACAATCCCAAGTCCTCACCTGGCCTCTCTGCCCCCCTTCTTCCAAATGGCTCTCTACTCCTCTCTTCCTTGCCGACTCTGCTATCCTTGACCGCCTGCCCCGTGCAAAATGGCACCTCCCCAACTGGCAGCCAGTTCACACACAGACAACTTTATCACCATCCGAAATACTACACACCTTATTTAATTGCCTTTAATGCTACAGACATCCAGAAGTACCACTAGGAAAAAGGAATGCTACAATTAAGCTCTAGCGTGTCCCTCATCCCGATGCCACAGTTGCCAAAACGTGACACGATGCACCCTGGAATCCAGAGGCTTGGTCTGTGGCTTGCTGCCAGCTGCCTGTGAGGAGGTGGCTGTGACGCCGGGGGCCAGGGCTTCTGCAGGGTTGACAGCCCCTGGCCTCGCAGCAGGTGCAGTAAACACTGGTAACTGAGCCAGCATCGGCCTGTGAACACCCATGTCCCCACCCGAGGACTGTTGCTTCCCCCACCTGACCTTGCTCCCGAGCAAGGGACACCCTCTGTGGTGGGCAGGACAAACTGTCTGTCCCGTGAGTCATCTACTGGGGCCCCGGTGAACCACTACAAGGACAAGGCCCTGCACTGGCCTGTGGCGTCCCCCAGGGCAGGGAGAGGTACCGCGGCAGCACAGCAGTGCTCTGGCCCCCCAGCTGCTTCGAGCTCTCAGGTGAAGGGTGGGGAAGCAGATGTGAAAGGCAGCCTCCTCTGTGGTCAGATTCAAGCCTTACCTGGCCCCTGCCCCCAATCACCCAGGGAAGCTGGCGTCAGACCCTTTCCTGAGGAACGGGCCACACGTTCAGAACCTCTGTGCTCCAGCGAGGCAGGATCCCACCCAAGGCCCAGAGGGAAGACAAAAAGGCAGGGCAGGCCCGGCTGGGGGAGGGCAGCCACAGCAGGCATGGGGGGGTCAGAAAGCATCTTTATTGTGGGGAGGGCAGGGACAGAGCTCTGGGGTGGATGGACACACAGACGGAAGAGCTGCTATGAACAGCAAGGCGCATGCAGACCATCCAGGGGTCGAGCGTGGAGCGCAGCCGCAGCCCCTCCACCGGGCCCACCGGAGAGCCTTCCTCCCCAGACCCCGGGACAGGGGGCCTCAGGCATGCAGGAAGCGGTTGAAGGCGTTGTAGGCCGACTCCAGGTCAAAGAGCATCTGGCGCACCTGGGAGTCATCTAGCTCATCAGAGGCCGACATGCCGCTCAGGGTCTGCAGCCTGTGGGAGCACAGCACTGAGGTGTGTGCACGGGAGGGGCTTCTCGGTCCTTGACGGGGCAGGGAAGTCTCGGGCAGGGATGCTCACCACTGGCTGACGGTCTGGCGGCCCTCGAAGTCGGGGGGCAGGTGGCTCATGCGGTGCATGGTCTCCATCAGCTCCCGCAGATCAGGCTGGATCTGTGGACAGGACGCTCGGCTTCCTCTGCCAGGAACCCTCTCCTACCCCCGCCCCTGCCACTCCCTTCTCCAAGCCACCCCTCCATCCCTCTGTCCCCTCCGGGAGCCGCACCTCATCCATGGCACGGATCTCCAGGCGCAGTTTGTCCATAACCGTGATGAAGAGCTGGGAAGAAGTGTGTGTGTGAGGTACCACAGACCCGCCGTAGGGGCTCAGGGTGGGGGACTCCTTGCAGCTCGCGGGCCTGGTTCCTCTGCGGGGCCAGGCCCAGGTCAGCCCCCACCCAGCCCGTCTGGCCCATTGTCTCCCTCCTCAGCCTCTCTCCTTGGTGATCTGGTCACTGGGTGCCTGCTGGACCCCCCTGTTCCCATAGCCCATGAGCTCTCCTCTAGGCCACCTGGCCCACAGGGTTTTGGCTAGGCCTCCTGGAGCTGTGGGTGCATGGGAACCCTGGCTGCACTGACCCTCGGTGCCTCCCACAGGGGTCTCTTGGATGCTGCCCAGGGAGAAAGTCCTGCCCACCCCTCATTCCTAACTGTGAAGACCCCCTCCTGGTGTGTGTGAGGGCTGCGCAGCCCTGGGAGCCCCGGGCTTCTGTGTACACGGTGGCCACGGCAGGCAGCGTTGGCCCCCCTGACCTCTCGTAGGCCCCCGAGGCCGCAGGAGCCCCCCTGGCCCCTCCTAGCTCCCCGAGGCCGCGGGAGCCCACCGAGACCACGTCTGCAATGCAGCGGTTCAGGTTGCCCTTGTCGTCTTTGATGGTGATAGGACGGTCCTCTTTGATCCTCTCCATGGCGAGTGGGCAGTCCAGCTGAGGGAGGGCGGGTACCATGGGTACTGGGCCTCACAGGGCAGGTGGCCAGACCCTCCCCAACAGCACCCACACCTCCCGCCTGCTGTTCCCCGGGAAATGGAGGGGCCAGCTCACTCACACGGAACTTGCGGCAGAATTCATCAATGGAGCTGATTTCTGCGCCCTGAACCTGCCGGAAGGCGGCTTTGTACTGGACCAGGAGCCGAGAACAGGCTGCAGTGTACCTAGGGAGAGGGCCAGGCTGCTGCCCTCAGTACAGGCTAGCCCTGCCCACACCCCCTCTCTCTCTCGGCCCATCCAGACACAGGGCAGCTCTGAGAGATCAGAGATGGGCCACGAAGACTGAGGCTTCCCTTGGAGTCTAAATACAAGGCCTTGGGAGGACAGTAAGCAGAAGAGGGAAGTGGCCCAAATATGGCTGGCTGCCACACGGGATGAGCCCAGACCCAGGCAGAAGCCTGGCCAGCCCCCTCTTCTGGAATACACTGGCCACACCTCCACATCGACAGCTTGTGGACCTACAAGGCAGGCCTATCTCACTGAACAAAGGCCCCGTGTATCTCCTAAGTGCCAGGCCTGGCCAACAGCGCCTCACATGCTGACCTCCCTGACCCTTCTGCTTGCCTTCTGAAGCCCTTTTGTCAATGAGGACATCTGTGCCCAGGGAGAGCCCCCGGCGCAGGGGGAACCCCCGACCAAGGTGGTGGACAGGTCTCTCCTCCTGAGACACTTCTGTACCACGACTAGGACTTCCCGGCTGAGACGGTGCCAAAGCCACAAGCACCCAGGGGCAGCCTCCTTGTGCTGGGTGGTTCCCACAGGAGTGGACCCCCTCACAGCCTGGAGGAGGCAGGAACCATACGAATCCCCAGCTCAGGCCTCAGACCCCTGCTCTTGCTTCCTCCTGAGCACCCAAGCCCTGGAAGGCAGAAACAAGCTTCCACAGACTGGCTCTTATCACCGGTGCAAGGTCAGCGAGCTCTCACTCGTTGGGGGTGACGCAGTCCTTGATGTATGCCTTCTCCAGAGCCTGCATTGTCTTCACAACCGCAAACAGCTCCGCCATGTTGTCATATCTGAGGACAGTGTGTCCATCAGGCCACGGCTACCAAAGCCCAGGGAGGGCACTAGCCCTCCCAGGGTGAAGCTGTGGCAGAGCTCTGCATTTCAGCGGCCTCTCCCCCCCCTGCCCCAGCAGAGGCTCCTTGGGAACTGTTTCGCCAGCCTGACTGCAGAATGGGGGTGGTCCAGAGGTTGGGGGAAGTCACTCAGGGGAGGCAGGTGAACATGGTGTGTGTGTGTGTGTGTGTGTGTGTGTGTGTGTGTGTGTGTGTGTGTGTGTTGGGTGGGGGCAGTCCAGGGGCGGGGCGGGACTCACTTCTCCCGTTCCCTGGCGTTCTTGTACAGCTTCACCTCCTATTGGAGAGAGGACAGTGTGTCAGCCCATGGTACCAGGGTGGCTGCGGGGTCTAGGTGAGGCTCACACAGGCGCTGGCCAATGCTGGCCAGGTGGACATCTGCCACTCACCTCATATAGCTCCGGCTTGTTTCCAGGGGCTGCAACAGAGCAGAGAGCTAGCAAGCTGGCCACAAAGGCAACCCCAGGGGGCTTGTCCACTGGCCCTAATCCCAGCCCCATTTCATCAGCCCACCCAAGGCCTCACCCTGTGAAACATCCCAAAGAGCCCAGAGGGAGCTGGAAGATAGAATTCTACTCCCAGCACCCCACCAACTTGTCGCGGGGTGGGGGACCTGAGCACACGACATTCCTCTGGAGCCAGGGAGACACATGCCAGGCCTGGCTCCTCATTCCACCGCTGCTCCTCAGTTACCTCACTCTATAGCAGGGTCACCACACCTTGCTTATGGTGCAGGGACAGGGCACAAATGATGTTTGTCACATGCTTTGTGACCTTTCCCCTGGCTTGACTCCAGGATACCCAGAACCCCCTGAGGTTCCAGCCACACTAAAGCTCTTATCTTTGTGCCAAGTGGGTCCCACCTGGAGGTCATCTCTGGGCCCCCTGGTGATAAACTGCACCAGTCCCTAGCTGCCCACTGAGGCTTGTATGGGGGAGACACTTATAGCTCCTCCCCCACCCCCCCCAACCCTTGGCCTCTGCAGCAGGGCCTGAAAGCCTGGACCCTCTGGGTCCCTGGGTCCAGCTTGGGCCACACTCACCTCCCATGCCTGGAGTGGCTGGGATCCCGTGAAACATCTTGTAGGGCTCAGGTGGCCACAGCAGAGACCTGGGGAGTAGAGCCAATGCCAAATCAAAGGTGACCCCTAACACCCCTGGGTCTCATGTGCTGGACCTCATGAAGAGCTTCCCTGCCCTCAGCAGAGTCAGACAAGAGATAGCTGAGATAGGGGAACTGAAGAACTCCATGAATATCTGCTTTTTTGTTTCCTTTTCTGCTTTTATTCTTGCTAGCACCTGTACCCCTGCCTTGCACATGCCTTATAGCACAAACGATGTATGTCTACCTTGTAAAGGTCAAGAAGTTAATAATTTCTTTGGAGTCAGCACAGTAGATAACATCTGAAGAGTGACCGGGCAAGGCTGTTCTGTGCATATTCCAGGCCATTGACATGGGACTTTAGACATCTGGATGCCAAGACCCCCAGGATATGTCTTTGTCCTGACCAATGTCTGGATGCCTGAGAGGACATAACCCTCAATAAAAACTCCTGACCCCAACCAGAGACTCACTATTCTTTGCTTTCCGAATTTCCCAGATGCTCCCTCTGCTATGCTCTGTCAGTTATGCTATTCAACAAACTCTGTTCTCACTTCCTTCTGGCTCACGTTTGATTTCTAACCTGTGTGAAGGTAAGGACACTCTTGGCTGGTCCAGCAGGGACCCCCTCTGAGCCCCTGGACCTGGCCTGCCTACATCATAGTGATGAACACACAAGGTGTTATGTGCTGTGGTAAGAACACCAGTTCTGCCCTAGAGACTGTCAGGAGGAAGTGGGTGCTGAGGAGCATCTCAGGAGAGGAGAGACCAGTGGCGAGGGGTGGGGGTGCACTGAAAGATGCAAGGCAGAAGATAAGAAGGTGGCAAGTTTCAGAAGACCTGGGGAGGAGCATTTGGGCAGAGAGAAAAGCGTAAATAACACAAGGCCTTTCAGAGAAATGCAGTGAGAGGGATAGACAAGTGGGGGACAGAGCTTTCGGAATGATGGAGGCGGAACCAAGGTACACAGCTCTGGCGATCCGAACTGAGTTTTACACTAACGCAGCGGGACTCACTGACGGATTAAACATAAGCTCTTGGGGCTCCCAGTGGGGAAGTGGGCTGAGCAAGAACAAAAGCATGAGGCCGCTGGGAGGGTCCTGCCCACTCAGGTAGTTGATGCAGTGCCTAGAGTCAGTTTCAGCCATGCTTTGGACGTGAAAGCAAACCCACTGAAGAAGTATTTGAAACAGAATGTTAATTGAAAAGGAATCAAGAACAAGTCCCCTCTTTCTGGCCCAATGACAGTCACGTGAGCTGAGTCGGAAGAGATGGAAAAGGAGCAGGCTCCCAGGAATGCTCGCCCTGGCGCTGTTGTGTGGGGTTCCAGAGGCTCCACAGTCATCCAGGGTGTGCTGAGGCAGTTCAGGCCAGAGGAGAAGCCAGGCTAGCTAGCACCGCTGACGCCTGACACTGGGGATAGGTGGTGTCACACAGGGGACGATTAACAGGGGAACGAAGAGAGAAAGCAGCCCAGGCTGGAGCCCTAGGGTACCCAGGGATCAGAGGGACCAGAGGGAAAGGGTTAAGGAGCACTTCTCCGAGGGAGGGATCTTGTCAGGGAAGGCAGATGCATTACAGAAGTCCAGCGGGTGGCAGGTGGGAGACTACTCAGCAACCCATCCGGAGCTTCTAAGAGGGGGTGCCCGGGCGAAGAGTACTGAAGAGTGGAGAAATAAAGGAAAGAAAGCGCCTGCAGTTCTACGGTGGGATTCCACTCTGTCGCGAAAACGAATGTCCCCTAGCTACAAACGAACATATAGCTAAATCTCAGAAGCCGGACACTGAACCGAAAAGCGAGTTTCTAGATAATGCCCACATTTGACTGTGTAGATGCCGCCCAGGCTGCCCCCGGGTCGAAGCGAGCAATGAGGCGCCCCGAGTGGGGCGGACCATGGGGGTGAGGCCCGACCGGATGCGGAGGGTGCACGCGGGGTCCGCGTGCGGCTCGGGACCGACCGACACCCGCGGGACACACCTGGGGCTCCCGCCCGCTGGGAACGCCGCTCTCAGGGGCGTCAAGCCCGGGGAAATGGCTTCGCAACGCCGGGCGGGGCCGGGACTAAAGAGACTACCCCAAGATGAGGAATGAGGTGCCTGGGCGCGAGGGGAATCCCGTGCGACAAGACGACGCGCACGGACCTAGCCCAGCGGCCTTTTCCCATCCGGCTCAGCCGGCCCTTCCTAGTTCGCCCCACCCGGCCCGGGATACCTGCGCTCGCTCTGCCGGTCTGGGGGACCCGCGGCGCCGCGCTCCCAATCGACCGCTCGGCGCTCTCTTTGACGTTTGCGCCTGCGCACGCATTTACCCCTCGCTCCCGCAATCTACGCTCGATCACCAAGGTCTGCCCCTGAGCACACTTCCCTCCCAATCGACTACCATGACGTCCGCGCCTGCGCACCCGGAAATGGGCGCGTCCCGACTCCTGGCCACGCCCGCGGCTGTACCACCCACAGGCGGGAAGGGGCTCCGGGAAAGGAGACTGCCCTCTCCGCGTAACCACCAAATAACCAGAGCTGCCCCCAGTTCCAGCGGGCTCTCAGCTCCCCTACGGCAAAGTGAACCCCCGCTTTCCCCCTCCCACCCGCCTTCCAGGCAGCAGCGGGGGTGAAGGCAGCAGCGGCGATCGTTTATTTGAGGCGAGGGTGGGTTGCAGGGCAAGGGCAGCGCCGCCTGTCAGAGGCGCCGGTAGAAGAGCTGGGACCCTCGGTCCAGTGTGCACGCACTTCCAGGCTGGCCGGGCAGCAGCTGGCGCAGGGCGTCACGGTCCTCGGTGGAGAGGCGTCTGCTGCACAGCTGCAGCTCCTGGAGCTGCGTAGTGATCCTGTCCCAAAGGCCCAGGCCCAGGGGGCCCTGGACAGCACAGCCTGCAGGGGGGGAGGGGGGAGCTGGTCTCAGGGAGCAGGCCCCAGCGAGGTAGACGGGGGAATCCCGCAGGAGCCAGTGGCGTTCGCAGTACACCTATGGAACTCCCAGGACTGTGTTCTTTTCTACCAACGTGGCCCTCAGGAAGAGGCCACTTCCCCTGAGCCCCAGGGGCTACAACCAGGTGCTTGGGCAGATACCCAGGAGAGGCCCACTAACACCCTAGGAAGGCGTGTGTGCTTCCAGAGAGGCCACCGGGTCCGTGGGCTCCTTTCATAGCCAGTAGGCAGGCAGGAGGGAGACTGGCTAAAATAAAATGCTGCAATCACATCTGTGCCTCTGACAGTTTCTATGACAATGCCTGGGGTCTTTCCATCTGTAAAATGGACACTATAGGAATGCCTATGGGTCTTAAGAGGACAGACACTAAGCTGTCAAGGTTTGATCTCCAGGGAGGCCAGAGTGCCCAACAGGCTCAGGACCCTAGGGAGCTAGGGGAGAGGACAGGTACAGATGCCAGGTGTGTGGGAAGCAGCCCCTTAGCTGTGTGCAGATATCCCACCAGCTTGCCTTCAGGGCTGCCTTCTTGGAGGAGCCGGCTTGGCCTTGTGGGGTGGGAGTGAGGAGCAGGAGGAACCCAGGGGTTCCCTGTGTACACACCCACTCCTAGTCCTTATCCTCCTAGAGGGCAAAGCCTGGTACTCTCCTGCCCCAGGCCCTGGCTGGATGTGTCGGGCTATTGGGTGGCCAGTTTACCAAATTAATGTCTCCTGGGGTCATCGTCAAGGCAGCTCTGGTAGGGTACTGTGCCTGCGTGTGGCCAAAATGAGAATACACAGGCTGGGAAGGTAGAGTCAGGGCAGGCCCTGCCTGGAAGTGGGAAAATCCCTCGGTGGCAAGTTTTTGCCATCCTGATCTTGAGCTCTGTCCTTTTGCCAATGGTAATTAGGAAATCCTTGTGAAAGGGGACCCACCCCCGTCCCCCCACCCCAGTCACCATGGTCTCTGAGGTTCAGGCTGCACAGGCCAAAGGCAAAGCCCCCATGGTCCTCCCTGCCCTGTGTTAGGAACCGGGCTTATACCCCCTTCCAGTCACACTGGTCACTGTTCCCCATTGTATCTAACTAAAGGAGCCCAGCCCACCTTTGCCATCTGGCTGGTAGCAGTGACAGCCCATTTAGAGGAAGCACCAGGGCTTCGGGTAGGTCCCCAAGCTCACCTGACAGGCCAAGGAAACTGAGGCCTTGGGGCCGCACCTGGAGGGCAGACAGGAGCTCCTCCAGGCCAACACGGCCAATCTCAGGGTTGGCAGACAGGTCCAGTGAAATGAGTGAGGGGCAAAGAGAAAGGCATCTAAGACAACAAGGGAAGAAATAAAGGGGTCAGACTCTAGGGAGGGACGCCCCCAGTACTGCAGAAAGCTGCCCCAGACAAACCACAGCTCTGGGAGCCACAGGCCAGGCCCTATAGGCTCCGCCCCAGTATGCACGGGTGCAAGTACTTCTCTAGGGCCAGCTGGACACTGCCAAGGGCCAGGACCATAGTGACCAGGCCTGGGTATATGCCTCCCTGGCTTGGGTGCCCAACACCGCCAAGAGCCAGCTGAGGCTGGAGGGTCATGAGTGGCCCCGGTATGGGCTGCTACAACAAAGGGTAATGGGAAAGGCTGTCAGGAGCCTCAGGAGTACGGGAAGAAGAAACACAAGGAGGCAGGCTTGAAAGCTGGAAGGAGTGAGGGGAAGAAGCTGTTACTACCAGGGCCTTGGGTAGGTCCCCAAGCTCACCTCCCTTCCCTGCCCAACCCAGCGCTCCAGGGTACTGGGACTTGAGATCAGACTCCCTCAGAATAGCGCAGGAGTGGGTGGCACAGCATTACCTGCTCAGTTCTCTCACTGCCTTGTCGCCCAGGTGGTTTGCAGACAGGCTCAAGTGAGTCAGAGCACAGCCTTCCTAGACACAGCAGAGGCCCAAAAGGAGTAGGGTTGAGTGGGGCACCTACCCTCTCTGCCTCCCAGTAGAGGACCCAAACCCAGGTCAGATACCTTCCTTCTTCCTCAGAAACAAGGGGCCAAAGACTGCCTGACCCCCAAGGCACCAGAGGGGAGCAGCATCCCTTCAATGTGAAAATCAAAAGGAAACGCCTCCCCTTCTAAGTCATACTCGACATGTGAAAATCATAGGGATCAGCCCCACATGGAAGAGTCAGGGGAGAGAGCCCTAGGAAGCCTGGCCAGACCTTGGGATCTGCCTGGGGTCCCAGGCACCTTTCCTGCTGGCCAGGAATTCACAGCCCGAGGCAGGCAGCTCTCCCAAAAGCTTCACCCACAGCTGTTCTTTCTGAACCTGCAACCCTCTTCCCAGGCTGCTCCTACCCCCGCCAGGTCTCAGGTGTGGAACTGTAGCCCGGACAGCCCAGCCTTGCTTTGCCATGGCACCGCCCCCCCCCCCCCCCCCACCAGCCGCATACATACCTTAGTCAGGAATCTGACCACAGGCTCCACGAGGTCTGAGTCACTCTTGCTAGCTGCCACAGAGCTAAGCTCCAGGCGCTGGAGGGTGTGAGCGGGCAGGCTCTGCAGGGCCTGGGCCAAGGCACTGGTGCCCAGGATGTTGTAGGACAGAGACAGTGTCTTCAGGTGCTTGGCATCTGCACGGGGGACCAGAACCACTGTCAGCCACACACGGCCACCACCCCAGCCCAGCTGCAGTCCTAGGCCCAACACCTTCATGATCTCTCTGGGGAAGCTATCATCCCTGAGATTTTGTGCATGCAGAACTGAGGGAACTCCCACCTGGGGTTTCCCAGGCAGGGAGGGGACAGGGCCAGACTCCTGAGCCCACCCTCTCCCCACCATCTCTGGGCTACCTGCCTCCCCCAACCCAAGCCAGGATGGAGTACCTGAGACAGGCCCTGAGCCAGGGTGTCTGTGAATGATGGGGTGGGGTTGGAGAGCACCTCCTGCTGCCCTAATCCCAGCCTCTCCTCTGCTGTTGCTCTCACATCCCCAAGCCCCACTTCCTAGCCCACCACTTCTGCAGAAAGGCCCCCTGGAGGACTCCTAGTTCCCAGTCTCTCAGTACTGGGACCACCGCTCTCCACGGCCTCGGTGTCCGTGGTGGGATCATCTAAGGCAAACAGAACGCTAAGAGCTGGTGAGAATAGGGAGACAGGGACAGCGGCCCATGGCACGTCCTAGGGGAATGACCCGAGCCCAGGAAGACCTAGCACATTCACCTATGTGCTCCTAGACACCACGCCTGGTCGCCCGGGGCCCCTCTTGCTCAAGGCTCTCTGTGCCCCTGGACATGCCCTTCTGATGGCAACTGGAACCCTGGGGCCAGGGAGTGGACATGCCCATCAGCTCACCTTGGAAGGCACTACCTAGGGCTGCCTGGTGGCTCAGAAAGAAGCTGGGGCCAAAGCCACAGGCCTGGAGATGCAAGGTACTGAGTGAGGGGCAGGCTTGCAGGATGAATGCCAGGGCCTGACCACTGCCATCCCCGAGAGGGTTCATGCTTAAGTCCAGCTCCTCCAAGTTCTGTGGAAGACATGGGCCCCCTGGAGAATCTGGTCTCCTTGCCATCCCAAAGCTGGGCAGAGGTCAGCACTTGCCACTGCACCTTCCCACCCAACGACGGGCTGAATGCAAACGTTCTGATGCCGCCCTGTTGCCAGCCTGCTGCTCCCCATGCCTCTACCTGCAAGGTGGTCTGCCCCAGGAGGCCTGTGGCAAGCTGGCGTAGGCCTTCAGGGCCCAGGTGATTGGAGGAGAGATCAAGGAGAATCAGGCCAGGCATGGTGCCCAGGGCGGCCAGCAGCTCAGCAGCACATCCATCCCCCAGCCGGTTCCCTGCCAGGTGCAGCTCCCGGAGAGCCGCGTGCAGCTTCAGGGCCCGCAGCAGTGGGGTGAGCTGGGTCTGGCGCAGGGCCAGGGAGCAGGCGCTGAATGAGGGGCCCGAGCCCTGGCACTCCATGGCCTGGAGCACCTCCTGGTGCTCCTCTGGAGGGGGGGATATAGCGTCACCAGGACCAGAACCTGCCGTTCTGCCCTGGGAATCCTGGGGGGGGGTCAAACCAAACATCTCCCTCCTCACTCATGAGCCCTGGGACACCCCAGAGGTGCTGCAGAGCCCAATCCCACAAGCCTGTGGGCCCAGCATCACTTGAGCCCCCACGCATGGCTGGTGGGTGGGGATGTCCCTTCTCTGACTTGTCAGGTCCTCTCGGCAGGGCTCCAACCTCTGTCACCGCCACATCTCAGGGCCCGAGGCAAGCTCCCTTGGAGAGCCACCCTGGACCTACCCTTCAGTGGCTCTGGTGACTCTATGCCATCCCGCCTCCCACAGGGCCAGTGTTGGGGAACACCCACATGTGTGGGCACTGGGCAGAGGAGGAACTGGGCACTGGGCACGAGGCCAGATGTCGGGGGCAGGGTGCCTCGGTGGATATCTAGGGCTCTGGGACATTAGGCCCACAGACCTGGGAGTGGCACAGGAAAGTGGACCATGAACACCCAGCCCCTCTGCCCAGGCCACTTCAGGCTCTCCTGGGCTCCTACCTTGCTGCAGGCTCTGGCAGGCCCTGCGGTACCGGTCAGCCAGTGGCGGGAGGTCCCACGAAGTCACCTCAGCCAATACCTGCAAAGCACCGTCACTGAACAGCCCCGGGGGCCCCCCACGCTGGGGGCTCTCCTATGCTCAGGGCCCAGGCTCCTACCACTCACCTCCTCGTTGCTCTGTAGCACATCAGGGATGGGGTCCTGTGGGGCCAGCAAGGCTCCCTCCTTTCGCAAGACGAGCCTCGGCAGCAGCCCACAGGCCTGGCAGTAGCGCTGGGCAGCCTGATCAGCCAGCCAGGCCACAGAGTGGACCTCCCTGCTGCAGGGACAAAGCGGAAGCTGAGCTGGCCAGGTCCCTGCACACACTGAGGAAAAGCCTCTAGGGTCCTGCCATCTCTAGGTCTATAGCTCTTCTGTCTGGCTCCCTCCCCTCCCCTCCCGCTGCCCCTGCCCAGGACATGCCCGTGCTCTCTGCAGCTCTTCCAAGCTTTTCCTAGGGGCCACGGGGCCTGACCTGACCACTCCAGTGCCCTGTCTATGCTCCTGCGGGGCACTCTTACCCTGGCCTGCAACCTCACGTCGGCTATGGGAGGCCCCCTGGACAGCAGGGTGACGCAAGTCAAAGTAAGCCCTTGTGACCCGCGCCATCTGATCTGCAAACGTGAGGGTCCTCCCAGGGGTGCCGGGGAAGCTGGGACTCGGAGGGCATGTGACGCCTTACCTGTGTGGGACGGGGATGAGGAAAAGACTGTCCTGAACTCGCACTCGCACCCGGATGGGAGGGGGCAAAGACGGACCCTGCTGGGTGGGGGCAGGGCACAACAGCCTGAGTCAGAAAACACAGCCGTCTAGCCTCACTGCCCCCACCGCCCCCACCCAGGGAGTGCACCCACCGAGGGCTGGCCCACCACAGGGCTCTTCTCCCCACTGGGCCCCGAGGCCCTGGAGACATCTGGGCGCCATGGAGGCTCTGCAGCCGAGCTACCGTCTCCACCTGCCCTGACCCGTGTACCGCAACTCCTGAGACGGGGCAGCCGGCTCTGCCTGGCCCGGGCCCGGGGCCTGCTGGAGCTCTTGTTGCCTGACCCCGAGGCACTACGACCGGTACTGTCACCACTGCCCGGGGAGCGGGGCAGATGGCCATCCTGGCGGCTGTGGAGCAGTGGTGAGTCGTCCTCCAGCCAGTCTGAGGCCAGACACTCCTCTTCAGGGATGAGCGCTGGCCGTTGCGGGGTGGCCTCCTCTGGACCCCAAGGTGGGCCGGACCCCAGGCGGCAGCTCTGGGCACTGCCCACGCCTCGGACGCCCACCCAGGGAGCACTCGCTGCCGCCGCCTCCCGGTTGCTGGTGGATCCGGGCGTCCAGGCTTTGTCCTGTTGTGGCTGGACAGAATGCCGGGGCCTCTTCTGGTTCGGTCGGGGGGTGCCTGGGTTGTCCTCACCCTCTGAGCTGCTACTGCTGGCCAGTTTGTGCCTGCTCCTCCGAGGCCTGGTCACAGCTGGAACTGTCTGCCCCAGAGAGACCCTGGCACGAGCCTGAGAGGTCTCTGGGGGTCCTGGACAGGGGCTCGAGGGAGGAGAGACCTCAGGGTCAAACAGATGGTTACGTGGAAGAGCGTGGGGAGCCTGGGAGCCGTGGGGAGCTGTGGGGAGATAGAATCTCGTGTGAGGCAGTGTCCGTCACTACCCAACCACCCATGCTAAGACGTCACTTGGAATCAGGGCCTAGGGCACTCTCAGGTCAGGGAGAGCCGTCCCCAGGGGCAGAAGGTCTATACTTGCCTCGGCCTGAGGGGCCCGCCCGGAGCAGCCTCTCCATGGCAACAGCCTTCTCTCGGGTTTCGCTGTCCAGATCCTTGCCATACAGCTTCACCCACTGCTGCAGTGTCTCCAGCGGGCTATGCCCCTGCGTGGCGGTTGGCTGAGCAGGGCTGGCAGGAGCACCCCACCCACCACGGCCTGGCCTGTATCCCCACTCACCTTCGTGGTTCGGAGTGTGACTGACGCTCCCCGTTCAACGAGCAGTTCAGCCACCTCGAAGTGGCCACAGTTGAGGGCATCGTGCAGAGGGGTGATGCCTTCACAGCCCTGGCCGCCTGGGTCATCTACCACAGCCCCGTGGTCCAGCAGGAAGCGGACAATGTCTGTGGGCCAGGAGATGTGAGCTAGCTCCCAGCCTTTGTTGGCCCCCGTCCTCGGCATGTACCAGCCCCGTACTCACCCAGATGCCCGTAATTGCAGGCCTCATGCAGGGGTGTCCAGCCACAGTAGTCCCGAGGGTTCAGGGGGTGGCCCTGAGACCAAGGATGGGAAGGAGCCTAACCTGAGTATCCCTCAGGCTGGCCTCACTGTAGGGCTCTGAGCTCCCAGGAGAGCCAGGGTCTGGGTCTCAGAACTCAGAACGGGCCCCGTAAGTCTACCCTCGGGCCTGGCTCTGCCCTGGCCTAGGTCCTAGCAGAGAGAGATGCTCCCCACACAAGATGCATCATCTCAGGGAGGCCCCTGCAGGGACTTGTGCAGGCCCAGCAGCCACGATGCACCCTGCAGCCCCCATGCCCTGCCCTATCCCCTCAGGGAGACAGTGCACCCCAGGAGAGAGTCCCCGTGACCCACAGAGTAGCTAGAACGAGGCAGCAGACCCACCTGCCTTACAAGGTCCTGGACGCGACCCAGGCGGCCCTCGATGCAAGCTCGGTGTAGCAGAGTCTCCCCAACGTCATTGCGCCGGTTCCACTGTGGACAGTTGTCCCAGGACAGGAAGCAGAGGTGTGAGGGGACCAGGCGGTCCTGGCAAGCGTGGGAGGGACACACGCAGTGCCCCCACACCATCCTCACCTTGTTCACCCTCTGCCGGCCCAGGCAGGCCCGCAGCTCCTCGTCCTCCTCCGGCTGCTGGGACCAGCCCTCAGCATCACCCTCTGGAACAGAGCCCGGCCCACTCCACGTAAGCCAAGCCCCCCTGTCCCCAGGCTCCCCTCACCTTCCAGGCCTGGAGGACGGGGGTCCAGTGTGGACTGCTATTCCACTCCCAGCCCTGTCCGTGGTTGTTCCTCACTCGCAGACCCCCGGCCCCCAGGGATGCACCCGACCTTTCTGCCCACCTGATCCCTGTTCATCACGTGCTGACCCCATGCCCAGACCCCACTCTGGAGATCCCCACCCCAGACTTCTGTCCCCTCCTGGGAAGCACCCTTGTTGGGCCAAGTCACACTCGCGTTACAAATAGCTCATCCCGTGAGCCCAGGTGCCCTCCACCTGCACGCGCCTGACCTTCCTGTCTGCATCTGCCTCCCCCAACTCGCTTGGCTGACCCCACTCCTCTTCTCTGCTCCTGTCCTCTACTCCCTCTGCTGCTGGTCTTTGCTAGAACCTTCTTCTACTTCACGGGCTCCTCTTACGTGACCACTTGCTGAGTGGTATTACCTATAGTTCCTGCTTTGGTCCTCTAACTCTCCTCTGGCTGCCTACACCCACATACCAGGGACACGCAGCCTAACCCCCTTCTAAAGCATGGCATAACCTTCCCACAGCCGTTGGCCGCTAGTTCTGGAAGAGGTTCTGGAAGCCCCTCAAGTTCAAAACTGAACTTGTTCCTTGTGGCCCCAGGGACAGGTCTCCCACCTCCCGCCTCTCAGCCAGAAGCGAGCCACCGGCTTGCACCCACCAGCCTGGCACCCCCTGGGTGATGGCTCCAGCCTATCCTGCACACCCACCTCCCACAAGGCTGACCCTGCCAGCCTTGAGAGAAAGCCTGCACCAGCTCTCAAGGGTTTCAGGAAGTGCTGAGCTCCTGTGCCTGGCAGCCAGCGTGCTGTCTCCACTCCCCTCTTGTCTGCCCTGTGCCCTCCTCTCGTGGTGCCACTTCTCCAGGTCTGACCCTGCACCTCCTTCCCCAGCAGATACCCACTAGCCTTCCCATCACTGACTCCTCCAGGAAGGTTCCGGAGCTGCCCCAGAGCCCCCCGCCCCCACTCCCCTCTTCCATCTACCAGCACAGACCGCCCTTCCTCCACAAGGCTGAATCCTCCTGTCGCGAGCCGGTGAGCAGCCCCAATGAGGACTCCACCCTCGCCCGGCCCAGCCCAGGGCCCAGCCCCAGCAGGTGTCAGGGAGGAAATGCCACGGGCAGCTGACATAGGGGCCAAGGCAGCATTCGGGCCTCACCACTCTCCGAGAGCTCCACGTCGCTGGCCTCGGGGGTGTCACCATCACCCTCCTCCTCCTTATCCTCGTCCTCCTCCTGGTCTCTGGGCACACTCAGCTCCTGCAGCCTGGCTTCAGTGCCAGGGGCCTCCTGGGGCTGCAGCCTTAGCTGCACGCTGTGGAGGTGCTGTAAGACCTGCCTCTGAGGGGCAGGGGATGCCCAGTTCAGGGCTCCAGGGGCACTGGACACCCTGAACGGGGAGATGGGGGTGGGGAACGAGGACAGGCAGGTCGCAGGAAAGCTGCACTGGGGGGTTCCACGTGTGTGGATGGGCTTCTGTACCTGCAGCCAGGGCCGCTGGGCCTGCTGGGCACAGCTGAGAGCCTTTTGGAAGCATGGTGCCAGCAGCTCATAGGCATCGCCGGCCTCCTCTCGGGATAGCGCAATGTTTAACCAGGTCTTGGCCTCCTGGAGCAGGAGGAGGAGGGATGAGCTTTGTGGCTGCTGCCCACCCCATGGAACTGGCCCCGGCCAAGGCCCAGCTCCCTCTGCTGCCCACACGAAACAGGAGGACGGCAGCCCTAGAAAGGGAATGCCTGTCCACACAAACACTCGAGAGTGGCGATCCTGAGGCAGAGCCGTGGAGACCTACTCGCACAGCCCCTCTGCACCCCGGGTGGGACCGGACGCCATTACTGCTCACCTCCAGGGCGTCGCCACCGCGCAGCCTCAGCTCCTGTTCATAGTGGGACACGGCCCGGCGGTGGTCCTTCATGTCTCCCGAGGTGGCGGCCAGGGACACGTGGATGACGGCCAGCTCGGGCCCCGGCCTGCTTAGCAGCTCTGCAAAATACAGCTGTGGAGGCAGTGACAGCGAGGCCAGGGCTGCCTCACACCCCACCAGCCCAGAGTGTCACGACCGCCCCTTTCCTCCCGCCCCAGCAGGGGACGCACACCTGCTTCTGGTAGGCCTCGGCCGCCTTGGGGAAGTCGCCTGCCTTAGAGAACAGGTCCCCCAGCTGCTCGCAGATGCCCATGGCACGCTGGGGGTCACCGGCCTCCGACTCTTGCAGCTGCTGTTGCAGCTGGACCACTGCCAGCACTGCAAGAAGAGCCTTAGTGAAGAGGGGACACAGCGTGGGGCTCCGACCCGACCGCCACCTGTGAATCGTGTGCCCTGGGTGGGCCGTCCACTGTCTCTAGGCCTCTGCTCGCCCCTAGGTAAGGGGGCAGTAACAAAACACACCTCGTGGACTTACTGCATGGACCAGGAAACTAATAACTGACACCTTGAAGAAGCACCTGGCGCACAAGGGGAGCTGCTAGCTCCTGCCACTTGTCGGTCCTCACGGGCCACACGCGCCGTCTGCTCTCCCATCCTCTCTGGCAACGCTTTCGTCTCCGCCTTGCCAAAAAGACCCCGGCTCGTCTATAAATGCCCAGCCAGCCTCCTGAGCACCCTCAATGCGTCCCTCAGTGTGTCCCCCTCTGACACACCATGCTGAAGGCTCAGAGAAATGGGGGACTCTCTTCCCAACAAGAAGGGGGTGGGGAGCGGGAAAAGGCCTCACTGATGCCGCCATCTCCTCACCCCTTCCGGGGGAAGTTCAGCACCCTGGGTCCCCTTCCAAGGCTCACCATATTTAAGGGTCCGGCAGATCGCTGCCTTCTGCAAAGGCTTCTGAAAGCTCAGCCTGTAGGCTTTCTTCAGGGCTCTTTTGGCAGCCAAAAAGTCCCCCAGGTCTTGGAAGATCTGGGGAAGAAAAGAAAGGTGAGACTGCAGGCTCCCTGGAGCCCGAGCCCCTCGGCAGGCAAGGCCCAGAGCTGTAAGTGGGCACCTGCGAGATGAGCACACAGCAGTCGCTCTCCATGAGCTCCTTCCTCAGGGCACGTGCGCACTCACGGGCCCCCTCCAGGCAGCGCATGGCCTGGGAGTGCTGCCCTCGGCGCCAGTGGATGGCACCCAGGTTGTAGCGGGCACGGAATAGGTCCTCGTAGAGGCGGTTCTGCCTGCGGGAGGCGACAGGGCTCAGAGTGACTGGGGGGCACCCAAGCGCTGACATGTAGCTGCCGATGCTAAGCCAAGCCTGCTCTATGCCACAGACGTGCGGCAGGTGAGCAGGGAGGGCAGGCGGTGCTCTCTCAGGAGGCTCCTTCCTCCAGGGGCAGAGGCCTTACTCGGCAAGGAAGATGCTCTTCCGGAAGTAGTCATTGCACGGGGCCATCTGCTGCAGGCTCTCGAAAGTGAGGCCCAGGTTGAGGTAGAGTCGGGTCCTCATCTCACTCAGCTCTCGCTTGGTCAGCGTCCCTAGAAGATGCCCCCACAAATCCTCAGTGCCTCATCCCCGCTTGGGGTATCTAACTCGGGGTCTGTGCAGCCTCTCCCCCACCCCTCTTCCTGTCTCTTGCTGTGGTGACGAGCTCCTGCTGTAGACAGAGCGTGGGAAGGAGCAGACAACGCCCAGACGTGAGGCTGTGGGGAGCACAGGCCATGCACCTCCTCATGGGAGGCTTTGAGGACAGATCTCAGCCTAGCAAAGGGTGGGCCCAGGCAGGGAGAACCCACCATACAGACAGAGCAGACACTGGAGCTGTGGCCTCCTCTGCTAGCAGGTCAGGAGGCAGAGGTTGGGAAGGCCTGGCCTCTGAGGGCCCTCACCCTGCAGCTTCTCGTCCACAATAGCCAAGCTCTTCTCAAAGGCAGTCTGTGCCTGCAGCAAGGCGTCCTGTGACTGACAGTGGTCATAGATGTCCAGGTAAGTGCGGCCAATGGTGGCCCAGGCCCTCTGCAGCTCAGTATGATTAGACAGGGAACGGGCCAGCTCCAAGTAGCGGTGCTGGTGCTGGGGTACAAAGGAATGGCCATTGTGAGCCAGCTTCCACCTCAAGCAAATCCCATATGTACCCCAACTCCAGGAGGCGCCTACCTCTGCCAAGGAGAACCCCCTACGCCCCTCAAATCCCCACAGAGCAGGACAAAGCCAGGCTGCGCAAGTCCCATATCCTCTGTGCCATGGGCTGCCTGTGCGGACAGCGGTGCCACACTCCAACGAGCCATCATCATCATATGGAGGAGACGCTGACTGGGAGTCAGCTGGGCTGCTGCAGCCCCACTCGCCAGGACCCGAGCAGGCCCTTTGTGGACAGTTGTGCCAACTCCCCAGCGGGCCCACAAACACAGCTCAAGTGTTATGTTCGTTAATGGTTTGTGGGGCCAGACTCCCAGGCTATGATGTGCCTACCCAAAGACCAGACTACAATTCCCTGACACAGGGCTGCCTGAGGAGGCCACGTCCAAGCGTGTCCCCCTCTAGCCAGAGCCCAAGACAGTGAAAACTGCTTCTCTCCTCAGAAAGGGACAATATCGAAGTGTGGGCTCTGCAGGGCCGGGTGTGGTCAGCATGGGTGCTGGGGGTGGGAGTGGGCGCTGGGGGTGGGAGTGGGCTCTGCCCACCTTCAGGGCAGCTGAGTAATCCTCCAGCTCAGCCAGTCGCTCTCCGATCTTGCGGTGGGCCACGGCACAGCCCAGAGGGTCATCGATGCTCTCCAGGAGCTGTAGCTCATGCTGGTGCTCTCGCAGGGCCTCTGCGTAGCGGCCTGGGCAGGCAGGCGCGGCAGGCTTCAGCCCTGGCTGGGCAGTCGGCCACAGGCTGCGAGGGCGAGCGAGGGCGAGCGAGGGCGAGCGAGGCCGTGGCCGGCCCTGGGCGGCCGGCTCAGCAAGGTTCCTGGCCCCGGCCCTCGCCTTCCGCCCCCCACCTCCCCGTCCCCGCTGGCTCACCCGGTCCCCCATCCCTTCCTGCCCCCCAGGGCTCCGACCTCCAGCCCTACAGTTCTCCCGGCCCTGGACCACAAGCTGGGCCAGGCCCGGGGCACGTACCATGGCTGGCCAGGAGCTCCCCCAGCTGGTGGGAGAGGGCGGCCTCGTCCCGCAGCTGCCCGCTTCTCTGGGCCTTGGCCTTGGCCTTGCTCAGCTCTGCAGAGAGAGGGAGACGAGGCAGGGACGCTAAGCTCCTTCGCCTGAGTGGGCCAGACCCTCTCCTCGCCCCGCATTCCGCCCGGAGACTCACGACGAAGCTCGCGCTCCACGTTCATCCTCGATCCGCCGCGCGCGGGGATCCGGACTTCCCGCGTTCCCTGCCGCCGCCGCCGCGGCTCCGCCCCCGCCAGGCGGGGGGCATCCCGGGAAATGTAGTCCAGCCGCCCGAGGCATCGTGGGAGCCGTAGTCCGGCTGACGTCCGGTCAGGAAGGACGGTGAGAGGGCGGCGGGAGGATCGGCACCTCCGTAGGCTCTTGGGGTCGCGTGGAAGCTGAGCCCCATCCTCACCCATGGTCCCGGCCCCGCAGCCGCCCTTGGGGTGCGGTCTCCTGCGCTCGTGCTGCCGCTAACCACTCACACGCGCGCAAAGCCTGTCTGCGTGAGCGACTTTACTTGGGAGACACACCGCCTTCATATAAAAGGAAATGAAGGGATCTATGATCAAATACCCTTGAGTACTTGGATATGTGCATGTAATCAAATACGCCCCTTTTCACAGAGCCCGCGGAACAGCCGCGAATGCAGCCCCAGAGCCGTCGCGTTCAAGGACACAACCCCCCGTGTTTTGGGGGGAAAAGGGGGATGGATGTGTCTTCCAAAGTGAACAAAGTACTTCTTCCTCAGTGCGCACACAACGAACTCTTGAGGGCTTGGTGCACCCAGGCCTCAGACCTCTAAATGCCTGTCCTGTATCCACTGCTTTGAGGAACCAACACCTGCAATGCCTTAGAGGTTTCAGTCCCCACTACACAGCGCATTCAGCCCCGGATGCAGGGTGATGAGACTGGTGTCCAAAGACCCCAGGGGAGGCCCGGAAAGAGTGTGAGGTAGCTGCATTTATTTTCTGTGGAAGTCAAAACAGACCCAATAGGGTAGAACTCTCAGCCAGTGGATGAACCATGAGGCCCACAGTGGAGGAAGTGAGAGAGGGGGTAGATGGGTCTGTGGGTCTAGGGAAGACTGCCCAGGACCGGTGATGAGGGTGCAAGGAGTGGGGGCAAGGGCAAGTCTGAGGAACTGCAGGAGATGGGAAGTTGGATCCAGGGAACCCTCTTCTCTTGGAAGGGTGAAGGGCTCTGCAGGTCCCTAGTTGGGTCTGGTGGGTGGGGAGCACAACAGGGAGGCCCTGAAACCAAAAGAGCTGCTTGGAGGGCAGGCTGCTGGAGTGTGAGGAGCACAGTGAGGGGTAAGTGGAGATGTGGTAGGGGTGAGAGAGCGAGGCCAATGGGGGTAGAGACTGGCTCAGCTCAATAGGCCAAGGGCAGAGACTGTGTTGGGGCTCCCCTTCCAATGTCAGCATTCACAAGACAGCCCAGAGAGGACCCCACTTCTCTATGCCTCAGCTTTCCCACTGGTCAGACAAGATGTGTACGTGGGGCAGTACTGAGCAGGGTCCAAGGAGTGGGGGCCGGCAGGGGCAGCAGCTGAGTCCTGCCCAGGATGCTGGCTTCACCCAGGGAAATGCATCCATGAGGCTGGCTTTTCACATAAGGAAACACAGACAAAACATGGTTTGGAATTTTTTTGAAACTATATAGTTACATACAGAAAGTATCCAAAGAGAACGCAGACCACAATAGTGACATGTAAGTCATTTCCCACAATGATAAAAACACCTCTCGCTTTCCTCTTTAAAAAATTATTTTTATTATTTTTGCAAATGTCTCACTTGGGTGAACTGAGGGATGTAGTGCACATAGGGGAGTGGTGATGGCGGAGGGGGCAGCCTGCTGTGTGCCCCCAGGCCTCCTCCACATCTGCCAAGGTTGCACCCCCACTCTCTCTAGCTCAGAATGCCAAATGCCAAGGGGTCCTGGAGACAGACCACTGGTGTTCTCTCCTAACAAGGAGGTTGGGAAATCCCCAGTAAATCGATGACCCCGGTGAGATGCCACAAGTAGGTTTGTGGCATCAGCTTCCAAGAGTGGCCACGACACACTACAGTCTCCCAAGATACCTGCCTCCACCAGGATGTAAGGCTCAGCTGCTGGGGTGAACGTCAGAGTGGAGGCTGTGTTGGGCAAGGCGATGCTGGGATGTATTACTACTCCTCTTGGGCACCCCCCAGACATGCCCTTGGGCTGCCAGAAATAGTGGACTGTATGCCCTCGGCAACCCGGGAGCCCTGGTGCTGCAGAGCCCAGCCCATCTACCACCCCCATCTAAGAGCTGCTAGCCCTAGGACTGTGGGGACAGGGCGCAGAAGGCCCAGCTGGCCTTGGTTTCTCCCTCCTGTGGCCCCTGGCCTGGTCCCCTCTGGCAGCCACATACCTGACCTGCATAGAGATGTTGCCTCCCACCCTACCCCACCCAGGAGAGCCTTCGGGCGCTGCTCCTCTGCCAACTCAAATCTTTCACACACAAACCTAAATTACAGGCAGACCAGGCAAGCCTGCCCCTACCCTGACTTCTCCCCAACATGGTCACTTAGAAATCCAGAAACCCTACACAGAGGGTGTCCATCCTTGAGAGATGTGGAGATCCAGGGACATGGGACCATCCCCTCTACACACAAGACCTAGCACACGGTTACCTGAATCTCATCCTCTGTATCTGCCAGGTGTGTGTGTGTGTGGGGGGGGGGCGGGGGGGGGGGTGGGCAGCACTTGAGGACAGGGGGACTCATGCCAGGGTGTGCTCCCAAGGATGTGTTGGGGGCCAGGGCATGGGGTCTTTGTGGAGGGTAGGAAACCAAGTGTAGCACCTCTGGGTGTCCTCAGTGGCCAGGCACAGGTGGCCTTGCAGGAGGGGGTTGCCCCATAAGCCCCACACCCTAGACTGGAAACAGGAAGCTAAATAGTCTTCTCAGTAGAACTAAGCGAGCTGCCCTGGGGTGAGAATTGGCTCAGAGGGCTGCCTGAGCTAGGCACTGGAATGAGACTCTCACTCTACCCCATGCATGGCTCCTTACCTCTATTTTTCAGCCCCCAACTCTCAGGCCAGGAGAGGGAGGGACCACAGGGAAAGGCCAGGCCTGCGGCTCTGCACGCTTACTGTCAGGGCTGCCCCAAGTGCTGAGCCTACTGGGCCCTGGAAATGGGGAGTGAGGCTGGTGGAGGAGGGCAGAGACTGCTCTGAAGCGTGGGGTAGGCCAGGCCTGGGTCAAAGGAAACGGTTCTTTGGTATTGAAGCAGCAGAACCCTATCGCAAAAGAGATGTGTCTCCTAAGCAAAGGAGGGGAGCCAAGCTTTCCCCTTTCCAGCGGCTCCAAGGGTCTCAGGGTCCTCCACACAGGGCTCCTACCCTCCCTGTGAGGCCCCCACACAGGGCCTGCTCACTGCTCACTGAGGCCGTGAAGAGTTCCCTCCAGTGAGAAGCCACGTCGCCCAGGGACTGACCTCTGGGAGGTGGCAGCCAGTTCCTGATAGCAGCACGGGGATGGCCAGCCCACTGGAAACCTCCCAGCCAGGCTAGCTCACTGCCTGCGGCCCCCACAGCTTCCCTCACAGGCTGGGGATGCTGCGCTCTCAAGGCTGAATACAGAAAATAGATTCTCTCTTGCTAAATTTACATAACTTATAGAAGAGCCTGTGAAGAGTTTAATTTTGTTTTCCTGGAAAGAGACAGAATTTCACCCTGCATTCCGAAGCATCTGCTGAGCCCTGGCGGCCAAGTCCTATCTCTCTGGAGCAGCTGGGGTGTGTGTGTGTGTGTGTGTGTGCGTGTGTGTGTGTGTGTGGTTGCGCGCATGTGTGCGCTGGGGCTGCTGCAAGACCCGGGTCCTGCCTGCTCCCCTGCCCAGGCCTGTGACAGGGGGGGCAGTGTCTCCGAGTCTCTGGCGGGGGGCGTGCATGGAGGCGTAATAACAAGGACCTGCGGGCTCTGACCCCTAGGCCAAACCAAAGCTCCCCCGATGTCCAATTACAGCCACACCTTTCCCTCGAACAAAACAGAAAGTAGGAAACAAGGGTGCCTTTTTAATTGCAATCAAATATGCCGTCTGAAGTCAGCGTGCTCCCTGAGCCCGGCCCAGGGGCCGGGCACAGCCCAGAGCAGACGGTGTGCCTCACTGCGCCATGGGGGCCAGGGCATGGCCACGGGCTTAGCCCCATTGTGTCCCTGAGCCACCGTCTCCTCTGCAGGTGGCCCAGCCTCCGGTGCCTGGGACAGGGGAGGCGGGGCGGAGGGCGAGGTGAGAGCACTCACACCTTCGCACACGCATGCAGACCTTCCCAATGTTTGCATCTGTTCCTTCTCCTCTGCTAAAACGGTCAGACGGCACTGCGAGGCCGCTGCGGGGCAGGCGCGGGCAGCGCGGCACCGCCTACTTCTGTATCTGGAACAGGAAGAGCCGCAGGTTGATGTTCTTGGCGGCTAGCAGCTTGTTGCACTCCACAGAGTCGACGATGGGCAGTGGCACGTAGTCCGTCTCGTTGCTCTCGTTGGTGAAGACAAAGTGGTAGATGACGGGGCTGATCTTTACATCATCGTACGGGCCCTTGAGCAGCAGGAAGGAGCACTCCAGGGGCGCCGTGACCTTGCTCTTGAGGAGGAGCTGGAAGGAGAGTGTGCGCTTGCATGACAGGTTGGGGTTCCGCTCCGAGTCGTTCACGCGTGCCTTCAGGACCCACGTCTGGTTCAGCACCGTGAACCTTGGCGTCTCGTAGTACAGGCGCGTGATGAAGTCATCTGTGCGGTATGGCCGAAACTGGACCTCTGTGGAGACAGACAGGCCGGGAAGAGCCGGCAGTCAGTGTGGGTGGGGCCAGGTGGCGGTGCCTTCCGAAGGCCGAGGATGCAGGCTCAGCCAGGGAGGAAGGCGACTTACCAGGAGGACACAGCGTGCTCTACTTGTCACAAGGCAAATCAAACGCAATTATGGCAAATGGAGGCGCACACAAGCTTTGGGGGAAACAACTACGAACAGAAGTAACACGCATTAGCTGCAGGGAGTCCAGAGGCTGAAAGAAGTGAGCGGCCCGACCCCCGCTGGCCTCCCTCCTCGCCTCCCCCAGGGCCCAGCCCAGGCAGAGGGAGGCCCACCCAGGGGCGTGGGTAAGCAGACACACAGACAGGATGCGTTCTGAGAACAAGTGCACTTTATTGGTTCTGATACAGAGCTGCCAGAAAAGCCGGCGGGCGGTCGGGCAGGCAGGCACGTGGCACGTGAGCCCGCACGGGGCGCAAGGCAGAGCGCTGGCGTGTGGCCCAGTGCTGGGCTCCTGTGCTGTCACACAGTTCTCTTAGCACAGCCCGGGGCCCACGGCCCGCGAGTCCCTCCATGGAGGTGGCCAGTCCTTCCTGCGTGGACGAGGATCCCTGCCCAGCCACCGCCACAATCATGATGCCTTGGCCTGCCCAGACCCACAAGGCCCGGCCCGGACTGTCTGTGCCATGGCGCCCACCAGGGCAGCTGAGGCTGCAACTAACCAGGGGCCATGACCTGCTGCTGCTGAGGCTGCTGGCCCTCGGCCTCCCGGGCCTATGCAGGCCTACACCTAGCCAAGGCCTAGTCCAGGCAGCATGGTGTGACTGGTTGCCTGCGACCGCCCTTGATGCTCTGAGCCGGCTGCCTGGTGTGGGCTGAGTAGTAGAGGGTCGTAGTCTCCCTGAGTGGCCCCAGTGGCAGCAGGTGCTTCTCGCTGTTCTCTGTGTCTGGACCAGGCTCTGGCCTGGTTCCTGCTCCCCAGCATGTCCAAAGGCAGTGGCCGTGGCCAGGAGAGCCCATGAGATCCAGTGGGCCTGAGTGCCGTCCAGCCTGCCCGTCTCTGGGCGTCCACTCCCGGCTCTGCATTTTGAGCCGGGCACCCTCAGCTCATTCAGGAGCCCCGCCCCTGAGCATCTTCTCGATGGCCTCAGGAAGCCCGCGGCCACTGCAGTAATTGCCTGCAGGCAGGACCGGATGTGCTGAGTGCTCTTCTCGCCTTTGGCTCCACAGGACAGGCCTCTAGCTCCCGGGCCCTCCAAGACACACCCACCTTCTGCTTAGACCCTGACTGTCCCAAGGCTGTGCAGCCCCACGCAGTAGGATGCCACGTCATTAGGATGGCAGGGCCGGGGAGGGGAGGACGGGTGAGAGGGCCTCTGAGAGCCATGCAGGTGCCCCCGGGGTCCTGCCCCGGCCCATCCCCTGCTCGGCCTCTGGCACATCTTCGCCCCCAAGGTGTCCTCCCATTCGCCAAAAGCTTGTCCGGAGCCTGGCCACCCAGCATGGCCTGTGCTCACCGCTCAGAGCCCACTGCTCCCCAGGCTCCCAGCGGCCGCACCCCCCCCTCAGCCCGTGTGGCATGCAGTGGGCCATGGGGCGCCTCACCTGTGTAACCGATCTTCTCAAAGCTGAGCAGGCTGAAGATGCTGTTGTAGAGCTGCATCTCCTTGCGGTGGCTCTGGTCCATCTCGTCTAGGATCTCCATCAGCTCGTTGCCCGTCTTGGTTGGGTGGGCGCACGCAGCCTCATGCACCGTCAGCTCGTGGAAGGGGCCATGCCACGGGCAGCCGATGCGCTTATATTTGCACTGGGTCACCCTAGGGAGGAGGCGAGCACCGTGGTCACGGCCTGCGCCCTGCGGGAGGTGGATCTGCCCAGTGGTCCTCCAAGGGCGGGCCTCTGCCTAGCCCTGCTCATACACAGACTACCCCCCGAAGGCCATTTTCCCCATGTGCCAGCTCTCAGGAAGGGGTCAGGGTGTGTGTGAGAGAAGAGTAGCCCATGAGAGCTGTGGCTACACAGGCCACCTACACCCTTTGCTGTGAGGACTCTCCTGCTTAATAACAGTGGCCACTGACCATGGTCTTGCACCCTATGCAGCTTCACGCCAAGCGAGGCCTGGTGGCCTGGCCCCACTGGGCAGATGGCAGTGTCAACCAGCAGGGGCTGGGTGGGGGTGCCCGTGCAGCTTCACACCAAGTTCCTAGAACTTGTCGTGCTCTCCTGGGCCCCAGGATGCCAAGGACAGATAGCCTCTAAGAGGCCACCATGCAGCCAGAGAACCCTGGAGAGCCGGGGTGCTGTCCAAACAGGCACCGGGTCCAGATCCAAGCCCCCTGCCCTCTGTGGGGCCCCGCCCCCACCCTCAGCCCCCCCGAGGGCCTGGGTCCTGTGTAGCTCCACCCTAGCCCACTCCTTCTAGGCTGTCACCGGGCCATGTGTGCAGAACCCAAGGCCAGGGCAACACAGCCACAGCATCCCACATGCTGCGGCCTCGCCTGCACCAGGGTGGCCTCCAGACCCGTCCTGGGCCCCACACGCGTGGCTAAGCCTCTGGTGGGCAGGCCGGCCCAGGCGGTTACCTGTCCTGGCACTCCTCTTTCTGGTGCCTCTCCAGGAGGGAGCGGGGAAACTGGCGCAGGCAGAAGCCACACTCGGAGGGCAGCTCGCTCACGGCTTTCTCCACAGCCAGGTTGCGGCAGCAGAGGCTCTTACTGATCTCACAACGACAGTTAGGGCACGTGGCCTGCTCCTCCTTCAGCCGGGCATCTGCTAGTAGGTGGATAAAACAGCCAGCGCACATCAAGTGACCGTTAGTACACTGCGAAGAAGGAAAGGGAGATGAGCTCACAGACTTGCAGGACGTGCACACACGCACGCACCAGCATGCCCCGCCAGCTCCAGCTGCAGAAGGGACTGCTGGCGAGGAGAGGCACAGGCACGCTGTTGTTTAGCAAACAGAGCCGCTGCTCAGGTAGGACAGGCCTTTTTCCTGGAACACTGCAAAGACACGGCCGATGGAGCTCCTGTGGAGAGGTGGGTGACTCAAAAGTGGCCCCTGGTGGCTTACAGAGGTAACAGATCTCCACCGAGGCAGGCCCACTAGTGGTGATGGGTTTGGCCACACTGGGGCTTGAAGCCTGGCCTCTTCCCATCCCAGGAGCTAGGGACTGCCTCGAGGGTCCCCTAGAGGCCCTGATTTCGGGACGCTTACAGGAACACAGGCTCTTGTCTGGGCATGGCTGTGGCACTTGGCCAGCAGCTATCAAGTGGGGCAGGAGACACTGCTCCCCTGTGCTGGCGGTTGGGGGCCTGGCCCCTCCACTCCAGCCCTCCTTGGCGAGCACGGGTGAGAGTGTAGTTGCCACCCACGCAGTAAGGCTGGCTACCGGCAAGGGACTTCCTAAAAACTGCACAGAGCTGTGGCAGGTGAGGAGGCCCAGTTGGCCTGGGACAAGGATGTGTGGGCACAGTGCATGCCTGGAGGGGAGAATGGGAGCTACAGGCAGGACATATCGCTGAACTAGGTCGGTAGGAGCCGGGCCCCCTCCTTTTATGAACCCGCAGATCTGAGGCCCAGACACTGTCTGCCAGCAACCTGCGCCTTGCTGGGAGTCCTTGCGCATGTGGGCAGTGGGCTGCCTGCTCAAGTCCTGTGTTGGGTCTCTGACTGATTCCACACATACCTCCTGAGTGCTCACTTGGCGCCGTCGAGAGAGATACACAGGCTGTGGGGTTGGCCCTCCAGGGGCTCCTAGTAAGAAGGGCAGGAGAGGCCCACAGAGAAACCAAGAGACACAAGAGCAAAGCCTTGAGCTGAGCGTCCCCTGAGGGCAGACACACCTTCCCTACACCTGATCCTGACTAGTAAAAACCTGCGGCAGCGGCAGATGGGGAGGAGCAGAGGTCAGGGAACATTGAGGGGACACGTGGGGGTTCTGCCAAGGGTGGCTGGATTTCCACTTGGAGACTCTCCCACAGCCAGCCGGGGGTAAAGGGGCAGACAGTGCCATCAGAGGTCTCGCCAGCAGCTAGCCTGGGCTCACCAGCTGTGGCAAACCTCCAGAAAGCCACTGGGCCACAAGCTTCCCTTGAGGTCCGGGACCCTTCTGGAGGGGGGTGCAGTGCAGTAACGGCCTGGCCACATCCACACACACGGGGCCCTCAGTAAACACCCACTGCCATCCCACCAGTTCAGGGGTCTGTGCACCCAGAGCTGGGGAGCTAGGGTAGGCTGTGAGCTCTTGGCACCCATATGCCAGGCCTGGGGTCTAGTGAGTGGTGGGACTTACGTGCTGAGAACCGGTGGGGGTAGGCTGGTTGGGGACAAAGGCCTCACACGTTGAATCCGCGTCCACACAAACGCCCCACAGATTATCTGCACTGAAATCTCAATTTCTAAGTCAGGTCAAAAATTAAAATGTGCAAGATGTGGAGGAGGCGCTGGCTGGGCTCAGGTTTGGAGGAAAAGGGTCTGACGGGGGTGGGCCTGTGCCAGCACTGGACACACAGGCTAGCTGCAGAGTGCTGCTGGCCCAGCCAAGGGACAAGCCAATACCCACATTCAGCCAGCACCTTGCCAGTTACCCAAGGGATCCGACAAGTAGTTGGGAAGGGCTGAGGCCTGCTCACAGGAGGAGCAGGCTGGAAAGGCAGTCTACCCTGTCCACCCCCAGAGGTCAGTGGAGAAGCCAGAGATGCGGTGACTGGAGAGGAGGGGGACACAGATGCCATAGGCCCCTGCCACCCTGTAGGAGGCACAGAGACCAAGGGCCTGGGGCATACCTTTAATCACAGCCCCCACCGCGGGCCTGAGCCCGACAGAGGCCTGGGTTTGCCAAACCCGAGCCCCAGAGAGAAGACTGCTGGGGTGTGCAGAAGGCACAGGGAAGCTGAACACGCGATCTAACTACTAGCTCACAGGAGGGGGAGACTTCAGGCCGCCCCCTGGAAGGGAGGCTAAACCACAGAGAACCACATTCAGTGAAGCCACGACCAGTGCCCGGCACCCTCAATGAGGAAGCCTGGCCAGATGCACACTATGAGACCCTGCCCCCCCACCCCAGGGCCCGGGGCCCCACACCACTCCATATGCACTCTAGTTCTCGATGCTTCCTGGTGAGAGGTTGCCCGGGCAAGGCTCAGCTCTGCAGTCACCACTGGCCTGAGCAGAACAGCGACAACACCCACCTGGCATCTCTTCTATTTCAGGGTGGCCCAGCTGGGGGTGTGTGGACCTGAGGGTGAGAGGCTTGGATGGCATCCTAAGACCTGAGGAACACCAAGGTTACCACGTGTGTGACTGCTCACCTCCCGGCACTGCCCTGAAACCCCGCTATTCTGAGGCAGAGAGAGGTGGCCTGCATACCCCTCCCAATAGGCCCCTCCTTAGAGTTCGGGGGCTGCAGGAACATCCAAGCTCTCACGCCAGTTCCCACCCCTCCTCCTCCTGGAGCCTCTAGACCCAACACGGGTTTAGGTGATAGGACTCCACAAAGAAGCACTGAAACTTGCCCTCCTTGGGGGAAGGTAGGGCCCCTGCCCCGTAGATCCCAACAGCTCAGGTGAGAGCTGGAAGACAGTGAGCCAGCAAGATGCTGCAGCCCGTCCAAGAGACAAGCTGATACCCACACATAACCAGTGCCTCACCAGGTACCCACGGGATGCTCCTGGGTGGAAACAAGGTGGCTGGCCTGGGTCCAGCTGACACCCAGCCCAGGAGATCTGTCCACAGCAGGGCAGTCACCAGGCTCCAGAGCCCTCCCTGCTACCCAGGCCCTCACTGTCCTCCCAAGCAAGACCCTGACTCCACATGCAGGCCTGGCCACATGCTAATGTAGACCCAGCCTCCTCAGTGGCTAGGCTGGACTGCACCTACCCTGATTTGCCCAGCCAGAAGCTGAGTCCCAAAGGGCTTTGCACAGTATCAGCTGCCCGCCAAGCCTTTGATGGACAGCCCCAGCCAGAACAGGCCAGAATGTCCCACTCCACATGCTAGAGCCAAGCTCCCAAGAGCCTGGGTACCCCAATAAGCAGTTCCTGAAGCGCCCACCCGGGCTGCCGGTAAGATCCTGATGGGAGGAGGGGCAGGAAGAAGGGCCTCCCAACTCAGAACATTACAGAGCCTCCCAGGACAGATGGTGGCTTAGACTCTAGCCTATAGGTCACCAGCAGCATAACCCTGGCTTGTTGCTTCCCTCTCTGGGCCTCACTCTACTTAGGCACAAAGAATGACAAAGACCGACTCACTTCATCATGTGGGGTGAGACAACACGTACAACAGCATGGCTTGGCCCCCAACACATGACAGGCACAGAATAAACACTCACCATGGCCATCACAGAGCAGAGCCTGGCCGGCCAGTCACATGGCCCCCACCTGCAGAGCTTCAGAAGGGACTCCTGGCACAGGTGTGCAATTTCAGCAAAAGCCCCTCCCTCACCCCTGAAGTCCCTAGCCGCATCCAAGCCACAGCAATCCCCTCCAAAGCGCTCTGCAAATGGCCCAGGAATGGGCATTTGTACCTGTCCCTGCAGGATGTCACCCAGCAGTCCCTCCCTCTCTCTACCTGGGCACAGGCAGCTTACAGGCACCCAGGTCAGCCTCCCCCTGGGCTAAGGAGGAGCTGAATGTACCTTCCAGACTCATGAGTGGGGAGCCCTGACCCCAGGCCTTGGGCTATGAGAGGGTCTTAGAAAACACCCAGCCACCCCACCCTGTCTTCTGGAAACCAAACCTTGGTCAGTCGGCCTTTCAGGCCCTCTTTCAAGCCTGGCATACATCGTCCCCTCAAATCCTAGGCCCGTGAGAGCAGCTCACCATCAAAAGCATAGCTGAGGGCACTAACCGCAAAACTGCTCCTTAGCCCAGCTGCAGGCCCCCCTTAACCATGCCCATCAGGGCTGCAGGGCACCTCACACCCCCCACGTTTGGCCTGAAGTCTCCTCAATCTCTTAACTCAGGTGGCCTAAGAGGGACCTCACTGTGTCCAAGGAACAAAGGGGTTTTAGGTAAAGCCAGGACTCTTAGCTCTCCGCCACATTTCCGGTTTTAAGCCCCGGACCTTGGGCTCCTGTCATCATGCTAACCCGAGTCAGAACTGAGGCTCTTGCTCAGAATGTGGATACGCCCTGGATCAAAAGGCAACTCAAGTGACAAACCACCACCACGAAAAAATAAAACTTCTCATGCGGCCAGAGTCCAGAAACTTTGCCCTTTCTATGCTCTTGTTTTAGATACCTAGGCAGATACATTTCCGTAGCTCTTTTCTGCTACCTTTCTCACCTCAAGGCGAGAGCCAGGAGCTAGCGAAGAGAATCCCAGGCCAGGTGGGCAGGCAGCCCCGCAGGGGATTCCTTAAACATCATTTAGAATAGAGCCTGCAGCATCAGGCATGCTGACAGTGACGGGATGCCCCCCAAGGCCTGTGAGCACACTGGCTGGAGCCTGGACAGAGGTGGACCCACCCCCGTTGCCTAGGTTTGGTTTTTTTTTTTTTTTTTACCAACGTGACTGCCAATCAAGTATCCAGTCCCCTTGCGCCAGGGCATGAGGCAGGTCCTGGTGGAGACCGGAGGCCTGGGGGCGAGAGGCACAGCAAGACATCCCCTGTGCTCCCACAGGGCAGAAACTGGCAAGTGCCCCGTGAAGCGAGGACAAACATCCTGTAGCAGGGAGAGACAATGGCTACAGAACAGGGTCACGGCCTCTGTAGGGCCCCAGAAGAGAAGTAGGAGTGGGGACGGGGCACGCAGGCGGAAGGGGCACAGGAGCAAAATGCTGGAGTGGTGAGGTGTGTTGCTGGCAGGCCAAGGTCTGAGGCTAGGAGTGGTGGGTCAGAAAGCCAGTTGGGGCCACGCCCTGTGAAAGACCCTCCCTGCCTACTCCTTCACCCTGATGGAGGTCACAGGGAACTTTTTCTGGCAGAGAGCCCAGCGAGGGGTTGGGAGAGCTTGTGGCCCCTCCCTCCAGATGCTGGACCACAGCTGAGGGCCTCGGCGATGTCTGCAGGGTCACACCAGGTGTGTCACACAGAGGACACACTGGGCCTTGTGTGTAGGGTTGGGGGACAGCCTGGGAAGGAGATCAGGATAAGGTTGCATCTTCAATGCTCCGGTCACCAGAAAGGCTGCCTTTGTCTCCCCCAGAGGAGGTGCTCCCATATGCCGAGGGGGCCGGGTCACATCGCCCTAGCACCACAGTTCTGTATCTACAGCAGGTGCCTGTTGCTCACTCCTGCATGAGTGTCCCTGTTGCAACTCCAGTCCTCCTGCCCCCACCTGGGTGCTGCCCAGGACTCTGGAGATGTCAGGCCAGTCACCAAGGACACACCCAACACCCACACAAAGAACATCAAAGCCAGCATCTGCTGAACCTACTCTGTCCTTGATCTGACCTGACCTACCTTAAAGTAGGCCATGGTGAAAACCATTTGCATGACTGCCTTGCTCTTATACGAAAGCAGGTTTCCCAGCCCAGGTGTGTGGTTTGATGTGCTAGATGTGTGGGACAGCCAGCTGTGTGAAGCCAGGGGCTCAGGCTCCACAACAGCCGGAGAAGTCTGCTCCAGGTGAGCTCTTGCCACCACCAAGGCTCCCCTGGTTCCATGGATGTGGGGGCTGGTGGCCACAGCACTCTCAAGTTGCCACGCACTCAGCCAACTCCAGAGGCCCATGGAATTGTCCCCTGCAGACCCAGCCAGGCACAGTGCACTGGGCTCACCATGGCCACTGGTAATTCTCCTCACCCCAGAGCTGGGCACCATCTGAGACAGTCCCCAGACGCACAGCGTGGCTGGTGCCTGCTCCAAGCTGTGTGTCCTGGTGGAGTCAGGAGAAACGTTGCTGGTAGGAACAGAGAATGGAACACATCACATGCCTGAGACCAGCCCACCAAAAAAGGACAGTCAGCATGGCATACCAAAGAAGACCCCCAGAAATGGAGGGGCTGAGCCCAGGCCAAGAGATCATGGTCAGTAGTGGGACCCAACCAGGGACATGAAGAAGGTTAGGAGACAGCATGTATAGGGCCTACGCCATTTATGACCAGATCCTCCTGGGAGCAAACCCGGCTCAGATGCATCCAGGCTCATCCCCACCCCTACCCTCAATGTCCCCATCCAGGTCACATGCAGCGGGGAGCCACCAAGAAGCCTTCCCTCCTTCCTCCAGCTCATCCCTCAGGCCCCTCGTGGGCACTGCTATGCATCCATGCCAGGCATGCCCCCACCCATGGCATGGCTTCCAGCAACCAAAGCATGTTCCGATCCGTGGCAGGACTCTAGTCAACCCTTCTAGAGCCAAGGGCTCTACCACTGATCACATGTTCTAGAGCTTTCTGTAGGCATCCAGAGATGAGAGAGAAACAACTCCCTATCAAGGCCCAGCTGTCACTTTGGAAGAATGGAGGTAGGGCAGGGGCCGGTGCTAAAGCCTACAGTTCAGCGTCATGGTCTCTCCTTGCTCAGCAGGCCTGTTTCCAGGGAAGCTGCTGAGCAGAGCCCACTAGGTCATGGGAAGGCCACAGGTCAGGGCTATCTCAGCTCCTCTACTCTCTCCATCATCACAGCTGTTTAGCTGCCTGCCTCCAGTCTGCCCAGGACGGAGCTCAGCTCCCAGCACACTGCAGGCCGGTTTGAACCAGCCAGGCTCAGAGGCCCCATCACCGGTAGCTCTGGCCAGAGGCAGAGCTTTGGCTCTCTGTGCTGAGTGGACCAGGAAGCAGCACCATGTGGCCTGTCATCGTGCCAGGGCCAGGTCTAGCCCACTCACAGGATGGGGGGAGAACCCCAAATTCCCCTGGGACCCTCCCCCACAACCCATCATTGGCTTGGCTTTTTTGGGCTCTCATTTAAGACCCAAGGAAGGAAGACTTCTTCCACCTGAGAGGATCAAAAGGTCACGGGCAAGGAGAAAATGGGCTGGAGAGGGGATAATTCCTGAAGGGTCCCTCCAAGGCTGAGGGTCCATGGGAAGTGCTCCTCCAATTGGGTCAGAAGGCCTGTGGTATTCCTGAGCTAGGGCCTCTGGCCAGGAGGTTAGGCAGAGAGCCAGTGCCCTCATCCCAAAGAACTCAACCCACTTCCCTGCCAATGCCTTCTCTTTCCTCTGTCACCTGGGTACACCAGGGTCCTCCTAAGCTACGTCATGCCAAAGCAGGAAAGGATTTGGAGATCTAGAGGCGGGGGAGATGGCAACCCAGACTAGCCCAGTACTGCTTACTACAAAAACGGCCCTCTTGCCCATGGCCCCCTGTTTGAGTAACAGAACAAAGCCCCATCAGCCATCACCAGTCCTGTAAGTGCAAAGAAAGGTGACCGAGAACCTGTTCCATTCCTCAAAAGGATTCTGGGAGGAAGCCTATCAGAGGGGTGGGGGTGGGGAGAGAGACAGGTGGACAAAGAAGAGAGCACACTGTAAACTAATTCTAGGGCCAAGGTGTGGCCCCTGCTGCTCTGTGACGCCCATGTAAGATCCACCTGGGCCAAGTCCCCTCTCTGATGGCTGTGGCTGGTTAAGGATGGAGTCCAGCCAACATTCTGGATTCTCAGATGGTAAAAGGAGGGTGGACACACCTCCTGGAGTGCTGGTAGCCTGAGAAGCCAGGCCTGGTGTGGGTAAAGTAGAAAGGGGTGGGAATCTAACTTAAGGCATAGCATATACAGAAAGCATAAGGTCAGCCTGGGAAGAGAGGAGGGACCCAGACTGTGGGGTTTGATGCAGGTAGTTCACCCAGAGGAAGAAATGAGGGGAAGGGAAAAGAGGTGATCCACTCCTTTCAATTCTCTTCCAAAATGAAAGGCAAAGAGAGTTCTTTCAATAAAGAGGTAGAAGGTACACGACAAGAGCTTGAAGGCAGGTTTCGGGGGTGTGGCTACTAAAAGAATAGAGAAAGAGCTGTTGAGTGAAGAGGAAAGACCAGGGTCTCCCCAAGCCCAGGGAGCTCAAGAATGAGGGGAGCAGGCTCGGGGCGAGGGGGGGGGGGGGCGGGAGGGGGCGGAGGGAAGAGAGCGAAGGGGCGCGGAATGTGGGTATCTGTCACCAGCTTTCTCTGGGGGCAGCTTGAGAGGATGAGCTGGGGAGTGCTGAGGTGGGGGCAGTGGGGAAACCCGGAAAGTAAAGCGAAAGATTCGGATCTGGGAACAAGAGAAGTCAGTACGAGAAGCTGGTTAGCAGTAGGAAATAAAGTGCTAACAGAAGGAGAATGTAAAGCTTCCGAAGAGCCGCCGGTATCCCGACTGCTGGGCCCCGGAGCTCAGACCTGCCTTCCGAGGATACGCGGTGCCCAGGGAGGGGGGCGGCCGCGGCGGGGCTGCAGCCGGGCTGGGTCGGGGTCGGGCCGGCGGCCCTACCTGGTACACGGAGGCCTTAGGCAGGTCCAGGCAGACGGTGCAGCACAGCACCGAGTAGAGACGCTCCTCCAGCTTCCCGCTGCCCGCCGCCGCCGCCGCCGCCGCCGCCTCGGCTGCCTCGGCCGCCCGCAGCCGCTTCTTGGGCGGCGCGTCGGGGTCGCCGGCCGCCTCCTGCAGCTGCCGGGCGCCTGCCAGGCCCGCCTCGTCCGGGAGCCCGGGCCCCGCCGCCTCGCCCAGAGCCGCTGCCGCCGCCGGCCCCGCGGCCGCCCCTGGCCCGGCCCCGACCCCGACCCCAGCCCCGACCCCGGCCCCAGCTGGCACGGCGCCGGCAGGCCCCGCGGCCGGCCCGCCCCCGCCGGCCTCCTCCGCGCCGGACATCGCGCCCGGTCGGCCCGGCGGGCGGGTGCCGGCGCGCACCCGCGGCTGGAGGTTAGGGGCGCCGCGCGCTCCCGCCGCCCTCTCGCTGCCGCCGCGACCCCGCAACCCCGCTCCCTGCGCCGCCGCCTCAGTGGGTCTGGCCCGCGCGTCGCCCCGAAGCTGCCGCGGCCACCGACCCCGGCGCGGCCGCCATCTTTGTTTTCGCTGCTCGTTCCCCCTGCCGCCGCCACCGCCCCCTCGGTCTCCCTGTCACGTGAGCCGCGCGGGGCCAATGGGAGAGCCGCCCAGGGCTAGATGGCACGTCAGCCAGACCCAATGGGCGCGCAGGGACGCCCGAGGGCCCGCCCCTGCAGAAAGTAGGCAGGAAGAGGGCGGGGCCCAGGGCGACCTGCGGAGGGGCGCGCGCTCGGGGCAGGGAAATCCTAGGGTTGGGGGCGTGCGCGCCGCTTCCGGTCCGTCTAGGGTGCGGCCCACTAGCCGAGGCCACCCGGTTGGTGGGCATCCCTGGACCGCGACGTTGGGGTGTGCTTGCGCTTTTGTCCCCCAACACTCATGCTTGCGTGCAAGAAGCTCTGGTCTGGCTCGCTGGAGTGGCCCCGTCGGCCACTCAGGTCCTTCTTGTGTGGGACCGGGTGTGCTTCCACAGGAAGCACGCATAGAATAGACGCAAGCATAGAATATCTCGAGAAAGGACTCTGGACCCCGAATCTAACCCACTGTTCTGCCCAAACCCATTTCCTAACCCTGGGGTTAGGAGCTGAGGAGGGGTCCATTGAGAAAAGTGAGGGTCTTGGGAAATCAGGACCTGCCTTACACAGGCGAGCGGGCAGATGAGTACATGTCAAGTCAGCTGAGTGGGATTGTGCAGTTCTGAGGACAGCTGTAATACAGCCCTTCCCTGCCCCCACCCCAACAGGCAGCCAGTGAAGGTCACTGTCCCAGAGTGCCACCTGCCAGGTTGTACCAAGGATATTCAGAACTCTACTATGTCCCAAGAGAGCAAGGGCCCAGAAATAGGTCTTCTCAATCTAGGGGCCCTCCTGACAAAGGTGACAGCAGGAGGTCAGGCTGGGTGATGCCCCAGGGCTAGTTCCAGGGCAGCCCCTTTCTTTGCACAGGGAAACCAGTTGCTGCCCTGGAGCTTTAGAAAACTCACTGGAGGACCCCTCCCTCGATCCCTTTCAAGAATGGGCAGATTCCATATTCCTGCTGAATCCCTAAGGTTTATTGGAGACCAAGCCTCTCTCTGAATCCAAAACCATGGCCTGCCCAACATCAGGCCCCAAAACGTGCCTGGGGCCCCATCTCCTTAATTCTTATCTAGGTGAGTCCCCAAACTCAGCCAGAGGAGGGACAGTGCCCAGACTCTGTCTCCTGGCCAAGGCATCCATCACCGTGCAGCAAGCTCTCTTTGGGATGCAAGAGAGTCCATCCTTAGGGGAGGAGGCCCATAGGAGCAGGCCTGTGGGAGGGGAAGGTGGTAGCCAGGGCAGAAGCCCCACCTTGCTGTCTGCAAACATCACTCCCACTGCAGGCGCTGTGTGTGCAGGGCTCGGTGGTAGGCCCAACTGCCTGCAGCCAGGGCACAGCGACAGACATCCTCCTTTGGAAGCAGCAGAACTTTGTCCTCCTCCAGCCGGCTCAGGAGGCCTGCAGCCCCCAACATTGCGCCCCCCCACATTCCATAAGTGTTGGTCGTGAAAACAGCCACAATGAGGATCGTCACTGCAACCACCAGCACCACTGCCTGACCAGCTACAGAACGGCCCTCAGCACCAAGGTGGTCACCAGCCACTGCCAGCACCATTCCTCCTCCCAGGAGTAGGTTGGCAGAGGAGCGGTCCCCATTCACCCAGTGGAAATCGAAGGCCAGAAGGGGCAGGCCGATGACAGTGGCCACCCAGGCTCCAGCAAGACAGTCTTCATCTGTGCCCAGCCCTGGGGCCAGCAAGGTGGCAGAGGCCAAGGCCTGGAGCAGGAAGCCAGCAGCGGCCCCTCGACTTGCCTGTCAGCACAAGGATAGGAGGAGATGGGGGGGGGGGGGGTAGCCAGGACTTCCCTTTATGGAGGGAAGAGTGTGGAAGTCTCATGCAACCCTGGCCCCCAGAGTCAACCTCCCACCACCCTTTCCCTGATCCGGGGAACTGGACCTGATCCAGGTCATTGCAATCTGGGAGTGGGATACACCCCTGCCTGGCCCCAGTGTACTCACCTGGGCAGTGCTCACCGCTGCGTGCAGAGACACCACTCCCAGCGCTAGGTGGGACAGGGTCGTGCTCCACTCACTCCACGGCTTGGGGGCCATGCCACCTCGGGTGGTAGTAAATGTGAAACAAGAAGGGGATCCTCAACTTTGGATTGGAAGAAAACGCAGAAGCCGACGACCAGGAGCCCTAAGCGAGACTCTCCAGGACTACCAGTTTCCAGAGCCCCATTTCTAAATATTGGGAAAGGCTCATCCGAAACTTTCCAGAGCCCTGGGGCCACTGGACACAATTATGGGGAGGAAGAACCTAATTTGGCCGGGAAAAGAAGGGAAAAAGCGGCGCAGGGCCTGACCTGGTTAGACGTGAGTTCTGGGGCCCTGGAATCCAAGTCGGGGTGCCAGACCTTGGGGAGAGTTGCGCGCAGGCCCACTCGGCCTGGTCTCTGCGCTCTGGGAAGCGCCGTTTTCAGAACCTGGCCTGGAAGGAGCTAGGGCGCAGGCCCTCAGCGGTGGCTGAGCTGCGAGGTCCCACCGCAGGGGCGAGCTGTAGATTGGCGTCGCCCGCCACCCTGCCACCCTGCCACCCGCCGGCTGCCGCCGGGTCTCCGGCTTCCTCCCAGCGCTGTCCGGGCGCGAACCAACGAGAGGAGCGGAGGCTAGAGCGGCGGGTGGGGGGGGCGGGGCCTGGACGAAGAGGACGTTCTAGGACAGCAAGAAGAGGTTGTCAGGGCGGAGAGGCGACTAGGAGGAGGCCGCTCTGTACCGCGGCCCGGGTGCGATAGCCAAGTGGTTTGGAGGGACTCTGTGGTGAGGGGAGGAGCTGTGAAGGGATGGGCCCGAGAAAGGGGAGGGTCGTGGGCGGAGCCTTGAGGGGAGGGGATTGGCTGTGAGCGGTATGGGCGGAGCTGGGAGGGGAGGGATGAGTGGGGAGGGGCTGTGAAGAGATCTGGGCGGGACTGGGGCGGAGCTATGAGGAAGGGGTTACGTGGGGAGGGGCGCTTGGATTCCCCGGGGCTGATGGCTCTAAGGGGCGAGAGCTGTGGGGGCCTCCGCCGAGGGTTAGGAAGGATTCCGAGGAGGGAGTGTGTGGAGGCCGTGGGCGCTTTCAGCCCGGGGTCTCCGTGAAGTGGGAGTGGGAGGCGCGGGGCAGGTGTCCGGGTGCAGCCCCGGGGGCCCCTGTTTCTGGCATCCCCTTTCCTCGCGCGCGCGTCCTCCACCCGCGGGAGCGGGGCCGTGGGGGCGGCCGTCTCGAGCATGCGCACCGGCTTTGCACCGCGCGGGCGCGGAGTCGGGGCGCCGGGACGCGGGGCGGCGCGAAGCGGGGCCCTCTGCCGCCCCGCGCTCCCATGTACGCCTTCTACTCGCTGCTCATCTACATCTTCTACAGCCTCTTCCGTAGGGATGGCGGGGCTGCGGTGGCCAGCGACCCCGGGGACCCCGCCCAGGTGAGCGGAGCGGGCGCTGCACAGCCCGCGACCCCCTTCTCGAAAGCGGGTTTTGCGGGCCCGCGCAGCGTACGTTCCCAGGGCGCCGACGCTGGGGAGGAGGGCCGTGCCGAGGACCCCGTCTCTGTTCTGGTGTTGGAAGCGGAGACCTCAGCCGCAACTCCCTTGGCCAGGTTCCTGGGGGGAAGGAGCCCCACAGGCTGCCTACCCACTCCTTCGGGGTCTCGCTGCTCCCTCCCTAGAGTGCCGGTGGCAAGCCCGGGGGTCGCCGCCGCCCCGACCAGCCCACGGCAGAACTGTGGACCGAGCTGACAGGCCTGGTCGGTAGGTGCTGTCGGTGCATCGGGAGAGCTGCGTCCCCGGGACCGTGAGAGAACCCCGCCGTCGGAGAGAGGGAGGGGTGCCCGTGACCTCTTTGGGAGGGAGGAACACAGCTGGTGCCTTCTGGTGGCCTACCCTCCAACACGTGAACCGCAAGCCTCCCTTTCCCGCTATCAGGCCTCACAGGCTGCTCTGAGGATGGGCCGGAAGAGGGAGCCGAGGGCCGCTCTACCGAGGTCTCCCTGGAAGAGGCTCTCGTGCGTCTTGCTGAGTTCCTCTCCGTCCAGCTGGGGGCGGAAGAGAGCTGCCGGAACCCTGACCTGAGCAAGGTGAGCGGTTTGCCGAGCGTCCTTCCTCGGGAAACTCCTACTCTATCCATAGTCCTGGGTCTCCCCATGGCTGTCATCACCTCAGTCTCCTTCGCTCCGATTCTTATCTCCTTTACAGCCGAGCGATGTCCCCCCACTGTTGACGGTGACCGGTCAGCTCTTGGCCCTCCTGGCATGGATTCGGAGCCCCAGGGGGAGGCAGGCCCTGCCCCAGGGTATTCATCCAGCCTCGGAGGTGCAGCCTCCCACACCTGCTGGTGCGTAAGGAGTAGTGAGTTGAAAAGGGAGTGGAGGGAGTGAAGCCCAGCAGAAACTGAGTGGCTCGTTGTTCGGGGCCCATGCCCAGCCTTGCTCTCGAGGTGTCCCCTCCTTCAGGTTAGAGACCTGATCAGTCCTAACTGGGTCCACCCCACCCCAGGATCCCCACCTCAAGAAGAAAGCCCTTCCCTTTCACCAAGAGGTGAGGCCCAAGGGCAGAACCCTCCCCAGTTGGAGGAGGACCAGAGAGCTTGGCAGCGGCTGGAGCAGCTCATCCTTGGACAGGTGAGGGGCCCGGAAGGGCCCAGGACTGGGGTGGGAGGGAGTGGAAGGACATGCTCCACCCTGTGCCCCTCCCTCCTTCCCAGCTAGAGGAGCTGAAGCAGCAACTCGAACTGCAGGAAGAGGAGCTGGGCCGCCTGCGCCTGGGCGTGGTAAGGCTGCTGGGGGTGGGGCTCCAGGAGGGGGACACGAGAGGGGGCCCCAGCTTTCAGGTGAGTTAGAGGGCCTCTTTCTCCGCCAGGGGGCAACAGACTCAGAGAAAAGGGTTCAGCATCTAACCCTGGAGAATGAGGCTCTGAAACAGAGCCTGAGCCTCACTCGGGACCTTCTGCTGCACTGGGGCCCTGGCCCCTCCACCAGGGCCCCCCAGGTATCCTCCTTAGCTGCTACCATTTTTGCAATCTGGGGCTCCTGAACACTTGGCTTCCTGCAACACTGCCCACGCTTCCTCAGGATCTAACGCTGCTGGAACGGAGGCAGGGAGACATCTTTGACCTTTAAGGGTCGGAGACTAGGATTGTGGACAGGCCCTGGGACGGTCTGTGCAAAGTTGCCCCAACAAGGGACCAATGCCCATGGGAGAATACCTCGACCCTGTCCCATGGCTTTCCAAGTGATGGACCCCAGAAGAGCAGAGGGACTTGGGAAAAGGAGTCCTGTCTGGGGTTGGGAGACATGAATTCATGAGCAGCTCTGCCTGTCTCCGTTTGACTTCCCCATCCATGAAATGGGGCTGCTGGAGTGCCCCTCCCTGAGTTCCCTCCTGGCTCCATAGCTGACACAGCTCCCACCCTTCCCACAGGAGGAGGCAGAGGCATTGGTGGAACTCCAGAGTCGGCTTCAGGAAGCCCAGGACACCACAGAAGCACTTCAGGTCCAGGTGGGCGCTGAGCCCAGGGGCCGGGAAGTCTTGGTGCACTGGGAGGGGGGTATCTGAGGCAGGGCCTGGTAAGTGCCTATTTCCTCAGTGACAGGGGTGGAATTGGGTGGGACAGCTGGGGGTGCAGGAGGTGCAGCTGCAGGGCCTTCGGGGGGCCCTTCGGCAGCTCCAGCAGGAGACTGAGCAGAACTGCAGACGGGAGCTGCAGCAGATGCTTGGGCAGCTGGCAGGTAAGGGCGGGGTCCAGAGGGCTCATGGGAAGGCCATGTGGTCTGGGCTTTCCCTCACAACAAACTCTCCCTGCCAGGACTTCGGGCACGTATGGCCAGTCTGCGACAGGGCTGTGGGGACCTCCGAGGACTGGTCAGCACATTTACCCAGAGCTGTCAGTGTTCGCTCAGTGAGGCCCGGGGCCAGGTCAGGACCATCTGCCCTCTCTCCAGAACATGCTCTCTGGGCAGCCCAGTCACTGTTCTTCCATGGGGAGCCCTTGTTCTTTCTTCCTTCCCAGCCCCTGGGAGCTGCCTGCTCTAATGGAGGTTGTAGGCTCTGGAACCAGAACAGCTTGTGATCTCACACACCCTGGGTGTGATCTCATTTCTGTCTGTGCAAACTGGGGGGACTGTAAACCCCTCATAAGATGGCCAACCCCAGAGGAGACAAAGGTCTTCCCATGATCCTCCTGAGATTCTGAGTCTCCAACCTGGGCCCACTGTATGATGCCCCTAGGGGCTCAAAGCCACTGAAAGTTATAGGTCACCACAGCTGGTGGTACCATATTGCCCTCAGCACCCGCCCCACCCCCAGCTCCTTTGCTGCCCCCACTTCCTCGCATCCCTATTCCACCAGGTATCCTGGGCCCTGGGGGCTCTGTCAGCTGGAGGGGCTGGGACTCAGCTCCCTGAGGAGCAGCAGGGGCCCCCAACTGGATGCCCGGGGCGGCTGCTGGAGCTCAAGGGTATGGCAGGCTTGGGAAGTGGAGGAGTGGGGCGGCAAGCTGGAGGAAGTGGAGCCTCTGCACGCTTCGGGGCGTGGGAGGCAGCCTACTGATCTGATCTCCATCCCAGGAAATATCCGTGTGCTGTGTCGACTGAGGCCAGGGACACCCTCCAGCCTGGTGAGCTTGGAGCCTGGCCCCAGCGGCACTGTCACCACCTGCTATCGAGGGCGCCAGCGTCGCTTCCGCCTGGACTGGGTCTTCTCTCCAGAGGCCAGCCAGGAGGAGGTGATGCTCCGCCCTTGCCCTGTGCTGACCTTCCTTCATGCTGCCCCAGAGTCCGAAGAGGCTTCGGGTTCCCCCTTTCATCTGGCTTCCCCAGTGGCTGGACTTCAGCGAAGGGAAGGGAGCAGGAAGATCTGGGAGGCAGGAATGACAGCCTAGCTGGGTACCTCCTTTCCTTCCAGAAATCTCCCTCTGCATCCCCCCACCAAGCTCTGCAGTTCCAGTGGAAACAAGCCTTTTCTGATTTAACAGGAAGGTCAACATTTTAAAAAGTAACTTTTTTACCAAGAAACTAAGGAAGATGAACTTGTCTGATATGATGGTTACTGCTCATGCAGAGCACAGCTGGGGTGTTGCTGTGGTGGGGACACTGCTGTGACCTCCTTCCCCCTCTTCCAGCCCTGGGGGAGTGGGCCAGCTTTGAGGGTAGGCTCACCTCCTTGCCCTGTGGCCAAGAAGGCAGTGAGGGCGTAAGGGTGAGCAGGTGGCGTCCAGCCCCAGTGCTCTCCCACTGCCTGGCGCAGACCCTGCTTCCTTCCCTCCTCCCCTTTCCTGCCAGGCCCGCCAGCCACCTGGCCTTCGCACACTCCCTGTCTCTGTCTACATGCTTCCCCATCAGAACTTCCAAAGCTCAGGAAATGGAGGCTCAGAGCTGGGAGAGGATTAGGGAAGGGGCAGCGCTAACAGATTCCAACCTGGCCTCACAGGGACACTGTGTGATGAGTATTTGGCAGGTGGTCAGGGCTCCCTCCCCCACTTCCTGGAGCAGCACAGCTGTTTTTCACCTATTTCTCTATTTCACACACTTCCCCTGGCCTCAGCCTGCATCCCAAGCTTTAGCAGCCCTGTGCAGGCCCCCCTTGTCCGCTGCTTTCTGGGCAGCCCTCTGGACAGGGCTCTCCAGCTCAATGGGTCTGAATAAAGGAAACAAAGGCATCTTTCACTGAGCCCCCTCACCTGTGTTTCCCATCTCTGCAAGGGCACCACAGTCCCTCCATCACGGTTACCCCCAGTGCTTTCTTCCGTTCATGGAATCTTGGTGACCTCACTGGCAATTCTGGATTCTGCCCTCATTGTTGGCAGCCAACGCATGAGGCAGAACTCACAGGCTATTCAGTTGCCAGCCCCCCGGGGCACAAAAGCTGGCCATGTTGCTGCTCAAAAGGCTGCTGTTGGGGTCCGGTTGCCAACAGGATACAAGTCCCAGCCCCGCCTCCCCCTCAGTCGCCTCTCTGCACCCTTGCAAGGCCAGGGTTCCAGTGATCTTGGCTGGCCACCAACCTGCACACCTGTGGAGCCTTTCTGGGCTGATCATTTGTAAGCCAAATGCTGCTAGGCCTCTTGGTACATGCTCCCCTTTACTCCCTACAGGAGGTGCCACTATAGTCATCACATTACAGAGGGAAAATCTTGGCCTGAAAGGACGATATGTGCTTTGCTTCCACTCACACCTGGGGTTTGAACCTGGCAGCCAAGCCCACCATTTGGGCTCTTGGCTGCTGCTCCCTGGGCCTCCCTAGTGGACCTCAGAATTCCAGTGCCCTGTGTCTCCTGTTTCTTCTTTTGTCACATCCCTTCCCTTCTTTGCCTGGCAAATTCTTGTTAAATGCCACCTTCTCCAGGGAGCGTCTTCTACCTGTTGGGAGATCCACACTTCCACCATGCTCCCCTAGGGCCAACCTCCCAGGGGAATCAAGCTTCCTTCCAACTGTGTCTCAGGTCCTGGGGCTTAGGACTCCTCCCACCCCTCCTACCCCTAGGTCTTCAGGGAGCTGGAGCCAGCCGTGCTGTCCTGCCTCCAAGGCTACAGTGTCTGCATTTTCACCTACGGTCAGACAGGGACAGGGAAGACCTACAGTATGGAGGTGGGAAGGGGGGGACCTTGGGTGGCTCCTGGGGCCAGGGGCTCGGATGGGAGCCTGATGTGGCACCCCACCCTGTGCCCAGGGCCCACCAGAGGACCCTGGCATAGCTCCTAGGGCACTGCAGTCACTGTTCCAGGAGATGGGGACTGAAGGGCAGCACCGTGTGACTCTCAGCATGGTGGAGATCTACAATGAGGCTGTCAGGTCAGGGCCTGCAGCGCCTCCTCCGCACCCTGTGCCCTGTCAGTGACCCTAGGACCCTCAGAAACCAAGCCTTTCTCTTCCTCTGCAGGGACCTCCTAGCCCCAGGGCCTCCTGAGCGCCTGGCCGTGAGGCAGGGCCCAGCAGGCCAGGGGGGCATTCAGGTGGCTGGCCTCACCTACTGGGACGTGCCCGACCTGGAGATGCTTCACCAGGTAAGGCTGCCCGGGTGGCATTGCACTCACCCCACCCCCACCCACCGCCTCCCAGCAGGCCTTCAGGGCCCCGCCTGTGCTCCCACCTGGGGAGCAGACCCGGCAGCAGGCAGGCCCTATCGCTCCGCCCTCCAGATGCTGAGCCTGGGGAGGAGCAACCGGGCCACCGCCGCCACCACCAAGAACTCGCACAGCTCACGGTCGCATGCCCTGGTCACACTGACACTGCGTACGGCGTCCCCGCCGCGCGGTCCAGGCACCGCAGGTACCGCAGCGCGCGCCTGAGCCCTGCGGGGGGCCTCGCAGCACCCGAAACCAGGGCTCCCTCCACGACGGGCTCGCTCGCCCCTGCAGGCACACTGCACCTGGTGGACCTGGCCGGATCGGAGCGTGCCTGGAAGGCAGGGGCGGCCGGCCCGTCGCGCGGAGACCGAGACGGCGCCCAGCGCCTGCGGGAGGCCCGGACTATCAACCGCTCGCTGCTGGCCCTGGGAAGCGTGATGGCCGCGCTGCGCGCCCGCCGGCCCCACGTGCCCTTCCGCGATTCGCAGCTCACGCGCCTGCTGCAGCCGGCGCTCGGGCCTGGCGCCACCGCGGTGCTGTTGTTGCAGGTGGGCGGCCGCAGGCGTGGGAGGGTGGTTTGCAAGCCCGGCGCCGCCCGCCCCGGGCCCGCCCACCAGCGCCGCTTCCCCGCAGATTTCCACGCGGCCCGAGGATCTCGGCGAGACCGTGTGCTCGCTCAAGTTCGCCGAGCGAGTGGGCCGAGTGGAGCTGGGGCCAGCCCGGCGCTGCAGGGCCCCGCGCTCCGGGACGCCCTCTTCGCTCAGCACCGACACGCCACTTACCGGGACCCCCTGCACTCCTACGCCGTCCCCCGGCAGCCCTCCGGGACCCGGCCCGGGCAGCGGCTCCAGCTCGGGGCTCGGGACCCAAAAGGACGCGCCCTTGTAGTTTAGCCCCTGGAGTTGGAGTCCGCCTCTGCCGGCAGAGGCAGCAAATCTCTTACGCCCTCACAACCTCCTCGATCTCTGGGGGGGGGCCCGCTGCCCCCTCCCCCCCCTCCCCCCGAGTTGGCTCCCCTGCCCCCGCGAGGAGTATCAAGCCTAGGGGCGTTGATTGGCCCTCCCTCCCCCGGGCCCTCAGTTCCCTCCTTATCACCATTTGCTGTTATCTCGGCCCACAGCAGGGGATGAGAGAGCCCTGGGAGGTAGACCCCCGACGACCAGACCCCTGACGACCAAGTGCTTAGCCTCCAGATCACCACCCCATCACCAAAAATCAGACTTGGCATTAAAATGTTGTCTACTCCTTTACTGTTATCTTCCCCACTACCACCACCCAAAACAAGTAGGGTCTTGATTTCTTTTCCCCAAAAAGGTGCTACCTCATTCCCAGGCAGATGAGGGAGGACAGGACAGGCTGGAGCCACCATTAGGTTCTCCCTCCCCCAGCGTGGAGCCAGGGAGAGGAAGTGACACATGGTGATGGATGGATGGAAGGAAGGATGGACGGACAGAGAGGGTCAGAGAAAGTGGGATCAGGAAGGGGCTACTGCAAGCAAAGCCCCCACTCTTTCCAGCCTTGCCTCTGGGGGTAGGAGAGGCATGACGGACCCTGGGGGCCAGGGTGGTGCCTAGCCAGACCACCACCTTTGTGGGGTAGTCCAATAAATATCGTGGATTCTCAGCATCGCTGGTGCCTGGTGTTTCAAAGCTGCTGTGGCCACAGAACACCTCTGGGTCCTCTTGGCCTTGGTTCCCCAACAAGCCAATGGTGGCAGGAAGGGGTAGGAGAAGGAAGCAGCCCCTGCCCCGGGGGGCCTCACAGGCTGTACCAGGAGAGTAGCCAGCCTGGGCTGGAAGCAGCTGGATCCTGGGAGTGGCTAACCCACACATCGTAGATGCTCTTGTTGGGTGGCACCCCCTGGAAGAGGGCATCTAGATCCCAGAGCAGCCCTGGCGGGGCATGGGTTTCAGGGGCCACCCCCCAGAAGGCTGGGCTAGTAGAAGGTGGGCACTGGGGACAAGATGTGGGTGGTAGCCGAGCCAAGGGCATTACCACATTGGGAGTGTAGATGGGCAAGTAGGAGGTGGGCAGCTGCCCCCAAAGTGAGGCCCTGTGACTGCCACCAGACAGTCCCCCAGCATCTGGGGAACCCTGCAGTAAGTGGAGGGGCCAGGCTCTGTGCTCAGGGGAGAGGGGTGAAGGCCTGCTGGTTCCCCCCTGCGAATTGGTCTCCCTATCTGTTTTTTTGGACCCGGGAAGGGGGCAGAGGGGCCACAGAGGCCTCTCAGAGGGCAGGGGTGGAGCAGGCACCACCTTCTCCCCACTGTGCCCAGATCCTGTGTGACCCGGACTGCTCTGTGGCACCCCCTCCCTGGGGTCCCTTAGCAGAGACTTTATGCTGAAGCCCTCACTGGGCGGCTGCTGAGGACTGGGTGGTGGCTGAGGACTGGGATGCGACTGAGGACTGGGCGGCCGGTAGGGCCAGCCGTGCAGCACGTAGGGGCCCAGGTCCTTGGCGAAGGCTCCCCGCACGCCCCTGCTCTGCCAGCGACGGCACAGGGCCGTGTTCTGCAGCCGCAGCGCCTCGGCCGGGATCAGGCTCACGTCGACTGCCCAGAAGTTGCCCTTGGCTTGGGGTTTCGCAGGATCTTTAGGCACCTGGAGGGGGTGGGGAGGCTTGGGTGGGGCCGTCCGACCCCAGATACTCAGGATTTCCGCCCCGGCTCCGACCCTCGCCCTACCCCACCTTGCGGAAGCATCGGTTGGAGGAGAGGTTGTGGCGGATGGAATCCTTCCAGCCCTCGTAGTCGTCCCTGAAGAAGGGGAATGCAGCCTGGACCTGACGGATGATCTGAAACACGGACCGGGGGTGGGTGGCTGGGCCGGCGCCCTGAACCGGGACGCAAAGTGGGACAGCACCGCCCCTCCCCCACAGCCTGACTTAGGAGCGTCGCGCCTCCCCCCCCCCCCCCCCCCCCATTTAACAGAACACCTCTGCGCCGGAGGGAGAAAAGGACCGAGGGAAGGGTCCTGCCCGAGCACCTCAATTCCTTCCCCCCTGGTGCCCAGGCCGGGACTGGCCCCACTGACTTAGCTGGGTAGGGTAAGGTGGGGTCGGAGGCCGGAGCCTGAGCTTAGGAATAGGTGGGGGACGGGTCTGGAGAAAGGTCCAATCACCGAGTGTGAGGGAGAATGGGGGTCCCTCTCACCTGGGCCAGCTTCAGCCTGCGGGAGGGTGCGGCCTGGATCACCAAGGCAATCATGGCCAAGTAGGTGTAGGGGGGCTTGTCATGACGCAGGTATCTCTTCTTCCTCCTCTTGGGGGGCTGCGATGACGACTCCGACCCAGGAAGCCCCAGGCGTGGGTTGCTGCAGGGCCCCATGCAGGGGAGGCAAGCAACGTGGGCAGGGGCCTGGCCCCGTGGACGGCACAAGGCAATGGGGCAATGTAGCGTGAGGCAGGGCTGAGGGCCTGAGGCCCGCGGGTCTGGCGGGCCAGACCCTTTATCATTCGGATGGAAGGGGGAGGGGAGGGGAGGCAAAAGGAGGGACGAATCGTCGGTGGGGGAGGGGAGCATGCAGAAGGCTGCCACAATTAGCAGGTTTCAGTTAATCTGGAAGGGAGGGGCAGGGAAGATTCCAGTGGGGGCTGCAGGCAGCCACCCAGGGCCTCATTCCTCACCCCTGGGCTGCCTTAAGCACCCCCTACAAGCTGGGAGGAAAAGCCTTTGGAAGGGGCCAGTGACCCATAGTTACTTTATCCTGTCTGTCTGGGTTGGCCCTCAGGCTCCCATTTAATAGATGAGGGAGTTGATTTACTCAAAACTGACCTGCCAAGAATGGGTGGGGCCTGCCGGGAGTTCAAGGCTGAGCAGCTTCCAGGGCCTAGATGGTGGTCTGGGAGGGCTTCCTGGAGGAAACCTCAGAACAAAATAGGGAGATAGTGGATTCAAGAAATTTTCCCAGGGGTTGCTGCAGGGCCCCAGCAGATTCCCAAGGTCTTGGAGGCCGCTTTCCTCACCTCCATGGTGCATGTTAACAGTGGGAACTGAACAGCTCTCATTATTAACTGTGCACCCCTCTGGCCCTAGGTGAGCTGGACCTGCCTGGCTCCAGAGGACTTCTTGGAGGCAGGCTTGCCTCTCTCCTCCTCTTTTGGTCCTCTGGGTCCAATCCTCTTAAGGTTGCTACCAGGACGATGCCTCTCGTTCTTCTGGGGGCACTTGGGCAGTGCTCCTGGGTGTGTGTGGGGGGGCGGGGGGGAAGAAGTCTAGCTGGAGGGGTTTAGGGGTTTACTGGACACCTCTTGGTGCCAGACCTTGAGGATAGAGCTTCATGGGTCATAATTCCTGCCCAGGGGAGTGTGCAAGGACCACCTGGCTTCACTCTGGACAGGAGTGAGTGCAGGTGCATTGCATGAGTACACAGGAAGGGATTCTCAGACAGCCACAGGGCCATGAAGCTTAGTCTAGATAGAAGATCTAGGCAGGTGGAGGCTGGCCTGAGTGGAGATGGGGCACTCTAGGTAGGAGAGTGGAGGCTCAGGCTGGGGAGGTCTGAGGGGTCAGCAATCGCTGCTTGGGACTGGCTAGAGCCTCTGAGGGTTTTAGCAGGCACAGGACCTTCCCTAGAAGTGAGGTTCCAGAAAAATGCCTCTGGCAGGTGCCCTGATACTGACTGGTCCTCTTAACTCCCAGACCCTATTCTTCTCTTCTTACTCTTTAAGTTGGCTCCACGCCCAACATGGGGCTTGAACTCATGACCCTGAGATCAAGAGTCACATGTTCTACTGACTGAGCCAGACAGGTGCCCCTCCCACACCCTATTCTGTCCCTTCACCTTCTCTCTGGCCATCTGATCTGTTAAGGCCTTTGAGTCCGTCAAGACCTATGCTCTGTACCATGCCCCAAGGCCCAGCCCTGCTCCTTACCAGCAAGTTTGCCCAAGGGGGTATCAGGCCCAGGACACTAGCAGTGGTGGCTGATGCTGGTATCACTATGATATGAAGTATATCACTACTTCAAGAATTCAGCTTTTCTTGGGCAGTCCCCCCCCCCCCCCCCGCCCACATTATACTCTTAAATGGTTGAAAATCTGCAGTAGGTACCCAACTGATGGAAGGTGCTGAGGGAAGGCATGAGTGGTAGAGGTGCACTGGAGGAGGAAGTTTGGGGCTGAAAAGGATGATGTAATGTGAAGTTCCACACCCTCCCCTCATTCTCAGACTCTCCCTTCAGATGTCACATGGATTCCCTTGAACTCCGATGTCACCTCTTTTAAGTTCCCAGAGCTCTAGTTGAGGGGGTCCTTGTGTCTAACCATGCTGTTGCTATCTATGGCCTCCTAGCCTCACTCCATCAGCAAAGACGTCTTTCTCTCCTACAAGTCTTAAGTCACCCCTCCCTCCCTTACGGGTCCTCCTTTGCTTGGTTTGACGTTCAAGGCTCCTTGTGTCCGGACTACTCATATCTGACCATTCTCCTCCGCTCTTCCAAACCACCACCTTCCCGTTGCTCCCATGCACCGGGTCCTTCCACCTATAGGCATGCTTCCCCCTCTGTTCGTGATGACTCTGCTTTGTCGGGTGAACCCCGACTTTTCCTTAAAAGCTCAGCATAACAGATGACCGCCTCCTGAGAGCCTTTTGACTGCTTGCCCTTTCCACCCTATCCGCGCCGAGGATGCCCCCGCTAGAGGTTCACACAACACCGCGGACCGCCAACCTCCAAGGGCAATCCCCGCCCCCTGGCAGCTAGGCCACGCCCCCTGGCTCCCAGGGGGCGCCGCGGCTTCCGGCTCTGGGCGGTGCGGCCCGGAAGTGTAGCGTTGCCATGGCGAGAGCCGGGCGCGGGGCCCGCCCCCGCGGCGCCCAGAGGAACGCGGGGCCGACTGACCGGTCGCCGAGATCTGATCGTCTACGCTGCGGCGGGCTGCGCGAGGCGGAAGGTGAGGCGCGCACTTCCGGGGCCTGCGGCGGTAGAGGGGACCCGGCCCGGGGGAGAGAGGGGCGGGGGGAGGGGGCAGAGCTGAGCGGGCAGAGGGGAGACGAGCGCGGTAGAGCAAGGTGAGAGGTACCGAAGGCAGGGCGCCGTGTCTGGCCGGCACACGGAGAGGCCAGGCCCAGGGCACAAGTCTGTCCAGGCTCCAGTCGGGTGCCGAGGGCGCCAAGGGGTCAGGACCGGCTTCTGGAAGTGGCCGCCTGTGAAGGCCGCCGGTAGGGCTTTTCACGTTTTGTCTGTGGAGTTTTCATTTTTGCAACCTGTTGGCCAGGTGGGCAGCGCCAGACTTATCTCCATTTGCAGCCAGGAAATGAAGGCCGGCGGGAGTGACACGCCCGGGCTTTGTGTGGGCTTTGGAGTTCGGCCAGAGGAGAAACTGGAGCCTCTCAGGGCTTCGGGTGACCTCGCTCGTGGGGATCCTGGGCTCCTCCTCACAGACTGGGGTCAGAGTGAGAAGCTCTGCCGTGCGGAGAGTGCCGGGCCGTGTGCTCCAGGCCCGTGGCGGAGTATCCGTGACTGGTTTGGGCTCCTCTGGGTCCTGGAGCAGAGGCTGAGGCAACCGTGGGATTAATTTCCATGGGTGCAGAGACGGGAGGCGTGCATGGAGCCATGCCAGGCTCAGGGAAGCCTGAGAAGGGCTGGCCCTCCTCAAAGCTCCGGCCTTACTTTTCCTGGAGCTTTAACTTGAGGGGGGAGGTGGCTGTGGGAGCACCGTGCTGCCCTTGTCAGTCCCTGTCTTGGCCGAGCAGTGAGCCCTCGTGGGTGTCCTCCCTGGGCAGGATTGGTGTGTTTCCCTGAATCCCAGAAATGCTGAAGAGGCTTGTGTGCTCCTGGCTGTGCTGCCTAGTGCGCTTCAGGGGCACGGAGGGGAGCCCCTGCCTGGAGCTCTCGGGCCAAGTTACAGAAGGGGCTGGTGGCTGCCTGAAGGAGCCTGCACAAAGGCTACCTCTGGGCTCCTCATTGTGAGGCTGTGTCCCCCTTTCTCTGCTCCCCAAGCTCTTGCTGAGAGCTGGGATGGGGAAGCTTTAGAATGTGCTTCCTCCCTTCCCTTCCTGTGCAGGGGCTGGATTTCCTCCCTGTTGGCTGGAGCCTCCTCCCCTGGCTCCGCTGGTCGGTCATGGCCTCATCCCTCACCTGCTCGGGGTGTGCCTGGACTTTGCTCTCCCTGCCAGGCACCTAGGAAGAGGGCCGCTGTGCCTCTAGGCTCTACACTGGGATCTGTGTTCTAGGGATTTGAGTCCTTGGTCTCTTCCGACAGCCTGTCTCCACTGTGTGTGTTTGGGAACTTCAGCCTATAGCACACCAAATACAAGGACGCATTTGGCTGGGTGGATTTTGGTGGCAGTGGTAACATTGATGTGTCCCCACTCTCCCTGAGAGCCCTGTCATGAGCACGCTGTGGAGGCGCACACACGGGTTGTGTCTTTCCACAATGACGGCTTTATTCAGTCACCCAACAAGGCTGACACCATCATAGAGCAGGTTCTGGGTTCCAAACTCAGGGACATTTCGCCACGTGATTAACTTGGCTTCTTCCACGGCACCCGGAGCAGAACACGAGACAGGCCACACGACAGACAAGGCAACGGAAGGGGGTCAAACGCCAAGTCAGTCTGCGGGCGCACAGTGGAGAGGAAGCCTCGGTCCCGTCCGAGCCAGCTCTCGGCACTCACTGCTCATCACGTTCAAGCCCTTGAAGGATCTCGGGGCTGTTCGGAGACCAGTCGGGCAGAGGCCTCGGCCGCAGCTGCCCTTTTGAGGTGGTCACACATAGAGGGGTCGTGTCTGAAGAGTCTGACGGTTTGCTGCAAAAGTCTGCCCCTTTTGAGGGGGTTTAGTTGGTCCCGGGGCCCCAGCGGACCTCCTCTGCTTCTGCTTGTCGTCAGTTCCGGGGTGTCCGCTGATGCTGGTCTGGCCGAGATCTCGTGGCGGCGGTGTCCTTCACTGCCTGTGTCGCTGCTTGACACAGGCCCCCGCTGGACCTGAGTGACTCCACCTTGCTGTCTGCAGCACCCCACCCTGGTGCCTGTGCCACGGTTTACTCATTAGCCAAAGTAAGACATCTCGGAGGCTCTTCCCTCACCTCCAGGCTCTCTCAGAACTTCTTCCTAGATATTCTTGATTCTGGCTCTTCCTGTCGATCCCTTCCACCACATAGCCTGTCTCTGGGATTATAGCAGTTGCCCCTCACTGGTCTTGGCTCTGTTGTAGCCCCTTGCCCCCCTTCTTCTCATCTTAGAGTGATTGATCTGAAATGCAAATCTGATTCTTGTACTTTGCTTCTTGAAACTTCCTCATGGACTTCTGAATAACACTCACCTGTCTGTGCAGACTAGTTCCCATCCTGTGCCCCTTCAGTTGACCCCTGAGCACTTTTCCATGTGTATGTTATGCTGCCACCATACTTAACTCTTGTGTGGTGGTGGAAGGGAGAGAACAAACCTTCCCCCACACCTTCTAAGCTCTGTGACCTTGGGCAAATTCTCATCAACAGAGCGGCTGAGAAAGAAGGACAGAGAGATACAGGAATGTCCGGCTCTCCAGATGCCCAGGGGAGAGGGTCCCATGGAGCAGGCACCCTGTTAGGGCAGGTATAAAAAGGTCCGATGGGGGATGTTGGATTCTGGGCTGTGTCCTTCCTTGGCAGCTGTGACAGACAAAGCACATTGGTGCTGGCGGAGAGCACGTGGGAGGTGGGGTCATGGAGATAAGGCCCTGCAGACAAGTCTTCAAGGAAGTTTCAGTGTGAAGTAGAGGAGAGTGTGGGGGAGGTGGAGGGATGGGAGTTGGCTTGAATAGGGAGGTCCATGGAAGTCCAGAAGGATTTGGACTTGGGCAGAGGAGTAACTGACGACTTCAAGGTCCCTGCAGATAGAAGGGGGCTGGGCTGCAGAGTGGAGGTGGTTGCACTGAGTGCAGAGTGGCTTGAAGAGGCCTGTGTCTTCTCCACGCTCAGCCCCAACTTGCCATGCCAGGATTCCCTGAGGCCTGGGCCTTTCTTTGATATGACCATTATGGTTTTGTTGACTTTGCGTGATATGCTGTGTAAGCTTCACCTCCCCCACCCCCCTACCCAGAACCTCTTCCTGTTTTGAAGGAAGGGAGGATGGTGTGGATGCAAGGGACTCCCTGGGAGCCTCCAGGCCTCAGATGAAGGCTCAGTCTCCTGCAGAGCCCTCCCATTGTACAGGTAGGTTTCAATGTCCCTCCTTGTGCATCAGGGCCGGGGGCAGAGCCTTGCCATGGCTGATGAACCTCCTGACACACCCATATGCGCCGCTGAGTGATGGTCTCTTCCATCACACCAGCTCCCCGACAAGCTCAGAGTCTCCTGGGCTACCTTCGGTCAGGAAGTGCCAGGAACCCAGTTACTGAGCACTTCCTGAGAGTCAGGCATGAGGTTCAGTTCCAAGAACATGGTGGGGGGGGGGAAGGACATGTCAAACGTTAGAACAGAGCGAAAAGATAGGAGAGTGACAAGGTGACCACAGAAGACCTCTAAGGAGGTAACGTTTCAATTGCAGTCTGAGTTACAAAAAGGGAGTGAGCTACCCTAAGATCTGGTGGAAGACCCTTCCAGATACAAGGAACAGCTAATGCAAAGTGGGACTGACGCTGAAGATGGACACATGCTAGACCAGAGGTTGGCAGGGTGGTGGTTGTTTTTTTCTGTGAAAAGCTGGATAGTAAATACTTTAGGCTTTGCAGGCATGTGGTCTCCGATGCAGCTTCTAAGTCTGCGACTTTGTGGGAAGGGAGCCACAGACAGTACAAATGCGAGTGTTCTCTTTCAACAAAACCTTATTCGTCGATGTTGAAATTTGAGTTTCATATCATTTTCATGTGTCAAAAAATACTTTTTTCCCAGTTATTAAAAGATGTAAAAGTAAGTCTTAGCTCATGGGCCGTATAAAACCAGATGGCAGGAAGTAGTATGCCAGCCCTGTGCTAGACACCAAAAGTGCTGTGTCAACTCACTGAATCCTCCTCAGGACATTGTGAAGAAAGGACTATTATCATTTCATTTATGGATAAGAAAACTGAGGAAAAGAGGTCAAGAAACTTGACCGGTCTCCTCAGCTTCCCACTGCTTCAAACCCAGAGTTTGAGTCTGGTTCCTGAACTCAGCTCCCAGCCACTGTGGTCTCTGGAGCTGGAGGTTTCCGAGGTGTAGAAAGCAGAAAGCAGGAAGCAGGAAGCAGGTGTAGAGTGGAAGGTGGAGAGGGAGGTGTGCAAGGAGATGGTGAGGCCAGCAGGGGCCAGACCACGTAGGGTGTAGAGGCCAGGATAAAACTTTGGGAATGGGTACTTTTTTTCACATCAAACTTTATTGAGGTATAACTTACATATAATAAAACATCTATTTTAAGTGTGGTCTGCTGGGTTTTGGTAGATGTACACATCTTTGTAAATCCACCATAGTCCAGATGTACAACATCCTCCCACCCTCAGAAGTTCCCTCATTCCTCTGTGGCCAGTCCTCCCTCCACTGGGCCCCAGGCAACTACTGATCTGCTGTTTCTGTAGATTCAGTGTCCCTTTTTTAGAATTCACGTAAATGGAATGCCATGGAGTGAACACTTTGTGTTTGACTTCCTTCACCAGGCATAATGTTTTGGAAATCGAGGTGGTACAGGTATCAGTAGGTCACTCTTTGCTGCGCGGTTCCATCAAATTGATATACCATTATTTGAGCTATAGGTACGTCTGTCGATGAGCATTTCGTTTCTCTCCAGTTTGGGGCTATTGTGAATAAAGCTGCTGTGAATATTCACGTATACAAGTCTATATGTGGATGTATGTTTATTTCTCTTGCTGAAATGATAGAAATGATGGGTCGAAGTGTATAAGTAACTACATAAGAAAGTGCCAAATTATTTACCAAAACGTTTGCTATCATTTTATGTTCCCAGTTGTTCCTTGTTCTCAATTCAGTGTTGCCATCCTCTTAAAGTTTAGCCATTTTCATGGATGTGAGATGGTAACTCACTGAAACTTTAATTTACATTTCCCCAATGACCATGGTGTTGAGTATCTTTTCAAATGTGCTTATTTTACTGGCCATTTGTATATCTTCTTTTGTGAAGTGTCTGTTCAAATCTTTTGCCCTTACAATATGGATTATTTATCTTATCAAGTTTTAAGAATTCTTTACATATTCAGGATGCGAGTTCTTTGCCATATATACATATATATGTACATATATACATATACATACACATACATATATATATATATATGTATGTGTATGTATATGTTGCAAATTTGTTCTCACAGTCTATGGCTTGCCTTTTAATTTTCTTACCAGTATCTTAAGCAGGGGACACTTTTAATTTTGATGAAGTCCAGTTTGTCAGTGTTTTTTCCTTTATGGCGTGAGTAGAGGTAAAGGGTCGTAGTTTTCCACATAAATATGCTGCCATTCTAGCACCATGTTTTGAAGACCATCCTCTCCCCATTGTGTCACCTTAAGATCTTTGTTAAAAATCAATTGAGATGGGAATGCAAGCTGGTGCAGCCACTCTGGAAAACAGTATGGAGGTTCCTCAAAAAACTAAAAATAGAACTACCCTATGACCCAGCAATTGCACTACTAGGCATTTATCCACGGGATGCAGGTGTGCTGTTTCAAAGGGACACATGCACCCCAGTGTTTACAGCAGCACTATCGACAAGAGCCAAAGTATGGAAAGAGCCCAAATGTCCATCGATGGATGAATGGATAAAGATGATGTGGTTTATGTATACAATGGAGTATCTCTCGGCAATCAAAAAGAATGAAATCTTGCCATTGGCAACTACGTGGATGGAACGGGAGGGTATTATGCTAAGTGAAATTAGTCAGAGAAAGACAAATATCATATGACTTCACTCATGAAGACTTTAAGAGACAAAACAGATGAACATAAGTGAAGGGAATAAAAATAATATAAAAACAGGGATGGGGACAAAGCATAAGAGACTCTTAAATATGGAGAACAGAGGGTTACTGGAGGGGTTGTGGGAGGGGGGATGGGCTAAATGGGGGAGGGGCATTAAGGAATCTACTCCTGAAGTCATTGTTGCACTATATGCTAACTAATTTGGATGTAAATTAAAAAAATAAAATAAAATTAATTTAAAAAAATCAATTAAGGGGCACCTGGGTGGCTAAGTTGACCATCGGTTCTTGATTTCAGCTCAGGTCATGATCTCATGGTTGTGAGATCGAGCCCCACCTCGGGCTGGGTGCTGACAGCAAAGAGCCCACTTGGGATTCTCTCGCTCTTTGTCTCTCTCTCTCTCTCTGTCTGACCCTCCCCTGCTCTCTCGCTCGCTTGCTGTCTCTCAAAATAAATAAATATTAAAAAAAAAATCAACTGACAGTTTTTTCGTGGGTGTATTTTCAGGAATTTTCTATGTTGTTCATTGATCCTATACTAATATCCCACAGACCTGATTATTAGAGCTTTATAATAATTCTTGAGATCAAGTAGTGTAAGTTGTCCAACTTGTCTTCTCTCTTTTTTATTTGAGAGAGAGAGTGAGCGAGCATGAATGGGGAAGAGGGGCAGAGGGAGAGAGAGAGAAAGAGAGAATCTTAAGCAGGCTCCATGCTCAGTGCAGAGCTTGATGTGGAGCCCAATCCCACGACCCTGGGATCATGACCTGAGCTGAAATCAAGAGTCGGATGCTCAACCAACTGAGCCACCCGGGCGCCCAGCTTCTTCTCTTTTCCAAGTCATTTTGGCTCTTCAAGATATTAAGCAGTTCTATATAAATTTTAGAATTAGCTTGTCAGTTTTTCCAGATGGCTCTCTGAGATTTTGATTGGGATTGTATTGAAGCTTTAGATCTATTTTGGGGAGAATTGATATTTTAACAATATAGAAAATAGTATATTTCTACATTTATTTAGTTCTCGGTTGTTAACCATAAAAGTAAAAATGCCATTTATTTTGCCAGCAAAAATGCGTTTGTGTATAGCAGAGAATTGCAATCTGGGACAAGCAAGCCACAGGCAAGTGTACACAAGGAAGGGGAGGAATAGAGCAAAGCAGAGGACCGCCGTTTTATAGAGGAGAGGGGGGTTGGAGTAAACTGGGGGTTGTAAGTATACTGGCTTATCATTGGCTGGGCTGTTGCTGCAGGAGAATGAAATCTTCCTGCTAGGGTAGTAAAGCAGTAAGGCTGGGCACGGTTTGTCTTCTCCTAAGAGATGTGCAATTGACGAGGAGTGGGGCGGGGTCAGCGAGGGCTCCCCCTGCTGGCCTCCCGACTGCCTTCTCATTACTGATCCTCACATCCCCTTTTGATTAAAATCTCTCTTTGCAGGCGTCACTAATCAAGAGGCAGGTTCTCCACATTTGCTGGTTTTGCCCCTTAGTACCAGGGAAGACTTTTCCTGATCGTCATGTCCTATGTGAGAAGGAAACTGCACAGCATTTCACTTAAGGCCACATTTGAGTAACAAAGAAGGTTAGGACAGAGAACTCAAAGGTACTTCCCATCTGTCTTCCATATATATTTTTTTTAGTAAAAAATTTGTTTAAGTTTATTTATTTATTTTGAGAGAGAGTTAGAGCAGAGGAGGGGCAGAGAGACAGGGAGAGAGAGAGAATCCCAAGCGGGCTTCACACCATCAGCACGGAGCCTGATGTGGGGCTCAAACTCATGAACTGTGAGCTCATGACCTACCTGAGCCTTACACAACTGAGCCACCCAGGCGCCCCCATATTTTTCTAAGTTTTTTTTTTTTTTTAATGTTTATTTATTTTTGAGAGAGAGACAGAGTGCAAGCAGGGGAGGAGTAGAGAGAGAGGGAGACACAGAATCCAAAACAGGCTCCAGGCTCCAAGGTGTGAGCATGGAGCCCGAAGTGGGGGCTCGAACTCATGAACCGCGAGATCATGACCTGAGCCGAAGTTGGACACCCAACAGACTGAGCCACCCAGGCGCCCCCACATCTTCTTTATCCATTCATCCATCAATGGACATTTGGGCTCTTTCCATACTTTGGCTATTGGTGATAGCACTGCTCTAAACATTGGGGTGCATGTGTCCCTTCGAAACAGCATACCTGTATCCCTTGGGTAAATACCTAGTAGTGCAATTGCTGGGTCATAGGGTAGTTCTATTTTTAATTTTTTGAGGAACCTCCAGACTGTTTTTCCAGAGTTGGCTGCACCAGCTTGCATTGCCACCAACAATGCAAAAGAGATCCTCTTTCTCCACATCCTCGCATCCTTGCCAACATCTGTTGTTGCCTGAGTTGTTAATGTTAGCCATTCTGACAGGTGTGAGGTGGTATCATCTCATTGTGGTTTTGATTTCTATTTTCCTGATGACGAGTGATGATAAGCATTTTTTCATGTGTCGCTTGGCCATCTGGATGTCTTCCTTGGAGAAGTGTCTATTCATGTCTTTTGCCCATTTCTTCACTGGATTGTTTTTTGGGTGCTGAGTTTGACAAGTTCTTTCTAGATTTTGGATACTAACCCTTTATCTGATACGTCGTTTGCAAATGTCTTCTCCCATTGTGTCGGTTGCCTTTTAATTTTGCTGATTGTTTCCTTTGCTGTGCAGAAGCTTTTTATTTTGATGAGGTCCCAATAGTTCATTTTTGGTTCTGTTTCCCTTGCTTCCAGAGACGTGTTGAGTAAGTTGCTGTGGCCAAAATCAAAGAAGTTTTTGCCTGCTTTCTCCTTGAGGATTTTGATGGTTTCCTGTCTTACATTTAGGCCTTTCATCCATTTTGAGTTTATTTTTGTGTCTGGTGTAAGAAAGTGGTCCAGGTTCATTCTTCTGCATGTTGCTGTCCAGTTTTCCCAGCACCACTTGCTGAAGAGACTGTCCTTATTCTATTGGATATTCTTTACTGCTTTGTCAAAGATTAGTTGGCCATATGTTTGTGAGTCCATTTCTGGGTTCTCTATTCTGTTCCATTGATCTGAGTGTCTGTTTTTGTGCCAAAAATGTTTATTTATTTTTGAGAGAAAGAGAGAGAGACAGAGTGAGAGTGGGGGATGGGCAGAGAGAGAGAAAGAGGGAGACACAATCTGAACCAGGCTTCAGGCTCTGAGCTGTCAGCACAGAGCCCAGTGCGGGGCTCGAATTCCCAAACCGCAAGATCATGACCTGAGCCGAAGTCGGATGCTTAACTGACTGAGCCACCCAGGTGACCCCACCCCCCACTTTTTTTTAGTGTTTATTTTGAGAGAGAGCAAGTGCGCGTGCACATCCCAACACAGAGCTCAATCCCACGAACTGTGAGATCGTGACCTGAGCCGAAATCAAGAGTCTGACGCTTAACCGACTGAGACCCCCAGATGCCCCTGGAGGTCTCCACCTAGACCTTCATGAAGGCAGAGGAGCACACTGAGGAACTAACCAGGTGCATTTGAGAAGGTGCAGTGACGGTATAAACATGAAGCGATAGCTGATGAATTTTGTGCAAAACAGCAAAACTTCAAAGATGGTTTAAAACAGAATTGTTATCTCAAAAGAATTGTTTGGAACCAAACGTGTTACAGATCAGATAGTATAGCCTATAGGGTTACAAATTCAGAGACGTGAATTTGTTTTTTTAATTTTTTTTTTCAACATTTTTTATTTATTTTTGGGACAGAGAGAGACAGAGCATGAACGGGGGAGGGGCAGAGAGAGAGGGAGACACGGAATCAGAAACAGGCTCCAGGCTCCGAGCCATCAGCCCCGAGCCTGACGCGGGGCTCGAACTCACGGACCGCGAGATCGTGACCTGGCTGAAGTCGGACGCTTAACCGACTGCGCCACCCAGGCGCCCCAGAGACGTGAATTTGAATAAGAATCCAAAGTCAGTTAATATTTCAGTTGAAAGAAGACTTCTGTGAATTCTGAACCTTCTAGCCCTTCAGAAAAAGCAAGTGAAAAATTAATTTCTCATGGGATCACGATGAGGTTGTTTCTGAAGGGCCATAATCATAGAAGTTTCCCCCTTTCCCAAGGGCTCGGGAAATGCAGACAAGGGCATTGTCTTTCCATGAAAAAGAGATAAGAAACAACAGTGAGAAAAAGGTACAGAGGCCTAGTCTGGACGTCTTAGGAAAGGTGTCTCTTCAGATGCCGTCTGCCTCAGTTTGGGGGGGTCTTTATTCCAGGTGACCAGATGTGCAGGGCTAGGCAGGCTCTGGTGCTTTCTTTAGATGTATCACGTGAATCCAAGAGTCTCTTCCGAAGACTTTGGTGAACAAAGGGTGGTTACAGGACCTGATAAGGGCCTTTTCAGAGAAGTTAGAGTCTAAAATGTTCAGGTTACAAGGTGTGATGCTCCAGGTCATTGTCTCCTGGGAATGCACGGTGAAGAGATTATCAAAGCGTGGTTACTTCTTTTTTTTTTTTTTTTTAAGATTTTTTTCATTTTTGTTTAAGTAATTTCTACACCCAGTGTGGGGCTCCAACTCATAACCCCGAGATCAAGAGTCACATGCTCTACTAACTGAACCAGCCAGGCTCCCCAAAGCATGGTTGCTTTTATTAGAAGCAATTATAGCTTTACAATATTGAAATACATCTTCTTTTTTCAACTGTCAGTCAAAGGAGGGAGAAGCCAAGTGCACTGGATGTCTTATGACTACCTCAAAGGCTAAAAATTTGTGAGTTTCCAAGGGAGTGAATCTGAGGTTTAGAAGGACTAATGGCAATGCTTTTAGCCAAGGTACTTGGAGGGTCCCTACCAACTGTGCTAGTTGAATTTCAATGCCACAGTTAGTACATCCAGCCAACTCTGAGGATTGAAGGTGGGGTACAAACTGAATGTGTTGTTGGACTGGCCAGTGAAATGAGTTCCCTGATGACTGCAAAGTTCAAGAGGAGATCCCTGGGTAGGGATAATCTTTTCTAATAGAATGTAATTTTTTTTTTTAATGTTTATTTATTGTTGAGAGAGACAGAGCATGAGCAGGGGAGGAACAGAGAGAGAGGGAGACACAGAATCCGAAACAGGCTCCAGGCTCTGAGCTGTCAGCACAGAGCCCGACGCGAGGCTCGAACTCACGGACCGTGAGATCATGACCTGAGCCGAAGTCGGACGCTTAACCGACCAAGCCACCCAGGCGCCCCCAGGCGCTCCCTTTTCTAATGGAATTTTAGCCACAGAAGAAGCATTGGCCCGTCCAGAAAAGAAAGCTTTGGTCCAGTGAGAAACCATACAAACCATGACTAAAATATATATATCTATACCTGTGAGATGGGAAAGCTGTGTGAAATCCACTTGTGTGAACAGATTTCCCTGGATTATACTTTGGATTGGTGGGAAAGCAAGGTAGACGCTATGGGCACCCTTTCTTCTCTTTCTCCACAAATAGTGGTTCATGAATGCTACCATTCTGTCAGTAGACCATGATTTAATGCACGTATGGAGGGAGGTAGTGCGAACTTTAGAATTTCTGGGAAGGCTGGATTGTTATTTGGTTCAAACCAGAGTTCTCTTCTTGTTGAGCCAGTAATTACTAGATTTCCAATACTGTTTTTCATCTCTGGGGCCAATTCTTGGCTATCTCTTATCAACTTTTCCAAATCATCATTTGGGAGAACATCCTTTTGGACCATGACAAAGGTTTTGACCATTGGTTTCCTTGAAAGCAGCATTTTTTCTATGGAAAGTGTTTCTGGTTTTGTCATGGATGAAGATACAAGCTAGAGTAAGCTGCAGAGCCCAGGCTGTCGTGTTGGAGTGGCCGGAGGTCAAGGTGCCATCTCAGTGACTTCAAGAGGGTGCAGTAGTATACCCAGCACCATATTTACCATTTTCATCCTTCATCGTTTTAACATTTAAAAAAATGTTTCTTAATTTTTGAGAGAGAGACAGAGACAAAGACAAAAAGACAGAGCACGAGCAGGGGAGGGGCAGAGAGAGAGGGAGACTCAGAATCCGAAGCAGGCTCCGGACTCTGAGCTGTCAGCACGGAGCCCCTTGTGGGGCTCGAACCCACAGACCAGACTGCAAGATCACGACCTGAGCCAAAGTCAGATGCTCAACCGACTGAGCCACTGACGCCCCGTTCTTTTTTTTTTTTTTTTTTTAAGATTAAAAAAATTTTTTTAAATAATCTCTACACCCAACGTGGGGCTTGAACCTATGACCTTAAGATCAAGAGTCACATGGTCCACTGACTGAGCCAGCCAGTCCCATTTTCATCCTTTAAGAACCATTAGTAGACTATGAAACATCTGTATTGGCTAAAGGAGTTTCCCGCAAATTGTCATGGGGGTCAGAAGGTGATCTGTCAGCATTAAGCAGTCATGAGGGGTTTTGTCTGGGTCCAAATGTAGTCTTTGCTTCAAGATCAGATGCCCAAAGTTTTGAACCTGAGTTTGAGCAAATTGAAGGTTTTTTGTGGGGTTCAGGGAGACTATGTCTCTCTCTCTCTCTCTTTTTGTTTTAATTTGGAGATTGAACCACATTATTTTATTTTACTTATTTATTTTTTAAAATAATTTACATCCAAATTAGTTAGTATATAGTGCAACAATGATTTCAGGAGTGGATTTCTTAATGCCCCTTACCCAATTAGCCCATCTCTCCTCCCACAACCCCTCCAGTAACCCTCTGTTCTCCATATTTATGAGTCTCTTATGTTTTATCCCCCTCCCTGTTTTTATATTCTTTTTGTTTCCCTTCCTTTATGTTCCTCTGTTTTGTCTCTTAAAGTCTTCATGAGTGAAGTCATACGATATTTGTCTTTCTCTGACTAATTTCACTTAGCATAATACCCTCCTGTTCCATCCACGTAGTTGCCAATGGCAAGATTTCATTCTTTTTGATTGCCGAGTGATACTCCATTGTATATATAAACCACATCATCTTTATCCATTCATCCATCGATGGACATTTGGGCTCTTTCCATACTTTGGCTCTTGTCGATAGTGCTGCTGTAAACACTGGGGTGCATGTGTCCCTTTGAAATAGCACACCTGCATCCCGTGGATAAATGCTTAGTAGTGCAATTGCTGGGTCATAGGGTAGTTCTATTTTTAGTTTTTTGAGGAACCTCCATACTGTTTTCCAAAATGGCTGCGCCAGCTTGCATTCCCACTTTATGTCTCTTTAAGGCCAAAAGTTTTAACATGTGGATGCTGTCTCCTGTGAAGTGGCAGGAGGAGGGGAGCAGAGAAGCAAATCATCTACATATTGTGACAAAGTAGAGCCTGCAGAAAACTTGCTGTCATCCAAATTGGCTTTTAAGGTTTGTGAAAAGTAAGAAGTCTCTGTAGGCCTAGGGCATTACTGTCCAGGTGGATTCCTGTTCTTCCCAAGTGAAGGGAAACAGATTCTGGCTGGCTATCCTTATCGGCTGGAAAACTAAATGTACTCTTGGGTCAATTACAGTAAAATATTTGCTTTCATTGGGAATGGACGTTAGCACATGTGGGTTAGGAACAAGAGGGTGTTGAGGGATAACAGTGTTATTTATTGCTGGGAGGTTCTGGACAAACTTCCCTTCTGTGGCCATTGGGTTTTCTTACAGGTAAAATGGTATTACAGGGACTAGTGCAGGGGATGATGGGGCCCTAAGCCTCCTAACCTGTTATGGGCTTGATGCCTTCCAGGGCTTACCTATAGGTATTAATTCTGGGGAGAGGGTTTGAGGTGACCTATTTTTTTTTTTAACATTTATTTATTTATTTATTTATTTATTTATTTATTTATTTATTTATGAGAGAGAGAGAGAGAGAGAAAATGCATGAGTGCAAGAGGGGCAAAGAGAGAGGGAGACACAGAATCTGAAGCAGGCTCCAGGCTCTGAGCTGTCAGCACAGAACCCCACGCGGGGCTCGAGCTCACAAGCCGTGAGATCATGACCCAAGTCCCCCAGACACCCCTCGAGGGATCCATTGGAATCTTGAGGGGAGGTGCCTTGTGGATTCTGCCAATATCAGTTGAGGATTTTGCCCATAAACAGGGTGGCAGTGAGAGTCAGAAACAGAAAATAAAAGACAGCAAAGCGTGATTTAACTGCCCTGGTTGGCTATTTTGATTACTGTTGTAAAATCCTAGAATTATTTCCGTCCTTTGTGAGAAAAAAATTCTGGCGTGATACTTTTCTAAGACCTCAATCCAATAACTGAATAGGTTGGAAGAACTAAGGAGAAAAGGGTAGGTGTCTCTCAGAGGCCTAGACAGAGAGTGGGCTCAGAGACAGGTTTATTAGAAGTTTCTTAGAGACCCCCACTGTCTGAGCTGTTTGAGTACCTCAAGGCAGGTAGCCGGGCACCAGGATTGTAGCTGTGCTGTCCGTTAGGACAGAAACATTCATTCCTGATCTATGGAGTGGTTTCTCCAAGCTGATCACAAGAGGGAGGGCTGTGAAGAGCCTTGTAGTCCCTCAGAGCCCCACCATGGGGAATGAGGACTTTGCAAAGGCTGGCGAGAGGGCTGAGGGCACCTGGAGTGCTCTGCCGGTGTCCTGGCACTCTGCGGTGACAACAGAGACTTGAGGGGTTTGGTTTGTTCCGGGAGCTTCTTTCCCAGAGTTGAAAATTAAGAATTTTATTGGTCTTTCTTTTATGTGACTCATCTAGCATATGACTGATGTGGTCTGACAGATTAAATCTGGGGCTGACATAGTTCCATCCTGGTCCTTTTAACTAAAGGAGAAAGACCACTTTAGCCTGTTTGTAACCACAGAGTTGAGCGCTCCCTGGGTGGATCCAGTTGCTGAAGGAGGACCAGAATTTTTTTTTAAAGACAGTTTGGAGCCAATTGTAATTATGAACAGGTTCATCAGGCTTCTGTGTACAAGCCTGACTTTTATTCCAGTCTGCAGGCTTGAGAAAAGCTGTTGAGGGCCATCTGGGTGGCTCTGGCAGTTAAGAGTCCAAATTTGGCTCACCTGTCCTTGCTCTGTAGGGGTTTCTAGCTAGTGTGCTGGTATCTTGCCCACAGCTAGGGGTTTGTTTCTCTAAAATCCCTTCAGGATGTTCCCTTTTGGCTAGCTTTATCCTACATTTGGCCTGGCGCTCACCAATATATGTGGCCTAATTGATAAAAATCTGCGAGACCAGGTAGAGAAGTTTGAATAACTATGTTAAACTCTTCAGCAAACCCAGGAGAGTCTTCAGTTACTTTACTTTTTGTTTTTAATGTTTATTTATTTATTTTGAGAGAGAGAGAACGGAGGAGAGAGGGTGGGGAGGGGCAGAGAGAGAGGGAGAGAGTGAGAATCTCAAGCAGGTTCCGTGCTGTCAGCACAGAGCCTTACATGGGGCTCGAACCCACAACCCTCGGATCATGACTTGAGCTGAAATCAACAGTCGGATGCTCAACCCCCTGAGCCACCCAGGCGCCCCCAGAAGACTTAACTTTGAAGGGCCAAGTTTTAATAGGTTCAGGAGAGGAGGGAGAGGGGAGAGGTTCAAAGGAAAAGGGAAGTTTGGCAGAAAGAGGGAAAGAGCACTGGGCGTAAGTAGCTGCCGCGTCTGCAGACAAAGAGGATGGGGAAGGGGCAGGAGGCCTCAGAAGCCATTGTGACTCCCGTTAATTGTTGGTTTGCCTCAGTTAACTTAGAAACAGTATTTTTCGGCGCGCCTGGGTGGGCCCGTCAGTTAAGTGTCGGTCTCTTGATCTCGCTCAGGTCATGGTGTCCTGGCCAGTGAGTTTGAGCCTTGAGTCGGGCTCCATGCTGACAGTGTGGAGCCTGCTTGGGATTCTCTCTCTCTCCCTCTCTCTCTGCCCCTCCTCTGCTTGTGGGTGCTCTCTCTCTCTCTCTCTCTCTCTCTCTCTCTCTCTCAAAATAAATGAATAAATTTAAAAGAGAAATAGTATCTTTCTTTTCTTTTTTGTAACGTTTATTTATTTTTGAGAGAGAAGGTGTGAGCAGGAGAGGGGCAGAGGGCGGAGGGCAGTGGGGGACAGAGGATCTGAAGCAGGCTCAGCACTGACAGCAGACAGCCTGATACGGGGCTTGAACTCTGAAACCATGAGATCATGACCTGAGCTGAAGCCAGACAGTCAACTGACTGAGCCACCCCAGTGCCCAAAATAGTATTTTTCAAAGAGGCAAATTTAGAATCCCGAAAACATTTGGGAGCCTCAAGATACCATTTAAAGTAGGCATCCCAAGGGGTGCCTGGGTGGCTCAGTTGGTTGAGCGTCCGACTTCAGCTGAGGTCATGATCTTGCGGTCTGTGGGTTCGAGCCCTGTGTTGGGCTCTGTGCTGACAGCTCAGAGTCTGGAGCCTGCTTCAGATTCTGTGTCTTCCTCTCTGCCCTCCCCTGCTCATGCTCTGTCTCTTTATCTCTCAAAAATAAATAAACATTAAAAAATATATTTTTTTAAATAATAAAATAAAGTAGGCATCCCTGGGGCGCCTGGGTAGCTCAGTCGGTTAAGTGTCTGACTTCAGCTCAGGTCATGATCTCACACCCTGTGAGTTCGAGCCCCGTGTCGGCAATGCTCTGTGCTGACAGCTCAGAGCCTAGAGCCTGGTTCAGATTCTGTGTCTCCCTCTCTCTCTGCCCCTCCCCTGCTCATGCTCTGTCTCTCTCTGCCTCAAAAATTAATAAAAATAAAATAAAATAAAATAAAATAAAATAAAATAAAATAAAATAAAAATAAAGTAGGCATCCCATTCAGAGTATCTCCCTTCCCTTCCCTTCCCCTCCCTTCCCCATAATGGCCATTAAAGTTCTAAATTACTTTTGGTTAAGTCAGTCCATTTACTTATAAATGAGCGTGTGGAGAGACCATAGTTTTTATTTTTATTTATTTTTTAAATATTTTTTTTAACGTTTATTCACTTTTTGAGAGACAGAGACAGAGCACGAGCAGGGGAGGGGCAGAGAGAGAGAGGGAGACATAGAATCTGAAGCAGGCTCCGGGTATTGAGCTGTCAGCACAGAGCCTGACGTGGGGCTCGAACTCTCGAACCTGTGAGATCATGACCTGAGCTGAAGTTGGATGCCCAACCAACTGAGCCACCCAGGTGCCCCCCACCCTTATTTTATAAATTTTTTATTGTTTCTTTATTTTTGAGACAGAGAGACAGAGCATGAGGCGGGGGAAGGGCAGACACACACACACACACACACACACACACACAGGCAGAAACTGAAGCAGGCTCCAGGCTCTGAGCTATCAGCCCAGAGCCCAACTGGGGGCTCGAACTCATGAGCCATGAGATCATGACCTGAGCCAAAGTCGGATGCTTGACCAACTGAGCCACCTGAGACCATAGTTTTTAAATGTTTGTTTATTTTGAGAGAGAGAGAGAATTCCAAGCAGACTCTGCTCTGTCAGCATAGAGCCTGATGTGGGGCTCAAACTCACGAACTGTGAGATCATGAGCTGAGCCGAAATTAAGAGTTGGATCCTTAACCAGATGAGCCACCTGGGTGCCCTGAGACCATAGTTTTCAAACTTAAAACCAGTAGGGAGGACATTCTCAAAGCACTTATGATCCCTAGGATCCCATTTCTTAGAGGCTTTTCTCTAGAGCAAAGAGAATAATCCCTAAACAGCACACTTTCAGTGGGAACAGCCTGGCTCCAGAAGGAATCAGACCAAAGGCCAGCATAGTTCCAAAAGGAACAGTCTAGTCCAAGTGGGAGTCGGACTGAGGCCAAATGGGTTATTCTCAGAAAAAAACAAGGCCTTGAAACAGACACTGAACAGCATTGAGAGCTCAAACAGAGAGCAGAGCTTGGAATCCAGGAGAAAATTTCCCCTCACACTTCAGGGTGGGTAAGAAAGCACTGAGCTCAGTTGGCGCTGTGGGTACGAGTACCTGCTTGCCCAACAGCCTCAGATTTGTTGGGGGTGTTCCGGGCCTCACTTCTGATCACCAAGTAATGTTAACCTTAAAGATAAAACTGCCACTTTTTTTTTTTTTTAATATTTATTTATTTTTGAGACAGGGAGAGACAGCATGAACGGGGGAGGGTCAGAGAGAGAGGGAGACAGAATCTGAAGCAGGCTCCAGGCTCTGAGCTGTCAGCACAGAGCCTGATGCGGGGCTCAAACTCACAGACTGCGAGATCATGACCTGAGCCGGAGTCAGATGCTTAACCGACTGAGCCACCCAGGCGCCCCAAACTGCCACTTATTTTATCCGTGAAAATGGGTTTATTTGGGAATAGCAGGGAATTGCATCCCGGGGCAAGAAAGCTCTGTCAAAAGCAGAGGCAGGTCTGCAAAGCACAGGCTCTTTAGGGAGGAAAGGGGGTGAGGAGGAGGGGCTGTTGGCAACTAAAAGTCCTGAGGCAGGCAGAGGCAGGAAAGCAGTAGCCACCTGGAAGGTTCCTGGTGGGTGCGTAATTGACATGAGAGCTCCCTCTGCTGGCCGCCAGACTCCATTCTAAATAAGGTTTCGTTTTATTAATTTTCACACTGTATTGTCTATTGCTGTGTATCACGTTACCCTAAAAGATAGAGGCTTGAAACAGCAGACATTTGTTATCTAACAGCTGCTGTAGGTCAGGAATTAAAAAATGGTTTAGCTAGGTGGTTCCCGTTCAAGTTATCATGTGGTTGTGTTAGGATAGCCAGGGCTGCATCAGCTGAGGGCTGGACTGGGGCCGGAGGACCTGCTCACAAGCTAGGTGTCCCCAGCTCTCGCCCATGGGCTTTTCCATAGACTCCTCAAGTGCCTCAGCATACTAGCTAATTTCCTCCAGCCTCAGAGATCCAAGAGAGGGCAAGCAAGAGGCTGCATGACCTTTTATGACCTAACCTCTGAAGTTATCCACTGCCGTTTCTGCTTTTGTTTGTTTTCTGTTTGTTAGAAGTGAGTACCTAGGGGCTCCCGGGTGGCTCAGTTGGTTGAGTGTCTTGATTTCGGCTTAGGTCCTGATCTTGAGGTTTGTGAGTTTGAGTCCCACATTGGGTTCTGCACTGACAGTGTAGAGCCTGCTTGGGATTCTCTCTCTCTCCTTCTCTCTCTGCCACTGTCCTGCTCATGCTCTGCCTCTCTCAAAATAAATAAATAAACTTAAAAAAGAAGTGAGTAACTAAATCCAACCCATACTGAGGGAGAAGTGGATTAGGCTCTACCTTTTTTTGTTTTTAATTTTTTTTAACATTTATTTATTTTTGAGAGAGAGATGGATTATGAATGGGGGGGGGGGCGCAGAGAGAGAGGGAGACACAGAAGCCAAAGCAGGCTCCAGGCTCCGAGCTGTCAGCACAGAGCCCGACGCGGGGGTCAAACCCACAAACCGTGAGATCATGACCTGAGCCGAAGTCGGACGCTCAGCCAACTGAGCCCCCCAGGTGCTCTAGGCTCTACCTTTTGAAGGGAGTATCAAAGTATTCCATACTTTGTGATATTAATTTTGTAGATAATAATGAACATTTTACACTTTCCAGTTGTTCGTTGCCAGTACAGACATACAGTTAATTTTGACATTGTCCTTGTATTTCACAGCCTTGCTAAATATACTTCTTTATTCTAGTATCTCTATTGTAGATACCTAAGGATTTTCTTAAGCTTATTTATTTATTTTGAGAGAGACAGAGCACGAGTGAGGGAGGGGCAGAGAGAGAGGGAGAGAGAGAATCCCAAGCAGGCTGTGTGCTGTCAGTGTAGAGACTGACTCGGGGCTCAAACCCCCGAACTGTGAGATCATGACCTGAGCTGAAGTCAAGATGATTAAGCCACTGAGCCACTCAGGCGCCCTGGTATATAGTATTCTTAACTTGTTTTGTCTTTGGTTTTCTTGTCAGGGTAATAGTGGCCTTACAAAATGACTTAGGGACGTGTTCCTTTCTCTTCTATTTTTAGAAAGGGCTTTTGTAGATTTGGTATTATTTCTACCTTAAGTGTTTGATGTAATTTACCAGTGAAACCATCTGGGCTTAGAGTTACTTTTTTGGGAAAGTTTCTTACTGTAAATTTAATTTCTTTAATAGATACAGGGCTATTCAAATTTTCTGTTTCTTCTTGAATTCATTTTGATAATTTGTTTCATTCAGGTAATTTGCCCATTTATCTAAGTTAAACATGGCATTTTTTTTCCACACAAGGCCAAATGGTAAATATTTTAGGCTTTTCAGGTCATGTGGTCTCTGTTGCAGCTACTCAACTATGTTGTGGTAGCACAAAACAGCCATAGACAATACATAAACAAGCTAGTATAGCTATATTCTCATAAAACTTCAGTTATAGTAACATGTGGTAGACCAGATCTGGTCTATCGGTTATAGTTTGTTGACCCTTGACCTAAGTTGTTGAATTTATTGTCATAAATTGTTCAGAACACTGTCATTTTAATCTTTTTAATGGTCTGTAAGATCTGTAGTGATGTCCACTTTTTCATTCATGACGTTGGTAGTTTTTGTCTTTTCCTTTCTTGATCAGTTGAGTAAGAGTATCAATTTTATTGAGATTTTCAAAGGAACAGCTTTTAGTTTCAACATTTTCCTCTATTTTCTATTATTTTCTGTTCTTATTAGTATTGTATTTTACTTACTTTGGGTTTAATTTTCCTCTTTTTTATTGCTATTACTACTACTACTACTACTACTACTACTACTACTACATTATTTGTTTTGTTTTAAGTAAGCTTCACACCCAGTGTGGAGCCCAAAAAGGGGCTTGAACTCACAACCCTGAGATCAAGACCTGAGCTGAGATCAAGAGTCTGACGTTTAACTGACTGAGCCACCCAGGTGCCCCAATTTTCCCCTCTTTTTCTAGCTTCTTAAGTGGAAGCTTAGGTCATTGATTTGACCTTCTTATTTAAACTTTCAAAGGTAAATATTTCCTTCCAAGCACTGCTTTAACTGCATCTCACATATTTTGATATGTTATGTTTACATTTTCATTCAGCTCAAAATACGTTCTAATTTTCATTTGGATTTCTACCTTAGCCTGTAGGTTATTTAGAAATATGCTTTTAAGCTTCCAAATATTTGGGAGTTTTTCTAGATATATTTTTGTTATTGATTTCTAATTTAATTCCATTGTGGTTGGTAAACATATTCTGTGTGCTTTCATTCCTTATGAATCTGCTGAATCTTGGATTATGTCCCAGCATATGGTCTACCCTGGTAAAAAAAAAAAAAAAAAAAAAAAAAAAAAAAATTTAGCTTTTACTAATGGAAAATTTCAAATGTCCATACATGTAGACAGGATATAATGGTCCCCACATATTCATCACCCAACTTCAACAATTACCAACTCATGACAGTTTTGTTTCACCTAAACTTTTTATGTTATTTTGAAGCAAATCTCAAATATGTCATTCACTCCGTAAATATTTTTTAAATCTTTTTGTAGAAAGAAAACTTTTTTTTTTTAAGTTTTTATTTATTTTGAGAAAGGGCATGCAAGCAGGGGAGGGGCAGAGAGAGGGAGAGAAGAATCGCAAACAGGCTTCGTGCTGTCAGCACAGAGCCCAACGTGGGGCTCAATCTCACGAATTGTGAGATCATGACTGGACCAAAATCAAGAGTCTGAGGCCTAACTGACCTAGCCGCCCAGGTACCCCCACATTACAAGTTTATATGGGGGCTTCCAGGTCATATTTAGGACCACAGGAACTTTACCTCCTTACTCTTACGTTTGTATCTTTTTTCTCCCATGCCAGGAATCTTGGTTCTCTGTGAGTCAGGATGACAGAACTGTTATCTTACAAGTGATAGGTGTGAGCTACTTATCTGTTGCATCCCACAATAAGCCTAGGATGGTCTTAGGGTAAAAATACCAGCTTCACTGCCAGTAACATGATTATTGAAAACAGGATGTGGGGAACCTCCATCCTGCTCCAGCAGTTCTCGGCAGCCTGGCCTGCCTCGTGCAAGGGGGGGTTTGGAGCTGGCCCTTTTCCTCCTCTTCCTCTAGTCCCCCGTGCCTTTTACTTTGTTTGTCTGATTTTCTTAATGCGGAACACCTGGGTGCTCAGTGGGTTAAGTGGCCACTGAGCCTTGATTTGGGCTCAGGTCATGGTCTTACCGTCGTGAGTTTGAGCCCCGCGTTGGGCTCTGTACAGATAGCGTGGAGCCTGCTTCGGATCCTCTGTCTCCCTCTCTCTGTCCTTACCCCACTTACACTTGCTCGCTCTCTCTCTCTCTCTCCTCTCTCTCTCAAAAATAAATAATCGTTTTGAGAAGGAAGACAGAGGATCCGAAGCAGACTCGTGCTGACGGCACAGAGCTCAATGTGGGGCTCGAACTCCCGAACCAGGAGATCATGACCTAAGCCAAAGTTGGATGCTTAACCAACTAGACTACCCAGGCACCCCTACTGTTTTTTTCCCTTAATTGTGGTAAAATGTATGTAATATAAAATTTAACATTGTAACCATTTTTAGGTACAATTCAGTAGCATTGAGTACATTTGCAATATTGTGCAGCCATCATCAATATCCATTTCCAGAACTTTTTAACCAACTGAAACAGAAACTCTGTCATTAAAAAAAAATTTTTTTTTTTGATGTTTATTTGTTTCTGAGACAGAGAGAGACGGAGCATGAGTGGGGGAGGGGCAGAGAGAGAGGGAGATACAGAATCAGAAGCAGGCTTCAGGCTCCAAGCGGCCCGATGCGGGACTCGAACTCATGAAATGTGAGAGATCATGACCTGAGCTGAAGTTGGACACTCAACCGACTGAGCCACCCAGGCGCCCCAGAAACGCTGTCATTTTTAAACAATTCCCACCCCTGTCTGCCAGCCCCTGACAACCACCATTCTTTCTGTCTCTGTCTCTGTGAATTTACCTATTCCAGGTACTTCATAGACGTGGAATCCTACTACATGTGCCCTTTGGTCAGATACATTTGTAGCATGTATCAGATTTTCCTTCTTTTATTATGACTGAATATTCCCTTGTACGTATATACCACATTTGGTTTATCTTTTCTTTTGTCAGGGGACATTTGAGTTGTTTCTGCTTTTTGGCTATTGGGAATGATGTTGCTGTGAACATTGGTGCACAGATATCTGAGTCCCTGTCCTCAGTTCTTTTGCGTGTGTGTCCTAAAGTGGACTATGCCACCAGGTTTACAAGGCAAGTGTGGTGGAAGTTACATTGTCACGTTGTTCATAATCCTGTGTTGCAAAAGTTGGAAACGATGTCAGTCTTTCTGTTGCAGAGTTAGGCCAGATGCAGAACTATGTGCTCTTGTCTGTGTGTCCCGTCACCCAGGTCCTGTACCCCTAGAAGAACAGTGTTCTTGCTAGCTTCAGGCTCATGGGGATTCTGCTGTTTTATGTGTCACCTGTCCCCTGTATCATGTCCTTGAGTTTTTCTGACCTCCATTGTTGCATGGACACACCGTCTTGCCGTCCTCTCTGTTCACCATCCTTGCCTCCAGCTTCCAGGAATCTGTATGCTAATCATGAACTCCCTTTCTCTCTGATGCCCCTCTAGTTTTCCCACTGGGTTTATGGGGGGGCGGGGTCTCACCTTGGGCACGTGTGTGCTCAGATCCGCACATCTCTTGCTCTAAGGCTGTGTGGCCCCCATGCCTCTTCCACCTCTCGCGCCCCCAGCTTCCCTTACTTCCGAGGCGCAAGGGTCATTGTCTGTTGGGGAGAGAGGTTTGAGTCAGAGCAGACCCAGGGTTACAGCATTGTGGTTTTGCCCTTATTGTATCTGACAGACTTTACTCTCCAGATCTGCATGTTTGGGTCCTGGCCCATTGGAGGGACTAGGCTAAGCGAGGCTACATGGGACAGTGTGGCTGCTGAGGGACTGGAGCCTGTGTTGGCCTCCAGGTGACCTGGAGCTTCTGGAAGTCCTTTCTGCCTCCTAGCCAAGAGCTGGCTTTTCCCTTCAGTCCTCAGTGAGCCTCTTTTCAAGTGCAGATGCCTCCAGCCAAGTTTCTTTCATTAGGGCATCTAGGCCCCTGACACCTTGCTGTTAGTTTATTCAGTTTATTTTGGAGCTGGGTGGCAAAGGGTGAGGAAAGGGGAGAGGGAGGCTTGGAGCCTCTGGTTTCTGGGGAGAGGCCTGCCGGACTCTGGCCCCTCGTAGGCACTGCCACCAGAGCTCGCTGTGGTCCCTGCCTGTGTCTAGAGCCTGCTCTGGCCCCCGGGGCCTCACTCCCAGGACCCCCTCGCAGGATTGTCACACGGCAGTTGTGACTGAGCTGAGTGAAATTTCATTCTGTGGGTTAGAATCCCGGAGAGCTTGCATTTTGTCTGGCTCTACAGGTCTGTGTCATGGTAGGGGGCTCCGAGGAGCACGGAGACCGCTGAGAAAGGATGTAGGCCCTTTGTGAGGGTCTCAGAGGAAGCTGAGACCGGGTGAGTTAGTCCTTGATGGGAGGCCGGGGAGCCAGAGAGGAGATGGGTTATAGAGCCACAGCATGTAGGACACCTCGTACAGGCTCAGGGACCAATAAATGGACCAGTGGAACGGAGTCGAGAATCTAGAACGGCCTCAGATGTGTGGGAACTTGCTTTATGTCCGAGGTGGCGCCACAGAGCAGTGGGCGGGGAAGCAGCCACCACACAAGCGGTGCTGGGACAGTTGGAGGTCAGGACGGAAGAAAAGTGAACTGGAGCGTACGGCCCCATAACGGACTGTTACAGTCATAAGAGGCCAACCCCTTAGAGCCACAGAGCTCCGACTGGATGTGCCGTGCTCCCGTGCCTGGAAGGTGTGCGTGGACACATAGGTAGAAAAACCACACCCGAGGTAGCGACGGCCAGAAGAGTGAGGGGAGGCCCTGACCCCGTCCTGATGGGGTAGCGCTCGCATGGTTCTGTCTCCAGTTTAGGTGTGTGTTCGGTGTCTTCTGTATTTGTATCACACTTCACCGTAAAAAAGACTTTTCGGAGGGGGCCCCGACACACTGGGGGAAATGTTGGAAGCCTGTCCGTCCCGGGGCCAGGCACGCACGGCTGCCATGAGATCCAGGCTGGCCGCACAGTGGTGGGAGGGCGTCCCGCCGGGGTGACGAGCAGGGCTGCCGAGTGCTGGGGTGGAAACCTGTGCAGGCCCTGAGTCCAGGGCGTCTGGGCTGTGTGTCTGAGCCCTGGCCTTCCATGGGGCTGTCGGGACCATGGGGGTGCTTCATGCAGAGGTGAGGGGGTTGAGGTTAGCGTTTTCAGTGCCCTGGGGCTGCAGTGTGGAGACTGGCTGGAGCTCCAGCTGGGAGCAGAGCAGCACCTGTGAAAGATACAGACCCAGTGGGAGTCAGGGCCCAGGGGTAGCTCCGGCCTTGCCTCTCGGGGCCTCCTCTCCCCTCCCTGGCAAGAGGGTCCAGCCACGCCGTGGGCCATCCCGTGGGCCTCCCCACTCCTGCTGTTGCCTGCTTCCTAGTTCTCAAACTCACCAGATGTCTTCCCTCTGGGCCTTTATGCTGACCCTTCACTCAGACTGGTTGCTCCTTCCTGCCCATGGGATGGCACCTTGTAAATGGTCATCTAGCGCCCTTCCCTTGAATGCCAGCCTGGAGAGGCAGGAGCTGGACTGCTGCTTGTGGAAGAAACGAGTGAATGAGCAGGGAATGTGGGCTTTCTGGAGCCCAGGTCTGCCTTGGTAGCCGTTGTGGTGGCAGGGTTGTTGAGCCATGGTGGGGTTGGCTAGTGCCAGGGATGTAACCAGAGCAGGCACTCCCATCCTGGGGTTCTCCTGGGTGGTGGAGGCTGGTACCAGGGGAGGCTGAGGGACCGGAGGAGGTCCCAGGCCCCAGGCAGTAGCACAGGCAGAACTGGAGTTAGGTCCACCAAGGGGCTGCCCGTAATGGGTCCCTGAGACTGTGGTGGGAGACAGGCAGAAGGACAGAGGAACAGGCCTATGCCACTCTGAGAGATTAGGACATGGAGGAAGGACGTTTTGAGAGTAGGAGGCCGTTAACCCCATTCCTGTGTTGGCTTTGAGAGACTTCAAAGCCTAGAATGACAGGTGACCGTGGCACAGTGTGGATGTGGCTCCCCCCCTGAGAATCCTCTGGTGCCCTGGGCCAAGTGAGGATGATGATCCCCCCAGCCTCACAGAGCAGGTCTCTGAAAGTCATCCTGATGCTGTGACAGGTGAGAGTTATGTGGCGGCCGATCCCTCCCATTCTGTTGGAATGATCCTGGGGGTTCCCCACTGCCAATGGGGCCAGGTGTTCAGGGAGCCATGTGTGCCCTTGACCCTTGAGCATGCGCTTCCTGAAGCTTCAGGGAGATGGACATCGATTGAGCATTTGAGCCCACAGCCCAGTGTCCCAGTTGGCCAGCTCTCCTGGGAATGTCCTGTACAGCCATGCCCCTGGAGCAGGTTCAGTGTGGGACCCGGGCACGCTTCCTCTAGGGCAGTGCCTGCAGTGGGGTGGCTGTTGGAGGATGTGGGTACCATTCCGGGACAGCCACAGGTCCCCTGTGCCTTCCCCAGCACGGGTCTCAGCTCTTGAGGGAGTGTCTCCCTGGTGGCTGATGGCCTGGCGGGCGGGGCGGGGCACCTTCTGTGGATGACATGAGGGGGTCTCGGAAGGTCTTTGGCCCATTCGCTGTTTGGCGGAAGGTTCCCTTTTGCTTTTTAGTAGTTCTTCTATCGATTGCTGGTTATGTATTGCCAACACCACTTCCTTCTCCAGGCCATCCTCTTTTCACTCTTTTTATTTTTAAACATTATTTGGAGATCACTGCAGGTTTACATTCAGTTGTAAGAAGCAGTTCAGAGAGACAGTCCCCTGAAGACGTCTGGGACACTAGCATCCACACTGATTTTTCCAGTTTTATGTGCACCTGGATGTGTGTGCACACACGTGTGTGTTTCCTTCTGCGCATTCTTGTCACACGTGTGGGTTTTTGTCACCACCAGAATCAAGGTGCAGAGCAGCTCCATAACAAGGACCCTGTGCTGCCTGGGTAGCCATGGCCATCTTCTCCCTCAGCCCCCACCCCACACCCTAGGATCTGACCACATCGAGGATATTTTATCACTGGGATCACATGGGGTGTAACTGTTAGGTGCCCAGTGCCCTTGAGACCACCCAGGCTGTGTGCATCCATAGTTGGACCCTTTCATTGCTGAAGAGTGTCCCATGATGTGGGTAGACCAGAGTTCCGTTAACCATTCACCCATTGAAGGGCTGGGGTGTTTCCAGTTTGGGGCTATTACTAATAAAGTTGCTATGAAGTTCGTGTTCGGGTGTTTGTGTAAACTTGGATGTCATTTCTCTAGGACAAATGCCCAAGAGTGCCCCTCCTGGGTCCTATGGTAAACACACATTTACTTTTTGTAAGAAACTGCCGAACTGTTTTCCAGAGTGGCTGTGCCATTTTACCTGCCCATCGGCAGTGTGTGAGACCCATTTTCTTTAAACCCTTGCCATTCAGATAGACGTGCGGCGATATCTCACTGTGGTTTTAATTTGCATTTTCCTGATGGCTGATGCTGTTGAAGATCTTCTCATGGGCTTTTTTGCCATATGTATATCCCCTTCAGTGAAACGTCTGTTCGTACCTTTTGCCCACTTTGTTTCTTTTTTTAAAAAAAAATGTTTTAATTTTATTTTAGAAAGTGCAAAGGGGAGAGAGGGGCAGAGGAGAGTTGGGGGAAGGGGAGGGGAGGGGGAGGGGAGAGGAGAGGAGACAGGGGAGGAGAGGAAAGGAGAGGAGAGGAGAGGAGAGGAGAGGACAGGAGAGGATCTCATCTCATCTCAAACTGAGTACGGAGCCTGACAAGGGGCCCCATCCCATGACCCTGGGATCACAACCTGAGCTGAAATCAAGAGTCAGACACTCAACTGAGTCACCCAGACGCCCTGATACAATTATTTTTTACATGACTCTTGTATTTACCAATATTCTTCTGTTTTAATTAATTTCAGTAGTTTTCCTAGAGGATCTTTCAGGGCATCTGGGTGGCTCAGTCTGTTGAGCATCTGTCTCTTGATTTCAGCTCAGGTTCGTGATCTCACATCGGACTCTGCACTGACAGTATGGATGGAGCCTGCTTGGGATTCTCTCTCTCCCCCTCTCTCTCTGCCCTTCCCCCTGCTCATGCATGCTCTGGTTCTCTCTCTAAATAAACATTAAAAGAAGAAAAAGACCTTTCAGGTTTTTATCCTACACAATGCCATTTGCACACAATGAGTTTTTTCCACCCTTCCTATCCTTATTCCATTTCTTTCTTTTTCGTGCCCAGGTGCACTAGCTAGAAGTTTAGTACAAATATGACTCGAAGTAGCGATACAAACGTCTTTGTCTCATCCAGCAGGTTTGTTGTTTTTCAACTAGGTTGGGATGGACAGGACCCAGAGGCAGGAGAGAGCTGATGTTGGAAGACGGGTCCTAGAGAGGTCCACGGGGCATGGGTCCGGGTCTTTGCTGTGGGGTGAAGCACTGTGGCGGGGGGCCAGCGGCAGGCGGATTGTTGGGCCAGGTGGACATCTCTGTCTAAAGGCTTCTGTCTCGGGGCGCCTGGGTGGCGCAGTCGGTTAAGCGTCCGACTTCAGCCAGGTCACGATCTCGCGGTCCGTGAGTTCGAGCCCCGCGTCGGGCTCTGGGCTGATGGCTCGGAGCCTGGAGCCTGTTTCCGATTCTGTGTCTCCCTCTCTCTCTGCCCCTCCCCCGTTCATGCTCTGTCTCTCTCTGTCCCAAAAATAAATAAAAACGTTGAAAAAAAAAATTTAAAAAAAAAAAAAAAAAAAAAAAAAAAATAAAGGCTTCTGTCTTCTCATGAAACGTGTCAGCAGCTGAGCATGAAAATATGGGAGAAGAGGCAAGGGAAGCTGTGAGATTTCTGGAAGAAGTAGTGCCATGGAGTGTGTGGGGCTCCCAATTGGGTGGACGCTGGCCCCCTGGACGGTGACACAGTTCATCCAAGACAGAACAAAGGAGACAGAAGTTTATTGAACACACTGCAGCAGGCAGGACAGCAAAGCGGAGACGGTCTGTCAGGAGTGGGGGGGGGGTATGACTTAGCTGTAGCTAAGTCAGGGAGTGAGGAGGTATGGAAACTATAGAATTTTCTTTTGGTAACTGCCGGGCTGTCAGTAACCCACTGTGGTCAGCTAGGACCTGTGGCTGTTTTGAGGTGGGTCGTGAGGGGCCTGTTCGTACTCAGCCCCGTGGGTGGTCGCCATGAGTGCCCTTACTTACTCAGGCTTCCATTGCTCAAGCCTGCTGCCTAAAAGCAGCCTCCACAGAGTGGGCCCTGCGCTTGTCTGATGTGTGGCCTTTAGTCCCTGGCTCTGCTGGTTCGTTCGGAGCTGGGGCAGTGGTGCTGGACAGGCCGGGCTTCCCATCTGGGCGCTGCAAGTCAGGAGGGCCACAGAGTGTGTGATGGCTGAGTACGGCCTGAAGCTGCAGATGAGGACGTGGGGGCTCTGCAGTGCTAGGGTCAGCAGGACTGAGCTGGGGCAGGTGCTGGTCTGAGAAGGGGGTGTTGAGCTGAAATGCCAGAGTGGGGGTCAGGGGACAGTTACTGGTGGTGACAGGGTCGAGGGCATAATTGGGGCAGAGGGCGAGGCCTTTGGCAGGAAGAAGAGGTCGAGACTGAGGGGCAGGGCGTTGAAGATGGTCACGGGAATATTGAGACCACCAGGAATTCAGGCCTGGCGCGGCGGTGGGGCGATGCCCACAGCAAGGGCTGGTGTGGGTGGTAGGCACAGCTGATGGCTCACGTCAGCTGGGACTCTTATGGAGAGGAGGGGGGAGGGGGCTGCAGGCCACAGCGAGACATGGGGCGGGGTGGGGGGTGGCTGAGGTGGGGAGAGAAGGCTGGCGGGAAGGGAGCAGGGTGGAGGGGACCTGGGACTCCCAAGGGAGAGTGAAGGCCCAGAAACAGGGCCGAGGTCATTGGTGGCGAGGGTTTCAGAACTGGGGGATTGAGAACAGGGTCAGAAGCCCCCTCCTCGATGCTGCTCCCCTCATCCAGCCTATCTCTGTGTTCCCTTCCATCTCAGCCGAGGTCTGAGGAGGTGGAGCCCCCACCGTGTCCTTGCCAGTTCTCCGAGGGGTCTTCTGCTGGGCTGGCAGTGGTGTCCTCACCTTTGTCTTCTGAGCAGTGGCGGGTGTATCCACAGGGAAGTATCTCGAACAGAGTGTTTGGTCTACAGCCTTTTATGCTCTCTAGAGGCCTCAGGTGTGTCCTTGGCCTCTGTGGTCCAGCCATGTGTGCTGTCCAAGCTCATATCCTACTGTTAATTATTAGGGAGGCGACTGTCTGACTGGATGTTTCTGATGGGATCTGTGTCCTTTGTCCCGTCAACTGCCTTGGACTTGGCCCTGCCATTTGACTTGAGGACCACTTTGTCATGTTTATTGTAAATATTTTGGCCAGCTGACCATGTGTTTTCTGGTTTTGTAGTTGTTGTTTTTTTTTTAAGTTTATTTATTTTGAGAGAGAGAGTGTGCGAGAGCAGGGGAGGGGCAGAGAGAGAGAGAGAATCCCAAGCAGGCTCTGTGCTGTCAGCATAGACCTCGACTCAGGGCTCGAACTCACCGACTGTGAGATCATGACCTGAGCGGAAGTCAAGAGTCAGACGCTTGACCGACTGAGCCCCCCAAGGGCCCCTGTAAGGTTTTGCTTTGATTTGCTTTGTTTTCCTGTGCGTTTTGAACGTCTAGTGCAACTGGATTGATCAGTTTTCTTTTTTTGTTCCTGGGTTTTGTGTCCAGTTTAGAAAGGCTTTCCCCTTTGCTGGGATCACACAGATAACTCTTTCCTTCTTGTACTCCTGTGGCTTTAGTTTTCCTTAGGTCTGTGTCTCTGATGAGTCTGGAGTTGATTTTGGTGTGAGGACAGAGGTGGATCCTGCCCTCCGTGGCTGTGTGTTGAAGCAGCCTCCCCCCACCCCTGCTTAGTGCTGTGTGGCCCTCCGTGCTCCCTGTGTGGCCCCCCGTGCTCCCTGCAGTGGCCCCCCGTGCTCCCTGCAGTGGCCCCCCCATGCTCCTTGTGTGGCCCTCCGTGCTCCCTGTGTGGCCCTCCGTGCTCCCTGCAGTGGCCCCCCGTGCTCCCTGCAGTGGCCCCTCGTGCTCCCTGCAGTGGCCCCCATGCTCCCTACAGTGGCCCCCCGTGCTCCCTACAGTGGCCCCCCCGTGCTCCCTGTGTGGCCCCCCATGCTCCCTGTGTGGCCCGCCGTGCTCCCTGTGTGGCCCCTCGTGCTCCCTGCAGTGACCACCCCCGTGCTGCCTGTGTGGCCCCCCAGCAGGTGGACTCCCCCAGCCTCCACCGCCAGTCTCTTCCCCTCTCTGAACAAGGCCATGGGCGAGTGAAGCCATGGCTCCGGGCTCTTGTGGCACCATCTCTAATCCTCACCCAGATGCTGAGGGTGTGATGTGGTGAAGTAGTCAACAGGGGACTTCGGGTGCAAGCATGGCCTCAGTTTCCCTGTGTAGCAAATGGGGCCTGCTGGAGGTGCTGTGGGGGTTATGCGGCAAGGCTGCAGAGACACTCAGGCCAGCACGGGTCTGTTCCCGCTGGGCTGGGCTCTGGGTCCTGCGCCTTCAACCATAGTCTTTGGGGATGGCCCAGTGGTGCGGGCTGAGGGGCGAGGGCTGTCCTCAGGCTCCTCTTGTCTTTCCCATCTCACTCCCACACTCTTGTGCAGCTTACCTGGGCACAGAGCTGAGACCTGGAAAAAAAACCACTCAGATTCTCTCTGACATTCCAGAGAGACTTGGGGGAAAATTTGTAGACGAGGCAGGAGAAGCCTTGCTTACCTGCCCCCGCCCACCGTCCCGCACCCCCCCCCACCCTGCAATGTGGGTGTGGCGTCGTGGCCACTCGGTGGGGCTCCACTAAGCCATCCTGGCCTCGGCGGCTCAGCTAAGGGTCAACGCTTCTACTTGTGGCAGCTGTTCCTGGACTGTGGCTGGGAGGGGGCTGGGGGCCAGAAAGCTTAGGGCTGAGCCTGGAGGGGCCAGGCACTGGGCACTGTCACTCCTTGAGGGAGACCGTCCTGGCACCCGCATCCACTGCAGTGTTGTCCTGGGACTCCCCGGGTCACCTTAGGGTCACCGGGGCTCTAGAGGAGACAGTCGTCAGCCCGAGGCCCTCCCAAGGGAACATGGAGACTGCCCTTGGGCATCTAACAGCCAGGAGTGCCGCTAGAGGGGCCCACAGCACACCGGGGCTTCAGGAGGCTGGGGCCACCAGAGTTGGGGGCTGAGGACCCATGTTAGCTGCGGGGTTCTTCCTGTTGTGGCTTAGTTGGGGGGAGGGGGTGCTCTCCAGATCCTGCTCCGTGATGAATTCTCATGGATGGCCTTTAAAATGAATAAACCAGAAGACATGTATTCGGTTTGCACAGCTGATTGCTCTTGGTTTTCCGTAGGACACGGGCATCAGAATCTTTTTGTCTGTAGAGTGATGGGGTGGATGATGCCTTCTAAATCTTGCTAAACGTGGCAGTTGGGTGGTGGCTCTGGGACTGGCGCCTGTCCTCGCCTTTGAGAAGTGAACCTGGCCCCTGCCGCCCTGTGGGGCCTGTAGGTGGGCCACCTTCCTTGTGGGTGGGGCATCGTCACATCCTCTGCGGGCCCCCTCCCCTGCCTTGCTCCTTGCTGATGGTCCCTTGGGGTGGGCTGTTCAGGTCAGCTTCCCTGGAAGGCCCAGAGAGGTGACAGTCACACCTTGTGGCCAAGTGTGTGTGGGGTGGCCTGCTTCCTGGGGGTGGGGGGAGCATGAAGGGAGGGGCTGTGAGTGGCCAGGAGGGAAGGATAATCTCGCAGAAGACGGGCGCTCGCCCTGGTTTGTAGCTGGCACAGCCCTCGGAGCACTTCCAGGAGAGCCCAAGGAGACCGTGACTTTGTGCAGTCAAGCCTGGGGCAGATAGGTCAGTGTGGCCGTGGGGACCAGGGTCAGAGCCTGGGGCCTTGAGAAACTTGCGGAGAACAACTCCCTGGAGGGGCAGCCTCGCGGGGAAGGCTCCGTTGTGGCTGTCAGCACAGCCGTCCTTGCTCTCTGCTCTCAGCTGCACTGCCCTTTCTGGGAACTCTGAGTGAGCCCCCTCACCCCCTGCCAGGAATGTTGTCCCATGTGTCCCATGGCGCTGGCTGGGACAGGGCAGGGCTAGTGTTCTTCCCTGCTGGCCTGCCCCACCTGGAGCCAGCCTTGATGTGTTTGTTTCCTGTTCCTCCTCCACAGGCTGGTGGATGCCACCTGCTGTCTGCAGCCTGATCAACTGCTCTTCCAAAAGGAGGCCCTCCTGAAGACAGAGTCGCCAGGCCTGCCGTGCTCTTGGTACCCTGGCTGCTCACACAGTCTCACTCCTGGGCACTGGGGGCTGAGACCCCAGGACTCTGAGGGCACGCCCTGCCCCGGTTTCTCTGTGGCTGTGGGGCCCGCCTTCTGGCCACACCCCCCTGTTAGCACTAACTACTGACCCTGGAAGAGTGAGGGAGAGGGGAGGGGAGGCCAGGCTATGGCTGCTCCCAGGCCCCACCCAGGATCCTAAGGCCTGGAAGGTGAGGGGGCTTCTGGAACTCCCAGGGGCCTCTGCCCATTGCCCTGCCCCCGCTTTACCCTCATCCAAGTGCCAGGACGCTGCACCTCTCTTATCTAGGTAATTAGCTTCAGACCCTGGACCGAGGCTGGCCAGGTCGTGGGCTGCTTCCCACAGGCTGTGCACCCTGACCCCAAGAGGGAGGTGAGGCCCTGCCCGTTGAGTAGCTGAGGTGCCGGGGCTCTTGAGAGGCAGGCAGAAGGTGCCCTCCCACCCTGCCCTTTCTGCCCGGGCCTGGTCACGGCGTGGGGCCTCGTGACCCAGCCTTGCCAGGGGCAGAGGGCACCACTGAGCCTTGGGGAGGGGATGCCCCCAAGGGTGCCAGTCCAGCCCGCTGCCCCACCCCTCAGGCCCAGTCTGGCCCCGGTGCTCCCCCACCTGGTGCCCCGACCAGTCCCCCGGGCAGGCGGCCCCCGCCATGGCCGAGCACCTGGAGCTGCTGGCAGAGATGCCCATGGTGGGCAGGATGAGCACACAGGAGCGGCTGAAGCACGCCCAGAAGCGGCGTGCCCAGCAGGTGAAGATGTGGGCCCAGGCTGAGAAGGAGGCCCAGGGCAAGAAGGGCCGCCAGGAGCAGCCGCGGCCATGGAAGGAGGCAGCCAGCGGCCGGCCACAGAAGCGGGTCCTTTTCCCTCCCAGCGTTGCCCTCCTGGAGGCCGCTGCCCGAAATGACCTGGAGGAAGGTGAGCATGGCTGAGCCCAAGGGAAGACCCTGTCCTCCACCTCGGTCCTGGAGAGATCTGCGGAGGGCACGGTGCTGTCCTGCGGAGGCCCCGGGGCTGGCCTGGTGTCCTCGGGCGCTTGCTCTCAGCGGTCGGCCACTTGAGGCTCACCAGTGATGGCGCAGCACACTGGGGTGCTGCTGCAGGGGTGAGGCTGATGGGATTGGGCAGGGGCATCGGGGAGCCCACAGGAGCTCGGGGCAGTGCCCAGGGCTTGGCTCAGGTGGGCTGGGAGTGGCCCATCCTCTTCGGTGCCTCTGGCCAGGGTGCTGGGCGATGACCAGGAGAGGCCTGGCCACCACCTGCTTGGGCCCTGTCTCCACCTGTGTAAAGGAGGGCGGCCACGCCCACCTCAGCAGGTTAGAGTGCGGGGCTGGGGGTCCCCGCAGGCCAGCCCTCTCGACACCTGCCTCTGCCCATCTTTGACTTCTTCCTCCCCATCAGGACCGCCCTGGCCAGTGACAGGCTCCTCGTTCCTCCCCTGCACCCTGTGTGCTCATAGCCCCTCTGCTGTCCCTGAGGGGCTCCTGAAGGCTCGTCCTGCCGTCCTCCAGGGCAGAGGCTGGGGTGCAGAGGGCAAGGAGAGGCGGGCAGTGCCTCAAGGCAGGGGCGGTAGAGGAGGGCGTGGTGGGTGTGCCGCTGGCCCAGGCTCAGGGAACTGTGGGAAGTGGGGTGCATCACCCTGCTGCCCATGGAGCATATCTGGGAGGGCCAGGCCAGTAAGAAGGTCTGGGATGACCTTGGTGACAGGCTAGGCCCCAGATGGGACCACTGAAGAGTGAGGACAGGGATCAGCTCTACTGAGGGAGACCACCTTGGAGGGGGTGGGCCTGGATGCCTGGGGCCCACACTACAGGCTGCAGCTGGGCAGGGGGCCTGTGCTCACACGGGAGCCTGAGGGCTGGGAGTGCCCTGATTCAGGAGGGGTGGGTCCTGCTAGGCGCTGGGGGCAGAGGGCTGCTGTGTTTGCCCACCTGGGGCCGACAGATACTCAGAGCCCCAACTCTTGAGCCCTCAGCCGGGACTCGGGTGTCCCTCTTGCCACCCACACCTCTGTCTTCCTCACCACTCTCTGCTCCCGGCTGCGGCACTGCAGTCCGCCCAGGTACCTGGCGCCCGGGCTGAACAGTGTTGGCCTGGCAGGACCCCTAGCCCTGCGTCCTGACCACGCTTCCCGCCCCCCTCTCACAGTCCGCCAGTTCCTCGAGAGCGGGGTCAGCCCTGACCTGGCCAACGAGGATGGCCTGACGGCGCTGCACCAGGTCAGCCACGCTGAGGGTGGGGAGGGAGAGGAGGGGGCGCTGGCCGGGGCGCTGGCCTCAGGCTGTGTGGTTCGTAGAGCTGCATCGATGACTTCCGGGACGTGGCACGGCAGCTGCTGGACGCCGGGGCTGAGGTCAACGCCCGTGACAGCGAAAGCTGGACACCCCTGCACGCCGCGGCCACCTGTGGCCACCTGCACCTGGTGGAGCTGCTCATTGCCCGGTAGGGCCCCGCCGGTGTGGCCAGAGCTGGGGAGGGGCTGCAGCCAGGCCAGGGGGCAGGGCCTTCCTCGCAGATAGTAGTTCTTCCTGAGACACGAGCCTGTTGCCCCCTCCACAGGAAGCACACTTGGCCCTTGGCCTCTTGTGTTCCCTCTCACCCTTGCTTACCCTGACCTCATGCTGGTGGAGATCAGGGCCTGGGCAGAGGCTGCAGACACTGATGCCGAGGGGACAAGCGTGTGCCCAGGGCAGTGTGGTTGTCTGCCCGGCAGGCTGTCGGCCTGGGCACGTCCTCCTGCCGAGCACTCTTAGGGGTTTGGGAACTCCTTGAGGGCAGGCCTTGACCTCTAGCTCTGGTCCTCCCTGGGGTCTGCCCAGAGAACTGCCACTCTGGGCAGAATGATGGGGGTGGCAGTGGTGAAGACGGAGGTGGGGCCTTTGACAAGGAGGGCGGAGCAGGGCGGAGCTGCTTCGGACACAGGCCTTGGTGAACAGAAAGGGGCATCCAGGAATCCCCCCATAGGGACCCCTGTAGTAGAACAGACGGTCAGGGGCCCCGGCTGTCCTCGGAGTGGTCCAGGTGCTGATGGTGGGTATGTGGGTGGGTGGCAGTCTCTCCCCTTCACACACAGATGCCACAGAGCAGGAGGGATGGCTGTGCACAGACAGCCCCTACCCCCTCCCTGCTCCTCTCCACAGTGAGCACCCACTTTTGTGTTCTGGGCTCCCTTCAGCTCCCTGTCTTTCCCTGGGGCCATGTTCCTGCCTGAGCCCCGTTCTCTGCAGCTGTCTTCTGTCATCTGGGCTCTCCTCCCTCTGTCTTTTGCTCCCCAAGGCTTCTAGAGTCCCAGCAGTGCCCCCTGGTACGTGGGCCCGTTGTGTAGGTTGACAGGGACAGATGGGTGTCAGGAACCTGGAGCTCAGACGTGGGTGGAGACTGGGGGGTGGCCTGCCTGGCGTGAGTACAGGATCCAGCACTGAGCTCCACAGCCAGATGGTCCCAGGGGCACCGGGGGCCGGGGCCTCCTCCGCATTCAACCCACACTGTCCAGGAGAGCAGCCCTAGGCCGAGGGCCTCTGCAGAGGGTGGACTGGAGGCCTCCGTGGGGGAGAAGCGTTCTGTGGCCAAAGCCCCTCTCCATTCTGCTTGCAGTGGCGCTGACCTCCTGGCCGTCAACACTGACGGGAACATGCCTTACGACCTGTGTGAGGATGAGCGGACGCTGGACTGCCTTGAGACAGCCATGGCCGACCGCGGTGAGTACGGCCCCACCTGCCTGCCAGGGTGCCCGGGTGCCAGCTCTGAGCCCCGCTGCCTTGCAGGCATTACCCAGGATGGCATCGAGGAAGCCCGGGCCTTGCCGGAGCTGCACCTGCTGGACGACATCCGAAGCCTGCTGCAGGCAGGGGCCGACATCGACGCCCCCCGGGACCATGGGGCCACGCTGGTGACGAAGGGGCCACGTGGGTTGCAGGTCGGGAGGTTGCTGCTGGAGGGGCATGGCGGGGACTCAGGGCCGGGCGGTGTGCCTGCAGCTCCACATCGCTGCTGCCAACGGGTTCAGTGAGGCGGCCACCCTGCTGCTTCAACACCGAGCCAGCCTGAGCGCCAAGGACCGGGACGGCTGGGAGCCGCTGCACGCGGCTGCCTACTGGGGCCAGGTGAGTGCCGGGGGCGGGGGCAGCCGGGCCCGGGCCGGTGGCTGCCGCCTCTGAGGCCTTCAGCAGCCCGGCCTCGCTGGCCCCTCAGGTGCACCTGGTGGAGCTGCTCGTGGCACACGGGGCCGACCTGAACGGGAGGTCTCTGACGGACGAGACACCTCTTGGTGAGCTGGGGCCGCCTCTGCCGGTTGTAGAGGGGGGGTGAGAGGGCACCGGTGACCACCCACTTCTCCCCAGACGTGTGCGGGGACGAGGAGGTGCGGACCAAGCTGCTGGAGCTGAAGCACAAGCACGATGCGCTCCTGCGCGCCCAGGGCCGCCAGCGCTCTCTGCTGCGCCGCCGCACCTCCAGCGCGGGCAGCCGGGGGTGAGCGCGCAGTCGACCCCGGTGTCCTACCCTCCGCTGGCAGACCCCCCTCCCGCCGCCCCACCCCCCACCCCACCCCTGCCCCCGCCGGCGGCGCTCAGGCGCCAGCTGGAGCTCTGGGCAGTCTGCGGGGCAAGTGACAGCCTTTCCCCCGACCCTCCCCCAGAAAGGTGGTGAGGAGGGTGAGCCTGACCCAGCGCACCAGCCTGTACCGCAGGGAGCATGCCCAGGAGGCCATCGTGTGGCAACAGCCACCACCCACCAGCCCAGAACCACCCGAGGAGGACGAAGACGGCCAGACGGATGCAGAGCTGCGACCCACGTCCAGCGAGGTGAGCCCTGCACCGTCCACCTCCAGCAGGCTGGCTGGGGGCCTAGGCCCTGCCCTCTCTGGGTGGTGACATTGGTGACTCCCTAGCCGGTGGGAGCAGTGTCCCTGTGCCCATAAACTGGGCTAGCGTGCCACAGGGGCGGCTCCTGCCCCCACTCTCATTCCTGCCCCCTGACCACCGTGCATGCTGGGGCCCAAGGCCATCAGGGAGGCCAGAGAAGGCCTTCCTGATGGCCTCTGGGCCCATGCTTCCCCAACAGGAGGAGGACCCCGAGTTGGCCAGGCCACACAACGGCCAAGTTGGAGGCACCCCAGGGCGACACCTGTACTCCAAGCGGCTGGACCGGAGTGTCTCCTACCAGCTGAGCCCCCTGGACAGCACAGCGCCCGACGCCCTGGCCCGGGCCAAGGCCCACCACACCCTGGCGGAGCTGAAGCGCCAGCGAGCTGCTGCCAAGCTGCAACGGCCCCCACCCGAGGGGCCCGAGGTCCCGGAGTCCGGCCTGCATGTGGACGCCGAGACCCCCCAGCCCGAGCGCAGCTCCAGGGCTGGTGGAGATCCGCCCCTGCTTAAGCTCACGGCACCCTCGGAGGAGGCCCCCACGGGGAAGAGGCCGTGCTGCCTGCTCATGTGAGGGGCTGACACGGAGAGCGGTGAGGGTCCCGTTGCCAGGCCCAGCCAGAGGCTGCCTCGGGACCCTGCTCCGGAGACCCCAGTGTGTGCCCGGTGCTGCTATTCAGGGGTGGCCGGTGCAGGGCCTTCCCTGTTTCCTGCATCTAGGATGCCAGCGTCTTCGCTCAGGGATGAGCCTGTGGCAGAAGCCATCCTGGGGGCTCCTGGCTGCAGTGACCTAGTTTCATCCTGTGACTCGATAAAGGGCTGTTTTGCCACCTGCCTTGTCGTGTGTGTCAGCTGGGCCGCTGTCCCGAGGGTGGGGAGCTGCCGTGTTGCTGTTCCTGGGTGTGCCTGTCCCTGTTCAGGGCTTGTAGGTGCTTGTGCTGCCTGGCCCTGCGTAGGGGTGAGGCCCACGGCCACTGGGCGAGGAGCCTGGCCTATGTTGCACCCTCCTCCCTGCCTCCCAGCCTCCTGGAGGCTCCTCTGTAACTCTTCACTTCCCTGAGAGGAGCAGGGAGCTCTGGAAGGAGATTCCTTGGCAGGGGGCGGGGGGCGGGTCACAGCTGGGGGTATCCATGCCAGAGGGGCAGGGATCCTGGCTCGGAAGGGCGGGGGGGGGGGGGGGCGGTTTCCACAAGACTCGAGCCATAACCGGAGGGGAGAATCAGTACAAGGCCAGAGTCAGAAACCTCCCTGGGGGATGAGTCCCCTGTTCCTGGCCTGTAGCCCTGATCCCGGGACCTGGCCGCCAGCCTCTGCCTGGGCTGGCAAAGGGGGCCAGTGGTTGGCCGTCCAGATTCTGAGCTGGCTGGGCACGATGTGTCAGGGTGACAGGGGCCCTTTAGGGGCCTCGAGTGGGAGGGCTGAGGGCACTTCCAGCTCATTTGTCCGTGGTGGGCAGCTTTGCATGGCCACCAGTGCTGGGTGAAATGGGCTGAGGTCACCTTCTCCTCCCCAGTGGATATTGACCCAGTCAGCCTTGTGTCTGCAGGGCCCTCCCTTTCCTGAGCATCAGTGGTTGGAGGGGTGTCCTCGGCAGGGCTGGGGCGGGCCAGTGGGTAGGCTGCTGGGTAAATTTAGTGTGTGGGGCGGTGCAGCTGCCAAGGCCCACCTGCTAACAGCTGCCACTTGGGCCTTCCTGCCAGGGGCGGGAGGGGGCCGGCTCCGCCTGGGGCTGCTGGGTCCTGGAGGGGCAGGCCTGTGCGCTGGGGGCCCGAGGTAGCACAGAGCCGAGCCAAGGGGTGCGAGGTGAGACACTGGCTGGCTGCTTGGGGATCCTGTTCTTCCCTTTCCGGCCAGCGGGAGCCGAGGAGCCCGGGCCTGGGGCCTGACCGGCTGCCCACAGCCCCTGTCAGAGGGCTGGTGCCTTGACCTTGTCAGATGTCAGCAGTTGGGGTAGCCACCCCTGGGCATGGCCTATCAGCTCCCTTCAGGGCCTGGGAAGGTGGGGCTCGGAGGGCCTATCACTGTTTGCTTCCCCTTGTCTCTACCAATCAGGAGCTCCAGGGAAGGGGAACTGAGGTCACCTGGCCTGTGGTGTGGATACCCAAGGGCAGCTCTAGGCTGGGGCCTGCTGAAAGGGCAGGACAGCAACCAAGAGCAGTGGAGGTGTCCCAGGTGTCCCAGGTGTCCGAGGGCCCTCCAAAGGCCCAGAGCTGCCCTGCCCCCACCTCCAACACTTCAGCCCGGAGACTCTGGCCTCTACCAGTTGCTGATCTGCGACCAAGGTCCAACCACAGGGCTCTTGCAGCCTATGGGCCATGGTTGCCAGCCCGGGAGGGGCCGGATGGAACCCTGCGTCTGAGCTTTTGCTCCCCTCCCCCGATAACCCCAGGATTCTATAGAGGCCTGGCTCAGTTGCCTGGGAGACAGGCCTGCTAGCCCAAGCAAAGATGGGGGGCCTGAGAGGGCTCGGCCCTGGCAGAGCCCTGCTGGGGTAAATCTCCAGAGGCCCCAGCTCCGTCTCCCCTTGGGGCTTAGCCCTGCTCAGCCCTGCCAACCCCTCAGGGCACTCAGCGCACCTCCCCCACCCCCACAGGCCGAGTCCCTTAGAGCTTCTTGAACCTTCTGTTTGTCCCTACCCCCCATGTAGGTCTCCTGCTCCCCCCATCGTGGGGACGCTGCGCACCACTGGGCGGGCACTGGGCCTCGCCCCAAGCCCCGCCTGCCTCCTCATGAACTCCCTATGGCTCCCTGGGGCAGAACTGTGCCCAGACTGGTGGGGCGGGGCCCAGTGGCCCCAGCTCCTTCTTCAGCCTTTTCTGTCCCGTTCAGTGGGGCCAGCAGGCTGCAGTGAAGAGGGTGCCCTTTACCTTGAGCCCCCCTACCCAGGCTCCCTCTTCCCAGCCCCAGCCCACTGAGCCCAGACCCAGCTATCCCCACTTCCAAGTCCTGCCGCATCCTGACCTTCCTGCCTGGTCTAAGTAGGGTCATGGCCTTGAGGGCGGGTGACCACAGCCAGGTTGCAATGAACGGGCTGAAGGAGAAGGTGCTGACGCTGGACACCATGAACCCCTGTGTTCGGAAGGTGGAGTATGCGGTGCGAGGTCCCATCGTGCTGCGTGCCCTTGAGCTGGAGCAGGAGCTGCGGCAGGTATGGCTCTGGGCCCCACCATTGTCCTCCAGGCTCCACCTGGGCAGCTGAGTCGGCTCCATTCCTCCCCAGAGTCACCTAGGACAAGGATCTGCCAGAGTAATAAAGGCTCCGTTCTCACTGCCTGTGCCCCCTCCCTCTTAGGGGGTAAAGAAGCCCTTCACTGAGGTCATTCGCGCCAACATCGGGGATGCACAGGCCATGGGGCAGAAGCCCATCACCTTCCTGCGTCAGGTGAGGCTGGCTCGCCATGGCCCCGGCGCCTCTCCCCCCTCGGCCCACGTGCTCGGGCCTCAGCATTCGCTCCTCCCAGGTCCTGGCCCTCTGCGTCCACCCCGATCTCCTGAACAGCCCGGACTTCCCCGAGGATGCCAAGAGAAGGGCTGAGCGCATCTTGCAGGCGTGCGGGGGACACAGCCTGGGTAAGTGCCAGTGCCCCAACCAGCCAAAGCCCCAGGGAGGAGCAGGAGCTGGAGGGAGGCTGTCCCAAGGGAGGGGTGGATCCGCCCACCCGCTTGGAAGGGGCGGAGATCTTTGGGAGGGCTGCTAAGGGACCTCACGTGTCCTCTCTTCCCACCCGCTCTGCCCCGCCTCCTGGCTCAGGGGCCTACAGCATCAGCTCAGGCATCCAGCTGATCCGGGAGGATGTAGCGAGGTACATCGAGCGGCGCGACGGAGGCATTCCCGCGGACCCCAATAACATTTACCTGTCCACCGGGGCCAGCGACGCCATCGTGGTAGGCCAGGGCCGAGGCAGGAGGACACCGGGGCTCTTTCTGGGCGGCCGGCAGGACTCTGTTCCTCCTGGCACCCTGGCACCGGTTCCAGGCGGGGCGGGGGACAGGTGCAGCCCCTGGCCTCACCAACCTTGTCTTCCCTTCCCCTCCCCATCCGGCCTGCAGACGGTGCTGAAGTTGCTGGTGGCTGGAGAGGGTCGCACGCGCACGGGTGTGCTCATCCCCATCCCTCAGTACCCGCTCTACTCGGCCGCGCTGGCCGAGCTCAACGCTGTGCAGGTGGATTACTACCTGGACGAGGAGCGCGCGTGGGCCCTCGACGTGGCCGAGCTGCGGCGCGCCCTGGCCCAGGCGCGGGATCATTGCTGCCCTCGCGCACTCTGCGTTATCAACCCCGGCAACCCCACTGGTGCGCCGCCCGTTCCCCCCCACCCCCTCCCCCGCCGCGGTCAGTCTGCCCTCTCTCCCTGCTCCCCCTCCCCGCTGAGCGCCGCGCCCCGAGTCTGACCCGGACCTGCTGCATGTCCCGCGCCCCAGGGCAGGTGCAAGCCCGCGAGTGCATCGAGGCCGTGATTCGCTTCGCCTTTGAGGAGCGCCTCTTCCTGATGGCGGATGAGGTGCTGGCAGGGGCTCGCCTGGGGCTTGCGGTCGGAGGGCAGCAGCGGCTGCCCCCCGTGACGCCCGTCCGCCCGCCCAGGTGTACCAAGACAACGTGTACGCGGAGGGCTCGCAGTTCCACTCGTTCAAGAAGGTGCTCACGGAGATGGGGCCGCCCTACGCGGCGCAGCAGGAGCTCGCCTCCTTCCACTCGGTCTCCAAAGGCTACATGGGAGAGTGCGTGCAGGCCGGGCGGGCGAGGGCTCGCGGCCTCCATCTTCGGCCTGCCCCCCGCCCCCCTCGCCGACCCTGCCTGAACATCTGTCCTCTTCCGCAGGTGTGGGTTCCGCGGCGGCTACGTGGAGGTGGTGAACATGGACCCCGCGGTGCAGTCCCAGATGCAGAAGCTGATGAGCGTGCGGCTGTGCCCGCCGGTGCCGGGCCAACTCCTGCTGGACTTGGTGGTCAGCCCTCCCGCACCCTCGGAGCCCTCCTTCGCGCAGTTCCAGGCGGTGAGCGGGAAAGGGCCCAGGGGGGCGGGGGCGCGGAGGGGGCTGCGCGACCGCGGCCCGCCCCCGCCTGATCGGCCCGCCCTCCGCCGCCGCAGGAGAGGCAGGCGGTGCTGGCCGAGCTGGCGGCGAAGGCCAAGCTCACGGAGCAAGTTTTCAACGAGGCTCCCGGCATCCGCTGCAACCCGGTGCAGGGCGCCATGTACTCCTTCCCTCGCGTGCAGCTGCCCCCGCGCGCCGTGCAGCGCGCTCAGGTCCGGGGCCTAGACCGGCGGGGCGGGGCGGGGCGGGGCGGGGCCCCCGGGGGAGGGCGGGGCCTGGGAGCCGAGCCCTGACCATTCCTCCCCGCCGCCCGACCTCAGGAGCTGGGCCTGGCGCCCGACATGTTCTTCTGCTTGCGCCTTCTGGAGGAGACCGGCATCTGCGTGGTGCCCGGGAGTGGCTTCGGGCAAAAGGAAGGCACCTACCACTTCCGGTGAGGCCCGGCCCCGCGCGGCTCCTCCCCGCAGCCCGCAACACCTTTGCTTACCTCCCTCCCTTTTTAGGATGACCATTCTGCCCCCTTTGGAGAAGCTGCGGCCTCTGCTGGAGAAGCTGAGCCAGTTCCACGCCAAGTTCACCCGAGAGTACTCCTAACCATCCCCCTCCCCGCTTTGGGGCCAGGCTTGGCCGGCAGGGCCGACCCTGGACTTACCATGCCCAGGGCCCTGGGGGTCTCTGGAGCCCTCAGGACTTGCTCCTGCTGCCTGTGGGGCTGGGCCCCCTGCCTTTCTGCAGGCCCCCAATAAAGCTATGAAGCAGCCTGACTAGTTCAGGTGTGCGTACCTATATGAGCTTCCCCTGCCTTTATCCACTCCGGAGTTCCTTTCTGAGCTGGGGTTCTGTGCCGGCCTGGAGAGCCTGCGCGGCGGGGCTGGGGGGTGGGTGGGCGACATTTGTCAGCCTTCAGGAGGAGTGGTCAAGGAGGGCTCCCAGAGGAGGTGACCTTACAACAGATGCAGTGCCTCTCATGGGCTGCGTTTCCACTCTGGTGTCTAGTCCCAAGGCAGAGAGTGGCCAACTTCACATAAAAATTAGGAAGAGAAGGAGGCGTGAAGGAAGGTACTGGGCCTTCTGTTAGGGTTGGTGATGACGCTGGACAAAGAAACAGGGGAACTGAGTCCCAGGGTGGCCACATCAGAAACAGTAGCCTAAGGAAGACATAGAAAGCTGTGTCCCCTGGCCTGGCTCCCCTTGCTATACTGTCCACCTCTCCTGGCAGCAGTGAACTGTAGGCTGGAGCTGGCTGGATGGGTGGGCAGCACTCAAGGGAGGACGTCTTGGTCTTCCTCCTAAATGGGCAGATGGCCTGGTGCTGCCACCTGAGGCTGCTGGAAAGCAGGGGAGGGGAGGGGAGGGGAGGAAGAATGAGCAAGCGACTCTTGCTTTGTTTGTATGGATTTGAAGTGTGAGATGTGATATCCTAGCGCAAATGCAGTCCTGGGGCCAGTGAGGGTGGAGGCCCCTCCCAAGCCCAAGCGCCCAAGCGCCCAAGGGCAGGGACCGGGAAACACGAGTGTGTAAAATGCTGACAAAGGGGTACCCTGGGGAGGCCCAGGCCCTGGCGGGTGTGCAGCCCTCTGTCCTTGCCACTGGAGCAAGGACTAGTGTCTACGGTGTGCGCGCTCTGTGGGTCACTGCAGTCTTCTTACGGAGGGATGGCAGTCCCCTTTTTACAGACGAGGAAACTTGTCGAAGTGACAGGAGACCCACTCGGTGGCTGCACCAGCTGTTGCTCTCAGGGTTGGGCTAGCCTCGGGGTCAAGGGTTAGGAGCCAGTACTAGCACTCTAGCTCTGTCTGCTCTGGAGGTGGTTCCTAACCCTGGGCCACACCCGCTACCTCCTCTGGGCCTTGGGAGCCCTCTGGGATGCAGCTCTGGGCAGGGGAGAGAAGGCATGAAACGCTTGGAGGGGCGCCTGCCTCCACAGAGCCGGCTGGAGTCAGGCGGGACTTGGGCCTGTCTGCCCTCCTCTCCTGGCCTTGTCACTGGACGCTAGAGGGCGTCGCGGGGAGCAGCTGGCTGCGTCCCTCCGGCTGAGACCTTTCACACAAACCTGCCTTTCATGGTCCTCTGTGGCCACTGGCTAGAGGAAGGCACCGGAAGCACAGCCAGAAGGAGGCGAGGGTGCCAGCGGCGGAAGTAAGCAGTAGTAGACCGTGGGGGCTGCCGGAAGGACCCGGTGGACACTGCAGAACCAGGCTCCAGGTGAGGCACCAAGGAAGCAAGCACTTCTGCAGAGTTAGGGTGTGGGTCCAGGGGGTCTGGGAGCCGGACCTGATAACCTTGGGAAGGACCGGGATGGGCCACAGACTCAACATCAGCCAGGCTGCCCGCGGCGCGTGCTCAAGGCTCCCCGGCCGCGCCCGGAGTGGCCACGGGGGGGCGCCCGAGGGCGGCCGGCGCTCTGGCCCGCTTCTCAAGCTCTGTGGCCGCCGCATCTCGCGGCTGCGTAGAGAGCGGTCTATGGAGGGCGCGCCGCCTCCGGACCCGAGGGTACCGGTCCGGACGCCAGCCTGCACAGCCCTGACCTGACTGGCCCAGCCCAAGAGCCATGACGCCGTATGATCCCTGACTTGATCCTGACCGGAGCGGGCCCCACCCGGAACCGCTTTGCCTGCCCCTACTCCAAGCCGTACCTCTGATTCCGATCCGGGCCCTGACCTGGCCTTGAACCCAGCCCGGGCCACCAGATTCCAGGCCCAGCCCCAGCCCCTGATCCCCCAGCACTCGCCCTCGGGCTCCCCGCGCTCCTGGCCATGCATGGGAAGCTCCTGCCGCTGGCCGGGCTCTACCTAGTGCAAGGCTTGCCCTATGGGCTGCAGTCCGGCCTGCTGCCCGTGCTGCTGCGGGCACGTGGCCTCTCCCTGACACGTGTGGGACTGGCCAAAGTGCTGTACCTGCCGTGGCTGTTTAAACTCGTGTGGGCCCCACTGGTGGACACGCGGGGCTCCCTGAGGGTCTGGCTGATGCTCAGCACGGCTGCTCTGGGCCTGGTGTGTGGGCTGCTGGCAGTCCTGCCTCCTGCAGAAGGTGGCCGGGCTGGGCTGCCTGTCACCGTGGCAGGGCTGCTTCTGCTGCTGAACCTGGGTGCGGCTGTGCAGGACGTGGCCCTGGACACGCTGGCCGTACAACTCTTGGAGCCAGCCGAGCTAGGGCCTGGTAACACAGTACAGGTGGTCGCTTATAAGCTAGGGGCAGTGCTGGCGGGAGGGGGCCTATTGGCCCTCGTGCCCACCCTCTCCTGGCCCCTGCTCTTTCTGCTCCTGGCTGCCATCTATTGGTTGGCTGCTGCCCTGGTCTGGGCTGCACCAGCCCTGCAGCAGTTGCCTGTATCTCAGCCCTCAGAACGACCCCTCCGCACCCTGCACCTTCTGCAGGAATTGCTGGCCATGCCTGGTACTCTGTGGACAGCAGGCTTTGTGCTCACTTACAAACTGGGTAAGTGAGGCCTTGAGTCAGGCAACAGCAGGGAGCCTGCAGGTGGATCCCCAGGAGCCCTGGAACCCGTTTTGTGGCCACCTTCTGGGGTACTAACTGTAGGCTGGAGCTCAGCCTGGCTCTGCAGCTGGGGTTTGCCTCTGGTCCTTCTCCAGCTCTGGCTGCGTGGCTTCTGTGAGCTCCAGCCATAGCCCCTTGGGTCTCAGATGCTGCTTCATGCTGACCCTACGCTTGGCTGATGCCCAGTCCCAGCTGTCTCCTGGCACCCGTGGCCCAGGACAGGGGCAAGGCAGGGGCCTGGCTAGGGGAAGGCAACTGAGGCCCCAAATGAAGAGAGGTGGGCAGCCCCCCTGCTGGCATTCTCCCCACAGGTGAGCAGGGTGCCAGCAGCTTGTTTCCGCTCTTCCTGCTGGACCATGGCATCTCTACTCCAGAGCTGGGCCTGTGGAACGGTGTGGGCGCTGTGGTCTGCTCCATTGTAGGCTCGTCCCTGGGCGGGGCCCTGCTGGCCAGGCACTGGTGAGCCCTCCTCAGCTTGCCCCACCCACCTGCTCACACCTGCCTTGCCCCACACTCCCTGACCTGCCCCATCTCCCCACCCCAGGCAACCACTGCCTTTGCTGAGGTCTGTGCTTCGCTTCCGTCTTGGTGGTCTGGCCTGCCAGACCACCCTGCTCTTCCACCTGGACACCCCGGGGGTCAGGCTGGGCCCCAGCACCGTCCTGAGAGGTGAGGGGCAGGCCACGGGAGGGGAGGAGTCCAGAGTCCCGGGCCCTACTGATCTTGGCCCTCCCAGGGGCAGCCTTGTTGAGCCTGTGTCTGCAACACTTCCTGGGGGGCCTGGTTACAACCACCACATTCACCCTGATGATGCACTGCAGCCAGCTGGCACCCAGTGCCCTGCAGGTAAGACGGTGTGGCTGGGATGCCCAGGGGCTGCAGGGCTGGGATCCAAGCAAGCCCTCGTTTGATCTCACACCCCACCCTCGCAGGCCACACACTACAGCCTCCTGGCCACTCTGGAGCTGCTGGGGAAACTGTTCCTGGGCACACTGGCTGGAGCCCTGGCTGACAGCCTGGGGCTGCATCTCTGCTTCTCCCTCTTCCTTGCTCTCTCAGGCATGCCCATTCTGTATCTGGGTCTGGCACCCAGCACCCTGGCCTGAGCTGGGTGGCCAGCCCACCTAATAAAGCTGAGCGTGCCCACGGCCTAGCTGTCTGGGATGTGTGATGGGCAAGGCTGTCCTCAGGCTGTGGGGGCTGCCCCATAAGAAAAGAGGGTTCCTAAGAATGACTTGAGCTTTTTTTATTCCGCGTTTTGGGGCCCCTTCGCCCCGCTTCTGGTGGTGGGCTTTGCCCAGGTAGTCAGTCACTGTCTTGGCCACAAATGTCCCTTCTCTTTTCCCTGATAAACTGCCACACCTGGCTCCCTCCGCACGGTGGCCACACAGCCCCCTGTGTGTGACATGGGGGAGCAGGGCTGGCCTGCGGCAGGGTGGTCAGTGGCCCCACAGCAGGATCTCCTCTGTAGCTAAACGCATCAGGGCACGGAAGCTCAGATGCAGGTGTTTTCTCCAGAAACGCCGGTCCCGCCCGTACACCTGGGCTGGATAGCAGGGGCTTCCTGTGGTGGAGTGGGAGACACGGCCCTGAGGACTCTGGGCCAGACCTGGCCCCTGCCCATGTCTGAACCCAGCCTCCCAGGCCCTCACCGATGCCATGGAAGATACGGGCCACAGCCCTGCCCGAGAACTGCTGGTCTGGCCACGAGGACAGGAGATGGCGGATGTCCTGGCGTATCTGGTCCTCCCAGTCCTGGATCTGTGGGTGGCAGGCACGTAAGGCCAGCCCACGCTTCCACAGAACCAAGTTCCGCACAGCCCACCGTGGTGCAAGGCAGGAGACAGAGCGTGTAAGCGTGTGCACGCACTTTGCTGCCTGACCTCACTGCAGGCCTGTGTCCTCTCTTCAACCCCCCAGGAGGGGCTGGCACTCACCCTGGCCTGTCCTGGCTCTGGGCCCTGCTCGTCCTCCATGCCTCCTGGCCCCTCTTCCTCGAAGTAGCTGCTGAGCAGAGCCTTGAGCCTGGCACTGTGCTCCTCATCAGGCTGCTCCAAGCAGGGCCCGCAGCTGGGGAAGGCTACACTGGGGTGAGAGGAATCTGTCAGCGAGGTTCACCAGAGGGGGAAGTGGGGGTGGCCTCAGGCCCCGCCCACCTCTCCTGCACCTGTGAAAGGCCTGGAAGGTGCGTCGCAGGCGTGCCAGGGCCTCCTGCTCACGGGTTTGTACACGTTCATATAGGAAGTCACAGATCTGGTCCTTCTCGTGGGCCGTCAGGTCTCCGGGGCTGTGCAGACAGAAGGCGAGCTCCCGGAACTCCACCAGCACCCCTGTGTCCCGATGTGCACCTGCCAGAGAGCTTGTGAGACACAGGCAGGAGGGCGGCAAGCAGGGCTGGGTCCAAGCAGGGTTGGGGGCAAGGCTCACCTGTCCCGGGCTCTGGGTGCCACTGCAGTTGACGGAGAGCCTGCTTTGCAGGGGCGAGCTTCCAGCCCATCGAGTCGGCCAACTTAACCACGTCAAACTCTACGGAATAGCTTCCTTCTTCACCTGTGTTTTCCTGTGGCTGCTGGGCTAACCAGACCGCCAGTGGAGGACACCTGTCCCAGGGAAAGGGATATGTGATTAGCAGCCCTGGTCCTGTGTCCCTGGCCCCAGCCTGGGGTGGGATGTGTGCTCACCTGCGGGCCAGGGCCTGGAGCTGGGGGAGGCCCCCAGGGCAGCGCAGGTGGCAGTAGGCATAGGTGGGTGCCAGCAGCTCCAGCCAGCGCTGTGGGTGTAGCTCCAGGTAGCACAGCAGGGTCTCAATGGCTGGAGGCAGAGCAGGGCTTAGGGGACACAGGGACGTGGGGATGTGGGGAGGTACCCACTCCTGCCCCCAGTTCCTCACCCTCCTCAGGCATGTCCAGGGCCTGCACCAGCGGCTGCACTGGGAGTGCCCGCTCATGACCCAGGCACTGGGCTAGGCCTTTGTTGCTGGCTTGCTCGGCCTCGCTCGGGGACACGGTCACAGGCCTGTCTTGGCTCTTGGCTCCCTCCTGCTCTGGGGGCTGTTGGGCATGGGTGCAGGTGCAGGGTGGGAACGAGCACTGTACCAACTTCTTCACGGCAAGGAAGTCGGAGGCCTCGGCATGCACGTGTCTACGCAACTCCTGCAGGTCTTGACCCTGTGAAAGAATAGCTGTAAACGTGGGGCGGTGGGGTGGGGTGGGGTGGGGTGGGGTGGGGGGAGCTCAAGTGGGGCAAGTAAGAACCTGGGGCTGTAGAAAGAGGTGGCAGTGTGCGGGCTGGCCGTCCCGTCCAGCCCGGCCCACAGCCTGCACGTAGCTCTCAAAGCTGGGGGGCAGCCCCAGGTGCAGCACGGCCCGCACGTCTGGCCGGTCCAGCCCCATCCCGAAGGCCACTGTGGCCACCACCACCCGCAGCCGGCCCTCCATGAAGGCCTGCTGCACCCGCCGCCGCTCCCGGGCACACATGCCGGCGTGGTAGGCTTCGGCCACAGCTTCCGGGGCCTGGCCTGCAGAGAAGACACAGACAGTTGGGTAGAACGTGTTCCTGGGGCAGGTCCGTGGGGCACAGCCCTGCTGACCTCCCCTCTAGGCCCCAGGTCCCAGGCCTCACGCAGGCAGGTGCGGAGCAGCGCAGCAATGCGCTCCGTGTCTTCGCGTCTGTTGCAGTAGACGATGACAGAGTTCAGGTCGCGAAAACGATCACTCTGCAGCAGTGTCACCAAAGCCTGGTGGGCGACAGCGGTCAGCACGGGCTGTCAGAGGCAGTGCCTCTGCCAGGCCCCGGTGTGTCCACTCACCTGGTCTGGGTTCCTGTCCGCGGACACAGAGAGGTACAGGTTGGTGGGGATGGTGACTGGCCCTCTGAGGACATGCTCCTCAGCCACGCCTAGATGCTGAGCCATGTCTCTTGAGGTGCTGTGCGTAGCCGTGGCTGTAAGACCCAGAAAGCAGCGGACACCCATGTGTTCCCGCAGCACCTGTGTGGGAGAGGAGCCAGTGAAGGTGCCCCACCCACCCTCCCTTGCCCCTTCGCTTGTACCCCAAAGAAGACTCACCTTGCAGACACGCAGGTAGCAGGGCCGGAAGTTGTGGGACCACTGGGACAGGCAGTGGGCCTCGTCGACACAGGCAAAGGCAACGGGAGGCAGCCGAGGGAGGGAGCCAGGGGTCCCTGCCGCAGCCCCAACCAGTGCCTCGGGTGACAGCATCAGAACGTGCACCTGGGCCGCCTGAACCTGAGGACGGCAAGGTCAGGAGCATCATCGAGGGCCTGCCTTCTGTCCCTACCCATCTTGCTGTGTAAGGCCCCTCCCTCACCTTCTTCAGGGCAGAGTCCCGCTCCTTCCTGGTCATGCCTGAATGGATGCAGGCTGCCTTCAGGCATGGGGGCAGGCCAGACACCTGTGGGTACAAAAGGACAACCAGTTGCAAGCCACCCTTCCCCTGCTCTTCCTCAAACAACGCTCAATGGTGCTTGGCCTGACAGCTGTTGCCATCTTCAACCTGGGCTCCCTAGGGAGAAAAATCCCAGCTCGTAGATCCTGTGACTAAGGATTCAGAGACCCCTGTGAGCCTTGGTTCAGGAGTGCCAAGAGCAGACAGGCCCCACTGGGGACGTCCTCCCTCCCTAGAGCTGCTCCTCTTGGGGGTGGACTCAGGTCTGGCCAGCTGTGTCCCTGCTGCCCTTGGACCATTGCCAGGCCGGGGACTATGGACAGAGCTGGCAGGTTGAGAATAGCTGAGCTCTCTACAGCTCCGGCCAAGTAACTGACAGCAGCCCCAAAGGGTCGGAAGAGCCGTGGGCACTGGTTCCTGCCTTCTGCATGTGCTGGAGGGGTCCCGTCTGCGCACCTGGTCGTCCATGAGAGACAGGAGGGGAGAGATGACCAGTGTGAGGCAGGGGCTCCGCCGGGCATAAAGCAGCGCAGGGAGCTGGTAGCACAAGGACTTGCCAGCACCGGTGGGCAACACCAGCAGTGTGGATATGCCTGGTGGGAACAAGGGTCAGTGTGCTATCCTGTGGCCAGGCCTTGGCCCTGTCCCATCCCCCAACAGCCAACTCACCAGAGAGGATCCGCATGACCGCATGCTCCTGTCCGGGGCGGAAGGCACGGTGCCCTAGCTGCTCCAGGGCCTGGAATACCTCAGCTGGCGTCTCTGTGGACACAGGTGTTGGTCAGCATGGCCTCAAGTTGCCCCCATCCCCCAGTAAAGGCTCTCGGCTGAAAAGCATCTGCTCACCTGCCACTTGCCCAGAGGGCCCTGGTGGGTAAAGTGGTGGCACGGTAGGGGGCAGGCAGGGCACCCGGGGCACAGGCTGTTCCACGGTGACCAACAGCTCAGGCCCAACAGGCTCTGGATCTTTCTCACTCACTAGAAACAGATGGAAAAGGGTGGTGTGGGAACTCCAGGCTGGGCTGGGGTCATTCTAGCAAAAACATACCTAGCTACAACCTGCCCTCCACCCCTTCATTCACCAGGGAGTCGGCAGCTGGCACTACCTGTCCTCTGGACTACTTCCTCCAAAGTGAGCAGGGTCTGTGTGTCGTCTTCATTCTCACCACCTTTCTTCTGGGGGGCTTGGGTATGCTCTAGGTTAGGTAGAAGAAGCAGATAGAATCTTTCACTTGAGCTACAGGTGCTCCCCCCCCCCCCCCCCAAGAGTACAAGTCCTCTCCAAAAACCTCAGCCCGGCCCACCACCAGAGCAGAGATCTCACCTGGTTGGGGGCACTGGGATGACCAGTGGCCTAGCTGCCCACACCGGAAGCAAGAATTCTTGAGTGTGGCTCTGGGCCGACCACCTACAAAATGCTCCCCTTTCTTCTGCCACTTCTGCTTCCACATCTGGGGGCCATAAGAGAGGGTCACGTGGCAAGACGCAGTAGGGGTGAAGGGAGTGCCTGCCAGCACCTCACCTGCTTGCGGAGGAGCCTTCCCCGGAGAGCCGGGCCCCGCACGTAGCGTTTCTGCTTCATGTTGAGCCGCACGTAATTACCTCCGTTCGGCACAGCTACTCTAGAAGGGATGTACAAGTGGGCCATGCCCCAAGCCTGCCCCAACCTGGCTCCACTTAAGGTGACCCTACTGGGAGGCTGAAGCTGTGGTACCTGGAGGCTGTGGCGCCACTGGGGCGCTGTGCCCACAGGGGTTTTCCCGAAGGGTCTTCTGCATGTTCTGCAGTCCCAGCTTCCTCAGGCAGGGGTCCTACTTGGCCACTGTCTTGTTGGGCCTGTGCAGGGCTCCCCTCTGGCTCTCTATTCGGTGCCCACCTCTTGCCTTGACTGTCGCCAGGTTGGGGGCTCCCTGCACTGACTCCAGCTGTCTGTAGGGCTTGAGCCTCAGGGCTAGTGCTGGGACCAGGGACAGATGGGACACATGAAGTCAGAGACTGTGACTGCTCTACACCCAAGTTAGGCTGGCAGGCCTTCGAAGCCCCCAGAAAATCTGGGGTCCCATTGTGACACCGCTCCAGCCAGCCAGGGTCTAGGGAGCCCAGTCGCAGGCTCAAGGATGCCTGTAGCTGCTGGAGGCAGCCCAGCCTCAGCTGGGGCCCAGCAGGCTGCAAGGGCACCTCACTGACTTCTTCTGGAGAGATGAGGGCAGCCCCTGCACCTGGTGGCCTTGGGGTGGGCATCTCGGACGAGGGTCTTCGTGGAGTCCGGGGTATGCGGCTCAGGGCTGGCCCAGCCTGGTGGGGGTGCGGGGGAACAGACCAACAAGCAGGAACTCAGGTCTCCAGGCTGCCGCCGACCTGAACTCCCCCCAGAAGTTTCCGCCTGATTAGTGCTGCAAGAGCGTACGTGTGCACGTTTGCACAGGCACATGTGCGTGGAAGGGTTAGCAGAAAAGGGTATCTGGGGGTCCGGTCACTGAGTGGAGAGCAGCTCTGGGTACAGGTTGGATGCACTGATTGCCTGGCTCTTAGCTCTCACCTGCAGGGTGCCCTTGAGGTTGGCCTTAAGCCTCTCTCCGTAGTCCCGCACAGACCCTGGCCGGCTTGGCCCAGAAAGAGGAGGATGTGGACTGTGGGTCGCAGCCCGATTCAAGTGGGGCCCCCAGCAGCTGGGTTCTGGCACCTGCAAGAAGAGGCGGTGGGAGTCCGAGCCGGAGAAAGGCTGGTGCGAGGGGCAGAGTTGTCCCCAGCTCCCTTCCCCAGCCCCCAGGCCCTCCTCCACCATGTCCAGTCCTCCCCCAATGTTCTGTGCCCCACACAGGCTCGTTCACGGCTCCTCTGGGCTCTGCCACGCAGGAGACTGGCCGGGAGGCTGGGGCGTCAAGGCCTGGGTACCTCCTCTGCCTGCACGGGAAGCGATTGCTTGGGGCCGCGGGGTCCGACCCCTTCTGCCTCCTTCAGGGCCTCCTTCAGGGCGCGGTACTCCCGGTAGAGCGCTAGGGATGGGGTGAAGGGTTACTGGGGGGCCGCCTGTCGCCCCACCCACCCTGCGCCCCTCCTTCCGCCCCGCGTCAGCGGGCTCACCCCGGGTATCCTCAGGCGCCGCCGCCACGTCCTCCTGTGAAGGGAGCGCGTCAGCCGGAGGCCGCACCCTCAACCCCCCGTCCCCGGACAGCCCGCACCTGGCCCGGCCGCCTCCCGCGCCGCCGCCGGAACGCGCTCTCCCAAGCCTGCAGCCGCTCCCGCACGTCCCGCAGTCGCTCCATGGCGCTCGCCCCGCGGCCGCGGGCTCCGCAAATCTCCCGCCGCGAGGGAGACGCCGGCCGCCAGCCAATGGGGGCGTCCCGCAGCGTCGGAGGCGGGGCGTCTGGGCAGCCTCCTCCGGGGCAGCCAATCAGTGGGACCCTCATGGGAAGACCAATGGGTGGTGGCTACGTCATCGCGGTGCGCGGAGGCGCTGGGCGGGGCGCGGCGGACCGTGAGGCGGGGCCGGTGGCGGTCGTAGCGGCTGTGGGGCCGGTGAGCGCGGGCGGCCGGCTGGGGATGGAGCGGGGCGGCGTGCGCCCCCGGCCCTCCCTGGCTGCACGAAGCAGGCGCGGGTGCTCGGGGCGGGCGCCGCCCGGGAGGCGGGAGCGGGAGTCGGGCGGTTCGTTCGCGGGGTGGGGAAGGATCTGGAGCCCTGCGTCGGGCAGAGCGACCTCGGGCCCCGGGGGGCGACGCACCGGCTTCGAGGGGCATATCCCGTCCGGGAGGAGGAGGGCGTCGCATTGATGGTGTCCCTCGGCTCGAGCCCGGGAGGAACCGGGCGGGGGGCGTCTTGGGGCAAACGCCGGGAGCCGCGGGCCGGCGGGAGGGGGCGGTGGCCACCACACAAGAGGCTCCTCCCATGGTGACCACACTGGCTGCTTTCGTTTCCTCTCGTGACAGGTGCTCGGTTGGTCTGTCCTGTCACAGCGAGGTATGAGTCGTCCTCGCGAGAATTGTCTACAGGCAGAGCAAGGCCGAGGGTTGACGTTCGGGGCTTCTCAAGAACCAGTGCCCTAAGGACTTTCGTTGTGTATGAGGTCCGGAAGAACAGGGACTCTGGGGCCCGACTGCTCCCTCTTCCCTGAGCTCATCGCCCAGGCTGTGACCTTGGCCGGGCAAGATTTAGGGCTTAGTTTTCTAATCTGTTTCTGGGGGGATGACTGGGAAGCAGTTTTGAGGATGAGATGTTTGGCCCGCTGAGAGTCCACTGGCTGTTACTGCTGCTGAAGTCAGTAACAGAGCTGATATCCAGGTACCCCCCGGGGTCCCAGGCCTTTTTTATATGCCCCTTGTTAACTTGGATGCGCTTTCTGCTGCTGCCTCTACCCATCTGAACAATTCCTGGCCTGGGGTCTTATGAGTCCTATAGGTGTGAGGGTCACGTGGTTTTTTAGGGAAAAGGGAGATGTTTAGACAGGTGACAAAGACTTTGGTGGATGAGGTTTGCTGTTTGTTTTTCTGTAAGTCTGCAAAGATCTCCATGCTTGGCAGTACTACTGGACCATAGTAGTTAGGACTGAGGGTCATGCTGAAGGCTTGGGTTACTCAGGCTGTCTGGACACAATGTTCCCTGGGTACCAGTGCTTTTTACCTATGCTGGTATTTATTAAGCTGCGTCAGTGCTTCCAGTTCCTGTCCAAGGACCACCTGCAAGAGCTGGAGGAGGGTGGGGCAGGTTCCTGCCCCTTGGGAGTATCTTAGCCCCTCTAGTGTTTGTGTGCTTTGTGAGCCTTATTCTAGTTTTGAAGAAAAGAGGATCTCTGATAAGCAGCTTTGTGAGGTCTGAAGTACAGATGTTGCGGGGGGGGGGGGGGTCCTGCAGAGCAACCGTCATCAAAAGCACACCCAGGCAAGTGGTCATTTTTGGTGTTGTGCTATTTATGTACTGTTTGATGGCTAAGTTTTCCTAAAGAGGCACCATGCTTCTGGAAGTAGGGAACTGGGGGGGGTGGCCCCGTTCCTATCTTCATTCAGTTCAACCCATTGTTAGGCACCTGGCACTTGCTTTTTGGTGCCACAGTCCTCCATTGAGTGCCAACTCTGTGCTAAGCACCACGCTGGGTTTCCCCACTACCAGCGATGGAGGAGGCTATGGCCGGGTGGAGGCCTGGGGTCTGTCCTCCCCGCTGAAGGGCCCTTCCCTGCAGGTGGCTTCCTGCCTGGCCCGGCGCCATGCACACGCTTGTGTTCCTGAGCACGCGGCAGGTGCTCCAGTGTCAGCCAGCTGCCTGCCAGGCCCTACCCCTGCTGCCTCGAGAGCTCTTCCCCCTGCTGTTCAAGGTGGCCTTCATGGACAAGAAGACTGTTGTGCTTCGCGAGCTGGTGCACACATGGCCCTTCCCGCTGCTCAGCTTCCAGCAGCTGCTGCAGGAATGTGCTCACTGCAGCCGGGCCTTGCTGCAAGAGCGCCCCAGCACAGAGAGCATGCAGGCTGTGATCCTGGGGCTGACAGCCCGGCTCCACACCCCAGAGACCGAGGCTGGCACACAGCCTCTCTGCAGGTATGGGTGCACCTGAGGGGCTCTCAGGCATGGGGGGTACAGAGAGGGTTCCCCCCTGAGGTTCCAGGCGAGTGCAAGAGCTCAGTGCGGAAACAGGCATGTGGCTTCTGTCCCAAGGTGGCTGGGAGTGGGTGTGGGTTCTGCTTCTTTGTCTCCTGCTTCAGCCTACCCGTGCTCCCAGGAAGCATGCCCTGCGGGTGCTGGACATGACGGGCCTACTGGACGACGGCGTGGAGCAGGACCCTGGCACCATGAGCATGTGGGACTGCACAGCAGCCGTGGCCCGCACCTGCATAGCACAGCAGCAGGGCGGGACTGCGGATCCTGGGCCAGCCCCCATTCCTGTGGAGGTTCGTGTGGACCTGCGGGTGAACCGGGCCTCTTACTCGTTCCTGCGGGAGGCACTCCGGAGCAGTGTGGGCAGTCCCCTGCGGCTCTGCTGCCGGGACCTGCGGGCTGAGGACCTGCCCATGCGCAACACTGTGGCTTTGCTGCAGCTGCTGGATGCGGGCTGCCTGCGCCGTGTGGACCTGCGCTTTAACAACTTGGGCCTGCGTGGCCTGTCTGTTATCATCCCACATGTGGCCCGATTCCAGCACCTGGCCAGCCTACGGCTGCACTATGTGCATGGGGACTCGAGGCAGCCCTCTGTGGATGGCGAGGACAACTTTCGCTACTTCCTGGCCCAGATGGGCCGCTTCACTTGTCTGCGGGAGCTCAGCATGGGCTCCTCTCTTCTCTCGGGGCGGCTGGACCAGCTGCTCAGGTGAGCAAGCCCCACTGTTGCCCTGTCCTTTTCCCCTCTTCCGAGACCCTGCCCTGGTCCTACTTGGTTGTGACCTGTGTCCCCTATTATAGCACCCTGCAGAGTCCCTTGGAGAGCCTGGAGCTGGCCTTCTGTGCCCTGCTGCCCGAGGATCTGCGCTTCCTGGCACGGAGCCCCCATGCTGTCCACCTCAAGAAGTTGGACCTTAGTGGCAACGACCTGTCCGGCAGCCAGCTGGAGCCTTTCCAGGGTCTGCTGCAGGCAGCAGCAGCCACACTGCTACACCTTGAGCTGACTGAGTGCCAGCTTGCTGATACCCAGCTGCTGGCCACGCTCCCTGTGTTGACGCGCTGTACCAGCCTCCGCTACCTCGGTCTCTATGGCAACCCACTGTCCATGGCGGGCCTCAAGGAGCTCCTACGGGATTCAGTAGTGCAGGCTGAGCTACGCACGGTGGTGCACCCCTTCCCTGTGGACTGCTATGAGGGTTTGCCCTGGCCACCGCCTGCCTCTGTCCTGCTGGAAGCTTCCATCAATGAGGAGAAGTTTGCTCGTGTGGAGGCGGAGTTGCACCAGCTGCTACTGGCCTCAGGTCGTGCTCATGTGCTCTGGACCACTGACATTTATGGGCGCCTGGCCGCAGACTACTTCAGCCTATGACCTCCAGGCTGTCCTGGTGTTCAGGGCTGCTGGAGACCCCTCCCTGCCTTAGGTAGACAGAGCCTTTGCTGGGACCCTGTTGGAGGCCTGACACGGAGTCACTGGTCTCTGGTTTCCTTGCTCTTGGGCTCTCACAGCCTTCCGATGCTTGGTGGAGCACCTTGCGAGGTTTTGCCCTGTACCTGTTCCCCTGACTGGCTGACTGTGGGCTTAAGGGCTGGATTCCAGGCCTGTTAAGGCCAGGCTTGGTTTGGGTGCACTTGGCTGCCCTCTGGTGTCCTGGTCCTCTCTTTGGAATGTTTCTGGGGTCCCAGCTGTGAGCTGAGAGGGTGTTCTGTCTGGGCCCTTCCCAAGAACAGACTGCTCTGGGGTTGAAGCTGGAACAGGGACCTGCTTCAAGGTGGGTCGGGTCCCCACGCACTGGAGCCTTTCATGGTTCTCTCTGCCCTGGCACCCGGGAGACAACCTGGCTGGGCTTTGGAGCCAGCGGGTGTCATTAAGGTACAAATGTGCAGTGTGTTTGGAACTTAAATTTGTGGTGTTTTTTTCTGTCCTAACTGGTCAGAATGACCTGTCACTGGCTCTGCTGTCCCCTCCAGCGTAGCCACTGGGTAACAGCTGTCTTCCGGTCTGCTGTCCCCCTCCCCCTTTCCCGGGCACCCCCACAGCCCTTCGCCTCTCCCACCTTGGGGAGGCCCCAGGTCCTCCAGCAGGCTGGCGGGCCAGTGGCCGGACCTGCAGAGCTAGCGATGAGGGTGATGCTGGAGGGATCTTTTCTGGAGGGCTTCGGTAGGGCCGTGGGGAGCCTCCTCGGCCACCGTCCCTTGACGCCTTAGGGCTTCTGTCCGCAGAGCTTGGGGTCCGCAGGTGCCTGCGCCCCGCCCTCGGGCCCCCAGATCCCACACATGGCTCGCCGCACACTGCGCAGCTTTTACCCTTTACTGACTGCGCTGGAGCATGCGCGGGGCGAGCCCGCGGGCCTGCCAATCCGCGGAGACTACGTCATCAGCGAGCGCCCGCCCGCCCGCCCGCCCCTCTGGGCCGCACTCTTCAGCAGTGGATCTCGTAGGCTGCCGGTGGCTGCAGCGGGAGGCCCTGCGCCGGCCCGGTTGCTGCGCCATCGGCAGCCTCCGTCGGGCCCTCGGCGAAGAGTGGCTTGGAACGGTCGATGACGAACATCTCGTGGCCTCGCTCGTCGCGGAGCTCCTCGAGCTGCGCGAAGGTGCAGGGCCCGTCCGAATAGTCGTTGACGAACAGCGCGCCCTCCCCCGGCAGTCCCGGCACCTTTTTTCTTTTGCGCCGCCGGCGGCAGATCATGGTCGCCAGCAGCAGCGCCGTGAGCGTAAGGAGCGCGATGGCGCCCGCGATGGCCGTCTGGGTGGCCAGGCCCAGGGCGCGGAAGGCCATGCTGCCGGCCTCTTGCAGGGGCTCGTGGCTGACGGGGCCGGCGGCCGGAGGCGGCGGGGGCGCCAGCTGCAGCTGCTGCTGCTGGGACAGGTTGACCAGGAGCTGGAAGGGCACGCGGGCGGCGCCGCCGGCGTTGGAGGCCTCGCACTCGTACTTTCCAGCGTGGGCCAGGGTGATGTTGGTGAGGAAGAGCATGCCGCTGCCCGTGTCAGAGGCGCCGGGCCCGCCGGGGCGCGGTGCCCCGCCTTCTGGCTGGATCTGGGCCCGTGGCTGCCCTTCACGAGGCTGGGCCACCTTTCTCCAGGTCACCAGGGGCTGCGGGTAGCCGGAAGCCTGGCAGGCAACGCGCAGGTCCTCACCCAGGTTGGCCGTCACCTCCAGCGGCTCCACGTGTACAGAGGGTGGGATGCAGATGAGGCTACTGCCAGATATGTCCAGGAGACTTTGAAGTGCCAGGCGCGGGGGCTCTGCACACATGATGTTCTTGTCCCTGGAGCTGAGCAGCCGCTGGCCCCCTTCCTTGATCCATGCTCCCAGCCAGTGCAGGGCACAGTCACAGCGCCATGGGTTCTCTGTGGGCAGAGCAGTGGCGGACGGGTAGCTCAGGAATGGTCCCAGAACAACCTGTGCAGTTGGGCTTCTGCTGGCCAGAACCGGAACCCCTTTCCCGCCTCCCGGAGAGGGGGCCCTGCCACCTCTTCTCTGACCTCAAGCTCCCTGGAGTGTGGGCAAGCTCTTCCCTCCCCCTGCAGTTCTGTGCTGCGTGGTCCAGTTCACTAATTTCTAAGAAAGCCTCTGCTCCTTTGAAGTCTCTCCCTGCAGCAAGTCCCATTACTTGGGTGGATAGTCGGTGTCCCCAAAGGCATCCCACAGCACTGAGACCTCACCAATCCTGTCAGCCTCGTCCTCAGGTGCTGTGTCCTGGAAATGCCAGCCCTAGTTTTGTCTTTCCAGTTTCTGTCACCCCCATAGCTCCCGAGTGTCCAATCCCTCAACAGAGGATTTCTACCTTTTCTGTCTTAGTCCTTAGGCCAAGTCCCTGAGCTGTGCCCCTTCCAGCACTCCCATTCCTATCAGCCGCCCATGGATGGGTCCAGGTGATGGTATGACCCTGCAGAGCGCTCCTGGATGGTCTGGAATTCAGAGCCACTGCCATCAAAGCCCACTCCACACCTGGGCCTGCTTCCCACTGCCACCACTGTGGCCGAGGAAGATACCTTGGCATGAGAACCTTCCCCAGGAGGTACCTGTGAGGCGCAGGACCTGCAGGCTGGCCAGGGGCTGTAGGGCCTCACGACTGATGGTGCCCAGTTGGTTCCTGCTGAGGTCAAGCAATGCTAGTGAGGAAAGCCCAGCCAGGGCCTGGTCCTCCAGCAGCTCAATGCTGTTTTCCTGCAGGTGCAGCTCCTGCAGTCGCTGAGGGAAGGACAGCACATCATCAGGGGAAGGGGCCCTGGCGGCCAGGTCCCCTTCTTACGGAGCTAACCTGGGTTAACTTTTCTCCCTTTCACTGCTCCAGCCCCGCAGGGCAGGTGGAGGTATCGGAGGACCCTTGCCCTTGCCCACCTTCCCCCCTCACCGGTAGGTGCAGGAAGGTGAAATCCAGCAGCTGCACTAGCTGGTTACCAGCCAGGTAGAGTGCACGCAGCTGGGCCAGGCCCGCGAAAGCGCCAACTCGCAAGCCGCGTAGCCGGTTGCCGGTGAGCGCTAGCTCTAGCAGGCGTGACTGCGCGCGGAAGACGCCTGGCTCCAGGGCGCGCAGGCTGTTATTGTGCAGGTAGAGACGGCGCAGGGCGGCGAGAGGCGCCAATACGCCCGGTTCCAGGCGCGCGATGCTGTTGTCCTGCAGGAACAGCGTCTGCGGGCCGGAGGGAGGGTGGGAGGGTGTTTACCCTGCTGAGGGAGTCTCCCTCCCCTGGGGCTCTCCAGCACCCACAGGGACATTCACACACCCCTCCCTCCGTGTCGCGGGCACCTCTAGCCCGCGGCCCAGTGGCCCCAAGCGGTGCCCACCTGCGTCCCGGGTGGGATTCCGGGCGGGACGACGCGAAGCCGCAGGGCGCCGCACTCCACTGTGGCGCTGTAGCAGCGGCAGGCGGCTGGGCAGCCGGCAGCGCGGGGCGGGAAGCCAGGGAACCACAGCAGCCACAGCAGCAGCAATGTGGGCGCTCCCGGGGCCATCTCCCGCGGGATCGGCCGCGGACCACGAAGCTGCAACCTCCTGACGGGCCTCCTTATAGTCCACCCTGGATGTGATGTGCCTCCTGAAACACAGGTTGGCAGGCCTGCCCCTAACACTTGAGAGCCAGCGAAGAACATGGATGGAGGCCCACACCCTGTGTCTAATTTCTGAAAAGTTATAAATCAGTTCAAGCAACCGATAAAAACAAAAACAAGAAACAAACAAAAAAGTTGGCTTTTTTCCTTTGCAAAAACACAGTCATGAAGATTTGGAGCATCAGGTTCCAGTTTAGAATTTCCAGAGTTCTTAGTCTTACCACACTGGCCATGTGGGGAGAGCCAACACCACCCCAGCCCCCTTCTCTTCCCATCTATTTCCATCTGGCACTGTAAGGGATTTTGCACTCATGCATGTGGGTGTCCCTACTTTCTAGCAATTAGCCACTCCTTGACTCTAAGGTACAAGAGCCTGGTGCAAAGTGTGGGCTTGGGAACATGTAGGTGGTGAAGCCCAGGACCCAGTTACCCAAGTGCAGGCTAGAAGGGGAAGAGGCTCTAGGAAGACATTTCTCCTTGTCCACATGGAGATGTCCAAAAGCAGAGCCCAGAGCAGAAGTCTTGTGCCCCCAAGACGAAGCCCAAGGCCCCACACCACAAGTGTCCTTGTCTTCACCTGACCCTGACCCAGCATTAAGTCTAGTCCTTTTTTATCCCTAGAACTCATGCTCTGTCTCCTGACCCTGGGACCCACCTGATGTATGTTGATGGGAAACATGGGTAGAACCGATCCTGGGAGCCACCAGCCACAGGAAAATGCAAGCATAGCTTGGCCAGCCCCTGCCCAAGCCCTTGTGGGGGTGAGGGTGGGTGGAACAGCTTAGACAGAATTAGGGTTAATTCTCAGGAACTTGTTAGACAATTGGGGGTTGTGATACACAATAGGAAAGTCAGTTCACGAGCCATGGCCTATGTTCTCTCTGCTGTTTCCCAGAATAGTGCTTCTGTTTTGGGGAGTAGGAAGGGCCCTGGAACAGCTGGGTTGTAAAAGAGGGGCCTTGGGCCACCAACTGGGTTTCTAGGATAGTTCCCAAGTGGGCTCTGGGAGCAGTGACCTCCTGGATGGTAAAGGAATATATAGTGTGTTGGGGATTTATGCACATGAACCGGTGACCCTACAAAGATGGGAAGACCTGTGTCTAGTTCCAGGCACAGTGAGTCCAGTTTTAAAGGTGGGGACATGGGCTGAGAAGCCAGCTAGTCTGGAGCCAGGGACAGCAAAGCTGAGGGTGTGCTGTCATGCAGCCTCCAGCCCTTCCTCAAATGGTCCCCACTCTGAATAACTGCCTGTTTTCCAAGTCTCTCTGCTAGCAAGAGTGAGTCATGTGGAAAGGGACCAAGTGCCCTTGATGTCTGTTCGAATCTTGCTCTAAATTGTAACTCATATGATTATTTAAAGTCACTAGAAATGAGGTAGGCACAGCAAAAGTTTTAATGGAATAGCTTTGGCCCAGGCAGAGTCAGTTCCCAGGTGTCTCAGGATGTGCGTGAAAGCCCGAGAATCTAAAGGCATACTCTGGGCTCCTGGGATCCACTTCCCTGAGCATAAGGGCTGGTTCAGGTCTTGCCCAATCAGGCTCCAGCAGCCAGTCCTCTTAAGTAGAGGGGCTTCTTGGCTTCCTCCTCAGGATTCAAGGCACTGTTCACAGGGACACCCCCTAGACGCTGATTGGAATAAAAGGGCCGGCCTGAGCAGGGATGAGGGCCCAGGCGGGAAGAGCAGAGGAGGCCAGCCCAGAAATCCTTTTACCCAGCGGACAGCCCTCTAATTCGGTTGGGCAGGGGGCGGGGCGTCACACACAGGATTCTGCGATGGCTGTTACCGTCTCCAGGGCACCCATCTGTGCGGAGACGAGAGCGGCGAGGAAGCCCTGCGACCCCCTCGGGAGCAGTGCGAAGCCCAAGTCGCGTGCCTCGATCCCCCATGGTGTCACCTGCATCCCCTCCAGCTGGGTCTGTCCCGGGCCAGTTCAGGGCAGGGCGTGGTCCCCGCCAGGTCGCCTCCCCTTCTCGATGCGCCCTGGGGACATAGCCGGGAAGGCCCCCGATCCCACCCCCATGCCCACTGACCTCGGGTCGGGCGCCCCCTCACCTGACGCTCCCGCGGCGCGGCTCCCCCGCTGAGCCCGAGGCGCCCAGGCCCACCGAGCAGTGCAGGGCGGGGGAGGGGCGGACGCCGCTCGCGCACGCGTACTGGAGCCCCTGCGCCTCCAGCCGCGCCGCCGGGGCCTGCCCCTGTAGGCGAGGGCCGAACCAAAGGACGCCCCAGGCCCGAGGTGTCGGGGGATGGGGGGGGGGGGGGGGAGTAGAAGGGCCCGCGACCCCGCCCCTCCTCGCGTTCGAAGCCGCGGCAGCACCTCGGACAGCGCCGAGCACCACGGAGCCGCGGTGCACCTCTGCCGCGCACGCGCATTCGGCCGGCGCGCTCTTTCGGTGGCGCGTGCGCAGCGATGCGCGGCCCGGGCCACAGCGGTGAGGGGAGAGGGGGCGGGACCTCGGCGGGGCCAGGGGCACCAGCGGCCGCCAGCCTTCCTGCCTGCGGCTCAGGGCCGCGAGGCGGCGAGCAGCAGCGGGGCCAGGTCCATGGTGAGGGCGAGGCGGCGGCCTTGCCAGCGCACGTGTGAGGGCAGCGCGGGCGCGCCGGGCGGGTACTCGAAGCAGGCGCTAAGCTCGAAGGCTAGGGCGGAGCGCACCAGACCCACGCCGCCCGCTCGCTCTGGCGCGGGGTGGTAGAGGCGGCCGTTGGCGGCCAGAGGCAGCAGACGCGCCGGCTCGAAGGGCACGGCCAGGGCCTCACCGCCGCCGCAATAGGAGAGACGCGGGGGCCCGGAGCCCGAGGCCAGCAGGTGCGTGAAGACCACCGGCCGGTCTTCGCAGCGCAGGAAATTGCGCTCTCTGCCGCAGGGCGAGAGGAAGGGGAAAGAGGCCTCGTAGCGACCGCTGTGGTTGGGTCTCAGGCGGGAGAAGAAGGTGACCAGGAACTGTGGGTCTGGAGGAGAAGGACACGGTTGCTTACCATGCCACGCTACCCTACCCGGGGCCCTACTTCCCCAGGCAATCGGCGCGCCCTGGGCAACGCCACGGGCTGGCGCCGGATGTGGGCACACCACCTTGGCCTCACTCTAGACAGCAGGGCTCATGAGCACAGGATGCCCAGTCCTCTGCTTCGGACGGGCCAGTCGGCAGGCTGGGGAGCAGAGCCCGCCAGGGCCTTGCCGAAGGGAGAAGAAAGGTGGGGAAGAAGTTGCACCGGTACCTTTGAAGCAGGTGATGAAGTTCTTCATTTTGGAGTCATCCAGGAAAAGCTGCAGACAGAGGGGCAGGCCATGGCCCATGAGTCCCAACTGGAAGCCCGACAGAGTCGGCCCCAGGGCGGGGAGGCTTGGGCAGGCCTGAGCCGGGGCCAGTGTCCACTCTCCTTGCGCTCCTGTGCACGCCGTGTGCAGGGAGGCGAGTGGAAAGTAAACCTGGGAACCCTGCCAACATTCCTGCATCTATCCCGCACTCCGGGCCGTGCGGGTTCCTGAGCTGCCATGCCCTCCCTGTACCTCTCCCTTCCTCCTTAAAGGTTTCTAATCAGATGTGTCACCTCCTCCGCGGAGGCTCCCGGACCTGCTTCCTCCCGGATATGCTGGATGATTCCCCTGCCAGGGCTTGCAAAACAGGCAGGGCGACCCGAAGCTGGGGATCACAGGGTCGGGCAGGATCTGGGGATGCAGAGCGCAAGAGACGCAGCAACGGGTGGCAGGTTGGCTGCTGGGGGGCGGGGCGCGGGGCGACCCCTCTCGGGCTGAGACCGGGCGCCCCAGGCGGTCCAACTCTCGGTCCCACCTCAGCAGTCAAGTTCTCATTCTTTAGAGACCCCGCCCACCCATCCGGCCCCGCCCCTCTCACAGGCGCCCCCTCTCTGGCCCCACCTCTCTAACCGGTGCACCCGCTCCGGCCACGCTCCCGGCCCACCTGGCCCTGATGATCCACATAATAAAAATACTCTCGCGTCTGGGGCTCTGGGGTCTGGCCCTGCGTGTAGGAGACGCCCCCGCCCCCGCCGCAGGCCCGGGTCCCCGGGGACCGCGCCAAGACCACGGCGCACGGCCGGAGCGCCCTGCATGCCCTCCACATCTTCCTCCCGCGCCGGAAGCGGCGCGCGGGTCACGCGGGACTGGCGCTGCGTGAACAGCCTTCCTCCCCGCGACTCCGCGGCCTCACACTTTGGTTCCGGCAGCTGTCGCGGAGCTCGCTTTCCCGGGTCGCGCGGGATTCCAGGGCCGTGGGCAGCCCCTACGCTGTTCATTCTCTGGCCTGCGGGAGCGGCCCGTCCTGCCATCCCGCCGGGGTGGGGTGGGGGTGGGGGTGGGGGAAAGAGACCACCTGCCGGCGGGGTGCGCACGCGAGACGGACTGGGAACGGGGCCCTGGCGGGAGTGCAGGTTCTGTCCCTGTCCCTCTGCCCTCGGGGGCCAACCGCCAGCACTGGCCTCTCGGCCTACCGCTCAGAAAGTCAGCTTGGTGGGGCCGAGTCTGCGTGTTCAAGCAGCTTCGGAATCAACACTGCCTAGCCATCTATGGCAGATTGAGGGTAGAGAGGGTCGCAAAAAGCCCACTCCCCGCGCAAACAGGCCTTTATAAAGAGGTCAAGATACATACCCCGGGGGCCTCAGAAGGCGCAGGGCGGCCCAGCACCCACCTGGTGCCTCCTCCCTGGCCCTCATTCCCAGGAACCAGCCTTGCTTGCAGCCCACCTCTCCCCCCCCCCCCCCCCCCCCCCCGCATTCTCCTCTGGTCTGTCCACCCAGGTGACTGTGCCAGCCCACAGGCTGGCTTATGTGGTGGGCTGCCCAACCCCCAAACCAGCCCCCTGCAGCCCTGCTGCGACGGGAAGAACAGGAGTCGACAGAAAGTGACCATGGCTCTCAAGTGTCCATATGTATTTTATTCACACATAGTGTTGTCACCTCTTGAGTCCATGCGTCAGAGCCAGAGTCTGTGGCCGGGCCACCCACCCCAGGCCCGGAGACCACCCGACTGAGGACGCTACCTCAGGGAACACCCGGGCCACGGCAGGGCTGGGCTTTTTTGTTTTTAATAAATAAAAACTCAACTCTAAAAAATATATATATATATGTATATATATATAAACTGGGGAGAAATTAAGTTTTACAATTGGAACTCAAAATTCCAAAATGGAAAATGTACAAACTGAGAGTCTAGGTACTTCCTACCCCCAGCTCTGGCCTTGAGGAAGGGCACTCCTGGGCGCTCCCTGGTTCCCCAGCTTGGGGTTCCTTCCCTCTCTTCTACTGCAGGTCCCAGATGGGGATGGGGCAGGGTTTGGTTTTTGGTCAGGAGCCAAGAAAGTGGCGAAGAAAATGAAGGAGTGAGATCAACTTGCTCTGCAGAGGACAGGCTAGGACGGCTCAGAGATAAATAGCATTTGGGTTAAAACTATGTCATTAGCAAATTTAGTTCTTATATCTTTCCCTCTATATCTCTATACACAGGCGGGTTGGTGTGCTGGATAGATTCTGAATTTATAGTTACACGAAGAAAAAAATACTCTTGCCCCCCACCCCCACCCTGCCCCAAGAATGCCTGCTCAACCCTGCCCCCGACCCCAGAGGACTTTGGTTTGGGGGCCCCTCCCTACCTAGAGAGAGCCTGCCAGGCCCTGCTCTGGTGATGGGACAGCCCAGTGCCCTGGGGCCCCCAAATTCCCACGGTCTCCACGTTGGAGGCCACAGGTGGCAGGGGGCAGGAGGAGGCTGCAGGCCAGGAAGGAAACAGAGGGGAACCGGGGAGGGGCAGAGGAAAGAGGGGCAGCCGGGCAGGGTCCAGGCCAGGGCCAGGCTGAGCGCAGGAGCCCCAGCTCCAGGGGAGGGTGGCATGTGCTCTCGGGCCGGCCGGGAGGGGCAGTGTCACTTGGCTCCAGGAAACAGAAGGCACTTTCTCGGGGCTGACCGGCCGGTGGTGGGCGGGGCGGTGCCCACAGAACTGGCCACGAGGCAGCGGGGTGGGAGGGGGGTGTGCGGACAGAGACGCCCTTCCCAACCCCTCTGCCCTGGCTGCGACCTCAGGCCCGGGGCCTGGGTGGGAGAGCTGGGGGCTTCCAGGGCTGGGGCGGGCATGGGCGGGGCCTGGCATGCTGCCTCCGCGGCTGGGGCGTTCCCTCCCCCCTCCCGGCGTGCTCCCCTGCCCGGGCGCACACCCGAGCGTCGGCTCTGTCCCCACCCTCGGTCCTTGGGACCCACGTGCTATAGCACGCCCTCCATGAAGCTGGTGTCCAGGTGCTGGATGAGCACGCGTAGGAATGACATCTCCTTGCGAGTGTTCTCGAAGATGACGCGCGGGTCGTCCGACCGGCAGCGCAGGCAGTTGGGCGCCATGACCATGGCCAGGTTGCTGACATCCATCTTGGTGATGGCCACGTTGGCTGGCTGCACGAACACCTGCGGAAGGGAGAGGAGGGTGGGCCCAGGCTGGCGTGTTGAGTGCTCGGGGAGGGATGGGGGGGGGGGGGGGAGTGCCCCACCGCATACCTGAAGGAAGCGGATGAGGTAGCACAGCACCAGGCGGTTGATGCGGGGCAGCGAGTGCACCACGGCCACGGCGGCCTCAGGGCTCTCGTAATGTGCGATGCACTGCTCGTAGAACTCGTGCGGGATCAGGGGCTCTTCCAGCTCCCGATACCACAGCTTCAGCAGCGACGCTACAGACACAGAGCAGGGGGGAGGGGGAGGGCTCAGCCCAGCCTGCTCGACAGGCACCCCTGTAGTGGGAGCAAGGGCGAGGCAGGGGATGTGTCGGGGAGGGGAGGCAAGTGGCGTGACCAGACTGGAAAGAGTCCACCTAGCCCAGGTAGGCTGCCCAGGCCGGCCCTGGAGGCCTGGGGGATTGTGCAGGGAATGAAGGAGGGCTGCAGGAAGGAGGCCCCAGGGGAGACTCTGATGGGCAGGGGGTGTCTGTGCTGGAAATGGACCGGGAGCCACACTGTTCCAACGGCCCAGACCTGCTCCAGCTCCTAGGGGAATGGGCTCACCAGGGACGTGGGGGTCCTCCAGGCCTGTAGGCACCTTCCACTGGTCTACCTGTAGCTTCAGGGCGTTCACTTCATCAATGTCCCCAGGAACTCTGTGGAATACACGGGTGAGTCTCACCGAGTTGGAATCTGTCTTGCCCTTGATCAGGCGCCTCCCCATTAGACTGGCCTCTTTTCCACCAGGGAGAGAGGTGGCTTGGGGCTCCTACCCCATGCATGCTGACTGCTGTCCCTCCCCACTCTGCTAGCCACCCCCGTGCGGAAGCCATTATCACCGAGGCCACTGAGGATCAAACCCACAAGCCTGTTTCCCCAGCTGTTCTCTTGGGGCGTGGGTGGAGGGCCTTGTACCATTCCCCCCTCAGGACAGGAGCTATCATCCCTATTCACAGGCGAGCAGTCTGCTTGCTGTTGCTGTGTCTTTCTAGGCTCACGTCTTTGGCTCTGCCTGTGGTTGCTGTCCAAGTGCCTTCTGGGACCCTGGTGGCCATTTCTGCTCGGGAACGGTCTCTGGCTGACCCCCCTGCCTAAAGTCAGGCGTGCTGCCATTCAAGGGGACGACTCTCTGACTTGCTTCCTAAGGACAGGGCCCTGCCCTGCCTCTCCAGGCTACCTAGTGGCCCATTTGCCCCAGGGTGTCCCTCCCCACCTTCAGATGACGGCCTCCTGTGGAGGGCCTCTCTGGCTACTCCCAGGCAGGGGCATGGGTCTGGACCCCAAAACCCAGGGCTGAAGCACAGAGGTAGGCCCAGTGGTCCTGGTGTCTGACGGCTCCTGCCTGCCTGACACACAGTGCAGCCACCCGAGGCTCCCACACCCAGGGCCCAGGTTGCGGGGCACCTGAAGATGCCTTCCGTCTGGTCACCGTTGAGCGCTAGCACCTCCTCAGACAGACGTGTCTGTACCCAGGGCAGCTGCCGGTCAGGGTAGCGCTCCTTCTGCAGGCTCATGACCTCCTGCAGCGCGCTGCCAAACATGGATGGGCTGAACACAGCGTTCTTGGCGTGCCGGATCTCCTCCACGTTGGGCTTCTTCAGCCCCTGCCAAGATAGCCCAGCTCTCCGTCTCGGTGTGGCCCCACTGCCCTGCTCCCAGCCTTCCCTGTGCCCTGTACCCCTCCCAGGGCTGCCTCTGGCTCGGCCACCCTCCCTTCTCCCCTGCCCTCTCATCCCCCGTAACTCCAGACATCTGCCCAGTCAGAGCTGGCGGTACCCGCAATTCCCTGGTCCCCAAGTCACTGGGGGAGGGGCAACATGCTGGGCCACCTACACTGTCCCAAATTTTTAGGTGGCCCTTGTTGGTCACACAGGAGGAAGAGGGGAAGGACTCCTGGAATGAGAGCTGCCTGTGGCAGTGGGAAGCCCAGGCTGGCTGACCTGGGCCATGTGAGACCACCCTGGGGTAGAGGTGAGGGGGGGAAAGCCTGAGGTGGGTACAGGCAGCAGCTTCTAGAGGCAGGACTACAGAAGTGCATTCAAAGGGAGAAGGGGAAGGGACAGCCAGGCTCCAGGACAGCTGCCTTCAATAGTTGGGGAAAGGTCTGGCATAGGAGGGCCTGAGGGCTTCCTGGGTAGGGGTGGGGTGGTAGGCTGAAAGGGAGGAGGGAGTGGACAGAAGGGAGAAGATGGCCACAAATCCTAAGACCAGGGAACAAGGTCCAGATGTTTGGTGTGACTGAGGCCCCTCTACGGGTGCCGCAAAATGTGGGCTCAGGGCAGGGAAGATGAGAGGTTGTGGGAGGGGTGTGGCTGTCCAGCTCTGCCAGGCAGTAAGAGGCCCCAGCAGCAGAATGGGGGCCAGGGAAGTGGCTAGGGGAGCACACTACTGGGACCACCCGCACAGCTACCAGTGGGGGGTCTGGGCTCTTGGACCATCATGGCCAGGTGGGTGGCCCAGTGTGAGTGAAGGGGCACATGGTCGTCTTCTGAGCCCGCCCTGCATTCCGAGGCTGGGCCTCCCCTGGGTCCAGAGGCAGTCTGCCAGGGTGGGAGGGTCCCTTCTGGGAAGGGTGGTCTCTTAGCCTGCCCACGTGCTGTGCCTTTCTCTGCCCCTCACCCGCACCAGTATGACGGCGACAGGCCTGGGGCAGCTGGTGCTGCTGCGGCAATGCGTCCCACCCTCACTTGGGCCGGTGCCCTGATGCCCTGGCCTAGCTACACATCCCTTTGCCTGCAGTGGCTCCTCAACTTGCGGTGCAGCCCCTGCCCGAGGCCTTTCCCAGCTGCCTGCCTAGGTAGGCTCCCTGGAGCACTTTCTGTGCTGTGAACTGTCACACGCCCCACCCCGAAGCCGAATGTGCAGGCTGGGCTCAAGGTGAGTGGGACACTCAGTAGGATGTGAGGGGTGGCTTGCCAAGGCTTCCTTCTGGACCCTGCCTGGGTGTCACCGGCATAGCCTGCCACCCCTGCCTGGCTGTCCTAGGGGAGCTCGTACCTTTTTGGCCCCCGTCAGGGCCGCCTTTTGCAGCTTGTGGTAGCAGTACTTGGCGTATGTGCTGATCGCCACCCCTGGAAGAGAGCAGGTTCTGGTCGGCTGGGTGTGGGTGCGCGGGGCACAGAGGCTAAGAGAAGCAGCAGCAGGGGTGAGGAGAGGCAGCTTCTACAAGAGCCCTGGGGGCCCGGGCCAGTGGGTCCTCACTTTTCTGGGCTAGGTCCTTGAAAGCAGAAACCCACATCGAGAGGCCAGAGGGACTCCCTCGCCTCAAGGAGCCAGGCTTGGGAGGCGACTCCTCTGCCAGCCCACCCACACTTCCTCACGGCCAGGAAGGGCAGGCTGGGAATGAGACTTATTCCCACTGAGTCACAGGCAGGATAGGGCAGGACCTGGGCCCTGGGGTCTCCAAACCCATGCTCCCCTTGCAAGTTAGCCCCGAGGAGCCCCTGACAAGGGTCATTTCCACAGGCAGCAGGGCTAAAGGAGCTTAGTGCCCTCTGCCTTGGTCCAGCACTGGGGACGGGGCTTTGGGCCAAAGGTCCTGCAGCCCTGCGTCCAGCGAGGGCTGCTGTGTAGCTGTGGTAGAGGGGCCTCAGCCTGCTGCACCCCATCCCTGTCTGTTGAGGGCTGTGTGGACAGGAGTCATGGAAAGGGAAGCCAAGGAGATGGCTGCAGTGGAAAAGGGGATGAATGTGGAGAGAATGCCCCATGTCCCAAGCTTGGGTGTCAGTGGGAGGGCCACGCCACAGAAGGACACCTTTAAATTCTGCCCGAGGGCTGAAGGCGGCTGGGAGAGGGCTTTTCTAAACTCTGCGCCTGGCAGAAGTTCTGGCTAGTTGTCACGGGGGTGATGGCTCGGGTGGCAGTTTGAGGGCAAGAACCTCAGGGAACTTGGCCATGAGGTTCTCCAGATACAGAAATGAGGGGAAGGAGAGAGAAGCACAAGGTGGGGAGGAGGGAGAGGTAGTGGGGGAGGAGATCCCACACAGGGTGGGTTTGAAATGTGTGCAGCATCTTTCCTGGTGAAGGGGAGGGGGGTGGTGGGGAAGGGAGGGAAAACAGAAGCAGCGACAAGACCACGAACACGCAATGACACGGAGCCCAGAGGAGCCATCCGGGCATAGGTGCCAAGGACCAACAGACAGAAAAGCTGTAACGTGTACCTCTAGGCTCAGGACTGGCCCCTTCTCTGGAAGGCCCTGCCCCTGCTGGGTCCACCTGCCCCAGTGCCTGCCGGCCAGAGGGAGGCCTCTACACCCAAGTCTCAAATCCAAATACCCCCATCTTCTTTTAAGGGAAGCAGTTTCTTGTGGACGTTCAAGCACATGGGGGTCTTTGGACCTCAGTGTGAAAAACATAAACATGGCTTAATGAAAATGTTTTTGAGTTATCCCAAGATAGTTTTATTATTGTAAGTGGTAAGGGGACTCTTTTTTAGAGTAAAGTGAAAACAAACATTTCTTATTCTCCCTGGAGAATCTGTTTCCCTATGGTCCTGGGGGATCCACAGATCCCTGGCAGAGAATCCTAGCTGCTGCCTCTGACAGGCCAGCTCAGGACACAGCACCTAGAACCTTCTGCCACAGGCCGACCTGGCCTCTCTGGGCAGGCTGTCAGGAACCTGGAAGGCAAAGGGGGCCTTGGGCTTTACACTGGCCACCAGGAGCCCAGAGAGCACTTTGTAGCAGGCAGCAGACTGGGTAGGGCCTAGCGAATGCCTCCTGTCTCAGGGCCTCTCCAACAGACTGTGGTCTGAAGATCCTGAGGCTGCCACCTCTCAGTTGGTAACCCTGGTCAGAAGGCAGCCTTTCTGGGCCTTAGCTTCTTCCTCTGTAGGATGAGACAAGGACACCTACCTCACAGGTGCCCATAAAGGGCTGACCGTGGGGTCTGGTGCACAGCTCAGCAGCTGCAGCTGCGGGTATCACAGGGAGGACCAGGGCTGTGGCCATGTATGCCCAGAGTCCCAAGAGCCCCTCTGCACCCTGTACTGCCGTGGACAGAGCTCCCCAGGCCGGGACTGAGGGCTGTCTGCTGAGTGCCTGGGAGGATGTGCAGGGCCTACGGCCAACCCAGGGAGACTCTCACGGTGGTGTGGGGTGCTCTGCTTTGGGCCCACTGACCTGTCCTAGCCTTGCCAGGACACGCCATGCCCAGTCTTTATGTGGGGAGATGGTGGCCCCAAGGGGACTGACAGAAGCAGCTGAGTCTATGCTGCTATGCCAGGGATCCAGGCCTGCCCTGGGGCCTTAGTGCCCCTGAGCCCTGGCTTCAAGCCTCAGAAGCCGCTGGATCTGGCCAGAACCTGCCACTGCCACCTCTTGGCATGGACACTGCTGGGTCCCAGGGCTTCTAGCTCCCTCCTCACTACCCAACACCATCTTGGGCTGTAGTGTCCTGCTTAGCCCAAGCCCAGGCCCACAGGAGCCCATTCGCTGTGCCCCCAGGCCCACCTGCCTGTGGCAACACGACTCGTGAACAGGCTCCGGTAGGAGCTCAGAGCCCCTCCACTCCGTTCCAGATGGGTGTGGCCCAAGGGCAGTTGAAAATTGTGGACTGCAGCTTCCCCTTTGTGTCCAAGGGCAGCATGCATCCAGAGAGCTTCCCAGAGGAAGGGGTGTTGAGGTTGACTGGTATTAGAGAAACAGAAATGGGGCAAGTCTGGGGAATGAGTTATGTGTACCAAGGCTGAGGGAAGTGCCAGGGGTGGGGCAGGGGCTGGTCCCAGAGCCCCGGTGCCAGGAAGGGAAGCTGACAGGACAACAGTGAGACCACCAGCTCTCCCAGCAAGGAGGGTACAGTTTTGGGTTAACAGGGCTTCCGTGGAGCTTGGACAGCAGCAGGATGGGGGTGTGAATCTTGAGCCAGGCCCAGGAGAAGGGCAAGGCTGGTGGGGTTGGTTGGAAAACCCATGGGCTCCCACCAGGGAAGCAAGGCTAGGGTGGCCTGGGTTGGAGGTCAGGACTGGGCAGGCACTGGCCCTCAGGGCACTTCCTCAGCAAACACTCACCTAGGGGGGCTTTCGCAGGCCTTGCCCAGTTCGCCCTCACGCCCCTCCCCACTGAGAGCCCAGCGTGAAGTTGGAAATTGTTCTGAAGCACCTCGGAGAAAGGCGCAGGGCAGGTGTGGCCTCTCCCAGGACCCTCTTCAGTGACCTGGGGCCTCCGGCTGGCTCAGGAGGCCGCAGGCCTGATGGTTAGTGCCACCCCACCAACACCCCTTCCAGCCCAGAAGCGGTTAGAGAAAGGAGGCCAGGCGGCCTAGGCCGGAGAGCAGAACTGTGCAGACACAGCGCACAGGGGCTGTGGGGAGAGGCCCTACCATCCGGCTCCTCAACATAAGGCTTGGGTTTCTTTCTCAACTTGGACTTCTTCTTAGTGTTCCTTTCCAGGAGTGCTTTCATATGCTGCGTCACTGGGGAGCAAACAGAGCCATGAGGACCACAGAACACAAAGCCAGGAATGCATGCCCACGCGGGTCGAGATGTGGCTGGCGAGGAGGCCCCTGGGCCTGCTTGAGGCTGACCCCCATCAGCTGGGAAGGTATTGCACCCCTGCTGGATTCCTCAAAGGGAAACAGAGCCATGGCCAATGCCCAGCTGGGGCTGAGGAGCACCCAGCCCAGCAGTGATGTGGTGTGTGAGGTTGTGTATGGGAACGTGTCTGGACCATGTGACCCGGGTAGGTACTGGGGCCCTGCTGAGCACTGTCAACCAGAAAGCTGGCTCTGTTCATGCTAGAGGTGGGCAGGAAGATGCAGGGGAGGTGACCCTGGTCAAGAGAAGAGAGGCAGCCAGTGCCTGACCCTCTGGCTGGCTGGAGGAGCCCCCAGCCCAGCCATCTGGCTCCTAAATGGCTGCACTCAGGGGTCCCAGGCTCCTGAGCTGGTGCTGGAGAAGGTGCTGAGCAGCACAACAGGCTTCTGGGGTTGATCTGGGCATGCCTCCCACTCTGTGCAAAAAAAACCTTACCACTGTTGACAGGGAGCCCTTCGCACCCCCTCCATCCTGAGCTCTCTGGAAGGGAGTCTCTATGCACAGCCCACACTAAGGTTGGGAGTTTCGCTCTTCTCTGACAGTGGACCATTTACACAAATTATGTGTTATTCTTCTGCACAGGAGATTGCTATCTTACCTATCATTTATTTTTATCACTAAGGACTTGTGGGCGTATCATTTCACACTCTGAGTTATAATCCAATACGACTTCATTTTCCCTCAACTGCTCCAGCTTTGGCCACTGGGAGCCCTTTCCGTTGGTTCCTGTGTCCTGACATACCCTGCCAACTCCCCGTGGCCCCACCAGCACTTTCTGACTTGGGCACTGCATCGTGTACACTCCCTGCACCGGCCCTAGATTCAGCTGTTTTTCCAAGGAGCCCTGGTTCCTTGCAGTGGAAAATGGTATTAGGAACCAAGATCTGGGTGTGAGGTGCGCTCATTGCTTTTGGGGTGCTGACAGAGCTAGTAAAGATACATTTGTACACTAGCCCCTGTATATGCACATCCCTCCAATATCCCCACACCAATACTTCCAACTGTGATCCGCCACCACAGGACCCTCTAGACTCCTCTAACTCATTTGTAACTGTTGTATCTTTTTACTCTCTGAACAGTGTCTTTTGAAGAGGAGATTTAATTTTGTTAAACTCCAATATATCAATGTTTTTCTCTTATAGATAGTGCTTTAAGTATCACACATAAAAACCTTTCCCTAAGTCAAGAAAAACTTTCTCCTGTGTTTTGTACTAGTTTTACAGTTTTAGGGTTTTTTATTTGTTTGCTTTTTAAATTTAGGTTTAGGACTTTCCTTTTTTGTTTGTTTTGTTTTTTAAAGTTTATTTGAGAGAGACAGACACAGCATGAACAGGGGGTGGGAGGAGAGGCGGGTGAGAGAGAATCCCAAGCAGGCTCTGCACTGTCAGCCCTTGAACTCACGAACTCACAAACAATGAGATCATGACCTGAACCGAAACCAAGAGTCGGACACTTAACCAACTGAGCCATCCAGACACGGCTACAGTTTTTTAGGTTTTATATTCTGGTTTATGATCTGAGGTAGCTTTTGCATACAACATAAAGTATGGGTTGAAGCTCATCTTTTTATGCATTTGGACATCCACCTGTCCCAGCACCATTTGAGGAAAGCACTATCCTTTTCTTCACCGAAGTGCCTTTGTATCTCTGTGTAAAACTGGTTGATCATATATGTCTGGGTCTAGTTGTGGACTCTATTCTGTCCCACAGATCTACTATCTACCTTTACAGCGACAGCTTATTCTCCTGGCTACTATAGCTTTGTAACAAGACTTGAAGTAGGGTACGGTTAGTCCTCCAAATTTGCTCTTTTTTTTTTTTTTTTCAACATTTTTTATTTATTTTTGGGACAGAGAGAGACAGAGCATGAACGGGGGAGGGGCAGAGAGAGAGGAAGACACAGAATCGGAAACAGGCTCCAGGCTCCGAGCCATCAGCCCAGAGCCTGGCGCGGGGCTCGAACTCACGGACCGCGAGATCGTGACCTGGCTGAAGTCGGACGCTTAACCGACTGCGCCACCCAGGCGCCCCTAAATTTGCTCTTTTGTTTCAAAGGTTATTTTGGCTATTCCAGGTCCTCTGTATTTTCTATGGATTTTAGAACCAGCCTGTTAATTTCTAAATTAGGATTGAATCTATATATCAATTTGGGTGGAAGTAACATCTTGACACTATTGAATCTTCTGATTCATAACATGGTATTTCTCTCCATTAACTTAGGCCTTCCTGACTTTCAGCAATGTTTGGGAGTTTTCATTGTAGGAGTTTTAGAAATCTTTTGTCAGATTCATCCCTAAGTTTATCATATTTTTTAAATGCTACTTTGGGTTTTTTTTTTCTTTTTTTAAGATTTTATTATTTCTTTTATTAAAAAATTTTCAATGTTTATTTATTTTTTGAGAGACAGAGACAGAGTGTGAGCTGCGGAGGGGCAGACAGAGAGAGACACACACAGAATCCAAAGCAGGCTCCAGGCTCTGAGCAGTCAGCACAGAGCCCAGTGCAGGGCCCAAACCCACAAACCGCAAGATCAAGACATGAGCAGAAGTCTGACGCCTAACCGACTGAGCCACCCACGCGCCCCAAGATCAAGTGATCTCTATACCCAATGTGGGGTTCAAACCCATGACCCCAAGATCAAGAGTCGCATATAACACTGAGCCAGCCATGTGCCCCCAGATGGTATTTTAAAAATGTTTATTTCCAGTAGTGTGTTGCTATTACGTAGAATCATGATTAACTTTTATATTGGTCTTATTTCCTACAACCTTGCTAAACGCACTTATTGTAGTATTTTTATGGATCTAATAGAAGATTGTGTTGCATGTGATTAAAGAAAATTGCACACTTCCTTTCCAATTTGGATGCCTTTTCTTTTCCACGACTTTGCACTGTCTAGGCCTCCAGCATGATGTATAGTAGATGCAGTGGGGTTGGGGGTTCTTGCCTTGTTCTTGATCTTGCGGGGAAAGCATTCAGTCTTTTATCATTATGTATGGTGCTGGCTAGAGGTGTTTCTTAATTGTGGTAAAATATAACCATAAAAATGTAGCCATAGAGCCATTTTAAGTGTACAATTTAGTGATATTAGATCCATTCGCAATTTCACGCAGCCATCACATTTATTCCTAAAATCCTTACATCACCACAAACAGAAACCTTATACCTATTAAGCAAAAACTCCTCATTTACCCTTCCCCAGCTCCTCGTAACCTCTAATCTACTTTCTGTCTCTATGAATTCGCTTATTTTAGATATTTCATAAAGGTTGGATTATACAGTATTTGCCCTTTTGTATCTGGCTTCTTTCACTAAGAATAACTTTTCAAGGTTCTTCTGTGTTGTAGCATGTAACAGAGCTTCATTCCTTTTTATGGCTAAAAAATATTCCATTGTATCAACAGACCACATTTTGCTTATCCATTCACCTGCTGGACACCTGGGTTGTTTCCACTTTTTGGCTACTGTGAATAATGTTGCTATGAATATTGCTGTACAAGTATCTGTTTGACTTCTTACTTTCCATTCTTTTGGCTACTGAAGGGTTTTAAAAAATATTTGCCTTTTATCTGGTTGAAGAGGTTCCCTTCTGTTCCTAGTTTGTTTAGAGTTTATATCAGGAATGGAAATGTTGGATTTTGCCAAATGTTTTTTCTGCACGTATTGGGATGATCACATGGTCTTTCTTTTTCACTGTTGCTATGGCAAATTACATGGAATTTTAATGTTAAACCAACCTTTCATTCTTCAGATAAACCCTGCTTATTCAAGATGCATTATCTTTTTTATATATTGTTGGAGTCAATTTGCTAATATCATTAACAATTTCCGTGTTTAGGAGAACTGTCTGTGCTTTTCTTTTTTTGTAATGTCCTTTTATAAATTTGGTATGGAATGAACTGAGAGATATTCCCTCCACTTCAGTGTTCTCAAAAGGTTTGTAAAGAATTGTTACACAAACAATGGAATGTTTGGTAGAATTTACCAGGGAAGCCATTTGGGCCTTTAATTTTCTTTGTGGGAAGGTTTTAAGTAACAATTCAATTTCCTTAATAGATACAGGATTTTTTTTTTTTTTTTCTTTTTGGTTGTCTATTGCTTATTGAGTGATCTTTGGTAGTTTGTGTCTTTCAAGGCATCTGTCCATTTCCTCTTTTTAAAAATTTTTAATGTTTATTTAGTTTTGAGAGAGACAGAGAGAGAAACAGAGAGAGCAGGGGAGGGGCAGAGAGAGGGAGACACAGAATCTGAAGCAGGCTCCAGGCTCCGAGCTGTCAGCACAGAACCTGACGTGGGACTTGAACCCATGAAATGTGAGATCACGACCTGAGCCAAAGTCCAATGCTCAAACAACTGAGCCACCCAGGCGCCCCTGCCCATTTCCTCTTAATTGTCAAATTTACGGCATAAAGTTGTTTGTAACATTTCCTTTTCCTTTTACATGTTAAATCTGTCGTGATATCATCTCTCATTCTTGAGACTGATAATTTATATCTTTTCATTGTGATTAGTCTAGCTAGAGATTTATCAATTTCATTAATCTTCTCAAAGAATTAGCTTTTTGTTTCATTGACTTTCTGCATTGTTTTTCTGTTTTCACTTTTACTGATTTCTACTCTGATCTTCATTATTTTCTTTCTTCTGCTTGCTCTTGGTAGCATTTATTTTTTAAGTTTCTTAAAGCAGAAATTGAGGGGTGCCTGGGTGGCTCAGTCAGTTAAATGTCCAACCTCAGCTCAGGTCATGATCTCGCCGTCTGTGAGTTTGAGCCCTGCATGGGGCTTTGTGCTGATAGCTCAGAGCCTGGAACCACCTGCTTTGGATTTTGTGCCTCTCTCTCTGCTTCTCTGCTGCTCACGCACTGTCTCTGTCTCTCTGTCTCTCTCTCAAAAGTAATTAAACATTAAAAAAAAATTAAAGTAGAAACTGAGGTCGCTAATTTGAGATATTATTTTAGAATAATCTCCCTCTAAGAACTGCTGTGGCTGCATCCCACAATTAATGTATGTTTTGTTTTCATTTTCTTTCAGTTTAAAATATGTCCTAATTTCCCCTTAGGTTTTTAAATTTTGTTAATGTTTATTTATTTTTGAGAGAGAGACAGACAGACTGTGAGTGCAGGGCGGGGGCGCAGAGAGAGAGGAAGACACAGAATCTGAAGCAGGCTCCAGGTTCTGAGCTGTCAGCAAAGATCCTGACGCAGGGCTGGAACTCCCAAACCGTGAGATTATGACCTGGGCTGAAGTTGGGCCCTCAACCGAGCCACCCAGGTGCTCTCCAATACCCCCCTCCATCCAGGTTTTTATTTGACCATTGGGCTATTTAGTAATATGTTCTTTAGTTTGCAGATATTTAGGGATTTTCCAGATATCTTAGTGTTAGTGACTGCTAATTTAATTGTGTTGTGACTAGAGAACACACTTCTATGATTAACCTTCTTTAGCATTTCTTGAGATTAGTTTTATGGCTCAGAATATGGCCTATCTTGAAAATGTGGCTGGGATTTGAGTCCAAATGCTCTGGGTCCAAAATCTATACTCCTACCTATTCTAATGGTGGCTGCTTTTCTTTCTTTAAATTTTTTTTTTTTTTTTTTTTTGAGAGAGAGAGAGCACGCAACATGAGCTGGGGAGAAGCAGGGAGAGAGGGGGACGGATGATCCAAAGGCCTGACAGCAGAGGCCTGGACACTGTGGGGCTCGAACTCATGAACTGTGTGATCATGACCCAACAGGAAGTCGGACACTTAATCAACTGAGCCACCCAGGCACACCTATGGTAGCTGCTCCGTTTCTTAAGCAGACTTTCAACTAGTCCTTCTGTTTTCAGCTTCAAGGTCACACCCTTTCCAACCATTGCTAGAGGAAGCTGGCTCCACCCACTGTGGAGCTTTTAAGGGTTTGCTATCTACTTCAGCTTCTAAGCCTTGTCACTGTCTGCTTAGGATCCACATTTCTTGGTCTGCCACGTCAGCTTCCTGCCACTTGTTCATGTACTTTTCAGCTTCCAAAACATAGTGTTCATGCTCTTTGTCCTTGTGGGCTTTATTAGTTTTAATGCAGTGAAATATACACAAGATAAAATTTACCATTATAGCCATTTTTAATTGTACAGTTCAGTGGCACTAAGCACATTATTACTGTTGTGCAACCATCACCAACCATCTCCAGAACTTTTTCATCGGTCCAAATGGAAACTCTGTAGGCATGAAACAAGTCTCTACCTGTCCCTCCCCCAGCCTCTGGCATCTGCCATTCTTTCTGTTTTTGTGAATCTAAATATTTTAGGGCCCTCTTGAGTTGACTCATACAGTATCTTTTTTGAATTGGCTCATTTCACTGAGCACATTGTTCTCAAGTTTCATCCATGTTGTACACGTGTCAGAATTCCCTTCCCTTTTTTTAAGGCTGAATAATATTCCATTTTATGTATGGACCACGTCTTATTTATCTATTCATCCACTGATGAACACTTGAGCTATTTCCACCTCTTGGCTATTGTGAATAGACTGCCATGAACCTGAGTGTACAACTATCTGTTCATGTCTCTGCTTTCAATTCTTTGTGGTATATACCCAGAAGTGGAACTGAGGGATCCTATCGTAATTCCATTTTTAATTTTTTGTGGAACTGCCACACTGTTTTCCACAGTGGCTGCAACATTTTACATTCCCTTGTAAATTTTTTTTTTCTCATTTTAAAAATTCCTTCCCTGTTCATTAGTTCAAGGTGGAGTCCGAGTAACTGTATGTGTCAAAACTGACACCTTTACCTGGAAGCCCTAAGTCTTAGAGCATTAACAGTAAAGGAAACTCCTTAGGGTCTGCACCCCTCCACGGTGCTGCTATGTGGAGCACGAGGGAGAGCTGTAATCGGTGATGTCTGCTGAGACCCTACGAGGGAGGTCCTGAGGAGACAAGTGTCGTGAAAGCATTCTGCTGGTGGCTGGCACAAAGGTATGACCATGTATGAGACAGGGCTAAGCTGGGGGTCAGCAGACAGGTGAACTGGGGTTCACTGCACTGGCGCCTTGGTCTCGCACAGTGGTGACCACACAGATGTCACACGTGTGCTGGCACCCAGGCGAGCAACACAGCTCAGGGTGCAGCACCACTTGGGAGCCAGGCTTACTTCTGCCCTTGCCAGTGACCCCAAGACAAGGTGCAGTTTCCTTTCTCAAAGCACAGGCCACACCTCCTTGGCCGACGGGGCCTGCCTTCCTGACCAGCAGCCAGCAGCACCTATGTCCTCGATGCGCCAGTGGGAGGAAGCACAAGACCTCCCCTCTGGTTCAGCACTGAGCAGAGCGTGTAGCAGACGCTAACCCAGGAATGGTCCTGGGGCTGGTTTCTGGCTGGAGGGCAGCCCTGTGTCACATGTGAGATCAGATCCCACAGCCCAGAAGGTCCTTCCTGTTGGTGGGACCACACAGACCCCACCTCCTTCTCTGGGCTGAGACCACCTGGCCTCCCTCAGTGTGGGTGGATGTTCAAAGTCATGGATGTCCAGGCTGACCACCAATTTCTCCGTATACACCAGCCCTGTCCCCATGGTGCAGACACTAGGACGAAGGCCCACAAACCTCTGTGCCATGATGAGTGTCCTGCTGGGCCCAGCATGGGGCCCAGAGCTCAAGTTCCTCATAGGAGCCCCCCAGCTAGCTGGCTGGAATGGCCCCAGGAGCCTCTGGCCTCTGTCTGTTCACTGCTCACTCACCTTTTCACCTAGCAAGCCCTCCCTGGGCCTCCGAGGGCTATGTGTTGAGCAGTGGACACACACTTTAAGGCCTTTGTGGAATACGCCGAAGTGAACCACAAAGCTAACGGGCTAATGGCCCATCTTGTCCTAGAAAGGCCAGAGAAGACCGAGGCAGACCCAGGCCGCCCCGGGCCACCCGCCAGGTCGCATGTTGCGGGAGCCACCTGGGGAGAACCATCTGCTGTGTTCAGTGACCCTGCTTCAAAAACTGCATGCCTCATGAGAATCTCATGGCTTCTAAGATCTGCCACCAAATGGCTGATGTGCTGAACGGTGCCTGTGCTCGATCCGCCTTCCCTAAGACCCACCACTGCCCTGGTAGCCGCAGCCCCCATCATTGTGTGCATACATCCTGGCCTCACACGCCCGGGCTGGGGCAAGGCCCTGGCCAGATCAAGGTAGACAGTCGCTCCCAAAGAACAGCAGCCCATGGCATCTGACCTAGAAAGTGCACGTCTGTGCACGTATCTGCACACGTACGTGTCAGGTGCTGGTTCCATGCCATGCCTTGTGGACACTCATGACTGTCTGGGTGGTAGACAGCCTGCTGCAGGTGCAGGTGTTATCTCTGGCCCTGTCCCCTCGCTGCCTGACCTAGGACTTGTGCCAGCTTTACAGGCACCGTCTGGCTGGCAAGACCATGGCCCTGAGTCCTCCCCCAAGCAGGCCAGGCCTGGGACCAGACAAACCTGATGCATGGCTTTTGGGATCCCTTGGCAGAATGTGGCCCCACACTTGGCCCCAGGCAGCCACCAGCACCTGGCTACTCATGCAGGTCGAACCTCTGATTCTTTGAGGTGGCTCAAGGCCAAGTCAGTTCGCAGTACCTTGGTGGCCTGGGGCTAAGCCGATGCAGGCCTGAGTCACCATGCTCCTCCCTATTCTCAGCAGCCAGAGCCCTGCTCTGGGACCCTCCAATCTCTTCCCCCCTCACAACAGACAGCCTGAGTCCCCTGGGATGGCTACCCCTCCAGGCCACAACATGGCTGAAAGCAAACGCAGTTAAGCACACAGGGCTGCCTGACGGCTCTCCCATCAGGCAGAGCGACCAGCTATGAAGGCCTCAGCAGAGTGGATGCCCGCTGGCTGAGACGTGGATGCCAGTGCTCATCCAACCTCCTTCTTTCTGACCTGTTGGCCTGTGGCTGGGAACCCTGTTCTAGGATTGCCTGTGGTTCTTCTCAGGGCTTCAGTGCCAAGGAGGGGCTCCCCAAGGACCCCACATCCTAGTGGAATCCTAGGACATGGCTCCCAGAGGACATGTGTGTCTGCTTGGAAGTGCTGTGCCTGCCTCCACGTACCTGCTGCCAGCGCCTACCAGGACGTTCTTGCCACGGCCCTTACCTGAGCTGGTGGCAGAGCCTGGGGGAGCAAGGGGTCTCGCGCACTGAGTCTTACCTTTGGTGTCATTGACGGGGTCCATGTGCCGGTAGATGTAGCCCTCCAGGTAGGAGTGGAACTTGGGTGTGGGTGGGAAAAAGGCCAAGCAGATGGCCATGAGCTCCCAGCCGCGAGCCAGGCTCTCGAGGCGGAAGTTCTCTGTGGTCTGCCGGCACAGCTGGATATACAGCTCATCCCGCAGGCCCTGCACGCTCCAGCCCTTGGTGGCTATCTCCAGGGCCACATGTAGCGGGTCTGCCTTGGCGCGCCGGTCGCCCATGTACATCTGGATCAGTTTGAAGATCTCACAGGCCTCCTTCTTCACGTGGCGGTCACTGGTCACAATCATGGGCTTCTTGATGGACTCACTGCTCCAGGCCAGCATGTTGGCGATGGACACTTTCCGTCGGAAGAGGCCCTGGGTATGTGTGTTGAAGTGCTTGGAGGCCCAGTTCTCGATGTCAGTTTCCGAGGACGGCTTGCGCAGAGTGAAGGTGGGGAACACACAGCTAGCACTGGGCATCACGCTGCGGGCCTGGCGGCTACTCTCAAACTGGGCACAGGAACCGAGGTCCTCGGACTAGGAAGGACAGAGGGGCCATGAGGCGGGTGTGCGCCCTACACGACCCAGCCAGGAGAGAGGTGTGTCCCCCCCACCCCCACCACTGTCCATGAGGCTGCTGGAGAGGCTTGTGCCTCATTTTGTTCTACCCACCTCATAAACACACAGCTGGCGAGGGGACCCAGAGAGGCCCTTCGTCCAATCTTTACCCTAGGGGCTCAGCCTCTGGGAAGTGTTCCCTACTCTTGCGACTAAGGGTTGTTGGTTGGGGCGGGGGCGGGGGGTGTCCAGTGCAGGTCTGGGGGCAGGAGGAAGCCATGGGTGTGTTTCATTGGCTTTCTGGGCTGTGGCCTTAGGCGGGAAGAAGCTGGGAAATGCTGCCCCCATTGGTGGTGGAAGGATGCTGCCTCCTGCTGGCCTTGCCACTGCTGTTTGCCTTGGCTTCTGCTAGTTCTATGGGCTCTGAGGTTGGGAAGCAGATGAAAAGGGCAACCCTGCCAAGATGCAGAAAAGCCCACATGGCAAAGTTCCACAGAACACGTCAATGTCACTTTTGGTCCCCTACACTGCCTGCCCCTTCCCATCAGAGCCTAACCCTTCCAACGAAGATCCTCGCATGGGATCATGGGCAGAGTGAGGTTGTGCAGTGGCAAGGTCGGCCTACAAGGGGGCCTGCACTGCAGGCCTGGTCTCCCACGAAGCTGAAGAGGGAGGGTTTGCCCCAGGCCCCCTCCCTGCCTTCTTAATGGCCTCAGCACAAGTGTACAAGGTGTCACTGGGGTAACACCCCTTTCTTTTCTCAGCTCAGACAGAAATGATGCTCTGAGCTCTCCAGCATGGAGGGGCACAAAGGCAGCCCTGCCCAGGGACACTGGCGTCCCAAGGTTACAGGGCCCTTGGGCATGTCTTCCCTGGCAGGACTGGGGGTGGAAGTGGGGAGCCCAATACCGGGAGGCCCTCTGGCCATTGCCAGCTCTGGGCAGATGCCAGGCCTTGGCTTCATATGGCAGACTGGTCGGAAATGTCAGGGGTCAGGAGGTGAAAACTAAGATACTGGCCCACACAAAATTCTGGGACATCAAGCTCCAGCACATGATCTAGAAAGAAGATACACGTGGGCTCAGAGGGCCTGACTGACGCCGGCACCTGGCGCTGAGCAGGGAAGGACAAGCCAGACCAGGCCTCTGGACCAGGTGTCTGGCCTTTCCTCTTCACTGGGAAGAGCTCTGAGCAAGGGTGCCCGACACTCCGCCTGCATAGTTCCTCACCTGAGAGCCCATTCACAGGTTGGAGGACAGAAGCTCAGGGGCTCAGTGGTTGGGCGGCTGCCCACCCGTTTCCCCTGCCTTCCCTGCATCCGTGACCTGGAGGGAGTCAGGGCACAGCCTCTGACCCCCAGATACCTTGACAGCATCCTGCCAGGCCTTAGCAGGAACCGTGGTGAGGGAGCCCCACTGCCTGTCCTCATGCCTGTCGGGAACGGAGTGCCACCTGCCCCGCCTCTGCCCAGGGACCCCGGCCACACCTCCCTACCTGTGAGGGGTGAAGGTAGGGCTCTGGCGACGCCAGGTTGGTCTGCACAGAGATGCTCTTCTCCAGTAGGATCTGGGGGAAAGCGAGCCTCTCTAAGGCGCCCCTCTGCCAGTGCTTGCTCTCCTGCTGGGCCAGCGCCTCATCCTCACTGAAGGCGCGCACCACAGGCCCAGGCATGGGCAGAGGCACCGCCCCATCGCTCTCATAGCCCGAGCCGTCCTGCTGGGAGTCCCAGCTGCCTCTCTGCTTCGTGTGAAAGCGGGCCTGCTGTGCCTCCCAGGCCAGCCGGGCCTGCGCCAGAAAGGGCTCAGCCTCGCCAGTCTTGCCCTCTGCACGTTTCACTGGGGCCAGGCCGGGCCCACACAGGGGCCGCTCCTCAGCCGGGGGCTGCTCAGCGAGGAGGTCACGGTCCCCGGGGACTTCGGTGGACGAGGCGCTGGGGACATGGCACAGAGAGGGGTTCCTGCTCTTCCTCTTGCGGGTGCCCGGGGAGTAGCCTGTTGAGGACATGGTGTCCTGCTGGCTGGACCAGGACATAGCATCGTCTTGATGCCGCAGCTCAGGCCCCTCCATGCTGCTGTAGTCCCCAGAGGAGACCCCCAGGCGCTGATCCCGCAGCAGGCAGGGGCTGGGCTGCAGGGGCAGTGAGCCACCCCCGGGATTGGGTGCATACTTGTTCCTTGGGCCTGCACGCAGCTTGGGGCTTGAGCTGGCCTGCTCCACGTACACCAGCTGCCGCACGTATTCCTTGCCTGCAGGGCTATACTCCAGGCTCAGGAAACGCTCAGGGCACTTCTGCCTGGTCAGCACCAGCTGCTGGTAGGGCGAGGCGGAGCCCTGCTTGGGTGACTGTGGGAAGGGTGCTGGTTTGCGGCCTGGAGACCGCTGGGGTGAGCCAGCTTGATAGCCCCCGCCAGCCTCGTACTGGACGTCCATGGGTGGCTCATCATAGATAGGAGCCTGGTACTCCACGGGAGGCTCCTCGTAGAGGGGGGGCTCATAGGCGTAGCGTGGGGAGGAGGGCTGCGAGTCACTGGTAGGCTTGCGTGGCTGGGCCAGCAGCGGGGAGCAGCTCCCCAGCTCGGCCCTCTTCAGGAAGGGTGATGGCCTCCGTTCAGGGAAGAAGACGGGGCCATCAGATTCTGAGGCAAACGTCTGCAGGCTGGGTGAGTGCTGCCCACCGGAGGGTCTGCGGGAGCGGCCGCCAGACTGGCTGTCTAGGGCATAGCCATTGCCCTGGGAGGAGAGGAAGCTGGGCTCCCGGTCCGCAACTTTGATGAGCATACGCTCCTTGGTGCCCGAGTTCCACCGAAGTGAGGAGGTCCTGGGGGGGGGGGGGGGGGGGACAGGCACAGGTTACCTGGGGGAGGTTCTGGGTGGGTGGGGCACAGGCACAGGTTTTCTGGGGGAAGGTTCTGGGGGGGGACAGGTTTCCGGGAGAAGGTTCTGGGTGGGTGGGGGTACAGGTACAGGTTTCCTGGGGGAGGTTCTGGGTGGGTGGGAAGACAGGCACAGGTTTCCTGCGGGGAGGTTCTGGGGCGGGGGGGGGGGAGACAGGCACAGGTTTCCTGGGGGAGGTTATGGGGGGGGGACAAGTTACCTGGGGGAGGTTCTGGGTGGGTGGGTGGGAGGACAGGCACAGGTTTCCTGGGGGAGGTTCTGGGGGGGTCAGACACAGGTTTCCTGGGGGAGGTCCTAGGTAGGGGGACAGGCACAGGTTTCCTTGGGGGAGGTTCTGGGGGGGACAGGTTTCCAGGGGGAGGTTCTGGGTGGGTGGGGGTACAGGCACAGGTTTCCTGGGGGAGGTTCTGGGGGGGAGTCAGGCACAGGTTACCTGGGGGAGGTTCTGGGTAGGGAATAGGCACAGGTTACCTGTTGGGGAGAGGTGGAAGTTTGGCCCAGCTATCAGCCTGAACCCATTGCCTACCAGTCTCAGCCTCATAGGTATCTGGGGTCATGGCCCAAGAGGTCTGGTCATTTCTCAGCGTCCTCCTCACCTCCTAAATGGGAGCTTCAGGCTTCAGGGGCCTGATACTTGCTGGGGGGGCTTCTCTGTAAATGACCTGTGCACGCTTCATTGCTGGGGCCCTGACTCCTGGGCAGTGCAGCCTAGAGTGGCTGTGCTCCTGTCCTGGGAGGTCCCTGCACATAGCTCCTCATACAGCCCTGCAGCCTTCCCCTCCAGGGGGCTCTCCTGCCCAGACAGCTTCCCCCAGGCCCGCCCCCACCTCTGGTACCCATCATGACACTCACTACAAGGGCTTCTGTGTGTGCATCTCTGCCCTGGTCCCACCCCAGCACTGGGCACAGAACTATTTCTACAACAGATAGCCAGGGTGGTCCTTCCAGCGGCCTAACTCTGGATTCAATATGGTTATCTCTCTGTAGGCCTCACTCCTGGGTTCAGTACCTGCCTGTGCTCCTATGGGGTGGTGGGCCACCTATCCCTGCCCCCCCCCTCCGCCCCCAGCATCTCAGGTCCTGTTTTTCAACCACACTCCCCTCCTACAACTCTGCCCTCACCCATAACATTGTGCACAGACGAGAAAACTTTCTATAGCACTTTCAAGTTCCCAGCAGCACTGAGGGGAAGGTACACAGACTTCACATATACCCCCTGCCCCCACTCGCGTGCGATCTCTCCAGCTGTCAGCATCCCCGCCAGAGTGGTACCTGCGTCCCAGTCAGTGAACGGACACGGGCACCTGATCGTGATGCCTCGTCAGCAGCCGGCATCCACAGTTTACCTCAGGGCTCACTCTAGGCCCGTACGGTCTGCGGGTTTGGACAGACGTGTAATCCGTGTGCCCGATACTGAGAGTGTCACACGGAGTAGCTTCACTGCCCTGAATCCTCTGTCCCTCCCGTCCCCCCGACCCCTGGCCCCCACTCGTCTTTTACCGTCTCCACGGTTTTGCCTTTTCCAGAACGTCACAGACTTGGAATCGTACCGTGCGTAGCCTTTTTGGACTGGCTTCTTTTACCTCGTAATATACATTTAGGTTCCCTCCGGGTCTTTTCACGGCTCGACAGCCCGTTCCTACTTAGTGCCGACCCATATCCCGTTGTCTGGATGGACCGCAGGTTGTCCGTTCACCTGCTGACGGACACCTCGGCTGTTCCAGGGTTTGGGGGCTCTGAATGAAGCCGCTGTGAACACCCGTGTGCAGGTTGTCGTGTGGACCCAAGTTCTCATCTCCTTTAGGTAAACAGCAAGGAGCGTGACTCCAGGATCACGTGGCCAGAGCATGTTTAATTTTATAAGAACTCTCCAGACTGTCTTCCAAAGTGGCTGCCCCATTCCGTTTTCCCACCAGCCAACGAGCCAACGTTCCTGTGGCTCCGCATCCTGACCAACATCGGGTTATTCGGTGCTCTGGATTTTGGCCGTTCTAGTAGGTGTGCGGGCGGATCTTGTTGTCTTAATTTGCGTTTCCCAGATAACATGTGATGTGGAGCATCTTTTATATAATTGTTTGCCATCTATTTATCTTCTTTAATGAGGTGTTTGTTAAGGTCTCTGGCCCGTTTTGTTATTTATTTATTTATTTATTTATTTATTTATTTATTTATTATTTTTTAATGATTTATTTTTGAGAGGGAGAGAGAGAGAAAGTGTGAGCAGGGGAGGGGCAGAGAGAGGGAGAAAGAGAATCCCAAGCAGGCTCCACACTGTCAGTGCAGAGCCCGATGAGGGGCTCAATCTCACAACCCTGGGATTGTGACCTGAGATGAAATCACAAGTCAGACGCTTAACCGACTGAGCCACCCAGGCACCCCACTGGCCCATTTTAAATTCTGGTTGTTTCCTTACTGTTGAGTTTTAAGAGTTATTTGTATATCTTAAATAACAGTCCTTTATCACATCTAGCTTTTGCAAGTATTTTGTTCCAGGCTGTGACTTGTCTTGTCACTCTCTGACAACATCTTTCACAGAGAAGAAAATTTTAATGTTAATGAAGTTCCACTGTATCAATGATTTCTTTCATGGATGGTGCCTTTGATGTTGTATCTAAAAATCATCACCATACCAAAAATCGTCTAGGTTTTCTCCTGCGTCATCTTGTATGAGTAAGTTCTGAGTTTTATAGTTAGCTCTGAGATCCATTTTGAGCTAAGTTTCATGGAGTAAAATCTGTGTCTAGATTCATCTCCTTACATGTGGGGGTTCAGTTGTCCCAGCTCTGTTTGTTGCAAAGACCATCCTTGCTCCACCGAAGTGCCTTTCCCTATTTTCAAAATCAGTTTACTATATTGTTGTGGGTTTATTTCTCTATTTTCTTACACTGACCCATTTGTCTATTCTTTGCCAATACCACATTGTCTTCATTAGGGTAGCTTCACAGTAAGTCTTGAAATCAAGAGTATTAGTCCTCCAACGTTGTTCTCCTTGAATACTGTGTTAGGTATTCTGGATCTTTCACCTTTCCATTAAGTCTTAGAATCAGTTTGTTGATATCCACAAAATACCTTGCTGGGGTTTTTTGATTGAGGTTGCACTGAATCTATAGATCAAGTTGGAAAGAACTGACATTTTGACAGTATTGAATCTTCCTGTCCATTAACATAGGATATCTCTCCATTTATTTAGTTCTTGATTTCTTTCATTAGAGTTTTGTAGTTTTCCTCATATAGATTTCGTATACATCTTGCTAGATTTACACCTATGCATTTCATTTTTGGGGGTGCTAATGCAAATGGTATTAATTTTAAATTCCACTTATTCATTGCTAGTATACAGGAAAGAAATTGACTTTTGTAAACTTACTTTGTATCATGCAAGCTTGCCATAATCACTTATCAGTTCTAGGACTTTTTTGGTCAATTCTTTAGGATTTTCTACATAGATAATTTTTAGACTGATATTCTAAGGACTACGTATGAAAAACTGTAGAGATAATTTGAGGCTCTGGGTTTATTTTTGTTTCAACAGGCAGCTGGGGAAAGGGCAGATAACCTGAATCCCATGTCAGACTGAGCTGACGGGAAATCAGGTTTAGGTTTGAGGGCTGGTTTAGGTTTGGGGGTAGCCTTTCAGGGGTCCACATGGAATGTTAACTAGAGCTCCTTTTTGTGACTCTGACTTTGGAGTCATGGAACCACTCAAAGGTCGGCTCGGCTTCTCAACTGTCCTGGGGGAGAGGCAGTATCTTATGTGTGCTGGGTTGTACTGATCCCTCCTCAGCCCTCAAGTCCTCACACCTTAGCAGATCTTCAGGACAATTTCGTCTATTTTGTTCTCTGTGTTTAGGCTGGTCTCAGAGAAGTTAATCTACCGCTGCAAAAGTAGAAATCCCAAGTGTCTTAAACCAGTTGTATAGTTTGCCATCTCTGCCTCTGTCCTCTGATTACTGCTGGATCTTTCTGCACAAGGCCACGACTTCCAATTACTGGAGGTGGGTGAGGCAGCCTACTCCAACACGCCAGTTACATGGCCTACTCAGCACAGCCAGGAACCGAACCCACCAGTTGACGATGATGCCCAGCAGCTCGGCTTACTGTCCTGAGGAGAAGTCACACAGTAGCAGGACTCAGGATGCAGGCTCCCATTCCTGGGAACTCTGCTCCTGGTTGCTGGCTTTGGAATCCAGAGATCTGAGACTGGATGCCAGCCTGTTGCTCCCTGGTTGCGGGGCTTGGGAATATCACTTACCATCACTGACTTAGTGTCCTCCTTGGTTCTTACGAGAATTAAGTAACATAATGTGCATATGATAAAGTCCTCAGCTCAGTACCGACATACAGGAAACACTCAACAAGCATGAAGCATTATTTTTGTACTTTTTTTCATCACTCAGCAGGTAATGACACAACCCTGGTGCCAGGCCCCCCTCAGGGGCTATGAGGTAAAGAAAGATCCTTGCCTGGCAGAGGGTGCTGAGGGCTGTGGCCCGAGGAGGCATGGCGTGGCCTGTCCGTTGTGGGCCATCAAGATCGTGCTATAGGACGGGGCGCCTGGGTGGCTCAGCCGGTTAAGCATCTGACTTCGGCTCAGGTCATAATCTCACGGTCTGTGAGTTCGAGCCCCGTGCTGGGTTCTGGCCTGACAGCCTGGGGCCTGGAGCCTGCTTCAGATTCTGTCTCCCTCTCTTTCTGCCCCTCCCCCCACTCATGCTCTCCCTCTCTCTCTCTTGATCTTTCTCTCTTAAAAATAAATAAAGATTAAAAAGAAGAAGAAGAGGAGGAGGAGGAGGAGGTGGCGGCGGCGGCAGCGGCAGCCAGGAATTACTCTGCTACCACCTCCTTAGGAAGTGGGTATCACGTGTGCAAAATGCCTGCACTCCTAAAACTACAACTTGCTATTCTCATACCCAGCTCAGATGGCACCCAGGGTGGCAGGGCCAGCGCAGCAACAGGCCACCAAAGCCCAGGTGGTCACACGTACCCTGCAGAGTGCGGGGGGGCTTTGATAGGCAGCCCACCAGAGCAGTGCTCAATGCACCCACACTGGTGCAGAACATACCCTCAGTCACACACCCACACTGATGGGCCCAGACAGGCTCAGATTCCACCCTCTATCAACAAACCCAGTTAGCACTTCCAACACTGACCTTTAAAACGTCGGAGCAAACCACCAAAGACCCCTCAGGGCTTCAAATTCCTCACTAACACTGGTATCACTCCTGTTGGTCTGTGCTGAGGGCACCTAGGCCACCAAGAGGCACGGAACCCCACCTGGAGCTATGAGTTGACTGAGGACGGCCCCTGCCCAGTCTGACAGATTCTGTGCCCTTGGGTCCTAAGGGTCATCTCTGGAACCTTCCAATACTCTGCAAGGCCAACCCATGACCAAGAGAGACCAATCAATGTCCACTTCCTTCCTTGTGATTAACACCAATCTTCCTGACTTTGCCTGGGGAAGCACTGTGACACATAGCCTAGAGCTCCAGGAGAGAACATGCTGAGGATCGCCCAGGGACTCACTCCTCTGTTAAGAGCAATGGGCTCCACAGCTCTCCAAACTGGGCAGTGACAAGCTTCTTCCAGCTTTCCCAAAGCTGCCACATGAGCCTGGAGGCCACTCCAAAAGGCCTCTACCCATGCGCTGGTGGCCCCAACAGCTTTTCCTCATGTTCCTCTGGCTAGTACAGGGCCCCACGTGCTGTATACACCTAGCTCATTGCTTCTTGTTGAGCCAGATTCTTCTCCAGCTCATCTAAGAGCTGCCAGAAACACCACCCTTGAGTCAGGAGACAGGGCCAAGTGTGACACAGTGGGTTCTACCTGTAGTGAAGAAGTTGTCCATCCACATTATAATCCCGGTAAATTTCATAGTCCTTCTCAAGGAACACTCCTGGTGGTGAAGAGCTGAAACACAACAAGATGAAAAAAAGACACGAGCATGACTGTAATACTTCTAAAATATGGTACACTCAAAACAATAAACCTTTCACTCTTAAGAATATAGGAGTCATTCTTTTAGTTTCTCAGGAATAACCCCAGTGTCCAGCCCACAAAGCCATCCCCTTCACCATGTCAAATGGATGTTTCCTCTACCCTAAGCCTGCCTCACTGCACATGGCCTGGACAAAATGGGCTGGAGACCCACCTGCCCTCCAGCAGGGACAACCCCGCTGTGGCCCCTTCCAGAAGCTGGAGGACAGACAAAGACTTCGACTGCTCTATCTTGGATGTTAGGAGCTTAGATGACTTGGAACTGGGGCTTCTACTCTAAGGCTATGGTGATGGGGTTAGTGAGACTTTGGCTAGATGACCTGAGAAAGAAGCAGGGTTAGAAATACTCTCATTGGGATGATAAGCTTCTTAAGAGTGGGGGTGTGGAACACAACAGGCACTCATTATCTGGGAAAGAAATCAGTGGGTGATTATATTGGCAGATGTTCAAAGGCATGTGGGCAAATTAATGTCTAGTTATGATTTAAAATCTCTGTAACCCAGAAGTAAAAGAAAATTTACTTAACCTTATCAAGAATATCCATATTAAACTCAAGGCCTGCATAATATTTAGTAGTAAAAGGCTGAAAGCATAGTCATTAAAGTCAGAATAAGAACTTGTCCTCTTACTGCCAGTATGTCGTACTTTTGGAAATGCTAGTCAGTGCGGTAAAGACAAGAAAAAAAAAAAGAGATTTAAATATTTGAAAAAGAGAAAATTGTCATTAGTTGTGAACTTAGAAAAAGTAAAGGAATCATGGGAAAAACTACCAAAAGGATTAGGGAGATTGTAATGTTGTATCACTCACATGAAGTGAGAGACGAGTATCTGTGTTTCAGCAGAAACTGGTTAGGAAAGAAGTTCATCCTCATCACAGCAGTAACCACCACAGAAAGAAACTAAAAATCCAGGAATTAAGTTAAAAAGGAGTATGTTGGGTCAGTATGAATAAAATTATAAATATTTGAGGTACTTAAAGAAATGTCAATACATACAAGGTTCCTTGGATTGGAAAATTCAATAATTATGAAGATATACCTTCTAAATTGGTTAATACATTTAATGTATTCTATTCTATAACATTTCCAATAGAAAGAAATGTTTTTAAAATTTAGAATGTTTAGAAAGTTAACCCCCAAAAATAAACACGTAAGAATAACTAAGAAAAAGTTCAGAAATGATAATGGGAGTAATAATTTTTACCATTAGATACAAACAATATTATAGAGGCAAATAATTAAAACAGTACTGTACTGGTAGAGAACTACACAGATTCTGGAATGCAGCAGAAAACACAAATATTGACCTAAATGTACATAAGAATTTAGTAAACAGGAATTAAAAATTCCATACTTAGCAAGTACATTGGAAACAAATCATGTGTCTAGCAATGGGAACTCATTTTTGCTCAGTATTGTTCATACTGAGAAACAGAATGCAATTGTGGAAATACTGTTGTACTATTTTTTTTCCAAATTCTTTTTTTTAATTTAATTTAATTTTTTAAATTTACATCCAAGTTAGTTAGCATACAGCGCAACAATGATTTCAGGGGTAGATTCCTTAATGCCCCTTACCCATTTAGCCCATCCCCTTTCCCACAACCCCTCCAGCAACCCTCAGTTTGTTCTCCGTATTTTAAGAGTCTTATGTTTCATCCCCCTCCCTGTTTTTATATTATTTTTGCTTCCCTTCTGCTGTTGTACTATTTTTTAAACTGCAAAGGGGGCCGCCTGGGTGACTCAGTCAGTTAAGTGTCTGACTGGATTTCAGCTCAGGTCATGATCTCATGGTTTGTGAGATTGAGCCCTCCGTCAAGTTCTGCACTGACATCGCTGAGTCTGTGTGGGATCCTCTCTCTGTGTCCCTGGCTGACTCGTGCATATGCACTCTCTCTCTCTCTCAAAATAAATAACTTAAGGGGCGCCTGGGTGGCTCGGTCGGTTAAGCGTCTGACTTCAGCTCAGGTCATGATCTCACGGTCCGTGGGTTCGAGCCCCGCGTCGGGCTCTGTGCTGACCGCTCAGAGCCTGGAGCCTGTTTCAGATTCTGCGTCTCCCTCTCTCTGTGACCCTCCCCCCGTTCATGCTCTGTCTCTCTCTGTCTCAAAAATAAATAAACATTAAAAAAAAAGAAAAAAGATTTCTGATTTAAAAAAAAATAAATAACTTAAGAAAACAAAACTGCAAAGGTAAATGCCAGAAAACTGATACACAGCATTTAATGGGCTTCATAATTTTTCTTCTATGTAATTATATGTACTTTCTACAACTAATGTGCATTGCTTCTCTAATAAAAATGTTATTTTATTTTATGTTTTTAATGTGTATTTATTTTTGAGAGAGATACAGAATCCAAAGCAGGCCTCAGGCTCCAAGGTGTCAGCACAGAGCCTGAAGCGGGGCTCAAACTCCCAAACCGCGAGATCATGACCTGAGCTGAAGTCAGACACTTTACCAACTCAGCCACCCAGGTGCCCATACAAATGTGAGAATAAATGAATAGAAGTTGAAGTTGAATAAATGAACGGCAAATGCTGGTGGTATTTCCTAACATGTAATCATGCTACAGAACAAAAAGCTAGAAACATGAAGAGTGATGTGCGCAAACACATCTGTAAGGTGTCTATACACGTATCTACCTCAGTTGGTACATCCCTCCTCCTTCCGGCTGGCCACCAAAAGCCGACAGAGGTCCCGCAGAGCTGGGAGCACCTGGTAGTTGGCCCGAGTTGCAGCTATAACCCGTATGTTCCTGTGCTCATTGTGGCTTTGTCACTTGTACCCAGGCCAGGTTGACACCCAGTTCTTTTTTCTTCAAAGCCAAAGCCAACACAGTTTTTCCACCACCAGGATGGCACCATTACCTCCTGGAGGTATTCAGACCTCCTCCTTTTGAATTCTATGATGTCACACTTCCCTGGGCCTTCAGGGACTCTGACATTTTCCTTTCCGTTTCTAACTGCAGCCACTGGTACCCAGGGCTCACCTCTCCTCCAGACTGCTGCCGAAGCATTCCATGCTGGGCCTGGGCTAGGGGCAGGGACACAAGATGGGTGAGGCAGACACACTTCTGCTGCCACAGAACTTGCACTCAGTGTGGGGCCAACACGGAATGAACCAGATCCTCAGGCATCTGCAGGACCCAGACATGGAGCAGGCCCAGGGAGGGAGGTCAGAGGCAGCTCTTTGGGAGGCGTGTTTGGGCAGTGAACAGGGCAAACAAGAGACCAGGCAGAGGAACCTCAAGGAGGAAGAGTGTGGCACCCTCCAGGACAGAAATGAAGCCGCTGTGCTAAGGCGCAAGGAGCAGTGAGTGGGGGAACTGTAGGGGGTTCGAGCCAGATCACACATTTTCCAGTATCAAACTATAGTTCCAGCAGGACTTCCAGACCTGATGTAAGTGCCAGTGCAGACGAAATTTCTCTATTTCAAAACCTACTTTACTGTGTAACTGAAGAGCTTCCAAAAACTTGCAGTAGGAGTTATTAATCTGCAATGTAAGGGCACACTAAAAGGCAAATATCAAGAGGAGAATCTAAGAGAATTTTTTAATAATAAACATTATTTTTAATAACATTATTATTTAATAAACATTTATTTTTATTTAATTAATAACATTAAATTATAAAATTAGCTATCTTATTTAATTAATAACATTATTATTTAATAAATAAACATTTATTTTTGAGAGACAGAGACAGAATGCGAGTGGGTTAAGGGCAGAGAGAGAGGGACACACAGAATCCAAAGCAGGCCCCAGACCCTGAGCTGTCAGCACGGAGCTGGCCGTGGGGCTCGAACCCACAAACCAGGAGATCATGACCTGAGTCAAAGTCAGACGGTTAACTGACTAAGCCACCCAGGTGCCCCTAAGAGAATTTGATAAATGCCTTCCAAGTGATGCTCACGGATTGATAATCAGTATTTAGCAGTAACCACCAGTGTAAAAAGAAACTTTCAAAGATGAAGTATGTAAAATCTCATCACAAGCCACAACAGATGAATACCTACAACCGGTTTGGAGGGTAGGGCAGAGCAACTCCCTATGATTCCTCTGAGCAGCCACACTAGCCTTCCTGCTGTTCCTTGAGCACATCAAGAGCCCTCCCTCTTCAGGAGCAGCCCCTCTCTCAAAATGAACTGTGAGGGGAAAATCCATCAATCAAAGCTGACCCAGAATTGACACAGATGACAGAATTAGTAACGAGAATGTTACAACTTATTAAAACTGTATTCCATATGTTCAAAGGCTAAAAAAGGACCAAATATGGTAAGTAGAGAGAAGGAATAGATAACAAGTCTCAATCTACATTCCAGAGAACCCTGCAATATCTGAAATGGAGAATACAGTGGAAGGGCTTAACAACAGGACAGGCATTGCAGAAAAAAGGATTAGCAGATTTGTCTTTTTGCTCTTGTTGTTTGTTTTTTATTTGAGAGAGAGACAGAGAGTGTGTGCGTGCACACGCACATGCACGCACACAAGCAGGGAAGGAGCAAGAAGAGAGAGAGAATCTCAAGCAGGCTCCATGCTCAGTGCAGCACCCAACACAGTGCTCGATCCCATGACCCTTGGATCATGACCTGAGCCAAAATCAAGAGGGGGGCACTCAACTGACTGAGTCACCCAGGTGTCCCAAGATTAGCAAATCTGAAAGCATAATAGTATAAACTACCCAATGAAACAGAGAGAAAACAAAGATTAAAAGGAAAGAAAGAAAATAAAGAAAATTCGAGAGCATCAGTGAGCTGAGGCGTACTCTACATATGATTGGAGCTCTGCAGGGATGATCAAAAAAAATATTTGGAAAAAAAAAAACCCAAACATTTCCCAAACTTGGTGAAAACTATAAACCTATAGGTCCAAGAAACCCCATGAACCCTGAGCAAGAAACATGAAGAAAACTACACTAAGGCAAATCATAAATTGCTTGCAACCAGCAATAGAGAACATTTTAAAAGAAGCAGAGAGAAAGGACACGATCTGTCCAGACACAAAGTGAGGAAGAGGACAGACCTTTCACCAGAAGTGACGCGGCTGAGGAGGGCAGTGTGGCAAGATGGGAACACCGTCCACCAAGAATTTGAGACCCAGCAGGGTCACGCTTCAGAGAAGAGAGGGAAATACTTTCTAAGACACACAAATGTAAAAGAAGGTATCACCAGCAGACTCACATTACAAGCAATGTTTGGTGAAGTCTTCGGGCAGAGGAGGTCAACCACGTAAAAATCTACAACAGAAGTGAAGAGTACTGGAGATGGTAACTAGATGTTAATGTAAGAAGTGTTTTCCTTTTATTTTCATCTCTTTGAAACATAACTGGCTGCTTAAAGCAAAAATAACGAGCGTATTAAGTGGTTTACCTATGACAGCACCAGGAGGAAGCCTGGAGTGTGTTGTTGGCTCTCACACCACAGGTGCGGTGATGTATTACAAACTGCCTGAAGGCCCAGTCTGATCAGTTAATATGCACTATAAACCCCCAAACAACAACTAAAAACATAGCACAGAGTAAAAAGCAAAGCATAAAGTTGAATTTAAAAGATGTTCAATTAACCCCAAAGAAGAAAAAAAACCAAAAAAACAAAGAACAGAGAGGACCAAAAAAAAAAAAAAAAAAAAAAAAAAAAATAGCAAGATGACATATCTAAACCTAACCATACAAATAATCACATTAAGGGGCACCTGGGTGGCTCAATCAGTTCAGCGTCCGACTTCAGCTCAGGTCATGATCTCATGGTTCGTGAGTTTGAGCCCCACGTTGGGCTCTATGCTGACAGCTCAGAGCCTAGAGCCTGGAGCCTGGAGCTGCTTCCGATTCTGTTTCTCCCTCTCTCTCTGCCCCTCCCCTGCTCATGCTCTCTCTCTGTCTCTCACAGATAAATTAACGTTAAGAAAAAATTAAAAAACAAAAAACAAATAATCACATTAAATGTAAGTGGTCTAAATCCCCAATTAAAAAGCAAAGACAGACTGTATAAAAAAGCAGGACGCAACAATGTGCTGCCTGAGAGAAAATTACAATAAAAGCATAAAAACAGGTTAAAAGTAAAGGCTGGAAACAGAGATACCATGGTGACACTTCAAAAGAAACCTGGAGTGCCTGTATTAACACAAACAGATTTTGGGACAAAGAGCACTACGAGGCATCAGGGAGCACTGCTTGATGATAATGGGATCCGTTCGTCAAGAGGACACAACAGTGGTAAATGTCTGTGCACCGCACTGCAGGGTCACACAACGTGCCTGGGCACTTATTTGCCTGTGAGAAATCAAAGCGTGTGTGTGCACAGGTATTTACGTTAATGCTCACAGCAGCTTTATTTGTACCAACCAAACCTGGAAGCAACCGAAATGCCATCTCAAGGAGGAGGGCCCACACAACGGAGTACTATTCAGCACTGAAAAGGCAATGAGCTGTTGACATATGTAATGACTTTCAAGACAGTTACACCGAGTGAAAGATGGCAAAAAAGAGTCCATGCTGTTTGATTCCATTTACATAAACACCTGAAGAATGCAAACTGCTCCATAATAACACCAGGCAGATCGGTGGCTCCCCGGGAGTGAGTGGCAGCACCAAGAAGGGCTGGGGTGACGAGGGAAAGGAGACTCTAGTGGCCCACAGGCATGTGCACTATCACGACTGTGCAGTCTCACAAGTACACACACACACACACCAACATGTATCAAAATGCATGCTTTACACATGGCTGTTGATGCCTGTCACCTCCCCCTCTGAGAAGAAACGAGGTCAGAATCGTAACATTGAGCGGGATCTTGTCTTTTCATTATGCTTTCCTGGACTACTTCAACGGTTTTTGTGAAAATTTGTATCTTCATAATGGGGGGGCGGGGGGGAGGGGAAAGATCAGTAAAATACCACCAATTTGAAAAAGAAAAATCCACACCTGCCTCACCCCAAAACCTCCACCTCAGGAAGCAAAGCTGTTGAGGGGTTGTTTCTGTCCCTCTGGGAAGAGGAGCATCTTTTCAAAAATCAAAGTGGAAATCTAAGTCTACATAAAACTTACATCAAAGGCCCATTGGGTGGATGGCTGAGTCATTTTCCCTCTTGGCAACAACCAAGGTTAAAAGCAAAAAAACAGACAAAACTGATGGACTCAGAGGATAGCGAGGCCAACCTCAAGGCTCCACCGGGAGAACCTGGCTCCAGAACTCTGCAGGTGGCAGGGGAGATGTAGCATCCAGGCGGGCTATGGGCAGGCAAGACCGAGCGCCTGACCCAATGCCCCATCACGGAGGTCAAATGTCATTGATTCATATGGCTTGATCTGTTGTTATTAAGGGCACATTTGTAAGAATTTCATTGAAAGAGATGGATGGGACAGAGGTTAATTTCAGAATTTCAGTAAATTAGTGGGGAAAAAAAAGATTAAGCAGCACAAAATTCTTGGGGCGCGTGGGTGGCTCAGTCAGTTGAGTGTCAGACTCTTGATTTCAGCTCAGGTCATGCTCCCAGGGTTCGTGGGTTCGAGTCCTGAACTGGGCTCTGCGCTGGGATTCTCTCTTACTCCCACTGTCTGCCCCGCCCCCACTCATGCATGTGCATGCTCTCTCTCTCAAAATAAACAAACATTTTTAAAAAGCACAGAATTCTTTTGCTTTCAACAAGAATAAAAATCTGTAATGATATCCTCGAATAAAAAAGGATGGATGCCATTCAAACTATGGCAAAAGTGACACACACATGCAAACAAACACTCCACACCAACAGAGAGAATGAAAACCAACACGGGTCGCTGAAGACAGCTGTCAGAAGCACACATGGGGTGACAGAGGCTGGGCCCTGGGCCTCCTGCCTTAAAAGGACAGCATCTTAAACTGGACCAAATAATAAAATCCACACTATGATGCTCTAGAGAGTCCTAACCAAAGCTAATTGGGAAACTGAAACAAAACAAAACAAAACAAAACAAAAAAAGGGCAAAACTACAAACACAAACAAGTAAACAGAAAGGATTTAGAGCAATGCCAGAGCATCACCTGAAGGGGATTCCATGAGAAGGAAAGTCTTTTTTTATTTGAGAGAGAGAGAGAGTGAGCAGGGGAGCAGGGGAGAAGGGCAGAGGGAGAGAGAGAGAATCTCAAGCAGGCTCTACATTCAGCTCAGAGCCTGGCACAGGGCATTCTCGAACCCATGAACCTGGGATCATGACCTGGGCCAAAATCAAGAGTCAGGCGCTCAACTGACTGAGTCACCAGGGCGCCCCCAGGAAAGTCCTTTTTTGATGACAGAGGACATATTCAATGCCGAAGATGTAACACAATTAAATCTGACACACTGGCTAACACAGGGCAGAAGCACACAGAGCTACAATTGCACAGGCAGAACAAGGCGCCCATAGGGCCTCGAGGCCCAGCCCGTGACATCAAAAGGAAAAAATAAGTCATTGATGCAGTGAAAATGCATAAATGAACATGGGATTTCATACTCGTAAACTAGGAAAACTATTTTTTTTTTCTTTTCAAGTTTTTATTTATTTGAGAGAGAGAGAACACAAGCAGGGGAGGGGCAGAGAGGGAGAGAGAGAATCTTAAACAGGCTCTGCGCTGTCAGCACAGAGCCCGACATGGGGCTTGAACCCACAAACTGTGAGATCATGACCTGAGCCAAAGTCAGACACTTAACCAACTGAGCCACTGAGGTCCTCTGGGAACACTGGTTTTCAAGTGTCCACAGAATATTTCCAAATTGCATTATCACTTATATAACAAAAAAGCCCAGTAAATTTTAGAATGCAGACATTTTAGATGTTATTCCTTAGACACAATATAATGATTAGAATATGTAACAGAAGCTAAATAAATTTACACTCTTGGAGACTAAAACAAGATTCACCTGAGTACAGCCAGGTCCGGGGCAGCCTAGCTGCTGAGCATGGTGACCCTTGGGAGAAGAGCTGGGGGCAGGAGGGGTGCTGGCAGGGCCCTCTTTCTGGGGGAGCAGGGTCGGGACCTGCAGACTGTACACCCCCAGACCCAGAAGCAGCCGAAGCCCCCCCATGCCCCCCACGCTGCAGGGACCACAGTCTAGGGGTCTGCTGCACCCTGGAACCCCAGCAGCCCGGAGGCTCTCGCAGCCCTTCCCAAAACGTACCCAACACAGCAGTCCAGTCCAACTGCACCCAATCTGATTTGCACCCTAAACCAAGGCACCTTAACAGCTATATGTGGGGTGTTGTGTGAGAGCACATGTGTGTGCATCCGTAAGTGTGTGCACTGAAGTTGTGCATGTGACCTTCTGTCCTGTGGCACAGCCACCACATAAAAGCGTGGCTCTTCTGTTCAAACATGGCACCCAGAGGGAAAATACCTCTGGGAGTTGTGTGACAGCTGCTTCTGGTTGAAAACAAGGAGATTTTTAGTGGATGACATTCTGCTGTGTAAACCGTCTGGACCCTCACCACAGAACTGCTCTTACCTGCCATGAACAGAAGTGGTGGCTGGTAATGAGCCAGAATAGTTTCAGGCAGGAGGCCAGCCCTGGGGAGAGGAGATGGGGCCAATGTCCCGGCTGACGTGCGTGGATTCAGCTAATTCTCAAAAATGAGGGAAAATGTGGTATATTTTCTATAAGATCAAGACAGCAAATTTACCATTAACATGTTCTTACAGAGGAGAAAGGAAAGAATTATCTAAAGAAGAATGAGGTAAGAAGGAACCATGGGCAAAGAAACAGAAAAGTGGGCAAATCTACACAGGGGCTAACTGAAAAAGAAAGGCCTCCTGGGGTTGGGAACCTTGTGGCCAAGGCAGACACTGGCTGCAGAGTCCTGGTAAGTCCCACATGCCCACAAACATTTTAAGTACAACCACAGAAGAAAAATTCCATGGAATAATAAGATACATGACAGAAGGGAAAATAAAACCAAATCTACTTAACCTAGTAAAAGGCAAAACCAAAGAGAAAGGCAGTCTACTAGTTCTCTGTAATAGTAACAGCCAAACATGAGGGGACACAAACTTAGGAACTACTCACTCAGCAGCAGCAAATATAAGTGGCTGGGAACCAGAGACCGCAGACCTCTTGAGTGGCCCTGCAGGCACGGGAGACCGGCTACCTGCCAGGGGTCAGCACTCCTCAGAACGCAAGTCAATGGGTCCAATGAGAACACCCCCTGGATCTTCTGTAGCATTTATATGACGAAAGTAAGGCACATAACCAGCTGAGACTGAGACAGTCTTTTTTTTTTTTTGAGAAAGAGCGAGTGAGCAAGAGCACGTGTGTGAGTGCAAACAGGAGAGGGACAGAGATCAAGTGGGCTCCACGCGGAGTCGGACATGGGGCTCCAACCCACAACCCTGGGTTCATGACCTGAGCCGAAATCAAGAGTCAGATGCTTAACCGACTGAGCTGGCCAGGTGCCCCCAGCTAAGACAGTCTTAAAGATCAAGAAGAGAAGGGGGTTCCTCACCACCCAGGGCTCGGGGCGCTGATGTGAGCAGACACACAGGCGTGACTGTGGTCTGGGGCAAAGTTGGGCATTTTGGAGATGAGAAGGAAAGTAGCTCCCCCCAGGAAAGTAGTTCCAGGCAGATGCAGGTCTCAATGTGAAGATAAACTGTAAGGAAAATGCAAGACATGGAAGGGAGTATCTCTGGATGTAGGCTAAGGAAGAACTTTTTAAATAAAACGTTAAAAGCATAAACCACTAGGTCAAAAGACTAATAAACTTGGTTGCATCCAAAGGACACAGGGACCAGTTAGCAGTCAGGTGACAGAGGACAGGACACTCATGGTATCTAAAAGCAATGAGGAATTGATATCAGGAACACAGGAACTCCTGCAAACTAACAGAGAAAGTAAGCCAGCAACGCCAGTGGGAAAATGAGCAAAAACAAATAAGCAACAAACACAAGAGAAAACTCGAGAGGCGAATGAACTCAAGAAGAAAGAATAAGAATCAGAGGCAAAGAAGAAACAGAAATCAAAGTGCTGGTGAGACGCTCCCCACCCCACCAACTGAAGCCCGGTGCCGGGGCTGCTGGTGGCCTTGCTGCACAGACCCCGGGGCCCCCACCCAGACCCCGGCAGTGGAGGGGCAGGGGCGGGTGCAGCGCCATCAGTGGTTGGAAAAGCAGTACCCGTGAAGAAGGCACCCAGCCTACGGCCCACACGTCACAGGAGCACATGGGACCCGCAAGACGCATGCCAGGTGCACAAAGTGGGAGCAGCATGGGGACAACCGGAGGAGGAGAGGGCAGCAGTGAAGAACACATACCTGAAAGGACACAAAGATGATAAACTAAATCCTTTTGCTGTGTCAGTGATCTAAGTAAACAGAACGGCAATCATCCTGTCAGACCAAAGGCAGGTGTCAAGTAAATCCAACAGCTATACGCTATTTAGAAGAAACACACTCAGAGCATAAGGAAAGGGTAGTAGTTTGGGGACTGATGTTAAGAGGCCAACACCAACCAATGAGAAACAGCAATGCTATGCCAGGATCAAAGCAAGCCAAATTCAAGGCAAAAACGTGATGACATAATGACTAAAGGAATAATTCCCCAGGAAAACGTAACAGTCCTAAATTCATGTGCAATCCACAGCTTCAGCACAGAGGAAGCAGTGACAGATTAAAAGGAGACACAGGCGAATCTACCTCTTCAGAAGTGATACATCAGGCAGACAAAAAATCAGCAAGAAACTTGACTGATGCAACAGATTTGATGTGTTTGAGCCACATCTGGGTAAGTGGCCGACTCCTGATTTCGGCTCAGGTCATGATCTCCTGGTTGGTGGGTTCAAGCCCCGCGTCTGGCTCTAAGCTGACAATGCAGAGCCTGCTTGGGATTCTCTCTCTCTCTCTCTCTCTCTCTCTGTCTCTCTCTCTCCTTCCCTCTCTGTCCCTATCACTCAAAATAAATAAATAAACTTAAACAACAACAACACAAACAACAGACTTGATCTAACGAATCCTAGACCTAACACGGAAAAGAAAATATTTTTGAAATTATTTTGAAATTTTATAAAATCATTTACAAAAATTCAGGATTTAAGCCACAGCAAGTCTCAAAAACAAAAATAAAAACAAAAACCATGCTTTCTGACCAAAATGAAATTAAGTTGGCAATAAAGAACAAGAATGGAAAAAAAACCCTATAGTTTTGAAAATTAAGACATTTGTAAGTTATGAACAAGTCAAGGAAGAAATCTTAATTAAAATCAGAAAATATTTTGGGCGCCTGGCTGGCTCAGTCAGTGAAGCGTGCAATTCTTAATCTTGGGGTCATGAAATTGAGTCTCATGTTGGGTGTAGAGATTACTTAAAAAAAATTTTAAGTCAGAAAAGATCTACCATTGGGGACACCTGAGTGGCTCTGTCAGTTAAGTGTCTGACTCTTGATTTTGGCTCAGGTCATGATCTCAAGGTTCATGGGTTTAAACCCCACACTGGGCTCTACACTTACAGTGTGGAGCCTGCATGATGTTCTCATTCTCTCTCTCTCTCTCTCTCTCTCTCCACCCCCCCACTTCCTCGCTCACTTGCGCCCTCTCTCTCTCAAATATTAAAAAAAAAACCACTTTATAAAATTGGATTTGAGATGTCCAAAAACCTGCATATTCCTGTGCATATTAAAGACACTGAATCAGTAGTTAAAAATGTATTCACCCAGCCACAGGCCCAGGTGGTGTGTAAGTGTGCAGCCAGACAACCTGGAAGCAGGGCGTTTGAGAGGACATGCTCCCAAACACACAAGAAGGAAAGTACAGGCCAGTTTTACCTATCAGCACAGGAAAAAACCTCAAAAAAATATTAGCAATCTGAATCTATTTTGAAAATGACATAGACCGGGTATTCTAGGAATGCAAGAAACATAGAATTAAATGCTGACTGCGGCTGGGTCCCGGGCCCGCTGTAACAAAGCGCAGCAAACTGGCAGCTTAAAACAACAGAAAGTCATTCTCTCCCAGTTCTGGAGGCTGAAAGTCCAAGCTCTGGCTGTGGGCAGGGCTGGTTCCTTCTGACCACTCCCGGCCTTTCTCTGGCTCCTGGTGGTGCTGGCGACCCTGGGCGTCCCCTGGCTTGCAGACGCATCCGTCTGTCTCTGGCTCCATTGCCAAGGGTTTTCTCCTCATGTCTCTGTTCTCACTAGGACACGGGTCCTACCTAAGGCCCACCCTCCTCCAATGTGACGTCATCACAACTCTACTAACTACATCTGAAGAGACCTATTTCCAAATAAGGGCCCATCCTGGGGTCCTGGGGGTTAGGACTTCAACATATCTCTTGGGGGAAGACACAGTTCAACCTATAACACTGATATCAATAGGCTCAAAAAGAATACTTGGTAAAATGGTACATCCACTCACAGTAAAGAACCTGACAGTAGAAGGTGGACTTTCTTTTTTTTTTTTTTTTTTTTTTTCAACGTTTTTTATTTATTTTTGGGACAGAGAGAGACAAAGCATGAACGGGGGAGGGGCAGAGAGAGAGGGAGACACAGAATCGGAAACAGGCTCCAGGCTCCGAGCCATCAGCCCAGAGCCTGACGCGGGGCTCGAACTCACGGACCGCGAGATCGTGACCTGGCTGAAGTCGGAGGCTTAACCGACTGCACCACCCAGGCGCCCCAGAAGGTGGACTTTCTATGCCTGACAGTGTCACAGCATTACAGGTATAGGTATGCAGCCTGAGCGCTGGGACAAGGCCAGGCCTGGTGTTAGATCAGCAAGAGCCCAGAAATAAGACTGATATATAACAATCTGTGTGTATGCACCAGGAATGAGAAGACAGGACTTTTTTATTTTTACTTTTTAAGTTTATTTATTTTGAGAGAGAGAGAGAGAGAGAGAGAGAGAGAGAACAAGTGTACGTGCAAGTGTCCAGGAGGGGCAGAGGGAGAGAGAATCCCAAGCAGGCTCCGTGCTGTCAGCACAGAGCCTGACGCGGGGCTCGATGTCACGAACCATGAGATCACGACCTGAGCCAAAATCAAGAGTCAGATCCTTAACGGACTGAGCCATGCAGGCACCCCAAGCAGGACTTTAAAAAGAAATGTAGGGGCACCTGGGTGGCTCGGCGGTTGAGCATCCGACTCGGCTCGGATCGCAATCTTGTGGTTCACGAGTTCGAGCCCCACATCAGGCTTGATGCTGTCGGCATACAGCCCACTTTGGATCCTCTGCCCCCGCCCCTCTCTGCCCCTACCCCACTCTCACTCTCTCTCAAAAATAAATAAACATCTCAAAAAACAAAGAAAAAAGAAATATAAAATAGATAAAGCACTTGGAAATAAACCTTAAAAAACATGCAAGCCCTTTGTGGAGAGAAGTGTAACACATACCATCTTAACGTGGGAGAAGACAAGACAATGGAGACACCCATTTCCCCTAAACTGACCCATAAACTCAACACAGTTGTACTCCAAATCAAAGAGGGCTTCTTGTAGAAATCCTGGCCCCACACTGACCCAGTAACCCCACAACCCCACAGAACATCCAAGGAACTTTTGGAAAGGATACTCCGGCCCCCAGCAGGTAGCAGGGTGCAGGGCAAAGAAGGGTGGCCCGCTTCTCCAGTCGGTGCCCAGAGCGTGGGTGACAGACACATTTGTGAACAGAATCCTAAAAAGAATCCAATCTGTCCACCTAATTACAGAGATGAGTCAGCAACCAATAGGATAAAGAGTTCAAAAGCACCACAATCCAATAAAAGTGAGACTTTATCTGATGAGCCCAGAGGCTGCTGGAGCTGCTGGGTCGGAGAGAGCTCAGGCAGGCCTTTGGGCTGCTGCACAGCGTGGGCCTCAGGGAGCCAGAGGTGGAGCCCACGCACCCGTCTGCTTTCTCCACAGTGCTCATGCCTGGGGTTCCTCAACCTCACCAGCGGAAGCACCATTTTCTGGGGACAACCCCCAAAAGCCCCTCTGAACCTCCTCATGCCACCTGGCCACTGCCTCTTTGGCCTCTGACCTCTGGTGTGTCCAATGCAAGGGCCCAAGGCAGGCCACCTCAAAATGTACCACGATGGCAAACTGATTATTATTTTTGCACCGAAGGTACTTGAGAAACCCCGGTGCAAGGTCATCAGACACACCTCTGTCTCCTGAGAGCAGGAAGTAAACCTCCCACATGAAAAATGCCCTCCCTGTACTAAGAAGTAAAAAGACACCCTTATCACCAGAGATAGGGGCTTCATACCTGAGAAAGCTGGAGAAATAAACCCTGTTGGTGTTTTCACTAATCCACTACCCCAGCTCACGTTGTGCTTAGAATTCCTCACTGGCAAAGCTCCCAAAGATCTCTTTTTCTTTTTCTCTTTCTCTTTTTCTCTGTTTACTTATTTATTTTGAGAGTGGGAGAGAGACAGAGTGTGAGTAGGGGAGGGGCAGAGAGAGAGAGGGAGACACAGAATCCGAAGCTCCAGGCTCTGAGCTGTCAGCATAGAACCTGACGTGGGGCTTGAACTCACCAACCGTAAGATCATGACCCGAGCCAAGATCAAGAGTCAGATGCTTAACTGACACTTAACCAACAGAGCCACTCACGCACCCTGCAAAAGTCTGTTTTAGCCTATCAATTCCTCACAAATTTATTGTCTCTTTGCCTAAAATATATAAAAACTACTGCCTTGGTTATTTCCTGGGGTCTCAATTTCATTACTGGACCTCTGTGTGCACCAAATAAAACTTTATTTTTTCTCCCGTTAATCTATGTTCTGTCAATTTAATTCCTAACCCAGCTGGAAGAATCCTGGGAGGAAAGAAGGAAATTTCTGCCCCCCAGCACCAGCATCCACACTGGTCTGACCCCTGTACGTGCCCCATCTTCCCCAGCCATGTAGGAGCACCACAGCTAGCTGTCCGGCCCCAAAGAGCACCCCAAATCTGCTGGCACACCCACCTGACCATGCCACAAAGGAACGGAATGTCCAGTTCCTGCCAATGGCTGCCAACCAGCCCTGTTTCCACCCTTGGCCCCTTGGACATCCTTTCCACAGGAGCAACATGGACCTTGAGGCATAAACCACGTTTGGTCACTTTGTGGTTTCCACTGTCCTTGAGTGGAAGCAGCCTGCCCGGCCTTTGGCCCTGCCTGCCCCATTGCTACCTCCCTGTCCCTGCCTGGCCTCCAAGGCCAATATCGCATCCCTACATCCTCCCTGGTCTGTCACCTCATTGTCACCAGGGCACACACCGTCCCATCATCTTCCTGACCAACCATGCCTTCTGGACTTGGCTCCCTGAGTTCCGGGCTTGGAGCAGCGCCTGCTGGGTGGGGGCCCTGGGGTGTGGGGCACCTGGGATACAGGGCACATCTGGGGGGTGCTGATGCCATATCCATGCTTCCCACAGTGGACAGAACCCAATGATCTCACAGTCATCGGCCAGAAGACCCCCGGCCCGATGCCTCCTGACAACCCTGTCTGGAAAAGACAAGCGTGGCAGCCCCCAGCCCTCCAGAGGCCGCCCAGCAGGGGACAGACCTTGGCCCTCCGCATCCCCAGCAGAGGCTCTTGCCAAACGGAGACGAGAGCATTCTGGGGGCAAGGGTGGCAGCTGGTGCAGGCAGCTGTTTGCATGAGGTTCGGGCCCCACCTGGCACTTGAGGGTCTGGCCACCCACCCGCCTCACCTGCTGCTCTCTTCCTTCAGAGCCCCGAAAGCGGCCTGCCGGCTGGCCCTCCCCAAAGGCTCCTGCACCTTCTCGCCGGCGTCCAGCTCGGGCTCCAGGGAGGAGCTGGTGCTGCCCTCGTGGCTGACGCTGCTGCCCCGCCCGGGGCTGTTCTCCGCCGAGGCACGGGGTGACTCCGTGTTCTGCTTCAGGGTCTGCAGCTTGGCCAGGGGGATGATGTCACAGTCCTGCGGCCGGTGCCACACGGTGCGCTGAGTGCTGGCGTTGTAGTAGTAGAAGCGGGAAGTGTTGGGGTCAAACAGCTCCCACCACTGGTTCTCGCTGGTGCGCTTGATGCGGACGCCGGCAGGAGGGTCCCACACGCACTCGCCCGTGACCAGGTTGGCATACATGCGCTCTCGGGTGCGCGGCTCGATGATCTCCACCCACTCCAGCCTGAGAAAGAGCAAAAGGGGTGTCAGTGGGGTACGCTGGCTTCCGTGGACAAGGGGTTTCTGCAGCCTGGCTAGAGGGGGGTCCCGGCCTCAGGGCTCAAGGGGCTCCTGCAGCCTGGCCCAGGACAGGGAGGTTGGAGTGGAGAAGAGGGCTGCCTCCAACCCCAGGCCCACTGCACCTCAAGCGGTGCCCCCTGTGTCCCCAGCTACTGCACAGTCCAGCTGCTGCGTGGTCCACCCAATGGCGGGGGGGGGGGGGGGGGGCGTGGTCTGTAGACCCTTGCACCCAGTATCAGACCCCTTCTCACACCACTGGCTCCCAAATACAAGAAATCCTATCACTTATACAAGAAACCCAAGCCAAACTGACGTCCCACTCCAGATTTTCCACATGCTCACTACTGTCCAGCCCCCAGGAGCCCTCTGGGGAGTCTTGTGCCAAGCTGGCCTCGGAGGAACCTGGACACAGCCTGGCTGCTCTCAGTCTGTCGGACACCCTTGTCTCTATAGTGGGCCCAGCTGGGATGTGCCTTGGTGCTCTGGAGCCATTTCCTCCAGGGGCCCCCAGGGAGCCCCCACCCACCCCAAGGATACAGCTTTCATCCTGCTAAGTTTTTTAATGCAAAAGAGGACTTGGAAAACAAGGTATGCAAACTGAAGCTATTCAGAACAAGGACATTTTATTGTTATTTTTTATTTTGGAGAGAGAAGAGAGAAGAGAGAAGAGAGAAGAGAGAAGAGAGAGAGAGAGAGAGAGAGAGAGAGAGAGAACTCAAGCAGGGGAGAGGAGCAGAGGGAGAGAGAGAATCCCAAGCAGGCTCCACGTTCAGCAGAGAATCTGACACAGGGCTCAATCCCATGACCCCGAGATCATGACCTGAGTTGAAATCAAGAGTTGGACACTCAACCGACTGAGCCACCCTGGTGCCCCATGAATAAGGCAATTTTAATGCCTGTATGTGTGATATCAGGCTGTGTCTGGCTGACATCTGGCACATTTTTATTCTGCTTCCAGTTTTCACACCAATTAACAACCCTTTAAATGCCACAGACCTCTCTGCCGTGTGGAGGTTCTGCATCTGTGAGTCTTTCCACTGCTCCAGAACCCTGTGATGGGCACAACCCTCATTACTGCTGGGGTAGTTGGGAGGCCTCCGGCTGGGAGCACAGGGGGGCTCGCTCTCTCAGGACTGGACTCCCCATACTGGGAGGAGCGTGAGCCACATAACTTACTGTGTACTCCCAGCAGCACTGAGGCTCTGTGGCCTCTTTCAGGGTCAGCAGATGCTTCCGGAAGCCAGTGGGGAGGGCCAGGTGGGTCCTGGGTCCCCATCTCAGCCAGCACCTGGGTGTGGGTGCCTGGCACAGCACAGGGTGGAGGCAGTCTGCGAGGAAGGGATGGGGCACCGCTGTGGGGCACACGAGGACGTCACTGCCTCAGAGGCAGGAGGCGGAGAGCTGGAGGGGGGCAGGGAGGAGGGCGGGCAGAGAGAGAAGGGAGCACGGCGGGGCCAGATGCGGGACCGGCTCGTGGGTCTCCGCAGAAGGGCCAGATGGTGCGGGCGAGGTGTAAGCAGCAGGGCTCATGAGAGAAAGGGGGGCGGGGAGCAAGTGGACAGCCCTCCTGACCTGACTTCACCTCACCTGAACAGCAGAGGGAAGCCAGGAGCAGACAGGGAAGGTGGTGAGGCCATGGTGTGCGCCGTTCTGTCTCGAGAGGAGGATAAAGAGCAGCCATCTGGACGATGGAGGAGGACCCATCCGTCCTGTGGGTGCCAGGAGGTGCCAGGGGGATCGAGCCCAGACTGCTGCTCCAGGGAAAGGGGACGCCAGTAGATGGCTGGGTGAGTCTGAACCCACAGCATGGGGCCACCCCCTTCTCACGGGGCCCACAGGCTGCACCTCACCTCCAAGGGAGGCCAGTGGGGCCTCTACGACTGATCACCCCGCTTCACTTTCAAATTTTTAACTTTTTGTTTTGAAACCATCTTGGCCACGGAGGGTGCTGTAACAGAACACGGCGGAGCGGGCAGCACACAAACAACAGACATTTACTTTTGCAGCCTGGATGTTCAGGTGCAAGGTGTCTGCAGGGCCGGGTTCTGGTGATCTTCCTACTGCACACGGCACCCTTCCCTCCACGACGGACCCGCGTCTGAGTGTGCTGCTGGCTCTGTGGGTCGGTGTGAATCTGACCAGCACCCTGGTGTCCTCACCACGACAGCCGTGGACAGTCTGCACTTCTGAGGTCCCCGCTTCCTCTTCAGGTGTGTCTTGCCTATTCCTGGCCCTTGCTCTTGCCCACAAACCCTCGAATCAGCCTGTCGGCACCTCTGCTGGGTCCACCGCAGGAGGGTTAGACGTGCCTTCCACCCAAACCGTGTACCCACTCATCCAGGTCTCCCTTAAAGGATGTGCACATCTTTCATCAGATTTATTCCTAGGCTTCATACATACACACTATTGTAAATCGCATGTTCTTTTTATTGTCTTTTATTTTTTATTTTTAAAAATTTACATCCAAATTAGTTAGCATATAGTGCAGCATGATTCAGGAATAGATTCCTTAATGCCCCTTACCCATTTAGCCCATCCCCCCTCCCACAACCCCTCCAGTAACCCTCAGTTTGTTCTCCATATTTATGAGTCTCTTATGCTTTGTCCCCTTCCCTGTTTTTACATTATTTTTGTTTTCCTTCCCTTATGTTCCTCTGTTTTGTCTCTTAAAGTCCTCATATGAGTGAAGTCATATGGTTTTTGTCTTTCTCTAATTTCACTTAGCATAATAACCTCTAGTTCCATCCACGTAGTTGCCAATGGCAAGATTTCATTCTTTTTGTTTGCCGAGTAATACTCCATCGTATATATGAACCACATCTTCTTTATCCATTCATCCATCGATGGACATGTGGGCTCTTTCCATACTTTGCCTCTTGTCGATAGTGCTGCTATAAACATGGGGTGCATGTGTCCCTTCGAAACAGCACACCTGTATCCCTTGGATAAATGCCTAGTAGTGCAATTGCTGGGTCATAGGGTAGTTCTATTTTTAGTTTTTTGAGGAACCTCCAGACTGTTTTCCAGAGCGGCTGCACCAGCTTGCATTGCCACCAACAATGCAAAAGAGATCCTCTTTCTCTGCATCCTCACCAACATCTGTTGTTGACTGAGTTGTTAATGTTAGCCACTCTGACAGGTATAAGGTGGTATCTCATTGTGGTTTTGATTTGTATTTCCCTGATGATGAGTGATGATAAGCATTTTTTTCATGTGTCGGTTGGCCATCTGGATGTCTTCTTTGGAGATGTGTCTATTCACGTCTTTTGCCCATTTCTTCACTGGATTATTTGTTTTTTGGGTGTTGAGTTCGATAAGTTCTTTATAGATTTTGGATACTAACCCTTTATCTGATATGTCATTTGCAAATATCTTCTCCCATTCTGTCGGTTGCCTTTTAGTTTTGCTGATTGTTTCCTTCGCTGTGCAGAAGGTTTTTATCTTGATGAGGTCCCAGTAGTTCATTTTTGCTTTGGTTTCCCTTGCCTCCAGAGACGTGTTGAGTAAGAAGTTGCTGCGAGCAAGATCAAAGAGGTTTTTGCCTGTTTTCTCTTCGAGGATTTTGGTGGCTTCCTTACATTTAGGCCTTTCATCCATTTTGATGTTATTTTTGTGTCTGGTGTAAGAAAGTGGTCCAGATTCATTCTTCTGCATGTGCTGTCCAGTTTTCCCAGCACCACTTGCTGAAGAGACTGTCTTTATTCCATCGGATATTCTTTCCTGCTTTGCCAAAGATTAGTTGGCCATACGTTTGTGGGTCCATTTCTGGGTTCTCTATTCTGTTTCATTGATCTGAGTGTCTGTTCTTGTGCCAGTACCATACTGTATTAATGATGACAGCTTTGTAGTATAGCTTGAAGTCTGGGATTGTGATGCCTCCTGCTTTGGTTTTCTTTCTGAAGATTGCTTTGGCTATTCGGGGTCTTTTCTGGTGCCATACAAATCTTAGGATTGTTTGTTCTAGCTCTGTGAAGAATGCTGGTGCTATTTTGATAGGGATTGCATTGACTATGTAGATTGCTTTGGGTAGTATTGACATTTTAACAGTATTTGTTCTTCCTACCCAGGAGCATGGAATCTTTCTCCATTTTATTGTGTCTTCTTCAATGTCTCATAAGCTTTCTATAGTTTTCAGCATATAGATTTTTCACCTCTTTGCTTAGATTTATTCCTAGATACTTTATGGTTTTTGGTGCAACTGTAAATGGGATTGATTCCTTGATTTCTCTTTCAGTCGCTTCATTGTTGGTGTACAGGAGTGCAACCGATTTCTGTGCGTTGATTTTACACCCTGCAACTGTGCTGGATTCATGGCTCAATTCTAGAAGTTTTTTGGTGGAATCTTTTGGGTTTTCCATATAGAGTGTCATGTCATCTGTGAAGAGTGAAAGTTTGACCTCCTCCTGGGCGGTTTGGATGCCTTTTATTTCTTTGTGTTGTCTGACTGCAGAGGCTAAGACTTCCAATACTATGTTGAGTAACAGTGGGGAGAGTGGACATCCCTGTCTTGTTCCTGACCTTAGGGGGAAAGCTCTCAGTTTTTCCCCCATTGAGGATGATATTAATGTTGGGTCATTCACATATGGCTTTTATGATCTTGAGGTATGCTCCTTCTAGCCCTACTCTCTTGAGATTTTTATCAAGAAAGGATGCTGTATTTTGTCAAATGCTTTCCCTGCATCTACTGAGAGGATCATACGGTTCTTGTCCTTTTATTGATGTGATGAATCACGTTAATTGTTTTGCGGAGCACGTTCTTTTTAAAAACAAAATCGGGACATATAACATATACAGACAAATGTACAAAACACAGAGATAAGTTTAATGAGCAATTATGATTCAACACTGGTGTTGCCATCACTCACCAACAAATAAAACGAGGCAGCATCCAAGACACAGCCACATCACACCTGTTCGCCCCGAGGACACCACGATCCTGAGTTTTAAGGCAACCGTTTTCCTTGCTTTTATAGTCCAAACATCTTTTTTTTTTTTTTAGTCCAAACATCTTTGAAGATAACCCTAAACAAATTTTTTGAGGTGTGTCTATTTTTCAATCACACATTCACGCAATAAAACTATTTTTTTGTGTGTCTCGTTTCTTTCACTTGCAACCGAAACCCACTGACGCTGTCTACCTGGCTGCAGCCCGCCCAAGCGCACAGTGCACAGTGCTGCACTGCCTGAAGCTGTCACACGGTTTTGTGTGTGTGCATGTGTTTTTTTTTTAATGTTTTTATTTATTTTTGAGAGACAGAGTATGAGCAGGAGAGGGGCAGAGAGGGAAGGAGACACAGAATCTGAAGCAGGCTCCAGGCTCCGAGCTGTCAGCACAGAGCCCGACGCGGGGCTCGAACTCATGGACTGTGAGATCATGACCTGAGCCGAAGTCGGACGCTTAACCAACTGAGCCACCCAGGTGCCCCTGTGTGCATGTGTTTTTACGTTTGTCTGTCGGTTTGTCTGTTTAGGTAATTTCTATACCCAACGTGGGGCTCAAACTCACAATCCCGAGATCAAGAGTCCACTCAGGTGGACTTGAGCCAGTCAGGTGCCTGGGTCACATGTTTTTAACATCTGAGTGGTTTGCCATCTGGGACTATGTTTCACAACTCTGCTATGCACATCCTCACCCATGAGCCCTGCGCAGGGGCTGCAGAAGCCTGCGGAGGTAAGACGCCGGGTCCCAGGAGTGCACACCAACTGTCCAGAGGACCCCGACTTGCTCCCCCCTGAAGTGCGCCCAGCAATACTGCTTGCTCCTCACCCTCACCTGCTGGTAGTGTCCAATTTTTACATTGTTAAATTTATAATTTTCTGATTGGTGATGGTGTACAGAAACACATTTTGTACATTACTTAAAATTTTTTTTTTAATTTATTTTGAGAGAGAGACTGCAAGTGAGGGAGGGGCAGAGAGCATGGTGGGGAGAAAGAGAGAATCCCAAGCAGGCTCTGCACTGTCAACACGGAGCCTGATGCGGGACTCAAACTCGTGAACCATGAGATCGTGACCTGAGCCAAAATCAAGAGCCAGACGCTTAACCAACTGAGCCCCCCAGGTGCTTCTGTATATGACTTTTGTAAGTAATCTTCCTCAATTTTCCTATTGACTCTAACAATTTACTATAGATTCACCTGGGAATAAACAAGGAAGAGCCCTCTTGTCATTTGTGTGTAATGTAACGGAACTGTCTTTGTAGACGATGTTAACGATTTGGCAAATAAACAGAACAAATAACTCACTATGACATATATTCAGGTGCAAGTTCACTTTCAATTAGTGAAACGCAGGATCTGGGGGACTCCTGGATCTGAAGGTTGGCATCTTTAAACAATTCTGGAAAACTCTCCGTGTCCACATTTTGAAGGAAACCTCCCAATGCTCTGCCTCCTTCTGGGCCCCACGGGGCCCTCACTCGTGTTGTGGAGCCTGCACATCCCGCTCCACCTTGCCTGCCACGCCAGATCGCCCCTTCAGTCCCTCTTCCTACTTCATTCGTTCTCTCTTCATCTGTGTTAAAGCTGCTGGTCCTGGGGCGCCTGGGTGGCGCAGTCGGTTAAGCGTCCGACTTCAGCCAGGTCACGATCTCGCGGTCCGTGAGTTCGAGCCCCGCGTCAGGCTCTGGGCTGATGGCTCGGAGCCTGGAGCCTGTTTCCGATTCTGTGTCTCCCTCTCTCTCTGCCCCTCTCCCGCCCGTTCATGCTCTGTCTCTCTCTGTCCCAAAAATAAATAAAAAACATTAAAAAAAAAATTAAAAAAAAAAAAAAAGCTGCTGGTCCTTCTCCAGGGTCGTTCCTCAGGGTCTTTCGTTCTCCACTCACACGTGCAAGTTCCTCACGGTTCTGGAAACTCGGCGATTCTGTAACTGATGATTCCAGTATAGACATCTTTAATGGGCCTCTCCCTGCCAGTCTCACTCCGGATGCTCTGTTTCCCTAGATGTCTGTCCTCTGACTCTGACTTCTCTGCGCTCCCTCTCTGTGCCTGCAACAGGGCTGCTCAGCACTACGGGAATAAATCTGGCCCCACAGTGCGACGTCTCCACAGGGTCCACACCTGCCCTCACCTTGCTGTCCACGGGATGCTTCAAAATGCTCAGCGTGCTTCCCAGGCCTCCCATCACCCTCCTATCCACTCCTTCCCACAGACGTCCCTCAGCTGCCCCATAGAGAACCCAGAGATTAGGTGTCCCTCCTCCCCAAAGATGTCCCTTAGCTGCCTCACAGAGAGCCCGGAGTGGAGATGTCTCTCCTCTCCACAGACGTCCCTTAGCTGCCCCACAAAGAAGCCCAAGTTTAGGTGTCCCTCCTGTCCACAGACATCCCTCAGTTGCCCCACAGAGAGCCAGAGCGAGGAGGTGTCCCTTCAGTGCAGCTTCCCCTTGACACCCTACATGAGCACATGGCCTACCCCGCATCCAATCCCACACTCCCATCAACAAACTTTTCACACCCAACATACAGGCTGGTAACCCTGCCACTGACTTACAGAACCCCGAGTACCCCCTTCAGGGAATCGCTGCTTTGCTGTGGGTCACTGCACCCAACAGTGACATCTTGAGAGCCCAGCACAAGGAGGAGTCCACTGTCTTTGTAAGCTGCACCTCTCCTCCTTCTTGCACCTGCAGTCAAACTGGGCTGCTCTCGGGGGACGGACTCTGTGGTTTCCTGCGACCCCCACCCACCACATGTCAGTCATCCTGTGTGAGGAAGAACAGAGTGTCCTGGGGACAAAGGCTGGGAGAGGATGTCCCGGAACCGTGAGGACAGGAGGCAGGCCTGCAGGCTGTGCCGTCCAGGCTGCAGCCACCCCTCAAGGCCAGCGGCTGTGGAAGATGGGGCAGGAGTCCCCTCATCATCTCCCGGTCTGCCCCTTCCAGGACCATCCTCCACCACATCCACCGGTTTGCTGCTCACGTGAAAATCTGCTTCCCCAACTGCCCCACAGCACTGAGTGGGACTGCGCCAACCCTGCTTCTCCACGCGACATGAATGTGCCGAGTGGCCCTCTTCCCTGCCATGAGGCAGGTCTTGACCTAGCACAGAGACCCTCACCCCTGCTCCAACTGCCTTCACCTGCTTGCAGCACCCGGCTGGCTGCCAGCTGGCCATTCCCCTCAGTGTAGACACAGCAACATTCTAACCCTGTGAATTGGGTCGCTGTACCTGGGAAACCCTCGGCGGCTTGAGCCATCCCAGGGACAACATGCACTCCCAGAAAACTCACACTTTCCACTCTCGGCTTCCTGATCTGGCCAAGCTCTCCTCACAGGACAGTCGGCCACTTGTGCCTCCACCCCCAGAGCCACTTACACAGGCACCTCCTCTCAGCTACCTGGCAAATACTGGGACACCAAAGGATGGCATCCTGTACTCAGAGGCACCCATGCATACGGGCCAAAGAGCATGAAAGGGACCCGCAGATGCTTCAAAGAAGACAGGCCGGCTGACCAAGGGCTATCTCCACCCAAGGCAGGAAAGGAAGTAAGGGACAGAGTGGGGGGACCCCCAAGAAGACACCTGGATGCAGAGGCCTGGAGGCCAGGGCAGGAGCTTGCTTGAGTGAAGGGCCAGGGCAGGAGGCTTGAGTCTTGCTTGAGTGAAGAGAGAAACCCCGAGAATGGCTCTCGGCAGGGCTGACATGATCTCACTCAAGCTGATTCATAGGGAACAAGGATGGAGACTTCTGGAAGGCCAGGCAGGAGCCAGCCCCAAGGTCAGGTTGGGCACGGGGCACGGACCCCCAGACGGGTGAGAGGCTGCTGGAGGGCGGGAATGGAAGGTCGGCTGCGTGCTGGGCTCCCTGAGGGGAGGAAGTGCAGCACCCTTGCGCCCCCAGGCGGCCACCCCACGGTGGTCCCTGCACCCTGCCCCTCACACAGCTGTGCTGCTCTCCTATCCCGCCTCACAGTGATGGATTTGACCAGAACAACGTCCACAAAAGCCCCCAAAAGACTGTTCTGGCAGAAAAGCTCCCAAAGGGCTGAACTGAACATTCTAAGCCCTAAAGAAGCAAGACCAACTCTTATTTTTGCTTTAAATACACTTTCAAGTGAATCTGATGGCTATAACTCTCTCTAAACAAAGAATACCATCTGTTCCCTTTTTGGCACACTCTTGTGTGTGTGTGGGTAGGACCCCACTTTTTCAGAAGAATGTTCTGGTCACCCCTGGGGTACAGCATTGAACCAAGACCTGTGGGGAGCCAGAGGGCAGAGAATGCATATAGGATCCCTGCACAGAGTAAGGAGGAGACACAGCAGAGCTGGGGCTGGGCCAGTGCTCAGCTCCCCCACCCAGACCCCTGCCAGGCAGGCTGGGGAGAGGGAGCTTTGTGCGGCCTGGAGATAACCACCTCCTTGCTGGAGTAAGTGCTGTCTATGCCCAGCGCTCGGCCCGTGGGGCCGGCATGGCGCATGGACACGCAGTCACCAGCCATGTGACAACGAACGGTGCTCCAACTGCCCCTGTGGGCTTCCCTGCCAGAAGAGGCCCAACACTGCAGGCGACAGACTGGCAGTAGTATCTGAGGTGAGTCAGTGAAAAGGAGCGGCAAGCTGGCCTGTGGTGCCCTCAGTGTGCTGGGAGTGGTGCGCACGAAGTCGACCCAGAGGGCCCTTCCAGCCTCCCCGGTTCTTAGAGATACTCACTTGCAGACAATGATGTGTTCAAATAAGTATTTCCTGAAATAACTTAATGAGTGTCAGGTATGTGCCAGGCAACTGACCAGGTGAAAGGGACACAACAGTGACCAAGCACATTCTCTGCCCTCCAGATTCTCATGACAAGTGCCGGACCCACTCACTGGGGAAAGGAGTGTTTTCAACAAATGGGGCTGGGACAGCTGCATGTGCACATGCAAGAAAAGGAAGCTGGACCCCTACCTCATACCACACCAAGTTAGCTCAAGATGGATCAAAGACCTAAATGTAAGAGCTAAAGCTATAAGTCTTGGAAGAAAACATAGGGGTAAATCTTCATGACCGTGGATTTGGCCATGGATTCTTGGACCTGACACTAAAAACATGAGCAACAAAAGAAGAATAGATAAGTTGGACTTGATCAAAATTTAAAACTTTTGTGCTACAAATAATACCATTAAGAAAGTGAAGGGGCGCCTGGGGGCTCAGTCGGTTGAGCATCTGACTTCGGCTCAGGTCATGATCTCATGGCTCGTGGGTTCGAGCCCCACGTCGGGCTCTCTGCCGACAGCTCGGAGCCTGGAGCCTGCTTCGGATTCTGTGTCTCCCTTGCTCTCTGCCCCTCCCCCACTCGTGCTCTGTCTCTGTCTCTCAAAATAAATAAATGTTAGAAAGAAACCAAAAAAAAAAAAAAAAAGAAAGAAAAAAAAAAGAAAAGAAAGTGAAAAGACAGCCACGGAAGGGGAAAATACATTTGCAAATCACGTATCTGATAAAGGACTTGTATCCAGAACGCATAAAGAACTCTTACAAGACAAATGCCCAATTAAAAAAATGGGCAAAAAATCTGAAGAGACATTTCTCCAAAGAAGATAAACAAAAAGCCAACAAGCACACAAAACGGTGCTTGACATCAACAGGCAACAGAGAAGGGCAAACCCAACCACGATGAGACTCCACACCGATGAGACTGTAGAATGGCTACAGTAATTTCTTAAAACCATAACGACAAGTATTGGAGGAGATACGGAGAAACTGCGACCTTCATACTCTGCCGGTGGGAACTTAAAATGGTACATCCACTCTGACAGTCTGGCAGCTCCTAGAAAGTTAGACAAAGTTACCACGTGCCCCGGCATTTCTCTGACCCAAGAGCAACAGAAACCTGCACAGAAGTGTTCACACAGCGTGAGTCATAATAGAGAGAATGTGGAAACAACACAAATACCCATCACCTGACAAACGGATCAACATGTGGTGCAGCGACACGAGAGGATGTGCTGTGACGTGGATGAACCTTGAAAACATTACTTTGAATAAAAAAAGCCAGTCATAAAAGACTACCTGTTGCGTGATTCCATTTATTTAAACCGTCAGGAGCAGAAAAATCCATAGGGAGATGGCAGATTAGTGGTTGCCAGGGCTGGGGCGGGGGGCGGGGTGGGGTCAGCTGCCAAAGGGGTTTCTTGGTGGGGTCGTAAAAACGCAGACAGTGGTGATGGCTGCATAACTTCTCGAATGTACTAAAAACATTGTACACTTTGAAGGGTAAATTAATTTATGTGAACTATGTATCATTGAAAAAAAAGGACTGCCACTTCAGGGGAGCCTAGCAGCTCGAAGCAGGGGTTGCATGGTGGGGTGCTCGCCACAGAAGGTAGCGGGGAGGAGCGGAGGCTTCCCAGGTCACAGCTGGTGCTGCCCAGACAGACAAGCACAGAGGCTGACAGGGCGGGACTGACCTCTGGGCTCCAGTGTGAGTTGGCCACGACCTGAGCAGGTACCAGGACATCAGTAAGTGCTCAGCTGCTAGTTGCCCCCCACCAGCCCCTTGAACGCACCCCCCCCCCAGGCCATCGGCCCTCCTCGGCACCAGCCCCCCTCCCGTCCTACGCACAGGCGTGCCTGCCCACCTCAGCGCCCCGTGCTGCCCCTGCTCTGTGCCGCCTTCTCGCCCGCAAAGCCTGCCGTTGCAGGGACGTCACCCATGTTCACATCAGCCTCTTCCACCCTTTACAGGTTGTTGGCACCCAGGAGAGATATCGCTTGTCCTCAGACCTCACATTCACACTCTGTCCCAAACTCCCATCGCCCCATCGTCGGACAACGTCCTCTTGTGCGGCTGCGGCCTTGTCATTCTACTGCTTTCTACCTGTAGCCAGTGTGGCCACAAAGACTCCACGTCCCAGACCCTGGCAGACACCAAACCCACTCTCACTGCTAAGCGAATTCATCAATGCAGACAGCACCCTAAGAGCAAAACCAGGGGATGGGCTGGAATGCCCACAACGTCCCCCAGCAAGAAGTGGCTGTGCATGCCATGCCCTCTTGTCCCCTCGCTCCACTGGCCTCGCTGCCCCGTCAGCGTCTGCCTTCCTCCTGCAGGAGGGCCAGATGATGCTGAGTCCCCCGCCCGACAGCCCTGCCTAAAGGAAAACCCCTCTGCATCGCCTGACCAAGGGCTCTGTCCAGTGTCGTGGCCCGGTTACTGAACTGGGGCCTGGGCCTGGTGGTCCCTCACAGAGGGAGCAAGGGCTGCACATGTGGAACCTCGGTTAGAGCACGAGCACCACCCGGGAAGGGGAGGGCAGCAAGCACACGGCCCTGCCCACCTCCAGGTGCTGCTCTGCACACGGTGTGCATTTCTACGTTTCAGGAAACACGAAGCTCACACCTACTGAATAAAACTGGCAATGAAGCATACCCGAGGAAACAGCACAGGGCTCAAACCTCACAGGCCTTGTCTGCTCCGCTGACAGTGCCCTGGGCAGATACTGTTGGACCCACCACGATGTCCAACCATTCTTCCAGACCTGTAGCTTCAGCCTGAGTCTCTTTGACCGTCTGTGTCCCATGAGCACAGGGAGAGGCATGCATGCCCTTCCTCACACAGTCTTCCCTTCTAGGCCTTGGCTCAAGGGATGCCCCAGCAAACTGCCTTGGCAAGACCCAGGGCCCCAGGCACTTGCACGTGCTCATTCCTGAGCCTGCCCAGTGGCACTGGCATCAGCAGCTCCTTTCACACTGTCCCAGAGCCACCACGGGGTGAGGCGCCAGGTCAACACAACACCACACTGAGACCAGTGTGTGAGCCTGGGCTGCTCGTCCACGACCACAGCAGCCACAGTCCTTCCCTCAGAGCCACAGCAGAGCCAACACACCTCTCAGTCCTCAGTGCGCAATCAGGCCCCACATGAAATGGAGAAGTGACTGGGCAGATGAGAATCAACTCCAAGCCCCACTCCCTGTGCCTGGCAGGACCGGCACTCTGAGCACCAAGGACATCAGGAACATTAGCACCTTGGGAAAGGACGGGACAAGGCAAAGATGACAGACAGTGCCACAGGAGCAAGACACCAGCAAGAACATGGTCCTGGGCACACGTCCAGCAAGGCACTCGATCTTCACGGGTGAATGAACGAATGATGGGCCTCTGTCAGGGGCCAGAACACATCACAGCCGGCATTTCCCCCCAAATTAGCCTACGGTCTGGATACACTGCCAATGAGAATCCCAACAGGACATCTTTTCTGGGTAGGGGACAGACTGACTACCATTTATACCAAGAGGAGGCAAAAGCATTTTGAAAAGGGCTGGAGGGGGCATATGAAGGTCCAACAGGAGGCCAAGGCAGGCTGTGTGCTCAAGTGCGCACACAGACGCATGGATGGAAAAGAAAGCCCCTCACAGATCTGTCCCCTTGGGAGACAGGTGACATTCACAACCTAGGCCAACTGTCTATACGGAAAGCAGCCCAGTTGGATTCACACGAATCCAAACCTTAAAGTATCCAGAGGAGCCTGAAGACCTCAGTCAGGAAAGGGTTTATGAAATCAGACAGAAAAGATGGGAAGGCACAAGAAAGCCAGTGAGACAGATGACATCGGAGTTTAACATGTTTGTTCGTCAAAAACCAACCAAATAACATGAAAAGTAAGTACAGAGAAAAAATATTCCATGCGTGTAATCCAATCACATACCTAGGGTACAAAGGAAAGCCTACAAATCAGAAAGGTTAAGACAAATGATTCAGCAGAAAGAAAAGGATGAGAGATTATTCTCAGAGGAAGAAGACTGAGGAGACGACGCTCCCTAGGTGTCAGGTACGGATGCTGAAGCCACAGGCCAACCACCAACCACGAAGGAACTTCTGGTGGAGCCGGCACACGGCAGTGGGGCAGGGGGGATCTGGCATCTACGCTGCTTTCAGGGCCCTGAGTGCAGGGATAGCCCTTGGGATCCAGCGGCACAGGCACCATGGGAGGGAGAGCTGGCTGCTATGTCTCCTGCCCGGTGCTGACCGCGCCCTAGGAGGTACGTGAGCCGCGGGAAGTCAGCTGCGAGGAGAGTGGGCCTGAGAGGAGCAGGCACATGCGGTCTGTGGGTCAGAATGTGGCCAGGTCAGGACATGCAGAACACACGCAGAGGTCAACGGAACCGGCAGAAGGGCGGAGGCAGACTTACGAAGCCAAGCACAGACATCGCGGATCAGGGCCTTTAATGAACGGTGCTGGACAACTGGACAGCATTTGGTGAACCGAAAAGGCAGATCCATACCTCACAAAACACAAGAATGAGCTCCAAGTGGACCTGAGCTCTACACACAAGAACAAAACGATACCAGCACCATGAGAAAACTCTGTCTTTCCCCATAACCTCAACAAAGGGACAGATTTTCTAATTGTGACTAAAAGTCCAGATGCACCAAAAGAAAAGATTAATAGAGTATAAAGTGAAAAATATTGTTTTTTGGGACACATTTGATGAAAATATTAAATATTTAAAAAAATGTCTTTAATGTTTATTTATTTTTGAGACAGAGAGAGACAGAGCATGAACTAGGGAGGCTCAGAGAGAGAGGGAGACACAGAATCTGAAACAGGCTCCAGGCTCTGATCTGTCAGCACAGAGCCGGATGTGGGGCTCGAACTCACAGACCATGAGATCATGACCTGAGCTGAAGTCGGATGCCCAACCAACTGAGCCACCCAGGTGCCCCAAAAATATTAAATATTTTAATATAAATTACAGACAAAGGGCTCTAATCCTTCATATATGGATTTGAACAAAAAAACCCCATAAAAATACCATAGAAAAATGGGAAAAGGAGACATTCCACTTCTCCTGGTATTAGACATAAAACCCAAGTTGAGTGGAGACCCATTGCCCCTACCCCACGCGCCATCCAAGGGAGGCCGTGGGCAGACGGGCACAGCACACAGGACTCCACGGAGGGCATGCAGTGGCCAACACATCTATGGCCCTGCGGCCCCTCGTCTGGATGTACCTGGAGACGTACCTCTGACAACACAAAATTACAAAGCACAGGCTTTGCACTGCAGCACCCTTGTAACTGCACAATATTGGAAGCTGCCAAGATATGCAACTCAAGACTGGTTGAACACTACGGTGGGCAAGCACAGAGTGATCCAGGGATCCTCACAAACACAGGAGGTAAACCAGAAAAACCACCGGCCAGGGGCCTGCACAGAGGTCTGGGAAGGAGTGGTCCTTCTCTGAATGTATGTGCTGCATAGTTTTGTCTTTTAGAACCACGTTAATGGTCTATGTGTTTACAAAACAAAATTAAAGCAACAGGAAGAGAAGGGAGAAGGAAAAAACTCAATGGAAATGGAAACAAATGAATCCAACTGTATTTCAATGAGCATCACAACCACAACCAAGGGGAAAGAACTAATCCAAGGGAGAACAGGACTAGACTCTGTATTCAGTTTTTGAGCAGAGTGCACATGGGGGGTGGAGTACAAAGAAATTCTGACCTTATTTTGAGTGTTTTATATGTGTGTGTATATATATGTATACACACACACACACACACACACACACACATATACGGAACAGGTGAAGCAATTCCGAAATGGTTTGCAGATAGGCTATCAGATGAGCAAACGAGTACACATGCTGATGCTCTTGGGAGCAGGCGGCTGCCGAGAAGAGCAGACCCTCGGGGAAAGCGCTGGAACTGGAGGAACTGGAGTGAACTTAGCACTTTTAATGTGTGTACATAGATGCACACACACATTTTCTCGTCTGCTTAAAGGGCCAAGAAGCAAACACAGTGCCAGAGCCGCAAGTATGCCAAGCCCTCAGACTGGCCCTCCAATACCCATCTTCCTGGAAAGGAACCAGGGCTGCTCAGAGAAGCAGCTGCCTGCAGGCAGGGCAGCAGCACAAGATGTGCCTGGAGCCAGAAGGAAGGAGCATCCAAGAGGCACGGACACGTAGCAGAAGGAACCTCACCGGCCCCATCTGGGACAACGCAAGCACCAAAGTAATTAAGTGCAAGAACGAACTACAGACCCTGTAGAACAGAAAGGAATTTCTGAGTCCGTACTGAGAATGAACAGAGGAATCCACGAGCAAGGGACAAGGGGTGCAGAGTGCCGGCTGTAGGCCCCCCCGTAGCAGGGAAGTCGGCGCTCTGCACACATCCCAGGAAAGACTGAACTGTGTAAGAAACGAGCAGAACGCCCAAAGCAGTGAGGGGCAGGGTGGCGAGGGGAGAGCGGAGGAGCAGCAGGTGGCCGTGTGTCTGCAGAGGTGAGACCCCGGGACCGGCAGGACACGGCTGTGCGGCATCTACTAAGAAATCGGCAAACACGAACCAGCGCTCCGTTTGAAAGGGCAACTATTGCCTTAAAAAGTGTCAGTGTCACAAAAGGCAGGGAACCTTCCAGATTATAAAAGGCGAAGGGGCCGCACAGCAGCAGCAAGTCCGGTAGGGCGAGTGTCTCAGGAGGGGCTGGAAGCACCGTGAAGGATGACAGGAACCAGCTGCCAAAGGCTGGACCACGAGGCAGAGGAGATGGGAGACGTGCCCCACATGCCCCCCAAAAACGGCACCGTGCCGAGGGAGGGGGTGCACAGAGGCCACAGGGTGAAGGGCAAGGTGGTGCAAGTATCCAGTGCACCGTTTCTGCTCTTGCAACTTTTCTGTAAGTGTGGGATTATTTACAAATAAAGCTGAAAACGAGAAACATTAAAACGATGAACTGCCTTGGTGTGGACTGATGCCCAGAGGGGCGCACGGAGTTGGGTCCACCGCTGGCCTGCAGGGCATCTGGGCCCCCTCCCTCTGCAGCAGGAACCCAGGGGCGGGGCTTCCAAGGGAGCACATCAAATCCCGAAGAAAGCAGGGCTCACCCCTGGCAGCAAAGCCCTGGCAGCCCGCCGGCTGCTGGTCCTTCTCTGAAAGGAAGAAAACCAGTCCTCTGATGACTCGGCCTGCACAGACGGCTTCCGCTTACCTCGTGCTCGACCCTGAAATCCGGGGCTCCTGCACGCCAGCATCATGGCTGTCACATTCATAATCCCTCGTCTGGGACATTGCAGTCTTTTCCGGAGGCCCCAGGCGGACAGAAGTCAGAGGATCATCGGGACTCTCCCTCCACTGTCAGTCAGGAAGGCACCGCCCTGTGAGAGAGCAGAAGCCTCTAAGCACATAAACTCAGAAAACATCTTTGGGTTTGGGGAACCCGAAACGGCCCAGCCCAGCCCCTCACAGCCCAGTGCGCTGGCCAGAGTAAGGAACATCCAGGCCCGAGCACAGTTTCTCTGCTCCCTGTGCCCGGCCCCTGAACCCCAGCCCACAGGAGGGCACCCAGGCCCCTTGCCAGCTGACCCTGGGGAAGCTGCTGCCACCTCTCAGACACAATGTCCTCGGCTTCCAACAGGGACAGCACCACCCGCCTGGGGCTGCAGTAGCGCTGTGCACAAAGCATGTGGCATGGCCCAGACAGGAAAACGCTCACGAATAGGCAACACTCACACAGGATCACCTGATTGATGACAAAGGGTGGACTTTTCTTTTTAAAATATTTATTCATGGGGCGCCTGGGTGGCGCAGTCGGTTAAGCATCCGACTTCAGCCAGGTCACGATCTCGCGGTCCGTGAGTTCGAGCCCCGCGTCAGGCTCTGGGCTGACAGCTCAGAGCCTGGAGCCTGTTTCCGATTCTGTGTCTCCCTCTCTCTCTGCCCCTCCCCCGTTCATGCTCTGTCTCTCTCTCTGTCCCAAAAAAAATAAATAAAAAACATTAAAAAAAAAATTTAAAAAAAATAAAATATTTATTCATTTTTGAGAGAGGGAGGGAAGGAGGGACAGAGGATCTGAAGCAGACTCTTGTGCCAACAGCAGCAAGCCTGACGAGGGGCTTGAACTCACGAACCATGAGATCATGACTTGAGCTGAAGCTGGATGCTCAATCGACTGAGCCACCCAAGCTCCCAAGAGTGGACTTTTAAAAAATGGTATTGTCGTGACTAGATACACACATGGGAAAAAATGGATCCTGACCCCTATCTCATCCAATACACAAAACTCCATTCTAGACGAATTATACTTCTAAACATTACAAGTAAAACAATAAGGTTTTTAGAAAAAAAATGTAGAAGTTTTTTAGTCTTATAACAGGTTTGGGTATCTCAATCAGACATAAAAAACCACTAAGCACAAAGAAAAATTGATGAGTTGACTATAATAAAATTAAGAGCCCCTGTTTATCAACACACCATTAAGTAAAAAGACAAGCCCAGAAAGGGAAATATTTGCTACAGAGAACATGCACAACACAGGACACACGTATGCGTATCTAATCTAACTAGTCCCAGGACATATACAAAATTCCTAGGAAAAGGCAGATAATCCAACAGAAAAATGGACGAGGACTAGAACAAACACTTTAATGTTTATTTTATTTATTTATTTTTTTTGAGAAAAGCATGCACGGGGAAGGGTAGAGAGAGAGGGACAGACAGTCCCAAAGCAGGCTTCGAGCTGACAGCAGAGAGCCCGGGTTCAAACTCACGAACCATGAGATGAAGACTTGAACTAAGTCGGATGTTCAACTGACTGAGCCACCCAGGCACCCTTTAACAAATATTAAAAAAAAATCCATGTGGCTAATAAACACATGGAAGTATGCTCAGCCTCATCAGTCATCAGGGAAATGCTTACGCCATCAAGAACCCAATGGCTAATTAAAATATAATGTTAATGAAAAAGCATAACCAGTACACCCACCAAAATGGCTAAAATGGGAAAGGAAACCCATCACATGCTAGCAAGGGCAAGGCAGCTCATCAGGGCTTCAAGAGATGGGTCAGCCTGCTCAGGACCACAGCTGGCAGTACTTCCTAGAGCTGCACGTACACCTTGGCCCCCACCGAGAGCTTCCACTTACAGCGATAAAGGCTGGCAGAGGACACACACACACACACACACACACACACACACACACACACTTACCTGGACCTGCACACAATGTTCCCAGCAGCCCTGGTCACAATGGTCAAAACAAGAAACTGCCGAATGTTCATCACAGTAGAACAGACCCTCAAAGTTCCTCCAGGAGCCTACCCACAACCTAGGTGAAGCTCCCAGAGGGTGAAAGACAAAAGCCAAACACAATCAGACGCATACAGTACGATTCCCTCACATAAATACGTTCAAAATCAGGCTGAATCAGTCTCTGCTGTCAGAAGTCAGAAGCAGCCACCTCCAGTCCAGATAGTGAGGGGAGGGGCCCAAAGGGCAGTGTCATTTGACTTTCAGCTTGGCTCCACTTACGAGAGTGTTGGTTTATGAAAGCTCAAGAGTGTCCCGCCTGTGCCCTCAAGCTTTTCTGTACGTACATGTCTCAGTTTCGGCAGAAAGCCTGCAGAATGAGGAGCAAGAATATCGCTAGGGACACTGTCCCTGACCCTCCCCAGCAGAGGCTGGTCCACAGAACCCAACTATGCTATTCAAGGGGAAATAAAACAGATTCAAAGCACCAGATGGGGTACAGCTAGCCAGAAACCCAAGGGCGGGAGACTACAAGCCAATCAGACACTTTCTCCAAGGCTCAGAGGGATGGTGACAGCACAGATCAACCTGACGGTGCTTGGCTCATGAGCTGAGATCACCTGCCTAGAAGAAACGCTCCCAGCCTTCTCCTTTCTGCCATATGAATATCCATACAAATTTTACTTAAATACTTAAAACTACTGGGAATGCCATTAAAAAAAAACGAAACTCAAGTATTTCTAACTCTTTGCCCATCTGGGTGAAAACAGGTGGCCTTCCTTTATGGCTTCAACATTAAAAAAACACTGAGCAGTGTTAGTAAAATTCTGAAAAGCTAAAACATATCTACCATAACCTGAAAGCAACTCAAATCAACCACCTGCACCTGCGTATCCCCTTTCAGTTCTTGTCCATCCTTTAAGGCTGGTCCAGAGCAGGGGGCACAGTGGTCGCTGAAGATTACCTCTGAGATGCCTGACTGGCCCTCCTTCCTCAAGTCATCCCTGGATCAGTCCCTCCATCCAGAAAGGCTCTCCGATCCGGGACAGACACCACGTCCCACTGACTCCAGATGCTCCGGGTCTGACACCAGACAGTGACGGCCCTCCCAACTCTGCTCTTCATTCCTGAAGTTGTCTTCATTCTTCTAGCTCCTTTGCATTTCCATGTGAATTTCTTCTCATATTATCTTTGTCTGGTTTTGGTATCAGGGTAATACTAGCCTAAGAAAATGAACTGAGAATATTCCATCCTCTCAATTTGCTGGGAGAGTTTGTGCAGAATCGCTATTATTTGTCCCTCAAACGTTTGGCGGAATACGCCAGTGGAACCATCTGGGCCTGTCCTTTTCTTTGCAGGAAGGTTTTTAATTACAATTTTAATTCGTTCAGTAGATACAGAGCTAACCAGTTCTTAAACTTCTTCTTGAGTCATGTTTAGTGGTTTTGGCCTCCCAAGAATTTGTCCATTTCATGTAAATTGTGTCAGATTTATTGGCACAAAGTTGTTATGCCATTCTTTTATCGTCCTTTTAAGATCAATATAATATGTAGTGATGCCGTCTCTTTTGTTCCTGATATTGGTAATTTATGATCTGGCTAGCCAGAAGTTTGTCAATTATACTGATCTTGAATAAGAAAAAGACAGTGTTGGGCTTCATCAATTTTTCACCTATTTTTTTTTTTTTGCCTGCTTTAATTAATTTCCACTTTGATCTGAATTATTTCCTTTGCAGTCCTTTGGATTTAATTTTTTAATTTTAATTTAAATTTTTCTAGTTTAAGGTAGAAATTGAGTTTAGTGCTTTGCAACCTTTTAAAGTTTCAATCTGAGTCAGGCATTTAGTGTTACAAAGTCCCCTTCAGGGTATAGCTTTTGTGGCATCCAACAAATTTTGATTTTCATTTTCATCTAATGCAAAAACCTGCCAATTTCCCTTTTGATTTCTCCTTTGACTCATGGATTACATAGACGTACATGATTTACTTTGCCAGTAGCTGGTGATTTTCTAGATATTTTTATTGGTTCAGAAAAACTTATGATGCAGACAAATGGTCCATCCTGGTAAACAGCTCATATGCACTGGAAAGCACGGTGTTGGGTAGACTGCTCGATGAATGCCAACCGGGGCAGGTGGGCTGACGGTAGCAGCATTCAATTTCTGTCTACCTGTTTTACCAATTTCTGAGTAAAGGACACCAAGAACTCCAACTTTATAATTGCAGATTTATCTATTTCTCTTTGCAGTTCTATCAATTCTTTGTTAAGTTTATTTATTTTGAGAGAGAGAGAGAGAGAGAGAGAGAGAGACAGAGACGCAGAGAGAGGAAGGAGAAAATCCCAAGCAGATTCCATACTGTCAGTGCAGAGCCCGACGCTTGGGCTTGAACTCTCAAACCGTGAGATCATGACCTGAAATGAAATCGGACGCTTAACCGAGACCCTCAGGCACTCCAGTTCTGTCAGTTTTTGTTTCACGTGTTTTGTCGCTCTGCTATTAGGTACATAAAGTTTATGTTGTCCTCTTGGTGAATTAACCTCTTTCCCATCATGAAATATCTTTATCTGGTAGTTTTCTTTGCTCCGAAATCAGTATATTTGACATTATTACAGCAAATCCAGCTTTCTATTAGTGTTAGAATTGTACATCTTTTGCCTTCCTTTTACTTTTAACCTGTTTGTGTCTTTACTATTTAAAGTGGGTTTTGGGGCGCCTGGGTGGCGCAGTCGGTTAAGCGTCCGACTTCAGCCAGGTCACGATCTCGCGGTCCGTGAGTTCGAGCCCCGCGTCAGGCTCTGGGCTGATGGCTCGGAGCCTGGAGCCTGTTTCCGATTCTGTGTCTCCCTCTCTCTCTGCCCCTCCCCCGTTCATGCTCTGTCTCTCTCTGTCCCAAAAATAAATAAAAAACGTTGAAAAAATAAATAAATAAATAAAGTGGGTTTATTGTAGCCAGCATATATTTGGGTACTGTCTTTTAATGCTGACAAATTCTGCCTTTTAATTGGGTGTTTAAACCATCTAGATTTGTGATTGTTGACATGGTTAGGTTGAAATCTACCATTCTGCTCCTTTAATTTTTTAATTTTTATTTAATTTTTTATTTGGGGGGGGGGAAGGCGGCGCAAAGAGAGAATCCTAAGCAGGCTCCACGCTCAGTGTGGAGCCTGATACATGGTTCAATCCCACTACCCTGAGATTATGGCCTGAGCCAAAATCAAGAGTTGGACATGCAACTGACTGAGCCACCCAGGTGCCTTCATTTTGCTAATTTAAAAAAATTCGTCTCATTTATTCTTTATTCCCCTTTTCCTTTTTGGATTAAGTATTGTATGTGATTCAATTTTATCTCCATTGCTAACTTACCAGCTGTATGTAATTCATTGTTTTACTATTTTAGTAGATGCTTTTGGGTTTATAGTGTCCATATTTAATTCATTATAGTCTGCCTTCAAGAGAAATCATACCACTTTGAGTACATGTGTCTGGCATTTCTCCTCTCCTGGACCTCGTGCCATTCTTGCCATATCTTATTCTATATATAACCGCCCCCCCCCCTTCTGCTATCTTATTACTTTTCCTCAAATAGTTATCTTCTAAAGAGATTTAAATAATAAGACAGTATATGTATATCTAGACATGCAGCTGCCATTTCCAGGAGTCTTCACTCTTTTGGGTAGACCTAGATTTCCACATGGGTTCATTTTCCTGTAGCCTGAAGCCTTTGGTGCCACTCCTGTAACATCCGTTGTGGTGAAGGTCTGCTGGTGATGGATTTTCAGCTTTTCTACATCTGAGATATCTTTACTCCACCTTCATTTAACAACGTGTTTACACGGGCAGAGTTCCAGGCTAGCTGCTCCCTGGCCTCTTCACCCACACTTTCCAAAGAGAAATCTGCTATCATCTGCACTGTTGTTCCTCTGTATGTAGTCTTGTTTTCTGGCCGCTTTTTTATTTTCATTAAGAAAAAAATTTTTTTGATGTTTATTTATTTTTGAGAGAGACAGAGCATGAGTGGCAGAGAGAGAGGGAGACACAGAACTCATAGCAGGCTCTATCTAGGCTCTGCATTGTCAGCAGAGACCGACACGGCGCTCAAACCCACAAACTGTGAGATCATGACCTGAGCCAAAGTCAGACACTTAACCAACTGAGCCACCCAGGCACCCCGTTTTCTGGCTGCTTTTACGACTTTCTCTTCATCACTGATTTTGAGCAATTGGATTATCATGTGCCTTGTGTTAACAGTATTTGTGTTTGTGTTTAGGGTTTGTTAAGATTGCTTAAGTTGATAGTTTTCACCAAATTTGGAAGCATTTCAGCTAATATTTATTCAGATAGTGTTTCTGCACTCTTCCTTCCCCACTGGGATCTACAATTACACAAGTGTTAGTTAGTCCTCTGCCAGATGTCCCACAGCTCAGTCCTGCTCTTTTGCTTATTTGAGAGTACTTTTCCTGTCCTTGTTTTACTTTGCATAGACCTTACTGCTTTGTCTTCAAGTTCACTGAGCTTTTCTTCTGCAGCGTGTAATCTGTTCCTCCCACCCAGTATGTTTTGCATTCAGACATTTTAGTTTCAACTCTGTGAGTTTAATTTGGATCTTTTTGTGATTCAGTCTTTACTTCATCTTGTCTCTACTCAACGTATCCAGTGTTTCCTTTAGCTTTTTGAACACATGGAATATAGTTATAATAACCTGTGTATTCCTATAAATATTCTTGAGCTTTGTTTTGGGACACAGTTACTTGGAAAATGTGTGAAACCTTCAGTTCTTGCTTCTACCACTGGTTAGGGGCACCAGAGCACTATTTATTCTACGGATAATTACCCTCCACTGAGCAGTCAACCCAGTGCCCTGTGAATTATGAAGGAAGGTTCAGTCTGCCTCATGACAAGACCCCTTTCACAGTGTTCTGAGAGCTCTGAGCATCGTTCCCTCTAACTCTTCTGGGGGATTCTCCCTGCCTCTACCAGCTTCCTCACACCCACATATTGAATGGCACTCTCCCACAGGCCTCCAAGTTCTCTCCACTTGCAGCATTCCACTCTGCTGCTCTTCCCTACACGCTCCATCACCGTGGCCACCCCAGACTCCTGAACTCAGGGGCTCTGCCAGACCCTGCATCCCTGCAGCACAACCTGGAAACTCTGCTCATGCAGGGAGCCAGGAAATCACTGGACTCACCTTGTTCGACTCTCATCTCACAGGAATCAGTATAGTTTGTCGTCTTAGACCCACAACTTAGAAAACCAAGGTTTCATAAATATTGTCCAGCTTTTTTGAAACTGGTCAGAGAAAGACAAATATCATATGACTTCGCTCATATGAGGACTTTAAGAGACAAAACAGAGGAACATAAGGGAAGGGAAGCAAAAATAATGTAAAACCAGGGAGGGGGGCAAAACTTAAGAGACTCTTAAATAAGGAGAACAAACAGACGGTTGCTGGAGGGGTTGTGGGAGGGGGGATGGGCTCAATGGGGGAGGGGCACTAAGGAATCTACTCCTGAAATCACTGTCGCACCATGTGCTAACTTGGATGCAAATGATAAAAATTAAACAAATTATAGAAAGTAAAAAAAAAAATGTAACTATGTTATACACTAAATATAAATATATATGGTCCAGCTTTTTATTAGTTCCTTGTGAGAAGGTAAATATGACCCCTGTTGCTTCATCTTGGGAACAGGAGGAAGTGCAGGTACTCTTGTTCAGCACTGCACAATTACACAAATAAAGTATTACAACTGTGATATTTAATTTCCCTTCCTCCCCAGAGGGTAAGCTCCATGAGAGCAGGGATGATATTTGCTTTGTGAACCACTGCATCCTTGGCATGGAGTAATCAAACATTTACTGAATAAACACATTCCATAATCACCTGGAATTTACCTTGGCATAGTGTATAACTAAGGACTTAAAATGTCTGTTCGAGGCTATGCGACATACGGTTCCAAATATATGAGAGTCTGGAAAACACTAAACTATATTAATGGTACAAAGACTGGCTACCAGTGATCCAGGGGAGGGAGGAAGGTTGAACAGGGGATTTTTTTAAAGTGGTGAACATACTCAGTACAATTTTGCCATTGTGGATACCTGACACTATGCATTTGTCAAAACCACAGAAATTTATAGCATAAAGAGTGAACTTTAACATATGCAAGTTAAAAAAAATAATTTAGGAAGTCAAGGTTTCTCAAAATGCAATGCAGCATAGGACAAAACAATCTACCTGTATCGCAAATGTATGAAACAACCTCAAAGGAGGTGGTGGAAAGGTGCTAACCTGAATGACTTTGGAAATGAGCAAGGGTAGAAGACTCAACACAAAAGGAACTACATACAGGCACTGTCTCTAGTTGACAAAGTCACTTGTCAGGAGTATGGGTCTCCAACTCTGATACCACTACATGTGTACATGGGAACTGAACAATTCAGCAAAACGATGGCAGGTTACAGGCAAGCGTGGGGAGGAGGCTAGGACGACCCCACATGGGGATCGGTTAGGGTGGAGACAAAAGTCAGAACCCATGAGAGATGGGTTCCTCAGAACCTGGAGAGATCTCTGTGTGTATGTGTGCACACACATACACCCACACACAGGCCAGCGTGCACGCACAGATTTCCTGGTTCCGTGAGCTAAGAGAGCCTAGAAGCAACAACAACAGCCCCCAGCGAGGATCATACCCAGTGCCCAGCTCTGGGCTCTGACAGCATTCTCCTCGGAGAAACGGCTGAAATCCCTGGGGCAGGAAAAAGACAAGGTGAGTTTAAAGGGTCCCACTGAGGCAGTGAGGAAGAGCTAAAACAAAGACAAAGCCCCAGAGTGATGGGGTCTGTCAAAGGGACAACGAAGCCAACTGAAAGAGCTCTCAATGACCAAAGCTGGCGCAGTGTGAGGGGGGAAGTCATATGAGATGATAATCCAAAGTATAAAATATCTGAGCCCATACTGATATAAGTGAATAACCAAATAAATAAGTGAAGTGGGGAAAACAGACACATCTCTCCTTGAAAAGAGCAGTCTGTGTAAATGCTCTGCCTCCAAGGACACGGCTCTCCAGCACGCCCTTCCTCTCAAAGCCGCACAGTGCAGCACCTGGCAGACACAACTCCACCAGGTGGGGTGCCTGTGCCGAGGCCACGCTGGCTCAGAACAAATTCCTGGGGAGCATTTCTTCACCCCTCACCTTGCTGCCTCTGCTCCACTGCCGTCCACAGCAGAGGATGAGGTGGGCTGGGCCGGCACAACAGACTCAGTTCACCGACCAGTTTCTGTTCTAGCGCCTGGTCATGTCGTATCCATTTTTTCCAGAAACGTGATGCACCCTTCTCACTGTGCACAGCTGGCCTTCCTTTACTCTCAGGAGGCCTTGGTCTGCTTGTCCCTTGCACCCTGGACATCATCTCTCCTCTGGACTCCCCACACCCATCCCGACCCACAACGGACCACCCTGCAGCCTTCTGGCTCAGGCACCTTCTCTCTGACCACTTTTCTGATTTCTCCCCACGCCAGCATGTTCTTTCCAAGCAGCCTGTCCTCTGGAGGACTAATTCCTCCTAGGAGTGTCCATCCCGTTTTGTCATTGCTAATGGGGCTCTCACGTTGGTAATGGATTTCGGACTTCAGTTCCCTTTCTCAGTTCTGCCAGCTCACTTCCTCTCCTGCTATGTCGTCTTTTCTTTGAGCTCTTTTTTATGTGTTTTGAATTTTGTATTTTTAGTATACAGAAAAAGTTCTATCTAAACTTTCCATCTGTTAATTCTTCTGTTTGCTTCACCCACGGTTTAATTGTGCTCATTCCCTCTTCTCTTCTCCTTCTTCAGTCTGTACATAAGGTCTGGCTCCTGATTATTGCTCATCTTTAAACAAGGAATGAGACAGTCTCAAACCGGGTGTATCATTCCAGGATGCTCTATTGCCAAGTTTTCTTACAGGCTCTGCCCTGGAAATGAGTTTCTGGTATTAGGACATCTTTTGGTTGCAAGTGACGGAAACCCAACTCCAACCGAAAGCAGACCTAACGGGGCTGTCTGGGTCGAGGCCCCACCGACGCAGGGGTCCCAGAAAGGCCTCAGGGCCACCTCCCCCCGGTGCTCTGCTCAGGCTGGCGGCACTTTCAGATGGGCTGTCTCCGCGCGCCACAGGTTCCTGCCCTCTGGTCCAGCGAAGGTCCCCCAAAGGCTCTGGCGACCGCCGTGGCCTCGGCCCAGCTGGGGCTCACAGGGGGCCTGCCTGCACAGCCGCTTCAGGGCCGGCGGCAGCCCAGCACCAGAGCTCACTCCAGCTCACCTCCCTCACCACATGCCTCCCACATCTGGTCTGTCCCACAGCCACTGCTGTGTCACGTAAATGCCGTCAGTCGTGTCCCTAAATCCTCTTTGTGCATCAGGGCTTTGGCTCTTGCCGCCCTCTCCCCGTCTCTTCCTCCTCCGGCTGTGGCTCTTCCTTGGGTTCATTGTAGATTAAATCTCGTTCTCTATTTCTCATTCTTTCTGTTCATTTCAGTGAGTTTCAGGGAGGGAAGTAGAATAAACAAGTCTTTAGTCAGCCATCATCTCCAAAAGGCCTAAGTTCCATTCTCAATGCTGTTTTTAATAAGTTTTCCAAGTTCTGAACAATGAGTGCATCTCAGTTTCATGTTCTGAAAGCTTGGCTCTAAGCAGGAAGCACAATGGCCCATTCTCTACACTCAGTGACCAGGACAGGCTGGCATTTCCCGCTCGCGCCTCCCGCAAGGCTCTTCTCATCGACCCCCTCCAAAGGTTTCAACCGTGACCCGACCTGCCAGTCATGGCATCAACTTGTGGGTCAGGACCAGCTTTTCAAACTTTTCTGGGAAGGATGTTGGACCACACCCCACACAGAAAGGACGCTTGTTTGGAGACACTTGGGTGCAGCACAGAGTGAATCTCTGAGGGCGCTTGGACAGCTGCCGCCTTGGGGACAGCACTTGGCCTCTGGTCGCGGGAGGCTCCATGACAGTCAGGACACCCAGACACGCTGGGCTGCACAGCCCCTGCTCCTGTGGTCCTTGCTGTTCGGGGCTTCTCTCACCAACAAAACTGTACCAGGACCCCCACGGGACCACATAGAGAACAAAATACACATCACACATTCAGAATACGCATCACACATTCAGGTGCCAGAGGTCAGAAAAGAGAAGCCAGCCTGTGACCAGAACAGCCCCACGCCCGGTCCTGCTTGTTCCCCAAACCCTCTACAAGCATGGCATGACCCCACCAGGGTCTGAGAGAAATGAGGGCAGCTGTGAGAGGGTATTGTGACAAAGGGGTGACAGCAGCTCTGGGTCCTGCGGTCACCTTTCCCAGAGCCCACAGGCTGGGGTGCCGGCCAGCCTCCAGCTGGTGGGAGACTCCACCCAATTGCCTCAGCCTCCGAACTGGCAAGTTGGGGGTATCAGCCAGAGTCTGAGGGCAGGACCAGGATGGAGGGAGACTCGGGTCTCTGCAAAGAAAGATGTAGACGACGGTTTTCTTATTACTTTTATCTCTTGATTGTTTAAAAATGCTCTGATTTCAGGGGTGCCTGGGTGGCTCAGTCTGACTGAGCATCCAAAGCATCTGACTTCGCCTCAGGTCATGATCTCCTGGTTCATGAGTTCGAGCCCCGCATCGGACTCTCTACTGACAGCCTGGAGCCTACTTCGGATTCTGTATCTCCCTCTCTCTCTGCCCACCCCCCCGCGCATGCTGTTCTCTCAAAAATAAATAAACGTTAAAAAAAAAATTTTAAATGCTCTGAACTAGAATCATGCCTTCTGCTCGCTACTGTACTAGTGCCTAGACCTCTGCATTGTGAGTCAACACTAAATAAAGTAAAATAACTGGCTGGTTTCTTAACAGAAGCCTCCTTTTGAGTGAAAAAAGGGCTTAAGAGTGTGACAGGCAGAGGAGCGGGGGAACCTGGTGGGGGGGGGAGGGGGGAGGTGTTAAGGGAGCTTCTCGCCTGTCCCTCCCCTTGGGGGCGCCAGGGAGGTAGCAGCCAGCAGGGCAGGGCATGGCAGCGTGCAGCCCTCAGGCCACAGACTCGGGAGCAAACAGAAGAGCCAGGAGGAAAATAAGCTCCTGCAAGCACTGAGGGACAACTGGAAACACAGACAAGAGCAGCCCGCGGCCGGGCCCTCATCGCAGGGGCACGGCTGCACCTGGTCTCTGGAGCGCAGGGGGCCTGCGCCTTGCGGTGGTGGGGTCTGGGACCGTCTCCTCGGGCAAGCCGTTTCCACACCTGCCTTCATTCGTCTCATTTCTCTACTTTCACGCTCTGCTTTTGTCATCTGCGCTTATTTCCAAAACAGTATTTTCAATAGGACAGAATGTTTTTATTTCTATTAGAGGCTACGGCAACGTTCCTCAGAAAGTCCTGAACCTGTCCCTCTGCAGGTCCCAGCCGCCGCCCGTGGGGCAGAGTGGCCTGCACACCTCGGGGGTGGGAGGAGCAGCCGACACCCGGCCCTGCCCCTCTCCTCTGCTCGGGGACTTCGTAGGGACCTTCAGAAGAGCTGACTTCACAACTTCCTCATGCATTCTGGGACTGTTTTCAGGAATATGTAAAGGGAGGCTAGGAAAGGGGGCTCCTGGCCCTGGGTCAGCCTGCCGTCGAGTCCTACGTGTGAGCTCCCTGCACTCTGTCCTGAGAGATGCCCCTCTCACTTGCCACAGGTCCTTTACCTTGAAAGTCAGCGCAGGCGCACCTCGGCAAGGCCCCAACCCTCCTCACAGCGCGGACGGAGGGCCAGCTCTCCTCCCTGCGGCAGAAGGCTGCCCCCTGCTCAGCAGGTCCTGGGGGCCAGCTGGGGCAGGTTGCAGCCCGGGTGACACGTTCCCCAGTAGGGAGGTGGCATTTGAGTGGAGAAATGGTGCCTGGCTCTCACTGAGGCTACCGCCAGGGCTGCCCCCCTCAGCCTGGACTGTTGGGTCCTGATCCTACTCAGGTGCCCCCCAGCCTCACCTCTGGAAGAGCACCAACACAGTGCGGACAAGTGAGTGTGTGTGAAGACACACGGTGACGTGGCGACAGCTGTCCTGGGATCAGTCCCGGGGAGCTGCATGCGCGTCCACCCTCTGCAGACCCTTAGCCGTGCGGGCCTTGGCCATCTTCCCCTCCACCTCAGGAGTCAGGTCCTGCTCAGGCCTCGCCCCACGGATGAGCAGAGGGCAGCCCAGGGTCATCTGCTGGCCCAGACCTGCCCTGTGCCGATGCCTGGAGCCGTGGTGGGGCAGCTAGGACGGCTGGTGGGCAAGGGGCACGCCCAGAGCAGGTCTGGTGTTGTGGGGGAGCCCCAACTGCACTGCAGGCCTCGAGCCAGCAACCCCCACCCCCACCCCAAGGGCAGCTGCTCACTGCTCTCCGCCTCACACTGCAGGAAAGTTCCGGGCATGAGTGGGCGACAAGGTTCTTGATTCCAACTTCCTACATGAGCCCTAGAACAGAAGACGCTCTGTGCTGGCTCCTAATGGGGGCTGTTTGGAGAAGGAGTCCCAGGAAGCTGCAATCTGCTCCTGGTGCCCAGCAACTCTCCTCACTCCAAGCTTGGGCACCCCCACCCCTGCCTGGTGTCTGAGAGGCGGCCCCACACAGGCCAGAATGGGGCTCGAGGCAAGGTGGACCTACCCACTCCCTTAGGGTACATGCCCTGCTGCCCTGGATACCCCCATATCTGGCTCTGCCCTCAGCCTCTCCAGAGGCGACTTCTACACCTGTGTCCTAGGAAAGGACAGGGACCACGGCAGTGATGAGGGAGTCCCGAGACTCCCCACAGACACAGACACCATTGGCACCCTCGGGTCAGGGTGAGCAACTGGGACGCTAAACAGCACCCTCCATTCACTGGTTCTCGTCTAGACAGAAAATGCCAAAGATCGGAGCCACCTCCCACTTCCCACCTCCCTGCCCCCGCCCACCTGGCCTGTCCCACTGGCAAGGGCACCTTGATGGCACTAAGAACCAAGCAGGCCACCACCCTCCCGTCTGCATGGGACAGCCCCTCACACTCAGTCTGAGCTCTAGAACAAAAGCCTGCCACCTCCTGAGAGCTTCATCCTACGGCTGAAAGGCCAGCAGATATTCCCAAATGCCAAGGTTGCCAATTCCTGTGAACAGATAAACCCATGCAGCTAAACACGGCCTAGCAAAGGAGCAATTCACTCGGGGAAACTAAGCATTTTGCGAGCGGCCGCCACAAGGGGCCCGCGTCCGTGTGGTGGAGAAGTTTACACAGAACTGAGAGACGGATGAGCAGCATGAAGTTCTAAGGTCCTGAAATTACATTTCAGGAAGGGGAGTAAAGTCAAGTCCTTTTCCAACACAGAAACCATAGCAGACTTCCCACCCACAGACACCATGAGCGTAACTGCTGAAGAGTGTTCCTGAGCAAGGAGGGCGGACCAGGGAGCAGGAAAGCACGTGGGGGACACTGACCATTGGCTAAAGTATTTTTCAAAGTGATAAAATGACATTTTCAGTCAAAACCACAACAGCTAGTATGATGGTTACGAGAGTTATTCTCAAGCCCAAAAGGAGAACAAAGGTGCTGCATGACCACAAACTTCCTTCTTTTAATGGATTATTTCAGGCGGGGGGTGGGGGGGGGGCGGGGGGGCGGCGGACAGACAGAGAAGGGGAGAGAGAATCCCAAGCAGGCCCTGGGCTGTCAGTGCAGAGGCCCACGAGGGGCTCAAACCCAGGAACCGTGAGATCATGACCCGAGCCAAGATCATGAGTCAGACGCCTAAATGACTGAGCCACCCAGATGCCCCATGAACTTCCTTATTGGGAGGACCCAGAGGGAGCATATGATAAAATGTTAACCAAACACCAGAGAAAAATAAAACAGAAAAATTTTATCAATCCCACAGAAAGCAGGATAGAAAACATCAGGAAACAGACGTAACCAGCACATGGAAGATTTGAGCCCTGCACACCTGCAGACTGGTGCCAGCAGCCACTGGTAACAGATCCCACTGGGGTCTGCACAGGGCCCTGAGCACCGTGAGGCCTGGGAGCCACACCCTTCTGTCACGAGTGCGGTCTTCAGGGCTTCTGTTGTCTGTGAGGGAGTCCCTTCCAGCTACTCACTGGAGGTTCCAGAAAACTGCAGATAAACCTGAGAAACATTTCACCAACTCTGACTATCAGAGGCTCCTTTCTGCCCAGTCCCCGCTACAGAAGGAAAGCAACTTCCTGGAACCAGAAGGGCCAGGCTGAGCTGAGTGTGGTGAAGGAGAAGGAGAAGGAGCTCCTGGAGAAGGAGCCGTGCCCCTCCTCTGACACAGGAGACCAGCCCACAGCACCCACTGGAAATATTTTGGAGTAAAGACTTCCATTTCTGTCAGAATAATGAACCAGACAGCTTGCCCAACCCTCTAAGAGAGAACAAAGAAACGATATTATGAGGGTTTTAAACAAGGTGAGTCACATGCATCCAGTTTTAAGACGCTGGTCTGACTCTTTCCATCCAACAATGGAAGAGCATTCAGTGGTTAAAACTCTTGCTGAGGACAACTAGAAAACCAAATTAAAAAAAAAAAATGGGGGGCCCCTGGGTGGTTCAGTTGGTTAAGTGTCCAAGTCTTGATTTCTGCTCAGGTAATGGTCCCAGGGTCATGGGATTGAGCCCCATGTTAAGACTGTCTCTCCATCTGGGGTACCTGGGTGGCTCAGTTGGTTGAACATCTGACTCTTGATTTTGGCTCAGGTCATGATCTCACGGCTTCATGAGTTCAAGCCCTGTGTTGGGCTCTGTGCTGGCAGCGTGGAGCCTGCTTAAGATTCTCTCTCTCTCTCTCTCTCTCTCTCTCTCTCTGCCCCTCCCCTGCAGGAGCTCACACTCTCTTAAAAACAAAAAAGTTTACATCTATTTGAAGGGGGTTCCTGACTCTTGATTTCAGCTCAGGTCATGATCTCACAGGGGTCAAGCCCCGCGTCAGGCTCTGCACTGGCAGTGAGGAGCCTGCTTGGGATTCTCTCTCCCTCTCTCTGCCCCTCTCCCACTTGTAATATCTCTGTTTCTCTCAAAATAAATAAACAAACCTAAAAAATTTGTTTTTAAAAATAAATAAATCTATTTGAAGGCAAGGGAATGCTACAGTATAGCCAGGAGCCACAGGGCCAAGACCCAGGGAGGCCACAGGAGAAGGGAGCCTGCTCAAGAGGGCCTGGGCATTGAGCTGAGTGTCAGCGTGGCTGTGCAGCACATCAGGCACCTGTCCAGGCCATGCTGCCATGCAGCTAGGACTTACAGGGCAAGGCACTGGCTAAAGGCAACGGTGACGAATGGATCACATAGATGACAAGATTTAGAATTTCAGGAGACAGAGTGAAGAGGGGAGCTGCAGGTACCAGCCCCACTCCCCACAGTTCCTGATGTCCCCACATGATGCAAGTGATGTGAAGGCTCCCAGATGGCATTAGCCATTGAAACTGTCCAAGAACTCAGAAACTGCCTCATCCTTCCTTTCCTGGAAATACTGAGATGCCATCAGAGAATTTGCAAAAAGGAGATCTAAGAACAGACCTGGGTCACCTCAAGTCTCACCTGTACTTCTGTGCACAATCCATTATGCATAGCACCTGCTAGCTCTCTGCACCTTCTTCTTTAATCAAACTATCCACACACACAAGGTTTACAGGACCGAGGCATGCTCTACCCCTGGTGCCCCACTGTCACCTGCCACACTGTCATTCCCACACCCCAGGGATTAGCTTCCCCATTCACTACCTTGTTTTGGTAAAGAATATCTCAGTCACTTCCAGGGAAGGAAGGATGAGGCAAATTCTGAGGTCTCTGAAAGTTACAATGGATAAAAGATAGTATACTAGAAATCATCTTCCATCAGATTTTTTGACATTGCTTCACGGACTTCTAAACTCCAGAATTGCTATTAAGAAGTCCAAAGTCATCCTGATCCTTGATTCATGAACTGACCTGTTTCTCTCTGTCGGAAAGCCTCAAGAGTCTTCTGCTTGTCCTGTTCCAGAATTTCAAGGTGATGGGTCTGATTTCATACACTGTGCTGGATGTCTGGTGGCTCCACAGCGTTTTCTTCAATGACTTTGTGGGTGACTTTCTGTCATTGATGTTTCCACTCTTCCATGCCCGCAACTTTCACTACTGGCTACTGGACTCCCCAGACAGGTAGGTCCTCTAAATGTTCTTCCCTCCTATTTTCCAGCTCTACGTTCTACATCCTGAGATCTCCAACTTCATCTTGTAACCTACCGCTGTAATCTCCCTGTTTCTGAGCCCTACAGAGGGCAATTACGCCAGGTGATGCTTAGATTTAGAGACATTGTTACCACCTGTTAACCATTCCTTTTCACAGCTCATTCTTTCCTTTCAAAATCATTTCCCTCCTTCTTGCAGACTATTTAACAAAGCACCTTTAACAAAGTTCTGTGGATAGTAACCTACTGTGGTTTATTTGAGAAAACCTTCATTTCACCTTTGTTCTTAAAAGATAATCTGGCTGGACGCCCAGTCTTCTCCCAGCATCTCAGACCCCTTCCACCACCTTCTGGCTTGCCTCACTGCTGCAGAGAAGGCAGCCAGCAGCGTTGAAACCATTACTCAGATGGCCTCTCTCTTACTCCTGAGTGCACCTTACTTATTTGTTTGTTTGTTTGTTTATTTTTGAGGGGGGGGGAGGTGCCAAAAGAGGGGGACAGAAGATCCAAAGCAGGCTCTGTGCTGACAGCAGAGAGCCCGATGTGGGGCTGAAACTCACCAACCGCAAGATCGTGACCTGAGTCGATGTGGGACACTCAACTGACTGAGCCACTCAGGCGCCCCTGTTTATTTATTTTTCAAAGATTTTATTTTTAAGTAATCTCTACACCCACCATGGGCCTCGAACTCACAGTTCTCAGGTTGAGAGTCGCACGCTCCTCCCACTGAGCCAGCCAGCAGTCCCACTACTGGTTACTTTTAAAATCCTCTCTTGAGGGGTGCCTGAGTGGCTCAGGTGGTTGGGCGTCCAACTTTGGTTCAGGTCATGACCTCACGTTCTGTGAGTTCGAGCCCCACATCGGACTCTGTGCTGACAGCTTGGAGCCTGCCTCAGATTCTGTGTCTCCCTCTCTCTACCCCTCCCGTGCCCACGCTCTGTCTCTCTCGTTCTTAAAAATAAATAAACAGGGGCGCCTGGGTGGCGCAGTCGGTTAAGTGTCCGACTTCAGCTCAGGTCACGATCTCGCGGTCCGTGAGTTCGAGCCCCGCGTCAGGCTCTGGGCTGATGGCTCAGAGCCTGGAGTCTGTTTCCGATTCTGTGTCTCCCTCTCTCTCTGCCCCTCCCCCATTCATGCTCTGTCTCTCTCTGTCCCAAAAATAAATAAAAAACGTTGAAAAAAAAAATTAAAAAAAAAATAAATAAAATAAATAAATAAATAAATAAACAGGGGCGCCTGGGTGGCGCAGTCGGTTAAGCGTCCGACTTCAGCCAGGTCACGATCTCGCGGTCCGTGAGTTTGAGCCCCGCGTCAGGCTCTGGGCTGATGGCTCGGAGCCTGGAGCCTGTTTCCGATTCTGTGTCTCCCTCTCTCTGCACCTCCCCTGTTCAGGCTCTGTCTCTCTCTGTCCCAAAAATAAATAAAAAACGTTGAAAAAAAAATTTAAAAATAAATAAAAACTATTTTTAAAAAATCCTCCCTTGGTCTTCGGTGTTTTGGAGCATCACTATGCTGTGTCTCAATAAAGACACTATTAATCCTGTTTGAAATAAACTATATTTCCATCATCACAACTTTTATCAATTCCAGAATATTTTTCAGCCAACAGCTCTTCAAATATTGCCTCTCCTCCCTTCTATTTTCCTTTTGGGGGCTGAAATCAAATGCATCTTAAACTTTTGCTCTGTGTCCTCTACCTCCTCTCCATCACCTTCTCCATCCTATTTTGCATCTTTTTTTTTTTTTTTAAGTTTACTTGGGGGGGGGGGAGGGGGGGAGTATGCATGCGTACATGCACAACAGGGGAGGGGCAGAGGAGAGAGGGAGAGAGAGAATCCCAGGAAGGTTCCGTGTTGTCAGCATACAGCCTGACTCAGGGCTCAAACCCAGGAACCGTGAAATCATGACTTGAGCTGAAACCAAGAGTCAGAACACTTAACAGAGGTCTCATCCTATCCTGCATCGGACTAATTTGCTGTGTTAATATACTCCTTTCAGTTTGTTCACAAAGTCTCTCTTTAACTGCGTATAATCTGATAACTGTTAATTTTTTTAATTTCAAGTATTTATTTCTAGAGATTCCATTTGGTCTCTTTCAAATCTTCTGATGCTTCCAGTTTTCTGCTCATTTTCATAGTTCTGTTTTACCTCTTTAAAGTCCCCAGAGCCTCTAAATTCTGAGCTTTTTGAGGGTTCTGTAGTGCAAATAGGATTAGTTCTCAAATTTCCTCACTGCCAACATAGAATCTGGCTTTCTCATATCTGCCAAGTGAATTATGACTTATCCATCTGCTTTCAGCTTCCCAAACTTTACTGCTATTGTCTCCCTCGCGCTTTACCCGACCTTCTAAGTTTGACTTTTTAGAACACCACTTTACTGTTCATTTAGCAGGTATCTGGGAGAGAGTGAAATTGTACACCTGTGTTTAATCTTCCACCCTTACCTGAAAGTCAATATGCTTTCTTTAAAGGGGTGCCTGGGGGGCTCAGTTGGTTCAGCGTCCAACTTCAGCTCAGGTCACGATCTCACAGTTCCTGAGTTCGAGCCCATGTCAGGCTCTGTGCTGACAGCTCAGAGCCTGGAGACTGTTTCAGATTCTGTGTCTCCCTCTCTCTCTCTGCCCCTCCCCTGCTCATGTCATGTCTTTCAAAAATAAAAATTTTTAAAAATTTAAAAACTACCCTCAGCATAAAAAATTGCAATTGGACCCTAGAAATAATTTTTAATTAATTTAAAATTTCATTCCCACCCTATAAATTATTTCAAACACAAAGGAAATAACTTCTTAACCTCATCATCTATTAACATTAGTCATATTAAAAATACAGGCATACGCCATGGACATCTTCCTGGTTAACATTTCTTGGTGGCATGTCTTTTGGTTCTTCATAGTCTACAAGTGCATAAATCGTATTATTCCTCTAAAATATATTCCAGTTACTGGTTATAGGTATACATTTGTATTTAAGTCAGAAAACCAAATCGAAATTTTCCCTAAAGCAACATGCAGAAAAAAGCTGCAAGTTGCATTTCTAGCCCAATGAGAAGTCATAATTGCCCGTGCATGTCTAAAAAGTATGCCACGTGTCAACTGGGCATGTGCTGCACCAGTGCTGCAGACAACAGCATCTGGGTTTTACCACAGGGAAGGAACAGCAAATGTTTCAGTTGTCTGGAAATCTAGAAACCACTTCTGACATCCTAACATCCTAACATGATAGCCTATTTCTTATAAAAAGGTGTTTTACCATTGTTTTAAAGAAACTGGTTGGTTGATATAATGAATTAATTTTCCCATTTAATATGATGGAAAAGACTTGGCTTTTTCATGCAGGATGTCTGATTTTCTTTCCTTTTTTAACGTTTATTCAATTTTGAGAGACAGAAAGAAACAGAGTGTGAGTGGAGGTGGGGGGGGGGGGCACACAGAGAGAGGGAGACACAGAATCCGAAGCAGGCTCCAGGCTCCGAGCCATCAGCACAGAGCCTGACTCGGGGCTTGAACCCACGAGCCAGGAGATCATGACCTGAGCTGAAGTCAGATGCTCAACCGACTGAGCCACCCAGGTGCCCACAGAATATCTGATTTTCAAGACGGGTTACCAATGTTAAGTGAAAAATACTTGGCTACTTGTTCTTTGTAGAATACATTACAAGTGTTATGTGAAAATATTGAAAGCTATTTCTGCTAAAAGGAAGATTCAAGAAATCTATGCCCTATTTGAGGTTCCCTGATACCAAGGATTTGCTAAACTCAGACAAGTTCGAATAAACTGCCCCTTGCTTGCTTTTCTGCCTCTGACCCTGCTCAGTTCATACACAATGTGATTCAAAGAAGGCAGTTTTCAGGGCAAAATTACAAAACAACATTTCAATACAGATTTAACAACAAAAAAAGGTGCTGAAGTATTGCAAGAAAGAACAGCGTTTTCTTGATAGTATCCACTGAGGCAGATAAACATTCCACAAAATATTGTTAAAAATGTAGCCAAGGGGCATCTGGGTGGCTCAGTGGGTTGAGCATCCAACTCTTGATTTCAGCTCAGGTCATGATCCCAGGGTGGTGGGACTGAACCCCATGTCAGGCTCCCCACTGAGCACGGAGCCTGCTTAAGATTCTCTCTCCCTCTGCCCCTCCCCCGCTTGCTAGCACTTGTGTGCATGCACTCTCTCTCTCTCTCTCTCTCAAAAAAAAATTTTTTTTTTTAATTTAGCCAAACTTTCCATTTCACTGTTGTCAATTTTAGCATCTCCCACTGTTTTGTTCTGGTTTTTACCTCATCAGGCTTTGGCACATAGGACAGATGGTGTGCTGACATCATTTTTCATCTATATTGGCATTACTCTAGTTCTTTCTTATTTACGAAAGTAAAATTCACATTTAACTCCATTTTTTAAATCTCAGTAATCTTTGTATTCACGCTAGTAAGTACAAAAAACGCAAGACACAATTCTTTTAATAACATATTAACCAGGCAAGCCTCGGAGATACTGAGGGTTATTACTGACCACCAACCACAACAAAGTGACTATTGCAATGAAGTGAGTCAAATGAATTGTTTTGTTTCCCTGCACATATAAACATATTTACACTACACTGTCATCTATTAAGTGTGCAACAGTATTACGCCTAAAGAAACACTACACAGATCTTAATTTAAAAAAATACCTCATTGCTGGGGAACCTGGGTGGCTCAGCCAGTTGAGCATCCAACCTCAGCTCAGGTCACGATCTCATGGTTTGTGAGTTCAAGCCCCGCGTCGGGCTCTGTGCTGTCAGTGCAGAGTCTGCTTCAGATCCTCTGACGCACTCTCCCTGCCCCTCCCCCACTCTTGCTCTCTCTCTCTCTCTCTCTCTCTCTCTCTCCACCTCTCTCTCTCTCAAAAATAAATACACATTAAACATATTTTTAAAAATACTTCATTGCTAAAAAAATGCTAACCACAATCTGAGATTTCAGTGAGTTGTAATCACTGATCACAGATCTTTGTAACAAGTATAATAACGGAGAAGTTTCCAATACTGTGAGTATTAACAAAATGGGACCAGAGACATGAAGTGAGCAAATGCTATGGAAAAATGATACTGATAGATTTGCTTGATGCAAGGTCGCTATAAACTTTCAATTTATAAAAAATATAATATCTGCAAAGTGCAAAAAGTCAAAGCGCGATAAAACAAATTGTGCCCACATATGTGGTTTTGGAGACCCCCTTCTTCACCAGCTCAGAAGCTGGTTCCCCATTAGTGTGGGCATCTCAAGAGACTTCTAGGTTGGGGTCATTTGTCTTTGGGGTCTCCTTGGGCACCAGCCCTCACAGAGGTGACCTGGGATGTGGTACCTGAGAGGTCCCTGGCCACAGGGTCACAGGTAGAAAGGTCATGTCGCTTTCAGTTCCTGGGGCCAACCTGTGAGCACCAGTTCCCGGGCCCTCCAGGCAGCAGAAACAAGAGAGGTGCCAATGAGCACATCGAAAGCACCTTCCAGCAAGAAACCCCTTCCAGGAGGAAACACCATGTGGCCTCCAGGCTTGCCTGGCGCTCACAGGAGCAAACCCCGGCCTGTGCAGACACCCATTTGGCCCCTCTACCTGCAGCACAGGCACAGCCAGCTGTCCCTACTGACATCTGCCATGCACACATGGGCACATTGCCTGACCTCACTGCTGCCTACCCATCAGTGCCCAACCCCACATCACTCAACTTCCCCTCAAACATGTCCTTTGTTTGCTCCTCCAAAAGCAGGCTTGGGAGGGGTTATTTAGGAAGTGAACCCAAGAACCAAGCTCCTGCTGTCTGTATGGGGACCCAACAGTGTCCCCCAAGGCAGGGAGCTGGCTGTGCCCAGGGTGTGCAGGGCAGCAGAGGCCCGAGGATACCACCGGCCACAGCTGCGGTCTGCGACCTGGAGGGGCATGGGCACAGGCCCCCACGTGTCACTGTGATACCTGTGGCCACCCAACACCCTTGCCCTCTCCAGTATGTGTGTGTGTCTTCCACACAGCCAAGCAGCTCTCCAATCCTTGCAGACACTGACCAGTGTGCCCCACAAATGTGACTCGATTCTGACTCCATCAACCTGGAGTCAGCTTCAGCTCCCCCAGATTAAGGGCTCCGTCCCACAAGACTGCCCCCACTTCAGATGTCAGTTACAAGTCCAGGTTGTCGCTGGCGCTTCTGACCAACTGGCTGTAAACCGGAGATTCCCACACCCCCCTTCTCAGGTCCCATTAATTTGCTAGAGTAGCTCACAGAACACAGGAAATGAGTTTACTCACTAGATTACCAGTTTACTACAAAGGATATGAAAGGGTATGAATCAACAGCCAGATTAATAAGAGATCCATAAAGCAAGGTCCCAAACAAAGGAGTTTCTGTTCCCATGGTCTGCGGTGTGCCACCCTCCCAGCACACAGATGCATCCTGGCTCACCAACTCAGAAGCTCTCCAAAACCTGTCCTTTGGTGTTTTAATGAGGCATCATTAGTAGGCATGACCAATGAAGTCACGGGCCACCGGCCACTGCACTCCATCTCCGGCCGCTCCCCACCCCCCTGACCTCAGGGGGGTGGGGATGAAAGTTCCAACTTCCTAATCCCATGGATGGTTCCCTGACCACCATCTTTAGGGGCTCTCCAAAAGTCACCTCCTTAATGCGAGACACCCACTTCACCTTGATGGCTCTGAGGACAAAAGACCAAAATGAAACAAAAGATGCTTCCACTTCTCTTATTGCTCAGGTGGGTTTTAGGGGCTGTGAGTCAGAACCTCATGGAGACCAAAACTTCTTTAGTTACAAATCACAGTACCAGCCCTGGGTCCCTCAGCACGTTCACACACACGCCCAACCCTACAGGGACTGAACTCCTTCAGCACCACCAGTGCAGTGCCGTCTCAAGCTGCCAAATCTGTGGTAACTCGTCACAGCAGCAACAGAAATCTAGGGAGCACTCCCTCCTCCTAGGGAAGCTTTGCGTTCTCATTCCTGGTTTCTACTACGTGCTCTCCCTCTACCCTTCAGATTTCAGTCAGGCCCTAATTTCCCCATATTAACAATCGCAACTCGGAGACCCTTGCCCTTTGTTCTGGTCGCCGTGCAGTCTCCACCTCCTCACTTCCTGTGATCCCAAAAACCTGAACTGTGTCCCCACCACTCTGTGGGTGCCATGACTTCCAAGCCAATGACTGGCACTAATACTGCTGAAGGCCCAAGACCTCTTAGACAGGATGCTTAAAGCACATGTGACAGAAGAGAAAATTGGTAGGACAGACTTTGTCAAAATTCAAAACTGTGCTTCAAGTGACATCATTAAGACAATGAAAAGACGAGCCACAGACAGAAAAAAAAAAAATCTGCAAATTATATATCTGGTAAAGAACCTGTAGCCACAATGTAGGGAAAAAACTCAATAACAAGAAGAAAACAACCCAATTAAAAATCAGGCAGGGGCACCTGGGAGGCTGAGTCGGTTAAGCATCCGAATTCAGCTCAGGTCATGATCTCACAGTTCGTGAGTTCAAGCCCCACATTGGGCTCCGTACTGACAGCGTGGAGCCAGGAGCCTGCTTCCGATTCTGTGTCTCCCTCTCTCTGTGTTCCTCCCCCACTCGCAGTCTCTCTCTCTCTCTCAAAAATAAATAAAGATTACCAAAAAATTTAAAAATTAAAAAAAAAAAAAGAGGGGCACATGCCTGGGTGGCTCAGTCGGTTTAAGCGTCTGACTTCAGCTCAGGTCATGATCTCACAGTTCAGGGGTTCGAGCCCCGCGTCAGGCTCTGTGCTGACAGCTCTGAGCCCGGAGCCTGCTTCAGATCCTGTGTCTCCTCTCTCTCTGCCCCTACCCTGGTCGTGCTCTGTCTCTCTCTCTCTCTCTCTCAAAAAAAATTAAAAATAAACATTAAAATTTTTTTTCTTAAATCAGGCAGAGAATGCAAATAGACATTTCTTCAAAGAAGATACACGGATGGCCAGAAAGCAAATGGAAAGATGCTCGTCATCACTGTCATCAGGGAAATGCAAATGAAAACCACAGTGAGATGCCACTTCACACCCACGAGGATGGGCACTACCGAGAAGATGAACAAAGACAAGTGTTGAGGATGTGGAGAAATGCGGGCTCCCGTTCATAGCTGGTAGGCATGCAAAGCAATACAGCCTCCTTAGAAAACAATTTGGCAGTTTCTTAAAAAGTTAAAACATAAATTTACCAAACAACCTAGCAATTGCAGTCCGAGGACTCTACCCAAGAGAAATGAAAACAGGCGTTCATATGAAGCCCTGTGTGGGGGCATTGCCGGCAGCACAACCCCTAAGAGCCAAAGCCTGAAAAACACAGAGAACGGACAACCAGAGCGTGGATATGCACACAGCAGGATGCTCAGGCAGTAAAAGTAACCCATCAGCAAGAAAGTCACACACGGGGCACCTGGGTGGCTCAGTCGGTTAAGCGTCAGACTCTCGGTCTCGGCTCAGGTCATGGTCTCGAGGTTCGTGGGATAACGCCCGCGTGGGGCTCTGCGCTGTCAGTGGGGAGCCTGCTTAGGATTCTGTCTCCCTCTCCCTGCCCCTCCCCCAACTTGCACTTGTGTGTGCTCTCTCTCAAAATAAACATTTAAAAGCATTATCCTTCCTTTCTTAAAAAAAATAAAGTCACACACTAAGATATGTGTATTGTGATTCCACCTATACCAGATGTCCAGAACAAATGAAGTCTGCAGAGACAGAGAGCAGGTGAGTTGCTACCTGGCTGGTGGTGGGAACAAAGGCCAACTGAAATGAGCTCCCAGAATCTCTTTGGGGTCGTGCAGATGCTTTAAAATTGGATATGGTGATGGCTGCACAACTCTGCAAACGTACTAAAACCAGTGAATTGTATTCTTAAAACAGGTGAATTCTGTGTTATGTAAACTATACCTTAATAAAGCAGTTAAAACATTATAGGGTGAATGCTGGCTCTCGGCAGCCTCCCCCCACTTTCACCACACATTTTGGGGCTCCGTATCACTCAGCGCCAGTATCTGAGGCCTTCTCTCCCTACAAGGAGCCCGAGAAGGGGTCAACTGTGCCAAGCACGCCCCATCTGAGACCTGGCTTTTCTCTGAGCACCACCTGCCTGCTCAGCCCTCTGCCAGCAGCTCCACCCTACACCTGCCCCTCTCTGCACCCAGGCCAAATCTGAGATAACCTAGACTCTCCTCACAACTCAACTCAGTGTCATCGGACTCTGTCCCTCGCGGTTCCCCTGTCACAGGCTGCCACACCTCGCCCAGAGAACCAAAACAGGCCCTGGGTACAGTACGTCCTCTAAGCCTCCTCCACGAAGGGTCCACTGCAGCCCCGCTTCTCCAACAACGAAGCAGAGGCAAACTCCAGCCAGCCGTCACTCTGCTCAGCATCAGACTGCAGCCGCCCCACACTGCAGATGCCCGTGTCCTGCAACCAGAAAACAGCACGGTAGAATGCACGTGGGGGGGCAGCCGCCCTGGAAGCTGAGGGACACCACTTCCGTTCAGGCATGAGAAAGGTCGGTCCAGGGTTAGGGACCCGGGCTGGAAACTCTCCTCAGTGGGCACACTCTTCACTGCCTCTGTCTCTGTGTCTGCACTGCAAGAGTCCCCAGGCACAGTAGACCTCAGGACCTTTACCCATGCTGTTCCTCCTACACCCAACAGTGGCACATGATCAGGGCACGGCGGCACTTCTTTAGAGAGTCCTCCCAGGAAATACACGTCCTGGCTTCCCAGGAGTCACAGCCACTGCAGATGCACATTCCCAGGACCAGGCGAGCCCAGAACACCCCAGCACCCCTGGCCAGGATGGCAGTGTTCATCTGTTTCCCTCTTGACAGGGAACAGTTTGGAAGCCTTTGTGCTGATCCTTCTAAAAATGTGAAAATTATGCATGCGTACGGTAGGGAAGGGAAGCAGTCTGTCCATATGTTAAACTTCATAGTCACCATGCTGAAGGTGGCAGTGTGCCAAACACTATCACCTGTCCTCACTTTCACTGTTACGGACCCCCAGGGATGCTCCCCCCACCCCCTGCCCAGTGCCACCATGCACATGAGCTCCCTGCTCACTGTTCCCACTGGACCTAGCATGTTGCCTCTCCACAGCCCACAGTCGCCCACCCGCTAGCCTGCAGCTGTCTGTGCACTCAGTATGTGAGAATGGAGGGAGGCATTCCACATAAAACAAAATAGCAACATGGAAACAACTTTAAATTTGCCAGGTTAGGAACTTCAGTGGATGAGGGGAAAGAATGACACCTCGAAGACTATGAAAACTTAAATGAACCAGAGGACATTAGTGAAATTCATGCAGAATGCACAAAAACCAGAGGGAAGCTCTGTGCCCTCCAGAGAGGACACACAGGCAGCTGCCACATACCCAGGGGGACTCCAAGAGAAGATGCAGCCAAAGCAGTGCTGGCTGGTAGTTTTCCAAAGCAAAGCAGGATAAACACACACAAATCCACCGCTAGCCTCACTACTGCGAAGAACCAAATACCCTACAAGCTACCACAGAGAAAAGAAAGACTTGTGGTCTGAAACATGCTGGAGGATTCCTGGACACCAGCCCTTGACCACAGCTGGCCTTACCAACCGTGTCCTAGTGTATGGGACGAGGAAGAAGAGACCACTGAGGCAGGCTGCAAAAGGCACCATGGTTCCACCACACACTCTTGAGACACGGGCTTTGGCTGCCGAGTAAGACGCCCAGCCACCAAGGTGCCATGCCATGCTGGAGAGCCACAGGGGATGGCCAGCACCAGCGGCCTCTCCAGCCCAGCTCCAGGTACAAGGAAGATGGCCCAGCCCCAGGTGACAATACACAATTGTTATAGGCCCTTAAGTTGTGGGGTGATTTGTTATAACTGGAGACAATCTACCAAGAAATACCAAAGTCGTATCAGATTTTGGCACTCACAGACCCTCAGTGTAAAAACTACTAAAGGGTTCATTTTGGAAAGAAAACAGGCTGGAGGGAAACAATGCCAAGCAAGGAAAATATGAGACAAATTCAATTACTGCCTGTTTAAAAAGCTTTTTTATACTAAAAGCTGGAACAAGTCTCACTCAACAATAATAAAGGCTACCCAGGAGGGGCAGTTAGTGAATGGCCAACGTGGACTGGAAAATAAATGTACAATATGTACATTAAAGAACAATTCGCAATCCTGGCTGCATATTTAAAATCACCTGTGAACTTCAAAAAAATTCATTTTTTTTTCAACTTTTTTTTTTTTTTTTTTTTTAATTTATTTTTGGGACAGAGAGAGACAGAGCATGAACGGGGGAGGGGCAGAAAGAGAGGGAGACACAGAATCGGAAACAGGCTCCAGGCTCCGAGCCGTCAGCCCAGAGCCTGACGCGGGGCTGGAACTCACGGACCGCGAGATCGTGACCTGGCTGAAGTCGGACGCTTAACCGACTGCGCCACCCAGGCGCCCCCAAAAAAATTCATTTTTAAGCGTAGCTGGTGGCAAAGTCCAGTACATTTTTTAAAGTCCTTAAGGTGGTATTCATGTGCAGCCAGAATCAAAAATCACTGATAAACAAAATAGAAATTAAGGCTGAAGTACTAATAGGAAACTACAGAAACGAGAAATAGTAACTTACAAACACACAGCACCAGGCCTGCCGCCTAACTGTGCGGTAAAAGTTGCTGAAACGGGGAAAAAGAGCCTCCATCCCTAAGGAAGCACAGCCCCCCACGCTGTGTTCTCCCAACATGCAAAATCCCCACTGGGTGACATCACCAATACTGATCATTAGAGACTCTAAAAACATGGACACTTAACCTCCACATCTGCACTTAATCTGCAAAGACCTCGTGTGCAGAAAAGCAACCTAAAAAATCTAAGGGACGGCCTTGTGTTCAGTGGAGCCAGAGTCACGGCTGGACTGGCCTTGTCCTCCTGCTCCAGCAACGAGACGTACACCAGATGTCTGAAAGCACTCTTGTCAGATGCTAGGCAACAGGCAGCATAGGACTGTGGCTGCTAGGAAAGGGAAACAAAGGGGTGAGCCTTGCCGTCCCCCCACTTCTGTCTTGAGCCATTTCGAGACCATGGGGGCAAGGACAGGGTCCCAAGCATGCAATTCACTGAGCCAAGAAGAGTCACTGGAAGCAAATGACCGCACCTTCAACTCTGTGAGGAGGAAAGGCAGTGAACTTGAAGAGAGCAGAAGCAGCACAGAGAAAACAAACAGGTTATCAAGCAGCCTAGCATCATTGAACTCCCCCTGAACAGAAAGAGGAAAAAAACTGTAACAATTAGGCATAACAAATAAGCCAACAATGGCAACAAGCGTATACAAAACCTGTGTAGCTGATATGAAAGAATAAAGGAAAAGAAGGAAAAAAAACCAGATTGGGGGGTGGGGGTGGCGCCTGGGTGGCTCAGTCAGTTAAGCATTCAGCTCTTGGTTTTGGCTCAGGTTATCATCTCATGGTTTGTAGGTTTGAGCCCTGTGTTGGGTTCTGTGTTGATAGTGCAGAGCCTGCTTGGGATTCTCTCTCTCTGTCCCTCCCCTTCTTTCTCTCTCTCTCTCTCTCAAAATAAATAAATAATAAATAAACTTAAAAAAAAAAATGGGACAAACAGAAAGCAAACCATACTGATAATTACATTAGTGCAAATGGTCTTAAAACTCCAATTAGAAGGCAAAAGATTACCAGACTATATGAAAAAAAGCAAGACATGCTATTAAAGGAGGCCATTGTAAGTGCAATGATACAGATAGTGTAAAAGTAAAAAAAAAAAAAAAAAAAAGACACACTATGCAAACACCAATCATAAGAAAGCTGGAAGCCAAGGGGCTCCTGGGTGGCTCAGTCAGTTAAGCATCCAACTTCAGCTCCAGTCATGGTTTTGTGGTTCATGGGTTTGGGCCCCGCATCGGGCTCTGTGCTGACAGCTCGGAGCCTGGACCTGCTTCAGATTCTGTGTCTCCCTCTCTCTCTGCCCCTTCCCAGCCTGTGCTCTGTCTCTCCCTCAAAAATAAATAAACATTAAAAAAAAAAAATAGCAAAAATTTAAAAAGAAAGCTGAAAGCCTATATATTATCACATAAAGCAGATTTCCAGAAGAGAAATACTACCAGGAACAAAGAGGGTCAATTCATTAAGAATGCATAACAACCCTGGGGCGCCTGGGTGGCTCAGTCGGTTAAACCTCCCACTTCGGCTCAGGTCATGATCTCACAGTTTGTGACTTCAAGCCCCACATCCGGTTCTGTGCTGACAACTTGGAGCCTGGAGCCTGCTTTGGATTCTGTGTCTCCCTCTCTCTCTGCCCCTCCACTTGCAGTCTGTCTCTCTCAAAAATAAATAAACATTAAAAAAAAGAAAGAATGCATGACAATCCTCATTGTGTATGCATCATGACAGAGCTTCAAAACACATGAGCAAAAAAGAAGTACAGACCTGAAAGAGTAAGAGACAAACTCAAAAATTTGGTCTAAGTACACATATGAGTCATATTAACCCACTTACTTTATCAATCCACTTACACTTACACTTACATTATTATGAAATAATACCAACTATGTTCTCTAAATACAACATAATTATATTAGAAATCAATAACACAAAGATAGGTGGAATATTTCCAAATATCCACTTAAATAACATACTTCTACATAACACATGGGCCAAGAAGAAAGGACATAGGAAATTAGTATATTAAATTGAAGGAAAATGAAAATGCAAAAAAAAAATAAAAATTTGCTGTATGCAGCTAAAGCAGTGCTTACAAGAAAATGCACAGCATTAAATACTTAATTTGGATCTTCAACAAACAATGTGGTTATGTTCCCATAAGCCCATCATAAGTTGAAAATGTTGTAAGTGACAAACACATTTAATACACCTAACCTACTGAACATCATAGCTTAGCCTAGCCTAAGCTAAATGTGCTCAGAACACTTATATAAGCCTATAGTTAGGCAAAATCATCTAACACAAAGCCTATTTTATAATAAAGTGTTGAATATCTCATTTAATTGATTGAACATGCACTAAAAGTGAAAAACAGAATGGTTGTCAGTGTATTGATCTATACCCTTGTGATTGTGTGGTTGGCTGTGGCTCACTGCCACTACTCAGCATCACGAGTATTGTACTACATATTGTGAGGCCAGGAAAAGATCAAAATTCAAGATTTGAAAAACAGTTTCTACTGAATAGGTATCACTTTCACACCACTGTAAAGCTGAAAGATCATAGGTCAAACCATCATAAGTTGGGGACTGTCTGAAGTAGGGGGAAAAAAAAGTACTAAAATCATTATCTCAGCTTCTACATTAAACACCAGAAAAAAGAACAAAATAGGGGCACCTGGGTGGCTCAGTTGGTTGAGCACCCAACTTTGGCTCAGGTCATGATCTCGCAGTTCGTGAGTTCAAGCCCCGCGTCAGGCTCTGGTGCTGACAGCTCACAGCCTGGAGCCTGCTTCAGATTCTGTGTCCCCCTCTCTCTCCACCCCACCCCTGCTTGTGCTCTCTCTCTGTCTTTCAAAAATGAATAAACATAAAAAAAATTTTTGTAATAAAAAAAGAAAAAAGAACAAAATATCAAAAGGTGTGCAAAATATCAAAGTAAACAGAAGAAAATAAAGAGCAGAAGTTAATGAGACAAAAAAAAAAAAAAAAAAGAAAAATAGAGGAAATCTATTAATCCCAAAGCCAGGGATTTTTGAAAAAATCCATGAAGTGGATAAACCTCTAGGAAAATTGATGAGAGAAAGAAAGAGAAAGAGAGAGAAAGGGGACACAAAGTAACAAAAATACCAGGAATTTAAAAAAGGGACACTACTACAGATCCTACAGATATTAAAAGGATAATAATGGAATATTATTAGCAACTTTATACTATTAGAGTTGACAAATTAGATGAAAAGGAAGGATAAATTCCTGGAACACCACAAAATACCAAAGATCACTCATAAAGGTAGATAACTTGAATAGCCAATGTATCTATTAAAGAAACAATTTACAGGGGCGCCTGGGTGGTTCAGCTGGTTGGGTGTCCGACTTCGGCTCAGGTCATGATCTCGAGATTTGTGAGTTCGAGCCCCACATCGGGCTCTGTGCTGACAGCTCAGAGCCTGGAGCCTGCTTCAGATTCTGGGTCTCCATCTCTCTCTGCCCCTCCCCTGCTCATGCTCTGTCTCTCTCTGTCTCAAATATAAACATTTAAAAAAAAAATTTAAGAAACAGAATTTATAGTAAAAACCTTCCTACAAAGAAACCTCCAGGCCAAGATGGTATTAGTGGTGAAATCTACCAAACAATCAAGAAAAAAACATTTCTGTACAAATTCCTCCACTACTTCTTTCTAGAAGCATTTCTCAACTCATTTTATGAAGCCAATATTATACTGATATCAAAACCAAAGATATTACACACACACACACGCGCACACACACACACACACACAAACCCATAGACCAAAAGCCCTCAGGACCATAGATTTTAAAAATCCCTCAATTTTTAAAAAGTTTAACAAACTGAATTCAGCTTTAAAGGATACTGAATCACACCCAAGTGGGGTTTATCTCAGGACTGTAAGGTTGGTATAACATTCAAAAATTAATAAGTGTAATTAACCACATTAACAGACTAAAAAAGAAAAAAAAACACATGATCATCACACTAGAGGCAGAAAAAGCATTTAACAAAATCCACCACTCATTTTTAATAAAACCTCAAAGCAAAGCAATAACAGAAGGAAACTTCCTCAACCTGATAAAGGGTATATATACAAAATCTACACACACACACACACACACACACACACACACAATAGTGAAAGGCTGAATGCTTTCCCCCTATGATCAGTAACAAGAAAAGGACATCTACTCTCAGCACTTCTGTATGACATTTTACTGGACATCCTAGGCAGTGCAATAGGCAAGAAAAAGAAATAAAAGATCCTCAGATTGGAAAGAAGAAACAAAACTACCATTATTCATAGACAAAATGATTGCACATATTAAAAAACATATTAATGCTTAGTATTATTGATAAATTTTAATATTTAATAAATATTAGGGATAAATTTGGCAAAAGATACACAGAGTACTACAAAGTACTGATGAAAGAAATTTAAATGGATCTCAACTTATGGAGAGGTATACTAGATTTATGAAGTAGAAGGTTCAATCTATCTAATCCCATGCAATTTCCTCTCCCCACAGGTGTTGGATCTCAAAAGCACTCCCCAGTAAACTTCCTGCAAATCTCCATCCCAAAGTCAGTTTCTCAGGGAACGCAACATGGACTGTAATTAATACAGCTGACTCTTGAACAGTGTGGGGTCAGGGGTGCCAACCTCCACACACTTGAAAATCTGCATGTAACTTCTGACTACTGACCGGAAGATTTACCAGTAACATAAACAGCTGGTTATCACATATGTTGTATGTTATATGTATACTCCATACCCTTGTAATAAAGTAAGCTAGAGAAAATGTATTAAAATCATAAGAAAAAAAAAGAAAATCTTAAGGAAGAGAAAACACATTTACAGTATCATACTATATCCAAAAAACCTGCATGTAAGTGGACCCACGTAGTTCACACCCAGGTTGCCCAAGGGTCAAATTTATAAATTTGTAAAGGAAAGGAGACAAAAGTATGTGATATAATAATTACAGCCAGAAGGCAGATGTCTAGATAACTAGCAATATGCCAACGCCGACAGTTACAGTATAATGAACATAAGTAGATTAACACGGTGAAGGCTGGAGGAAAACCACCAGATTAACTCCCTACATGTGCTTCAAAGCTGCACATTTGAAGAGTGCTCTCGTTATACAGTAGATAAAATCATATATAAAATTGCTGTTTTTTAACAGTTTTTCTAACTTACAAAAATTGCAATTTCACATGGTTCAACTTTGTATTGTATTTCCACTGAGTCTTACCTCAATCACAACAAAATATCCTTCAGGCTAGTAAATGCCCCCTTTGTGAAAAAATTTTTTAAGTTTACTTATTATTTTGTGAGAGAGAGAAAGCAGAGAGAGGGAGGGGGAGGGAGGATCCTGAGCAGGCTCCACACTGTCAGCACAGAGCCTGATGTGGGGCTTGAACCCACAAACCATGAGATTATGACCTGAGCCAAACCCAAGAGTCTGGTGCGTAACCATCTAAGACATCCAGGCGCCCCTGAATGCTCCATTTTCAGTCACCACTAGCCCTAGAATAGTCTAAGTATGGAGACACAAGAGTTATCACCAAGTCAAGTTCAAAGTTCAAGAGTCTAAAAAATGTAAGACATCTTGTAGAATATTTCATGGGGTCTAAACCAAGAGACAAGAGAATTCCAAACAATCTTCCAAGGAATCCTCTGGCTTTGGGTCATTCTCTGGTTTCAGTGCTCCCCATGTTGACAGCTACACCTCACGACCATACTCCCTCCCTGGAGGTTTCCCAAGCACTGAGCCAGCCTGCTTCTCTCCCCCACCTTCCCTAGCTGCCCCACGCACATCTGCTTGTCCACGCCCCTCCAACTGCGGGACCTCCCTCCAGCGCCCCCCCCCCCCCTGCAACCCCGCCCGCCGTCAATCAAGGCTCTTTTTTCCCTCTACACCCTATCCTTTCAACTGCTGGTTCTTTTCCCAGTTTCCACTATAATCTCTCTGTAGCTAAGTCCAGCATCTCTACCCTGACCACGTCTCTCCCAAATGCTGGGGGAACCTGCCCTGAATGGTGCTCCCAATGGAACTCTCCTCCTCAGATCTCTTTCCCAACCACAGCACGCGTTTGCACTGCGCTGCATACCTGCTTCAGTTTGTGACAGCATACTGGTCTGCCCCCTGGCTCAAGGGTGTGTGATGCTCCCTTGCCCCTCCCCCAGCATCATGTCCCCACCACTGCCTATCCGGTCCGCGGTTCTCAACATTTGCCACCAGTCACCTATTCCCACGTCTCACGGCCCCACACACACACTCGGGACAGAATCCCCTCTCTCTGGGTAAATACAGAAGACTCACTTGCTTTCAGCCTTCCCTCCCCCAATCCATCTCACCTCCACTGCCACACCGAAGAATCTCCCAAAAGGCCAGCCAACATCACCTCAAATGGTGCCCCCAAAATAAAGGACACTCCTTACACTAACATCTTCTGGGGATGGCGCCTGGATGGCTCAGTGGGTTAAGCATCTGACTCTTGGTTTCCGCTCAGGTTATGATCTTGCAGTTCATGAGTTCGAACCCCATGCTGGGCTCTGCACTGACAATGTGGAGCCTGCTTGGGATCCTCTCTCTCTCCCTCTCTCTTCCCCTGCCCCCTGCCCAAATAAATAAATACACAAATACATAAACTTAAAAATAATAAAAACATACAAAAATAAACTTAAAAAACTAATAATTTTAAAATAAAAAAAAATCTTCCAGAACTTGCCATGCAAAACGGTTGCTACTGGCCATTATGGCTATTTGAATTTAAATGAAGATTAAAAAAGGTTTAACATTCAGTCTCACAGGCCACTCTTCAGCACTCAATAGCCATTCACAGCTAGTGGCTGTTGTGTTCCTGGACAGCACAACTCGAGAGTGTGCCTGTCTTACCCTCTTGGCCCAGAATCATTTCCTATTTCCACTCTGTTCCAATAAAAACATCTCACTAACTGCTCCTCAATTATGCTTCCCACTTGCCAAGTCCCACTCCTACCTGAGGAACATTGCTCTTCCTCACAAAGGCCTCAAGGGGTCCCGCAGGGTGATCGTCAGTCCCCCCCATTTCCAGACATCCCAGTCCAGCTAGGCTTCAGGGAGCCCTCCCAACTCCGCCTTCAGAATGCACCCAGTTCAGGGGCACCTGGGTGGCTCGTCAGGTAAATGTCCGACTTTTGATTTTGGCTCAGGTCATGACCTCATGTTTTGTGAGTTTGAGCCTGGTGTTGGGCTCTCTACTGTCAGTGTGGAGCCTGCTTGGATCCCCTGAACTCTCTCAGCCCCTCCCCTGCACACGTGTTCTCTCTCTTCTCTCTCTCTCTCTCAAAAAAAAAAAAAAAGAATGCACCCAGTTCAAACACAGGCACTCCTGAACCACCACAGCCCCCTTCATGCACACAGATGCATATGCACAGACATACACACGTGTTCACACACTCACACGCATGCTTACACACTCACACTTGCTCACACACTCACACACATGCTCATACACATATGCTCACATACGGCCACATGCTCATACATACATACGCTCACACATACGGCCACACACTCACACACATGCTCACCCTCACACACATGCTCACACATCCACGTGCATACTCTACCTTCCCACAGCAGCCACAGAGAGTTTTCCAAAGTGTCTATTCAATGAAGTTGCTACAATACAACGATTTATAAGAAATATATATTTGGTCTTCATCCACAATTCCTAAAAAACTGCTTCAGAGCTATAAAGGTGAGATGGGTGTCTTATTACTAACAAAGGTGACTTTTGGACCCCATGCAAGGGGGCACTGGTTGCCAAGAGGACCAACCAGGTGATTAGAGGATTATGAGTCCCACCCCCTGAGATCTGGGGAGGCTGGGGCTGAGCCCTGGGCTCACCTACTCCCCTCCCAAAGCTCCAAACAGCAAGTCTCCCACCCCCATTCTCCACAGAGAGCCTGCTTCCTACTCCCCTAAGAAAAGTTTCGGAAGAGGACTCCCAAGGCCACCATGGACCACCACACCTCTCGGCCCTCTTGCCAACCACCCCCCAAACGTGTGCAGCAAACCTGGAACACTCCAGCAAGTGTCTCCTCTACATCATTTCTTCCTATCTAAGGGGTTAGTCCCATCAGCACATAAATTGGGTGTAATTTCCTGCAAAAACAGGTTTTCTGTTACCCCTTGACAGCAAAAATCCTTGAAAAAAGGTGCCTGTACTCACTACCTCCAATTTCTTTTCATTTTTTCCCTAAGTCTACATCAACACGTTTGGCTCCCCACCACACACACACCTCAGAATCTTCTCTTCCAAGTCACCAAGGACCTTGATGTTGAATCCAGTGGCAGTTCTCATCCTTGCTTCTTTAACCTTGCAGCCCCGGGTACTGAAAACCACTCCTCCTCCCCAGTGACCACTTGGGTCAGCCCATGCTCTCCACTGTCCACCTGGATCACCCACTGTTCCCCACTGTCCACCTGGATCACCCACTGCTCTCCACTGTCCACCTGGATCACCCACTGCTCTCCACCATCCACCTGGATCATCCTGTGCTCTTCACTGTCCACTGGATCACTTCCTCCTCCCCACCGTCCACCTGGATGACCCACTGCTCTCCACTGTCCACCTGGATCACCTCCTTCTCCCCACTGTCCACTTGGACCATCCACTGTTCCCCACTGTCCACCTGGACCACCCACTGTTCCCCACTGTCCACCTGGATCACCCACTGCTCTCCACTGTCCACCTAGATCACCCACTGCTCTCCACTGTCCACCTGGATCACCTCCTTCTCCCCACTGTCCACTTGGACCACCCACTGTTCCCCACTGTCCACCTAGATCACCCACTGCTCTCCACTGTCCACCTAGATCACCCACTGCTCTCCACTGTCCACCTAGATCACCCATGGTCCCCCACTGTCCACCTAGATCACCCACTGCTCTCCACTGTCCACCTAGATCACCCATGGTCCCCCACTGTCCACCTAGATCACCCACTGCTCTCCACTGTCCACCTAGATCACCCATGGTCCCCCACTGTCCACCTAGATCACCCACTGCTCTCCACTGTCCACCTAGATCACCCATGGTCCCCCACTGTCCACCTAGATCACCAACTGCTCTCCACTGTCCACCTAGATCACCCATGGTCCCCCACTGTCCACCTAGATCACCCACTGCTCTCCACTGTCCACCTAGATCACCCATGGTCCCCCACTGTCCACCTAGATCACCCACTGCTCTCCACTGTCCATCTAGATCACCCATGGTCCCCCACTGTCCACCTAGATCACCAACTGCTCTCCACCATCCACCTGCATCATCCCCTACTCCCTACCATCTACCTGAATCATCCCTCGCTCCCTACCGTCCACCTGGACCACCCACTGTTCCCCACTGTCCACCTGGATCACCCATTGTCCCCCACTGGCCACCTAGATCACCCACTGCTCTCCACTGTCCACCTAGATCACCCACTGCTCCCTACTGTCCACCTGGATCACCCACTGCTCCCCACCGTCCACCCTTAAAGAAATTAAAGAACCCCTACAGGTAAGCTATCCCATGTTCATGAAATGTTTATCTTAACATTGTTAAAACGGCGAAACACTCCAAATTGATCTACAGACTCTACAGACCCTTGTAAAAATTGAGCTTACTTTTTTGCAGAAATTGACAGGCTGAACATGACATTCATATGGAAATTCAAAGGACTCAGGAAAAAAAAAATCTTGAAAAGGAAGATCAAGTGGAAGACACACTTTCTGGCTTCAAAACTTGTAAAACTTCAGTAATCAAGAAAGACAGGGTGGTACTGGCTTAAGTACAGACATACAGACCGATGGAACAGAATTGAGAGTTGAAAAATTTAACCCTCCAATTTACACACAGATATTTCTAACAAGGGTGTCAAGATGATTCAATAGAGAAAGAATGAACTGTCTTTTCAACAAATGGTGCTGGGACAACTGGATGTCCACATGCAAAAGAACGAAGCTGGACACTTACCTTACACCTTACACAAAAATTAACTATAAAACTCTTAGAATACAGCGTAAGAGTAAATCTTCATCACTTTGGATTAGGTATCGGTTTCTTAGCTACAACACCAAAATACAAGCAACAAAAGAAAAAATAAATTGGAATTCATCAAAAGTTAAATTTAAAACTTCTGTGCTAACGATACCATTAAGAAAGGGAAAAGACAACCACAGAATGGGAAAATACACTTGCAAATCACGTATCTGATCAAGGGCTTGTATCTAGAATATACACAGAACACTTATAGCACACTAACAAAAAGATAAATAACCCAATTAAAGAATGAGCAAAGGATCTGAACAGACTCTTCTCCAAAGCTGACATATAAATGGGCAATAAGCACACGAAAAGATACTGAACATCACTAGCCACCAGGGAAATGCAAATCAAAACCATAATGAGATAGTACTTCACACCCATTAGGACAGCTATAATGAAAAAGACACACAGTCACAAGTGTTGGAGAACATGTGAAAAAAATGGAACCTTTATACACTGGTGGCAAGAAGGTAAACTGATGCATCCACTTGGGCATTTCCTCAAACATAGCCCTTTAGCTACTATAAGATGTAGCAATTCTAGTCCTAGGCAAATACCCACAAGAAATGAAAACATATGTCCAAACACTGGTTCTGGAACATGCACATTTATTCACAAATGTATACAAACAGCAGCATTAGTCACAATAGCCAAAAAGTGAAAACAACTCAAATGTCCATAACAGATAGATGGAAAAACAAAATGTGGGGACACATGGGTGGCTCAGTCTGTTAAGCATCTGACTCTTGGTTTCAGCTCAGGTCATGATCTCATGTTTGGGTTCATGAGCCAGAGCCCCAGGTCAGGCTGACAGTGTGGAGCCTGGTTGGGATTCTCTCTCTCTCTCTCTCTCTCTCTCTCTCTCTCTCTCTCTCTGCCCCTCCCGAGCAAGCACACACGTGCGTTCTCTCTCTCTCAAAATAAATAAATGATCAAACATTTTTTTTTAAAAGACAGAAAAACAAAATGTGGCACTCAGACAATGGACTATTATTCAGCCATAAAAAGGAATGCAACTCTGATGTGTGCTACCAGACACTGAGAAGCAGGACAGCAGCATCAAGACCAGTGGCCACACTCCCTCCTGTCACCCTCCACATGTAACCCATCAAACCCCACCAATGGGACACCTCTGCCGACCTCTTAGCCTCTATCCCAAGTTCACTCACGTGAACCTGCTTCTGTACTTTCATCTTCATTCATTCTGATATGACAGCCCGGGTGATGCTTCAAAAAGATCAGCTGTTCAGGTCAGCCTTTTGGCAGCTCCTGTAGTTGGTACGATCTGGTTGGCTGCCTGCCTTGCCCCATCTCTTCCCCTGCTCCAGGCTCCCAGTCCACAGGGCCCTGCTGCCCCAGGGGTGCCACATGGCTGATTCTCCTCCCCACTCTGCATCCATACTGTAGCCTCAGACTCGATCTCATACCCAGAGGCGTTTTCCCTGACCCATCATCTGAAAAGGGTGCCCTAGATTTGCTCTCACAGTCTCACCCCCATCTTTCAGGGCAGGGCACCACAATCGGGCAAGTGCATGTCTGTTTCCTGCACTGGCCTCTGAGCTCCAGGAGGCAGGGGCCTCACCCCTGCATTACCAGCAACCAGCAGCACTGCCTGACACTCAGTGGATGAAGAGAAAGGAATGACCACCCGCCTCCAACGCCAACAGTGCTGCCGGTGGTGCTCCCTCCTCCCGCACAGGGACCCTGACCAGGACAGGCTTCATGCTTGGGAGGAAGCAAAGAGCTTTACGAAGCCCTGGGGCAGCCAAGCTTCTCCAAATGCCCATCAGGGTCCTCCATGTCCTGAGTAAATGCCAACTCCAGTTTGTAAATTCCTAACGCTGGCATTCTTTAGGGACTACATGGGTGACATGAAATGAGGCCCCCATAAGGGCCACCACACAGGCTCAGAGGGGCACTGATGAAGCCCCTGCCCCACAGCATTCCGCAGACAGCTGTGCACTGTCACTGACAGGCATGTAGTCCCACCCTCACAAGTGATTTTATCATGTAAAATACATTACAGTGGATCAAGGCAGATAATACCTTTATGTAAGTTCTGATGTCTTCTGGAAAGGAAGTGAATGGCTATAGCTAGGGCTAAAAAAGATTCTTGCGACACTCCTCACTGAACTTAATTGCATTCTGACTACAGCAGGCAGGTCTAGATGAGGGGGCTGCCCCTCCAGGAGGCACCCTCCAAGCTCTCAGCTTTGCAAACATGCCCCCAATTGCTGACCTCCTGCCCTGCCCACCCTGCCTTGGCCACAGAGTGCTACTAGAAGCTTTCTACACACCTGCTGTTTCCTGCCCTTTCCACCAGGGGCACTGTTCCTGTGCCTGGCTAACACCCTTGAAGATTCAGTCACAGATACCCCTCCTTTTTAGATGAGATACCCTTTCCTCCAAAAAGCCTACCTAAACTTTGTTCATTCTAGGGTAGGCTAACAGCCACCACAGGGCTCTTCCCAAGATCCCATAGATGCGTCTACCACAGCTGTCCACATGAGGGTATCACAATCCATTCCCATGTGTCCCCCACCAGGGGTCTGGTCTGTCTCCATCTCAGGTCACCTGACTGACAAGTGGCTGGCACATAGCAGGTGACAGGAGAGACCAGGAGCAGGATAAACATGGGTGGGCCTGGAAGACAGAGAAGCAGACATCAAGTCTTAACAAACCAATGGAGAAGGGCTCTACCCCTGAGCAATGCCCATCCTGGGCCCCAGTGGCCACAGGCAGGAAGGCCGACGCTATTCCTAGACAGCCACCTGTGGTCTCCACACATCCCTACAATGAAGGTCTCTGGGCTGGGACCCACAGTGTTATTCCCTCCCAGCTTTTGGGAACAGAGACTGCTTCTTGGACTTCCCAGAGTTGGAAGAAATAGGAACCCTAATAGCACAGCTGAATTGTGAATACAGAATATAATGGCCAACACCACAATTAAATAGAAAAACAATACAGTTCAGAAGCTGCTTCCCCTTTATTGGTAACATATGCAAAGCGATGCACAAGTAACGTGAGAACTGTGGACTGGGGAAACGTGGGCTGCAGGTGCTTCATCACAATGCCAACTGCTCTGAAGAACATACTGGCCATCACAAAAATCCCAGGGAATGGTTGAAGGGACTATAATAGGAAACCACCAGCAGTGTCTTAGGGACAATATTACTGTAAATCTCAACCCATGAAGGAAGTATCAGCCCCTCTGATTAGTGCTGGAGACTCTAGGGTCCACAAGAAAAGCCCAAGAGAGATCCTCCTGCCCAGCCTCCTGACTGGAAGGAGGGGATCCAGTTTTGTCATCTGTAAAATGGGGGTAATGAAGGGGGCCTCAGTGGACTGCTATGAGGACTGAAGGAGTTGATACATACTGTAGCACTGTAAGTATTACAGCAGTCCCCCACATCCACGGGGATATGTTCCAGGCCCCCAGTGGATGCCTGAAACCCCAGGTAAAAACCAACTCTAAATATACAAAGTTTTGTCCTAGACATACGTACCTATGATAAAGTTTAACTCATAAATGACACGAGATTAATAACCATAATAATAAACTACAATTATTAATAATACACTGTAATAAAAGTTATGTGAAAGAAAGACAAAGAGAGGAAGCAGGATGGACATAAGAGTACATTCAAAAAGGAAAATCAACTTCAATACCAGGAGCCAGATGAGGGCTTTCATGTCTGAGCCCCAGCACCCTGGCTGGGGTGGCTGGTTTACACTGCAGCCAAAAACACTTGGGCTTTTGCTGGTCTTCGACCAGTGTTCACGAGGACAGAAGAGGGGCTCTGCTGACTCATCAGCCTCTTGGTGTTAAAATTAAGGTTTTAAATCCTTACATGCCTATAACACTCGGTATTTTACAGGATCCTCTAGGACTCAGTCATGCTTCAGCCTTACAACACCCCTGAAAAATAAACAAGATAGATACGATCTGAGCCACAACCAAAAGCAGAGGCGCAGATGTTGACCAGCAATTTATCTGTGACTGCACTGGTCAGGGATTGAGTCAAAGCTTAACTCAAGTGGGACCAGTGCTGCATCCGGTACACCCGGCAGCTCCGAAGATCAGGGATTTACTGCCTCACTTTCCATGCTGCCCCCTGGACTTCTCCCCACAACCCCAGGACTGCATCAACACCAAGACTCCCTGTGGGCTCTCACCTTGGAATGCTCCCTCCTGAAAAATCCTAGTCACTCTTGTTTTTAATAGCTTTATTGAGATAAAATTCACATAGCATACAATTCACCCATTTTGGGGCGCCTGGGTGGCTCAGTCGGTTGAGCGTCTGACTTTGGCTCATGATCTCATGGTTCGTGAGTTCAAGCCCCGTATCAGGCTCTGTGCTGACAGTGTGGAGCCTGCTTGGGATCCTGTCTCCCTCTCTCTCGGTCCCTCTCCTGCTGGCACACGTGCTCCCTCTCTCTCTCTCTCTCGAAAATAAAAAACATTAAAAATTTAAAGTGTACACTATACTGATACCAGCATATTCAGATCCGTACAGTCTTCACCACGATCACAGGATGTTTTCATTACCCCCCAAATAATCCCATGACTCTTAGCTGTAATCCCCCAGACTCTAGCAACCACTAATCCACTTTCTATGGATTTGCCTATTCTGGACATTTCATGCAAATGAAATCATATCATATGCGGACTTACATGTCTGGCTTATTTCACTTAGCACAATGTTTCAAGATCTACCCACATTATAGTATGAATCAGTACTTCACGTGTATTTATTGCCAAATAATATTCCACTGCACAGACAAACCACATCTTGTTTATCCATTCATGTGTTGATGAACATTTGGGTTGTTTCCACTTTTTGGCTATTATGAAAATGCTGCTGTGAATATCTGTGTACAAGTGTTTGTGTGGGAGTGTTCTAGTCACTCTTACCCATGAGAACACATGAAAAGTAAGCCAACTTCCAATTGAGAACCCCATTTAACCTGACAATACTGTATTATTTGAGATGTAGAGAACTGGGAGAAATAAATGACCAAAGGAATTGGACAGTTAAATAAAGAAACAAGAGGGGCGCCTGGGTGGCTCAGTCGGTTGGGCATCCGACTTCGGCTCAGGTCATGATCTCAGTCTGTGGGTTCGAGCCCCGCGTCGGGCTCTGTGCTGACAGCTCAGAGCCTGGAGCCTGTTTCCGATTCTGTGTCTCCCTCTTTCTCTGACCCTCCCCTGTTCATGCTCTCTCTCTCTCTCTGTCTCAAAAATAAATAAATGTTAAAAAAAAAAATTAAAAAAAAAAAAAAAAGAAACAAGAGCAAAACTCAATCTAGTGGAATAAACATGATTAAAGAAAGAAGTGCTATTTCTAGGGATGGGTCCTACAGGCATATTCCCACATCACCAAACGCTGTGCCTCCAAAGTTACTTGTAACTGCACAAAGTATGATATTCAGCAGTAGGGGCTGGTTAGATAAATCACACCACCTCCATGGAGCCAAACACGACGCAGCCATGAGAAAGAATGAACTGGGAAATGTACTGATACAGGATGACCTCCCAAACATATTTAGTTTAAAAAGGCAAGGTTCAGAAACTTTTTGAAAAGGATAGGAAAAAGAAAATAAGTGTATATATTTGCTTTTATAGTTACAAAGTATCTCTCAAATGAGATACAGTGGGTGCCTCCAGGGGACCACAGGCTCCTGGGGGTAGAAACAGGACAGACACAACACTGTGCCCAATCATGAATGTGAATAAATTATCTATTCCAAAAAAGATTTCTTTTAACTTCTTAGGAAGCAAAAATAAAGACAATCTACGAGAATAAAAAATTATACTTGCAATCCCTATCAAAAAATAACACCAGCATTCTTCACAGAGCTAGAACAAACAATCCTAAGATTTGTATGGCACCAGAAAAGACCCCGAAGAGCCAAAGCAATCTTCAAAAAGAAAACCAAAGCAGGAGGCATCACAATCCCGGACTTCAGCTGTATTACAAAGCTGTAATCATCAAGGCAGTGTTGTACCAGCACAAAAACAGACACTCAATCAATGGAACAGAATAGAAAAACCCAGAAATGGACCCACAAACGTACGGCCAACTAATCTTTGACAAAGCAGGCAAGAATATCCAATGGAATAAAGACAGTCTCTTCAGCAAGTGGTGCTGGGAAAACTGGGCAGCAACATGCAGAAGAATGAACCTGGACCACTTTCTTACACCAGACACAAAAATAAACTCAAAATGGATGAAAGGCCTAAATGTAAGACAGGAAGCTGTCAAAATCCTAGAGGAGAAAGCAGGCAAAAACCTCTTTGACCTTGGCCGCAGTAACTTCTTACTCAACACGTCTCTGGAGGCAAGGGAAACCAAAGCAAAAATGAACTATTGGGACCTCATCAAAATAAAAACCTTCTGCACAGCAAAGGAAACAATCAGCAAAACTAAAAGGTAACCAACGGAATGGGAGAAGATATTTGCAAATGACATATTAGATAAAGGGTTAGTATCCAAAATCTATAAAGAACTTATCGAACTCAACACCCAAAAAACCAAATAATCCAGGGAAGAAATGGGCAAAAGACATGAATAGACACTTCTCCAAGGAAGACATCCAGATGGCCATCAACACATGAAAAAATGCTCAACATCCCTCATCATCAGGGAAATACAAATCAAAACCACAATGAGATACCACCTCACACCTGTCAGAATGGCTAACATTAACAACTCAGGCAACAACAGATGTTGGTGAGGATGCGGAGAAAGAGTGTCTCTTTTGCACTGCTGGTGGGAATACAAGCTGGTGCAGCCACTCTGGAAAACAGTACGGAGGTTCCTCAAAAAACTAAAAATAGAACTACCCCACGACCCAGCAATTGCACTACTAGGCATTTATCCACGGGATACAGGTGTGCTGTTTCGAAGGGACACATGCACCCCCATGTTTGTAGCAGCACTATCAACAATAGCCAAAGTATGGAAAGAACCCAGATGTCCATTGATGGATGAATGGATAAAGAAGATGTGGTTTATATATACAATGTAATATTAATCGGCAATCAAAAAGAATGAAATCTTGCCATTGGCAACTACGTGGATGGAACGGGACAGTATTATGCTAAGCGAAATTAGTCAGAGAAAGACAAATATCATATGACTTCGCTCATATGAGGACTTTAAGATACAAAACAGAGGAACATAAGGGAAGGGAAGCAAAAATAACATAAAAACAGGGAGGGGGACAAAACATAAGAGACTCTTAAATATGGAGAACAAACAGAGGGTTACTGGAGGGGTTGTGGGAGGGGGGATGGGCTAAATGGGGGAGGGGCATTAAGGAATCTACTCCTGAAATCATTGTTGCACTATATGCTAACTAACTTGGATGTAAATTAGAAATTAAATTAAAAAAAATTATACTTAAGAAAGCAAGCTAGCTGTAAGCAGCCAACATGGAGGAAACGAAGAAAGGGCCAGTCCTCTCCAGGGTGAAACCTGCCCAAACCCACCATCTTTACTGATGTCAATGCACTAAGAAAATGTTGCAAGGAGACACTGAGAGCACAAACATCTCTTGCCCTCAAAGACCTCCCAGTGCAGAGGGGAGACAACGCTCATCTGTGCAGTGACCAAAGAAAGGCATAGCTAAGAGCACCATGGGATACAGAAGGAGAACTTGATGTGCTAAGTAAGGGAGGGATCAAGACAGGTTCCTGCTGGGACAAGCCCCACTGAGGGTCAAAGGAGAGGAAGGGGTCACTCAAGCTTTGCCTGTTTTCAGGGGAGGAGGGAACGTGGAGTAGGGCTCGGCCTCGTAGCACTGGCTGGTGTCACTGGAGAGCAGAGTGCGAGTCGGGGCACACAGGAAAGAGCAGTGTAAGAGGCACGGGAAGCCAGGGAGGAGCACAGCCTGGCATCCTGCCGGGGGGGGGGGGGGGGGGGGGCTGCCGGGTACATCGCAGGGTGCCCTAGCAGCAGTGCTGGCCTCCACACATTCAGTGCCAGGAGCGCCCGCCCCCAAGCTGGGACACCGAAAAACTTCTACAGACAAATCACCGCTGGGTGAGAACCAATGCTCTGAATACGTCACCTGAGCCAGAGGAAAGGGGGCCGACCCAGAAGGGGCAGCCATAATGCGAGAGCGCACAGGCCCTGGAGGATCAGTCTGAGGAAGGATAAATTTGGTAACTACTTGGCAGGTACAATGAGTAGAACCCACAGCAAGATGTTGTAGTTAGGGGAAGACCTAGGAACACCAGCTGTTCCAGGTAGAAACCAGCCAGATGACGGTCGCAAAGCACCAAAGGGCTGAGGCCAACGGTGAAGAAGGATGCAGGGTCTGAGAAGCCTAAAGGGCTTCTGCATCCGGAGGCTGGCAGCCAAGTCTGAGGCTGAGGGCACCATCACCCTGGTGAGACCACCCAGAGTACAAAGCAGACCCTCTATTTCCTCGGGGGGGGTGGGGAGAGTCCACCCCAGCACACGTGCAGGAGGAAAGGCTAGGTAGGATAGGCATTTTTATCTCTATCTCAGAAATTTTAAACTTTGCTCACATAAGCTATTGCGTCACCATTTGTTCTGAACGTTAAACATTCTCACCGTTAAACCCCACAAATGTCCAAAGACTCTACTTAAAGTAGAAGGATCCCCGCCCCAGTCTTAGTGTCACAGATTTAAAGGAAATGAGATGCAGTTATCTACGGTAAATCTAAGAATCTAAGATACTCTCCCTAGATCTGAGAAAGAAGATCATTTCCTTGGGAAATGAGGAATTTTCCTGCTTTGCTCTGAAGCACGTTAAATCACTTCTTCCAACAGCTTAGCAAGACAGAATGTTACAGAACTGGTAATTCCAAGTTCTTATTCTGTGGCTTGTGTCCTGTCATTTAAGTGTGTTAATAAATTATCTTTCCTATTACAAGGATAACACTGTTCAGTGAAGTGTGACAATTGCTTCAGTGGTTTAACTCAGAGAATTAAATCTCACTTCTGTCTACAAGAACCCTACCTGCCCCCAAGGACAATAAATAACTACCACAGGACTGAGTGGCTCGTTAGCAGCTTTCTTCTTCTCAAAACATTTTCATAACGTATACATTATAAATACATAATAGATATATATTTTATTTATACAGAATAATGTATCTAAGTTCATGAGATTTGTTGTTTACCTTTATAAAGACTATGACCCCAGCTAGCTTGTGTAGGAAAAGAGAGTCAAAGACTTCAAGTCAGTGTAAAACCAAGGCGGTGCCAGGAGCACACAACTAAAGAGCCAGCAGCCAAGCAACCAGGCCATGGAAACCAGATCTCGGCAGTGACAGCTCCTAACTCTGTCCAACACATACAATGTACGGGACACAACGTGTTTGTGTCTCCATTCACTGAGTCCTCACGACCAACCCTAGGGAGCCAGTATTACTGGTGTTCCCGTTTTACAGATGAGAAAGCAAAGGCACAGAGTACAAAGCCAGTAAACAGAAGAGTCAGGACTCAAAGGCAGGCAGGCAGGCAGGCAGGCAGGCAGGCAGTCTGGCTCCAGAACCCGCCCTCTTCTCCACTCTTGGCAAGACAGCTGACTAGACAAAGTGCAGGCCGAGAGATCCACTGGCCTCTGTTCACTCACTGAGCAAGCGTGTGAGGGTCATCAAGTCTGCGCCCAGGACGCTTTATGCAGAGTCTCCTTGTTTTACAGTCACACCTCCTATCGAATCTCCTTACCCTCCCCCAGCGAGAAGAAACACACCTAGCTCATTGTGAAAGGGGAGCCGCTGCCCGGGAACCACCTGCTGTTTACAGAGGCACCCTGGACCCACGGGCTCTAATTCCTCTCACTGGCTACGAAGACAAATCTCCTATTGTCTGCACCATGGGAGGAACACGAAGCCTCGCAACTGTAGGTTTCTGCAGAGGTCACTGGAGGTTTGGTTAAACCCTACGACACCGAACGGAGGGCGGGCGGGGGGGTGGGGGGGGCGGCGGGCGCTGCATTTTTGCTGTTGAAGGTTGCGCAGCGCCCACAGCAGCTGCTGGTGGGAGCAGCATGTAACACACCCACAGCTGCCGCGGCGTCGCAGCCGGCCGCACGTTTTAAAATAAAAGACGTCCTGACCCCCAGATGCACAGCCTGCCTCACTCGTAGCCCTCGACACGGAACACGCGGCCTCCACCCACACCACTCCCGCAACCAGGAAGCAACCGAGAGAATTCCAGTTCCAGGAGGGCTGCGCCCCGGGGCGCCCCAGCCTGCCGCGCTGCAGAGGCCAGGTCTGCGAAGCCCTGCGGACACGGCCCGCACCCAGAGACGCGCGACACGACTCCCCGCGCCCGGACAAAGCCCCCACCCCGCACCCCGCCCCGACTGAGCCCCGCAAACCACGCCGACGCCCCACACTCGGGCCCGCCCTCAGGCCGGGCACACTCACACCCACACTCACCCACGGCCGAGGCCACTCACGCTCACCGTCAGTGGGCCACACTCACGGTCACCCACGGGCCGGGCGCACTCGCACTCACGCCCACCACGGGCCGGGCACATTCACACCCACCTCACACACGCTGCCCCCCGCGCGGCCTCGACCCCCAGCGCCCCGCGCCCCCGCCCAACCCGGCCCGGCACACCCACGCTCCCTCCCCTCCCCGCCCCGGCTGCAGCCCCGTCCGCCCTTTCGGAGGCCGCGGGCCCGGACCTCGGCGAGGCCGGGCGGGGGCCGCAGCGCCGGCCCCTCCGCCATCTTCCTGGCCCGCGCCGCCCACCGCCCGCGCTCTCACCCGCCGGCTGCTCGCGGGCCGCGCCGCCACAGCCCTTCATCCCGGCCTGAGCGCCGCACCCGAGCTCTCCGCGGCTCTCCCGCCGCAGCCGCCACCGCAGGAGCAGGAGCAGCGGCAGGAGCAGCCTGCTCGGTCCGCGTCCTGCGCCGCCGCCGCAGCTGCCGAAGCCGCCGCTGCCGCCGCCGAAGCCGCCGCCGCCGCCGGCCCAGTGCGCCGCAGCCGCGCGTCCTCCCGTCACCAGCGCAACCCCCCGCCTCCGGCCCCGCCCCCGCGCCTCCCCGCTCCCGCCGCCAGGGGGCGTCTCCGCGAGCCCGGTGCGCGTGCGCCGGCGTGCGGCCCGCAGGGAGCCAGAATCCGGCCCGAGGGCGCGCGCGGCCTGCCGGGAGTCGGGAGTGCGGTCGAGCCGGCTCCGCCCACGAGGCGAGCGGGCAGGTGAGCCCCGCGGAACCCGCGGCCCCCTGCCCGGAAGACGCCGCAGCCCTCCTGGCAGTCCCACGGCCCGCACCCTGGCCGACCTTTCCAGTGTGATCGCTCCGGAGACTCTCCATGTCCCTTTGGTGGGTGCAGTTGACGCTTCAGACGTCTCGCTGTGGAGTTGGTGTCATTTTACGTCCGGAAACCATATCGGACCCCCCTGAATCTCAGATTTCCCTTTTCCTGGATTCTGGAAAGTTATCAGCCTTTGTCTCTTTAAAATATTGGTTCTCCTCCATTCTCGTAGTCTCATAATTTGTTAGCCAAGTCGGACGATCTGTATCCTCCGTGTCTGTATTGTTTTCTATCATTTTGCTCTGTCATTCCTAACTCTTGGTAATTGCTCAGTTTCATCTTTACTAGTGCTCTCTTCAGCATTCTCTAATGTCTCTAGCTAGCTTCAAGCTTTTAAAAATCGTTATTACCCATATCCATTTCTAAAAGTTGCATTTGACTTCTATTTCTAAGCTAAACAGCCAGAAACTCTCTCACAACGAACTACAGAACCCCACACCACTCGGTCCCTGGCCACACCCTGCATCCCCCCATCGGAGAAACCGCAAAGGGCCGGAAGCTCGATTTAAAAAATCCTCAACTGAGTTCCATTTCCTGTGCCGCAGCTCACTCCTGCTGCGCTCCACTGCTGCCATGTCTCCTCCGGAGCTCTCCGACCAGGAGTGTGGCACCACTCGTGCACCTCCCTTTTGGGCCATCCTCACACTTCACACCCAAACGCGTGGACAGGTGGTCTCTGCTATTTTGTCTGGAGCTCCGTCTCCATTGTAGGCACCTGAGAAAACCCACCCTGGATGAACCCAACCATTCTCCATCATGACCACTGGAGAAACATCACACACCCAGGCAAGGTGGTTTCACTTTAAACTTAAAATGAGTACTTCACACTCACCTGCAATCTTGTGATGTTCTCAGGTAGCACAAGTCCCTCACTCTCCAAGTGACCACCAGAATTTCTCAGGCCTCTCTAGTTGAACCTCCCAGATGAGACCAAAACTCTTATCACCAAACCCAAAGGGCCACCCATATCCATCCTCTGCCCTTCACCTTCCTTCCTGAAAATGTGCAAGCATTATTTCCCTGCTCCTACCTAAGGCAGTCCCTCCCCTGGAGAACTGGAACCTGCTCCCTCTTAAATTTTCAAAGATTGTGTGTAGCTATCTCCTCTCCTAATCGTCTGTTTGTCTTTCTCTATTTATTTCCATGAGCATATAAATACACTTTGATATTTTTCATTACAAATAGACCCAAAAAAAAAAAGAGGGGGGGCTCCTTTAACTTCATATCCTCCTCCCAGGTCTATGCCGCCCCTCAGCCTCCCTGGTGGCTGTGCTGCTCAAAAGGCTGCCTGCAACTCTTACCTCTTTCTCCTCTCATCCTCCAATTCCATGGAACACATCCCTATTTAGGTCACTTGTTGCTGACTCCAGTGTACTTTTTTCTGTTGTCATCTGGTAATCCTATCAGGAACATCCCACATGTTGAGTCTGAGTTCCTTTTGTTGACGGGAGCACTGGATGTACAAGTTCAGGGCTCCAATGACTTCGTGTGTCATATGCATGTAATACCGCAGGATGTCAGTTGTTTTTTTTTTTTTAATGTTTATGTTTGAGACAGAGCATGAATGGGGTTGGGTCAGAGAGAGAGGGAGACACAGAATCTGAAGCAGGCCGAGCTGTCAGCACAGAGCCAGATGCGGGGCTCGAACTCATGGATCATGAGATCATGACCTGAGCCGAAGTCCGACGCTCAACCAACTGAGCCAGGCAGGCGCCGCACACAGGATGTCAGTATTTTGGCTAAGGACAGCAGGTAAGACATGTCCACGTATTCTAGGAAGATGCAAACACCTATATTCAGGGCTTCTAGGATGCTGCCAATGACTGCTCCATAATTCTTTGCCCTTCACCATTCCAGGTACATGTAAACTAGGAAGTGAGAGGGTGAATGAAGGTTTCCTTGGAAAAAGATGTAGACCTACTAGTGTGTTTCCATTCTCCTTTCCCACCTCCTGCCAAACATAGGTGAAAGTGTTTATATAATGGAAAAAAAATAAATATGGGAAAATATATATTGGAGAAATGATCCAAAATAAAACCCAGGTGGAAATTTAATATCACTGAAACAGTGAAATAATTGAAGTGAGAAACATTGCCAAGGTAAAAAGGAAATTACATTCTGTTAAGAGAGTACAAATAATTAACAATATTGGTCACTTTAAAAATAAAACTGCCAGTTATTTTGCCAGCAAAAATGGGCTTATTCGGTACTAGCAGAGAATTGCAATTCAGGATAAACAAGCTAAAGCAAAACTGTAGGCAAGTCTTCAGAGCAAAGGAGAGCAAAACTCTTTTGTAGAGGAAAGTGGGTAGTACGGAGTATCTACCTGCAAGTGAGTACGGTGCACGAAGTTGTATTAGGCTGCAAGGAGTGGTGAGCTCCCTCTGCTGGCCTCCCAACTCCATCTTAAACGAAGTTTACTTGATTCAGTTTCACAATGTATCCAGTTGGTCCCTAAACAACATAGCTCTGAACTGTGTGGATCCACTTATATGTGGATTTTCTTCAATAAATATATTAGAAAATGTTTTGGAGATTTGTGATAATTTAGAAAAACTTGCGGTGGCCCTTGGGTGGCTTGGTTAAGTGTCCGACTTCAGTTCAGGTCATGAGCTCATGGTTTGTGGGCTTCCTCCCCTCCCCCCTCCCCCATGTGGGCTCTGTGCTGACAGCTCAGAGCCTGGTGCCTGCTTCAGATTCTGTGTCTCCCTCTCTCTCTGCCTCTCCCCCGCTTGCACTCTCTCTCTCAAAAATAAATAAACATTAAAGAATAATAATACAAATTTTAAAAACTTGCAAACTTCATAGCCTAGAAATATGAAAAAATAATTTTAAGGTTAGGTGTGTCAGGAATGTATAAAATATGCAGATACGAGTCTACTGAATCATCTACTACTGTAAAATATACACGAGATTATAAAAAGTTAAAATTTATCAAAACTTATGCACACAAATACTCACAGACCACATATAGCGCCATTCGTAGTCAAGAGAAATATAAGCAATCTAAAGATGCAGTATTAAATCATAACTGCATAAAATTAGCTGCAGTCTTTTTCAAAAGAAAGCTACAGAGTCTCCTGTGTGGCACAGTTGGTTAAGTGTCCGACTCTTGATCTCGGTCAGGTCATGATCTCCCAGGTTCGTGAGTTCGGGCTCTGCACTGATGGTGTGGAGCCTGCCTGGAATCCTGTCTCTCCTTCTCTCTGCCTGTCCCCCTCTTGTGCACTCGCGTTCTCTCTCTCTCTCTCTCTCTCAAAATAAATTAATTAAAAAAAAATTTTTTTAATGTTTATTTTTGACAGAGAGAGACAGAGCATGAGCGGGAGAGGGGCAGAGAGAGAGGGAGACACAGAATCCGAAGCAGGATCCAGGCTCTGAGCTGTCAGCACAGAGCCCGACGTGGGGCTCGAACTCACAGACCGTGAGATCACGACCTGAGCTGAAGTCGGACGCTCAACCAACTGAGCCACCCAGGCGCCCCTAAATTAATTAACTTAAAAAAAAAAGCTACAGACCCAAAATGACATCACATAGACCAAGTCACCAAACCAGGGCTTAATACCTAACCTAATTGCTTTTTCGCCCTGCCCCAGAAATGTAGTCTTAGAAATTTTCTGGTCAGCACCAGGAAGGTAATCTGACACATGGGCCTCTCCATCTCCCAAAGGAAGATGAGATAATCCACCTTCTAAGGACTTTTTGTCCCCAAATGAAGGTGACCTCACCTAAAATAATCCTTTTTTTTTTTTCTGGTTATGACTTCCCTGTTCTGCTTCTAAAAACCGTTCCATTTCTGTGGCCTTTTGGAGCTCTGCTCTACTTGATACATGGTTGATTCGTGAATCACTTAATAAAGACAATTAGATCTTCAAATTTACTTGGTTAAATTTTGTTTTTTTCACAGCACATAAGGTACTACTGTGATAAATATCAGCCACCTCCTGTTGCTATTGTGAGCTCCAGTGTTTTAAGGGTCCACTGAAAATGCCTTGTGACGTTAATTACCCCATATCAGCATTTTGCCTCTGCAGTAAATTGTGTATCACAATACAAGTCATCTCTCATGGTTCTCATGTATTTTTCATTGTATTTAGTGCAATAGTATAAACCTTGAATAACACTATGGGACCCATACGAACTGCCACTAATGATGCCAGATATGCTCCCAGGAAGCAGGAAAAATGATGTTAAAAGAAAAAGTTGGATTGCTTCATATGTGCTGCAGATTGAGTTCTGCAGCTGCAGTTGCCTGCGATCTCAAGATAAATGAATCCAGCCTAAGAACCATTATAAAAAGAGGAAAAGGGACACCTGGCTGGCTCAGTCAGTAGAGCAGGCGACTCTTGGTCTCAGGGTTGTGAGTTCAAGCCCCACATTGGACATGGAGTTTACGTTAAAAAAAAAAAAAAAAAAAAAGGAGAGAGGGAGGGGTGCCTGGGTGGCTTGGTGGGTAAAGTGTCTGACTCTTGATTTCAGCTCAGGTCACGATCTCATGGTTTGTGGGTTCAAGCCCCATGTCGGGCTCTGTGTCGGGCTCTGGGGAGCCTACCTGGGATTCTCCTTCTGTCTCTCTCTGGCCCTCCCTCCTTCCCTCTCTTTCTCTTAAAATAAATAAACTTAAAAAAACTAAAAATAGAGTGAAGAAAATTCATGGAGCTGTTGCTGCAACTCTGCCAGGAGGACTGAAAACCTCACAATTATTGTAAAATACCTTTTTATCTCATACTGAAAATGCAGCTTTTGTGTGGGTGCAGAATTGCTATAAGGCATACCCGTAGACCCCGATATGATTTGAGAAAAAAGCCACGTCGTTCTGGGACAACTTAATATAAAAGGAAGTTGAAAGATCTAAAGCTGGAGAATTCAATGCCAGCAAAGGATGATTTGACAATTGTTGAAAGAGGTTTGGCTTAAAAAATGTCAAGAGACGCAGCTTCAGCTGACCAACAGGCAGCAGGTGAGTGCCTAGATGCCATTAAGAAAATCATTGAGAAAGGACGGAGCGCCTGGGTGGCTCAGTTGGTTGAGCGTCCCACTTTGGCTCAGGTCATGATCTCACAGTCTGTGAGTTTGAGCCCTGCATCGGGCTCTGTGCTGACGGCTCAGAACCTGCAGCCTGCTTCAGATTCTGTGTCTCCCTCTCTCTGCCCCTCATGCACTCTGTCCTCTTGCTCTCAAAAATGAATAAACATTAAAAAAAAATCATTGAGAAAAGACATCTGCCTGAACAGGTTTTTCATGCAGATGAAAGTACCTTATCATGGGGTAAAAATGCCACAAAGAACATTTATTAGTAAGGAAGGGAAGTGAGCGCAAGGCCTTAAGGCAGAAAGGGAGAGGCTAACTCTACCGTTTTGTGCAAATTCAGTCTCATTTATGATTGGGGCTGTCCTTATCTATAAAGCTGCTGACTCCCGAGCTTTGAGGGGAAATAATAATCACCAGCTGCCAGTCTTTCGGTTGTACAAGAAGGCCTGGATGAGAACCCGTTCCCTGGATTGGCTCCATCAGTGTTTTGTCCATGAAGTCAGGGAGCACCTTGCCAGTAAGGGAAGTACGTTGCCTTTTAAAGTTCTTTTCATATTGGACCATGCACCTGTCCACCCAGATCTCCACGAGTTCAGTCCTGAAGGCATTGGAGTGGTCTACTCGCCCTCAAACAGTGTCTCTACCTCTGTCTAGGTCAGGGGGCCATGAGGACCTTTAAGGCTCATTATTCATGGCACTCTATGGAAAGGTATGTCAATGCTAAGGAAGAGAACCCCAGTATGAACTCACAACATGAAAACCTGGAAGGACTACACCATTGAAGATGCCATTATTGTTATAGAAAGGGTTGTGAAAGCCATCAAACCTGAAACAACGAATTTTTGTGGAGAAAACTGTCCAGGGGCTATGCGTGACTTCACAGGATTTACAACAGAGCCAATCAAGGAAATTACGAGATTGTGGACATAGCAAAAAAGGTGAGGGGTGAAGGGCTTCAAAATGTGGGTCTTGCAGAAATTCGAGAGCTAACAGACACCAGACCAAAGGGACTAACAGAGGACAACTTGATGAAGGTGAGTGTTTCCAACCCAGTGCCAGACGATGAGGAAGAAGATGTACAAGAAGCAGCACAGAGAGCAAGTGGACATTAGGCGATCTGGCAGAGAGATTGTGATTGCTCAAGACTGCTTGTGACTTCTTTTACAGCACTGACCCTTCTGTGATATGGGCACCGAATTTAAACAGTGGAGGAAGGATGAGCACCTATACAATACATTTTAATAATTTAAATTTTATTAACTTTGAGATGGGGGGGCGCAAAGTGGGGATAGGGGCAGAGAGACAGGGAGGGACGAGAGAGAATCCCAAGCAGGCTCCACATTGTCAGCGCAGAGCCTGACTCGGGGCTCAAACTTCCCAATCGTACAATCGTGACCTGAGCCAAAGACGGATGCTTAACCAATTAAGCCACCCAGGCACCCCTGAAACATTTCTAGAGAAATGAAAAAGCCAAAAAGTCAAGATAGAAATGATGATGTATTTCTGCAGGGTTACACTGAGTGTGCCTCCCTCCCCTCCATTTCCCCTCCTTCTCGGACCACTCAGTGTGAAGTCAAGGAAGATGGAGAACTGTATGAGGGTCCGCTTCCACTCAATGAATAGTAAATAACCATCAAGCAGTCCGATTAACAAACTTGCCTCTTGTGTGTGTGTCCTTGTGTGGAAATCTAGTAACCATATGGCAAGAACTTCATGAGATATTTTGTGTCATCACCATCAACTAGGCATAACTGGGCATAACAAAGGCATAACGTGAGTGATGTTCAATACAAAATTCATGCGTTAGTTTTCTTACTATTTTATAACATTGCTTTCAAAGAATTACATTACTGTACAATATGTCTCTCTCTCTCCTAATTGGAGAAAATGTGTATCAGCCTATCACAGGTAAGCGTGCTTTTTTTAAGTAGCAGTTTCTAATGCTATATTATGAACAGGACTGTAATACTCTATGCCATACAAATTTTATAGCAATTCATTTATTAGTACATAGGGTAGGCTACTGTGTAGCAATAATATTAATTACACTAAGCTACCATAAAGCAATCCCATTACTGCCCGTATCAATGCATGGATTGTTATACTTGTCAGTAAATATGAATTTCTTTTTCACATTATCTTTTCTTTTTTGATGTCTAGTGTTAGTAACACCTATAATATTTACAGTGTTTTATATCATATAAGACGTATTGACGTAGGTACTGACAGACGATTCATCTTGTTAGTGGACAATGTAAACAGAATATCAATACAGTACTGTAAATTTATTCTCTCTTCCTTATTATTTTCTCTTTTTTTGCTTTTTTCTTTTTAAGATTAACAGACAGTATTATATTATTTTTGGGTGTACAACATAATGATCTGACAATTCCACACATTACCCAGTACTCATGGTGATAAGTGTACTCTCGATGCCCTTTGTCTACTTCACCCGTCCTCGCCACAACTCCCCTCTGCCAACCACCAGTTTGTTCTCTGTATTTGAGTCTGTTTTTTGTCTTATTTTCCTTTGTTTGCTCTTTTTTTTTTTTGTTTCTTAAATTCCACATAGAAGTGAAAATATAGGGTCTTTGTCTTTCTATAATTGATGTTTCACTTAGCATTATACCCTCTAGGTCCATCCATGTTATTGCAAATGGCAAGATCTCATCCTCTGCTATGGCTGATATTCCACTGTGTAAATACACCACATCTTCTTTATCCACTCATCTGTTGGTGGGTACTTGAGTTCCTTCCATATCTTTGCACTGTAAATAATTCTGCGATAAGCATGGGGTGAATATATCTTTTCAAACTAGTGTTTTTATTTTCTTTAGGTAAATACTCAGTAGCGAAATGACTGGATCATATGGCAATTCTATTTTTAATTTTTTGAGGAACTTCCATACTGCTTTCCACAGTGGCTGCACCAATTTACATTCTCACCAACAGCACATGAGGGTTCCTTTTTTTCTACATCCTCCCCAACACTTGTTATTTCTTGTGTTTTTCTTTTGCTTTAAGTTTATTCATTTTTTTGAGAGAGATAGTGACTGGGGGGAGGGGCAGAGAGAGAAAGACAGAGACAAAGACAGAGACAGAGACAGAATCCCAAGCAGGCTCCACGCTGTCAGTGCAGAAACTGATGCGGTTCTCGATCTCACAGCAGCGAGATCATGACCTGAGCTGAAACCAAGAGTCAGAGGCTTAACCAACTGAGTCACCCAGGTGCCCCACTTGTGTTTTACATTTTAACCATTCTTTTTTTTTTTTTCAACGTTTTTTATTTATTTTTGGGACAGAGAGAGACAGAGCATGAACGGGGGAGGGGCAGAGAGAGAGGGAGACACAGAATCGGAAACAGGCTCCAGGCTCTGAGCCATCAGCCCAGAGCCTGACGCGGGGCTCGAACTCACGGACCGCGAGATCGTGACCTGGCTGAAGTCGGACGCTTAACCGACTGCGCCACCCAGGCGCCCCCATTTTAACCATTCTGACAGGTGTAGGGTGGTATCTCATTGCCATTTTGATTTGCATTTCCCTGATGATTAATGATGTCAAGCATCTTTTCATGTCATACAGTCTTCCATGAAAAATTGTTCAGGCCTCTGCCCATTTTTTTAATGGGATCATCTGGGCTTTTTGGTGTGGAACTCTATAAGTTTTTAAGATATAGTTTGAATAGTAATCCCTTTACCAGATATATCATTTGCAAATATCTTCTTCCATTCAGTAGGTTGCCTTTTTGTTTTGCTGATGGTTGCCTTCACTGTGCAAAAGCTTTTTATTCTGATGTAGTCCCAATAGTGTAACCTTATGATTTTCTTAATGACATTTTATTTTCTCTAGCTTATTTCATTGTAAGAGTACAGTTTATAATAATATAACATACAAAATATGTGTTCGTTGACTGTTTATGCTATAGGTAAGGCTTACAGTTAACAGCAGACTATTCGTAGGTAAGTTTTTAGGGTGTCAAAAGTTATATGCAGATTTTCGACTGCATGGGGAGCTGGTGCCCCAACCCCTGTGTGTTCAGGGTCAGCTGTATAAACAGAACTTTTCATTGTGTTTACATTTGGAACATTCCTTCCATCCTTTCATTCATTCATGCAACAAGTGCTTTTTGTGTGCCACCTGTGTGCATTCTTCTAGATGCTGAGGGTAAGAGCAAGCAAAGCAAAGTCCTTGTCCTTGCCTTTGCGGCATTTGCATTTTGGTTTGGGAGAACATTCCAGTTTTCAAAGGCAATCTCTGTCACTACCTGGTCTGCTGTCATATATTTATTCGTTTATTGTCAGTCTCCTCATTAGAATGTCAGTTCCAGGGGGCAGCGTCTTCCTCATCACCAAATCAATATTACAAATGAAGTCAAGTCTGCGGACTCAAGTCTGTGGAGTTGCACCATGAGCCTTTGCGTGAAGCTCTTTCTGGGGACAGCGTGGGCTTTTGTGTCAAAAATATGTCTGTCAAAGGTGTTCATCACGGCAATGCGGATGGTGACAACAAAACTGCTCCATCAACGGAATCCCCCAGCTTCACGGCTCAGGCGATAATTTTGAAGTATCTAGGCCAAATCAGTGCTGGCTATGCGCTTGTGTGGGGTTGTCACATAGCTCATTGCTTGCAGGTCTGCTGAGCTGAAGAAGACTGATCACCATTCTGGGGAGAAAGCTGGAAGATGACCCCAAATTCTTGAGATCTGGTGATGCTGCCATTGATATGGCTCCGGCAAGCCCATGTGTATTGAGAACTTCTGTGACCATCTTCCTCCAAGTTGTTTTGCCATTCTTGACATGAAGCAGACAGCTGCTTTGGGTGTCATCAAAGCAGTGGACAAGGCTGCTGGCGCTGGCCAGGTCACTCAGTCTTCTCAGAAAGCATAATAGACTAGATAAATATTGTCCCCGATATCTGCTACCCCATCCCCCTTTTTAAAGTTTTTATTTATTTTGAGGGGCGCCTGGGTGGCTCAGTCGGTTAAGTGTCCAACTTTGGCTCAGGTCACGATCTCACGGTTCGTGAGTTCAAGCCCCGCGTCAGGCTCTGGGCTGACAGCTCAGAGCCTGGAGCCTGTTTCAGATTCTGTGTCTCCCTCTCTCTGACCCTCCCCTGTTCATGCTCTGTCTCTCTCTGTCTCAAAAATAAATAAACGTTAAAAAAATTTTTTTAAATACAGTTTTTATTCATTTTGAAAGAGAGAGAGAGGGGGCGTGCACATGCACGAGCAAGCAGGGGAGGAGCAGAGAGCAGGAGAGAGAGAATCCCAAGCAGACTCCGTGCTGTCGGTGCAGAGACTGATGCAGGGCTTGATCCCACAACCATGAGATCACAACCTGAGCTGATATCAAGAATCGGACACTTAACCAACTGAGCCACCCGGGTTCCCCACTGCAACCCCACTCTTAACCAGTGGTGGAAGAATGGTCTCAGAACTGCCTCAATTGGCCATTTAAATTTAATAGTAATAGACTGGTTCATAATAACAATGCACCATAGTCTTCAGAAGGAAAGGAGAATGTTTTGTGGACCATTTGGTGTTTTCAGTACTTTTTAATGGAAAAAAAACTTGACCAAAACTCTGTCACAAAATTTTGAGACCCATTCAAACAAAGTTTAATGAGAGAAAAAAATAGTTTCAGATTAGATTTCCCCCTTTAGGCCCAATCCTAGGAGAGAGGAGGAAAGCCTTTGCGGGGAAACCTAAATGTGAAATGCATCTGGCCAGCCCTCCTTCACCACCAGGCAGAGGCACAGACTGACCAAGTGCACCTGTCTTCAGAGGCCTCATCTTGCCAAGCCCAGAAGTGTGGATAAGAGCAAGCAGGCCCACACATGCTTCAGGGCTCCACATGCCCAGCCCTGGGTGGAAGGAGTAAGCTGTTGTCTTCCACTTGTCAAAAAGGGAGGGGGTATCTCTGGGTCTTGCCCTCAATTCCAGGTTCCTCATAGGGAAAGGGAGAAGCAGGAGGTGTTGTCACAAAGAGGCACTTCCTTGGAGGCCTTGCTCACTCCCCTCCATTTGTCCTGTTGGGTGTACCACAGGTACCTCCACCATAGCGCGGTGGAAGTATGGCTATAGTCAGGAAGGCTTGAAGAGGAAGAACTGGAACCAGGCCTTGAAGTACAGGTAGGACGATGGCAGGAGGGGGCAGAAGTAGCACAAGCAAAGATACAAAGTAAAAAGAAGCCCGCGATGAGTGTGGCTAAAGCTTTAAATACAGTTCAGGGGCGCCTGGGTGGCTCAGTCGGTTAAGCGTCCGACTTCAGCCAGGTCACGATCTCGCGGTCCGTGAGTTCGAGCCCCACGTCGGGCTCTGGGCTGATGGCTCGGAGCCTGGAGCCTGTTTCCGGTTCTGTGTCTCCCTCTCTCTCTGCCCCTCCCCCGTTCATGCTCTGTCTCTCTCTGTCCCAAAAATAAATAAAAAACGTTGAAAAAAAAATTAAAAAAAAAATAAATACAGTTCAGATTTTATTCTACATCAACAAATTCCTACTAGAAGAAAGTCCCACAGGTGCCCTGAATGTGGGAAAGATTTTAGTTGAAGTTCAAATCTTGCAGGACGCAAAAACATTCATACTGGAGAAAAGCCATGTAAATGCAATATATATTTGAGACCTTTGTAGCTCATGCTTCATTCAACATCATCTAATTCATAGTGAAAGGAAACTTTAAGGGTGTAATGGATATGGAAAAGCTTTCAGTCTTAACTCACAACATAATGCCAGAGATCTCACCCTGGAGAGAAGCCATTTAAGTGTGGAGAATGTAGGAAATACTTTAGTCATTTTCAGCATCAGAGAATTCATTCAGTAGAAAAACCTTGTGGTTGTAATGAATATGGGAAAGCCTTCAGTCAGAAATCACAACTTATTTTATATCAAATAATTCATATTGGGGGCAACTGGGTGGTTCAATGATTGAACTCAGGTCATGATCTCACAGTTGCTGAGTTCAAGCCCCACATTGGGCTGTGTGCTGTCAGCGCAGATCCTGCTTCGGGTCTTCTGTCTCCTTCTGTCTGCCTCTCTCTCTCTTTTAAAAATAGACATTATTTTTTTTATTATTAAAAAATTTTAAATAAAATTAAAAAAATTTTTTTTAATGTTTATTTATTTTTGAGAGAGACAGACAGACAGACAGAGCATGAGCATGGGAGGGGCAGAAAGAGAGGGAGACACAGAATCGGAAGCAGGCTCCAGGCTCTGAGCCGTCAGCACAGAGCCTGACGCGGGGCTCAAACTCCTGAACCGTGAGATCATGACCTGAGCCGAAGTCAGACACTTGACCGACTGAGCCACCCAGGCGCCCCTAAAAAATTTTTTTAATGTTAGTTTTTTTCTTTTTTAATTTTTTTTTCAACGTTTTTTATTTATTTTTGGGACAGAGAGAGACAGAGCATGAACGGGGGAGGGGCAGAGAGAGAGGGAGACACAGAATCGGAAACAGGCTCCAGGCTCCGAGCCATCAGCCCGGAGCCTGACGCGGGGCTCGAACTCACGGACCGCGAGATCGTGACCTGGCTGAAGTCGGACGCTTAACCGACTGCGCCACCCAGGCGCCCCTAATGTTAGTTTTTTTAATGTGTATTTATTTTTGAGAGAGAGAGACCGATGTGAGCAGGGGAGGGGCAGAGAGAGAGGGAGACACAGAATCCAAAGCAGGCTCCAGGCTCTGAGCTGTTAGCACAGGACCCGATGCAGGGCTTGAACTCATGGACTGGGAAATCATGACCTGAGCTACAGCTGGACACTTAACCAACTGAGCCACCCAGTGCCCCCAAAATACACCTTTAAAAAAAAAATTCATACTGGAGAGAAACCCCATAGATGTAATGAATATGGAAATGTTTTCAATCAGAGATCACTCCTTAGTAGACGTCAGAGAATTCATGCAGGAGAGAGGCCTTACACATGTAAAGAGTGTGGGGAAACCTTCATTCAAAATTCACATTTTATTCTACATTATAAACTTCACCCTGGAGTGAAGCCCTGTGAAGTAATGAATGTGAGAAATCCCTTCAGTTGGGGCTCATGCCCTATTCAACATCAGTTACTTAACACTGAAGAAAAGCCCAATAAATGCAGTATGCGTGGGAAAGCCTTCACTCAAAGCTCACAGCATATTCAGCAACAAAGAATTCAGACAGGGAGAGACCTTATGCATTTAGTGTGTGGGGAAACCTTCAACCAGAGCTCCCAGCTTACACTACACAAGAGGGTTCATTTATCCTGGAGCAAAATAGCACAAATGTAGTGAATGTAGAAAAGCTTTCAGTCAGAGTTCACTACTTACTCATGAGAGTTCACACTGGATAAAGACCGCACAAATGTAATGAATGTAGAAAACCTTCAATTAGAGTGTGTATCTTATTCTACATAAAAATATTCGCCCTGATGGACAAAGCCCTGTTGATGCATTACATGTGAATACCACTCATGTTCCAAACTTCATTAAATGTCAAATTTATTCTAGAATGGAGCTGTATATACACAATGGATATGGGAAGACCTGTAGTTGGGGACCACATGTTTTCTTATAGCTACAATTAATACTGGAAAAAAATCAAATCAATGTCATCATCATATACTGCATGCTTAATGGATTATCACTAATTCTGGAAATGTGGATAAGACTTCAGTTTAAGCTCTCAGCCATTTCATGTCAGTCTTTATCTTGCTGTAAAATCCTCAAAGTGTTGGAAAGATGTCGGGAAAAGCTTGTTTTTACACTTAGAGCATTCAAAATAGTGTAAATCTGTTTGTACAAACCTTGTCTTATAGACCAGTAATGGAGATTCAAGTTAAGCAGGTCTAGAACACCCTCTTGGAGACACAACATGGAAATTAATACAACGTGAACTTCCTAACGCATGACCCAAACACTGGTTGATGGTTCCCAATAGAGCACCATATACATCACAGGAGTAATCATCAGGCTTTCAGAAGCAGGCCCTAGGCAATATGAAAAACTGTAACCAGGGGTAGGTGGACTCAGCATTCCAGGGAAGCGCAAGAGAAAAGTAGCCCCAAGTGTTGTTAGAAGAGTCCTGTCAGCATCAGGTGGAAATAAGGCCCTAAATGAGGAAGTCCCAGTGAGAAGAATGAGACCAGTCCCATCCAGTGGACAGGGTAAACGGTGACGAGAAAACAGTTTCCTGTGTTAGTCAACATGCTCTAGGAAGCAGGTGCCAAGACGAGATTAAACACACAAGGGTATTCCTAGGAGAAGTATCTGTGTAAGACAAATCAAGGTATTAGGACAATGCAAGTTTGTTGCAAACTGAGTATGCAAGGAAGTATGATTTAATGCACCTGTCCCAAAGGATGGTGTTTTCTCCAAGCTTGTGCTTCAGCTGACCTATTAGAAGGCCAGTCCAGCGTTCCATGAGGCCACCTGTCTTTGGATAATATGTTACAGGATACAACCACTGGGTCTCACACTTCCTTCACTATAAATTGGGTCCCCTGTTTGGATACCATGCTACTATGTGAGATTCCATGCCTGTGGATGAAGCAAAGTGTAAGCCCTGAGTGGTACTGGCAGAGGTTCTGCAGGAAAGACATACATACTCATGCCTGGAATCAGTATTCATCTCTGTGAGAACAAACTGCCGGCCCTTCTAGGATAGAAGGGGCCTGCCTGATGTAGTCAACTTTTTTCCTCACATGCTGGATAGTCAGAAGGGGGCAGCTGTTATATAGACAGGCCCTGTCACAGGGGGAGGGTCATGCTGGGGGCCCACGTGGAGTCCATTTCTTTTACCACAGTTACTTCTTTCAGGTACCCACTATATTGACTCCAAGGTGGCTGATTATGAAGGCTGGCTAACATTCCATGTTCTTTTGACTTCTTGGTTGTTTGGTGCCTCTTCTGCAGTGGATGCTTTCTGATGGGTGTTCACCTATAATACAAAAATCTGCACACTCCATGCCCCCTCCCATGTCCATACATTTGTCTCTACCACAGACCTCCTTGTTCCCAATCTCCCTTTTCTTTCTAGGCCCCCGACCAGACAGCCAGGGTACTGGCACTGCCGAGGAATCTGTATATTCTCACCACAAGCCACTTCGGTTTCAACACAAGGTGGAGGAGCAGGTGCACTGCTTGAAGCTCTACCCATTGAAATATCCTCCCTCCCACTGTCTTTCAAGGTCACCCTTGTGTGTGTCCGTAATGCAGCAGCTGTTGCCCATTCTTGACATGTACCGATGTACTGATCTGATCTATCTAGAAACCAAGTTCAGACCTTTCCTTCCTCCATTAGCTGGTCATGCAGAACCCCCCTTATGGCCATAACTGTGAGCTGGGGGGTGGGGTAGAAGACATGGGAGACTGGGCTATCTGCTTACTCAGCTTACTTGTGTCCCCTTGGCCCTACTTGGGCACCATTCTGGATGTACCTACCATTTCCACCTTATAATGGACTGCTGCCAGGCCTCCCTAGCTTTATGCCTTTGTAGGTCTTATGGACCTCACCTCATAATGGGAGGTGCATATGGACAGGTGGCTCCTTGATGTTCCAGGATCAGCGCAGTTTTTCCCCCCACCAGGGCCCAGGAATGTGCCAAGACCTGGTTCTTAAATGGCATATAATTCTGTTCTGCAGATGGCACAGCCATACATACTCCAAAATCCCAAGATTCTGTCATTCTGTCATTCTCCCCATATTTTCCAAATGCTTGCATCATTGCACCTCTCACGGCATTTCCTCCCGCTGGGTCGTTTGGCCAGGTCACCACAAGTGACATGCTTAGCAATTGAGTCACCATTTTGCTCCAGGCACCAACTGCTAACCAGGACAGTGTTCTCCTCACCAGCCAGCCAGTGGATGAACCAGTCCCAAATGTCCTCCTGACCACCCACTTATGGTTCATTTGTGTTAGTCTGGATCCTCCAAGAAGCAGACACCAATACAGGATTAAACATGCAAAAGTTTTATTCGGGAAAGAGTTGGCATGAGTCAGGGAAGATGGGGAGAGCTATCAGATCACAATTCAAGTCCAACCCAGGGAGAGAAGTTTGGGTGGAATCATTCCAGACTTGTGCCATCTAAGCAAACTTACTGAGGTGAAGTCAGCCATCTTGGTATTCTGTGCGTTCCAGGAATGGGCCTGCCTTAGTGTCCCTGCCGTGCTCAGTAGATGGTAGGGATGAGCCCTGGGAGGTGGGGCCTCTGTGCAAACATGTTAATAACTTTCAGAGCTCAACCACTGAACCATTAATTAATGAGGTCTCTGAAATTGCAGTTGTGTTAGGAACATTCTCCTGGAAAACACAGTTGCCAACCAAGATATCTGTTGCCTATGTTGGGGGAAAGGAAAAGCATATGAGTTCAGGAAGTTGCTAATGAAAATATTTGCTAATGAAATTCTTGCTCTCCCCCCTCCCCAACCAGTCCGAAAGATAAAAGTCAGGGGAGTAATTAGGGGCCTGTGCACAGACATGTTTGGGAAGTCATCACATGAGGCCTGCATGAGAATGACATGTCAGAGCAGGGCAGTGTGGGTAGTGATGGGCATGCCAGCCTTGTGCAAACGCAGAGGACAGACGGGGGAAGTAGAGGCAGCTCCACAAGTTAAGGACTCAGTCCTCCTTCAGAGGCTAACTGCCAAGACCAGGTTGTCACCAGCACTTCCGACAAACTGGCTATAAGTCTGAGGTTCCATGACCCCTCCTCAGTCTGATCATTTGCTAGAGTGGCTCACAGAGCTCAGGAGAACACTTCGCTTACCAGATTCCCGGTTTATTATGAAGAATATAGCTCAGGAACAGCTAGATGGAGGAGATGCACGGGGGTGAGGAAGGGGGACAGGGCCCTCTTTGACCTCTCAAGGCATGACACTCTCCCTGCATCTCCACGTGTTCACCAACCCCAAAGCTCACTGAAGCCCCTTTTTTTTTGGAGGGGGGATTTTTATGGTGCCTTCATCACATGGGCGTGGTCAATAACTAACTTATTTTCCATTTCTCTCCACTTTGGAGGATAAGGGAGTAGGACTGAACATTCCAAGCTTCCATTCAGACCCACTCAGGAGCACACTGAGAGTCACCTCATTAGAACACAAGACACTCCTATAACCCAGGAAATTCCAAGGGAGCTAAGGGTCTGTGTCAGACACTCCTATCACTTTGGAAATCACAAGGGGCAATTCTTATAACACCAGCATTCTTCACAGAGCTAGAACAAACAATCCTAAGATTTGTATGGAACCAAAAAAGACCCCCCAAAATAGCCAAAGCAATCTTGGAAAAGAAAACCAAAGCAGGAGGCATCACAATCCCGGACTTCAAGCTATACTACAAAGCTGTCATCATCAAGACAGTATGGTACTGACACAAAAACAGACACTCAGATCAATGGAACAGAATAAAGAGAACCCAGAAATGGACCCACAAATGTATGGCCAACTAATCTTTAACAAAGCAGGAAAGAATAGCCACTGGAATAAAGACAGTCTCTTCAGCAAGTGGTGCTGGGAAAACTGCACAGCGACATGAAGAAGAATGAACCTGGACCACTTCTTTACACCAGACACAAAATGACTTCCAAATGGATGAAAGACCTAAACCTAAGATAGAAGCCATCAAAATCCTAGAGGAGGAAGCAGGCAAAAACCTCTTTGACCTCAGCCGCAATAACTTCTTACTCAACACGTCTCTGGAGGCAAGGGAAACCAAAGCAAAAATGAACTACTGGGACCTCATCAAGATAAAAGCCTTCTGCACAGCGAAGGAAACAATCAGCAAAACTAAAAGGCAACCAATGGAATGGGAGAAGATATTCGCTAACGACCTATCAGATAAAGGGTTAGTATCCAAAATCTGTAAAGAACTTATCAAACTCAACACCCAAAAAAACCAATAATCCAGTGAAAAAAATGGGCAAAAGACATGAATAGACACTTCTCCAAAGAAGACATCCAGAGGCCATCAACACATGAAAAAATGCTCAACATCCCTCATCATCAGGGAAATACAAATCAAAACCACAACGAGTTACCACCTTATACCTGTCAGAGCGGCTAACATTAACAACTCAGGCAACAACAGATGTTGGCAAGGATGCGGAGAAAGAGGATCTCTTTTGCATTGTTGGTGGGAATGCAAGCTGGTGCAGCCGCTCTGGAAAACAGTCTGGAGGTTCCTCAAAAAATTAAAAATAGAACTACCCTACGGGGGCTGAGTCGATTAAGCATCCAATTTCCGCTCAGGTCATGATTCAACAGTTCGTGGGTTTGAGCCCCATGTCGGGCTCTGTGCTGACAGCTCAGAGCCTGGAGCCTGCTTCGGATTCTGTGTCTCCCTCTCTCTCTCCCTTTCCCCTGCTTGTATTCTCGCTCTCTCAAAAATAAATAAATAAACATTTAAAAAATAAAGAACTACCTTACGACCTAGCAATTGCACTACTAGCTATTTATCCAAGGGACACAGGTGTGCTGTTTTGAAGGGGCACATGCACCCCAATGTTTATAGCAACACTATCAACAATAGCCAAAGTACGGAAAGGGCTCAAATGTCCATCAATGGATGAATGGATAAAGAAGATATGGTGTGTACACACACACACACACACACACACACACACACACACAATGGAGTATTACTCAGCAATCAAAAAGAATGAAATCTTGCCATTTGCAACAACGTGGATGGAACGGGAGGGTATTATGCTAAGCGAAATTAATCAGAGAAAGACAAATATATGACTTCACTCATGAGGAATTTAAGATACAAAACAGATGAACACAGGGAAGGGAAGCAAAAATAATATAAAAACAAGTAGGGGACAAAACATAAGAGACTCTTGGGGTGCCTGGGTGGCTCAGTCAGTTAAGTGTCCGACTTCGGCCCAGGTCATGATTTCACAGTTCGTGGGTTCAAGCCCTGCATCAGGCTCTGTGCTGACAGCTCAGAGCCTGGAACCTGCTTTGGATTCTGTGTCTCCCTCTCTCTCTGCCCCTCCCCAGCTCATGCTTGCACTCTGTCTCTGTCAAAAGTAAATAAACTTAAAAAATTTTTTTTTAATGGGCTACAGGCCTGAAAAGACATTTCTCCAAAGAAGACTTATACATATGGCTAACAGGCACATGAAAAAGTGTTCAATATCACTAATCACCAGGGAAATGTAAATCAAAACCTCAGACTTGTTAGGGTGGCTATTACAAAACAAAACAAAACAACAAAACAAAAACCTAACAAGTGTTGACAAGGGTGTGGAGAAAAGGGAACTCTTGTGCACTGTGGGTGGGACAGTAAATTGCTACAGCCGTTATGGAAAACAGTATGAAGATTCCTCAAAAAGTTAAAAATCCCACTTCTGGGTATTTATCCAAAAGAATTGAAAGCAGGATCTCTAAGAAATATCAGCACTCCCGGGGCACCTGGGTGGCTCGGTCAGTTGGGCGTCCGACTTCGGCTCAGGTCATGATCTCAGGGTCTGTGAGTTCAAGTCCCTGCGGCGGGCTCTGTGCTGACAGCTCAGAGCCTGGAGCCTGTTTCAGATCCTGTGTCTCCCTCTCTCTCTGCCCCTCCCCTGTTCACACGCTGTCTCTCTCTGTCTCAAAAATAAATAAACGTTAAAAAAATTAAAAAAAAAAAGAAAGAAATATCAGCACTCCCATGTGCACTGGGGCATTGTTCACAATAGACAAGATATAGAAACAAACTATCAACCAAGTGGATAAAGAAAATATGACATATATATCACATTTATATATATGCAAACTATATGTGTTATATATATTTGTGTATACACACACACACACACACACACACACGCGACGGAATTTTATTCAGCTTCAAAAAAGAAGGAAATCTTGCCATTTGTGACAACGAGGATGAACCTAGAGGGCATTATGCTAAGTGAAATAAATCAGACACAGAAAGACAAATTCTGTATCATTTCCCTTATATTTGGAATCTAAAATAGTCAAACTCCTAGAAACAGAGATTAGAACGACGGTGGCCAGGGGCTGGGGAAAGGGAGAAATGGGGGAGGTGATGGTCAAAGGGTACAAACTTGCAGTTTTGCAAGGCAAATAATTTCTAGAGATCTGCTACATAGTGTAGTGTCTGTAATCAACAATATTGTATCGTATACTTAAAATTTGCTAAAAGATTAGCGGCTACGACGCCCTCAGCGTCAGCACAGATGCCCGGATCACAGAGGGCCGGGTCCTCCCGAGGTCCTAGAGCTGCCCGGAAGTGTCTCTGGATCGCTTCTGAGGACCTGGCCCTGCTTCCGGCGTGGCAGGGGTCCCGCTCTCCGCCAGGCCGCTGTGTGCCGGATTGCGCGTTCAGGTACGGGGAAGTCTCGGGGTTTTGGGGTGCGGGGAATGGGATCAATCTTCCCGGGAGGGGACCGCGGACCGCGACGCGGCCCCTTGGCCGCCGCATCCGGGGAGTTCTAGAGGCAGATGTGGTGCCGTTTGGGGCGGGGCCGGACAGCGCCTGACTCTTGGGCGGCTCTTGGGCGGCCAGGGCCGCCCCGGCGAGCAGGGGGCACGACTCCAATCGGGCCGTCTCCGTCAGCTCCTGCCCCGGGCCGGTGGGCCGAGAGGGTCAGCGTGGGGCAGCACGCCAGCCTCCGGGGAGCAGGGCCTGCGCAGCGCGGCGGCCGGGGCGAGTGGAAGGCAGTTCCTGATAGTGGCCAGGCAGAGGGGGACGACCCCTTGTTTGTCAGTGGATGATCTCTGACAGGCAGGGTGAGGGGAGGCCCGGCCTTCCGAGGAGAATGGGCACGATGAACCCCGTAGAGGGCTTTCCGTGCCCCCGGGGCTTCCCCAGCGCTCCGCGGTGCCGCATCTCGCCCTGGGCCTGGTGGGAGCCTTGGGGGCAGGATCTGTGCCCGGCTGAGCTCTGTTCAAGCACATGGAGCTGCTGAGGTGGGCGGTGCTCCCTCGTCCTGTATAAGCAGGTGTGTGGCTCGGTCACCTGCGATGTGTCATGACATTATACTGTCCCTTCAGGTAATGACACAGACCTTTCTCCAGGTACCTCAGCCCCTCCTGCCTGAGTGACTGTCTCGTTTCCCCTGTGCTGTGGAAACAGTGAGAAGTTTTGATAGACGGGCCTGGTTCTAGGCCCTGGCAGTTGTGTTTGAGCCCCGGTTTCCTTATAGACAAGGTGAGGATAGGAACTGGCTCTGGCAGAGCTGTTGTGAGAATTCAAAGTTGAATGATCTTACCGTGGGCAGTGGCAGCAGCCATGGCTGTGTGTCCCTGTGTTCTCTGGACTTTTCTTCTCCTTCATTCTTTTCTCCATTATGGATTTGGAGATCTTATGTGAGCTCTCTTGTTTTCTGGTTCTCTTCTCCTCCCCACTCCGTCTCCCTTCCCTGCCCACTCCTGGCTCTCCTCTTCGCGGGATTCGAGTGGACCCCTCTGCCACCTGCTCTCAGGGAACCTCCCGTAACATGGGCTGTCATCAGTGGTTCATGCCGTCGGCCTCTCCAAGGCAGAGACCATGTCAGTCCTCATTTGCTGGCCCTTCAAAGGACAGAGGAGTTACTGGGCTTCTCTTCCCCCTCTGCCCTTGGCAGTTGCAGCTGGGACCTTTCCTCTGGGCTGCCTGATCACGAGGGAGGAGACCGCGATGTCTGCCGTGGGGACTGCATCTCCATACCTGCATTACCCTGGTGACAGTCACAGCAGCCGGGTGAGTTTCCTGGGGGCCCAGCTCCCCCCAGAAGTGGCAGCAATGCCCCGGCTCCTGGGGGACCTGGACAGGGGCACATTCAGAAAGTTGTTGAAGCTGGTGGTCAGCAGTCTGCAGGGAGAGGACTGTCGGGAGGCTGTGCAGCGCCTCAGGGCTGGCGCAGACCTGCCGGAGGAAAGGCTGGGCGCCCTCCTAGCCGGCACCAACACACTGCTCCAGCAGGCCCTCCGGCTGCCCCCAGCCAGCCTGAAGCCCGACGCCTTCAAAGACCAGCTCCGGGAGCTCTGCATCCCCCAGGACCTGGTCATGGACTTGTCCAGCGTGGTGTTTGGGAGCCAGCGGCTTCTCCTCAACTCTGTGGCCAGGCGGCAGGGGACCTGGCTGCCCCACGTTGCCAGCTTGTGGTGGAGGGTGGATGTGGCAATCTCCACCAGTGCCCTGGCCCGCTCCCTGCAGCCGAGTGTCCTAATGCAGCTGAAGCTTTCAGATGGGTCAGCATACCGCTTCGAGGTCCCCACAGCCAAGTTCCAGGAGCTGAGGTACGGCGTGGCCCTAGTCCTGAAGGAGATGGCGGACCTGGAGAAGAGGTGTGAGCTCAAATTGCAGGACTGACCCGTGCTTGCAGTCCCATTCCAGTCCCTTGGGGGTGGCTGGCCCTGATAGGCATCTCCAAAGTGAAGCCTGTCCTGCCGGGAAGCATTTTTCAGGGAGATGTTTGAATGTAATGATGTCATTCTCTGTTTAATTAAGAAAGACAACTTTTTCTTCCCTTTGTACTGGAAATAAAGCAACTATAAAAAAAACAAAACCAAACACGTTCCCCTGGGTGGGCACCAAACTGCCACCCGTCCCCTGGCTGTTGCTTGTGTTGCTGGGTGAGGGCACCTGCTGCTCTGGTGTGGCCACATGTGGTCCGGTTATCATCTGGGGTCCAGGCCAAGGCCTTGGTGCGGACACTGTGGTCGCTCGGCCTGGCTCCATGTAGCATTTGAGCTCTCCGCTCATTTGCTTTTATGAACCTTATGTCTTAGGGGGGGACAATTCATTCTCCTGCCTTAAATCTTGGACCTCGTGGAGCCAACATTCTAGTGCTAAGGGGGTGACGTTGTAAAATGCGTAGTAAAAAAATGACCAGTATCTTGTCAGAGAAGGGTGAGAGATGCAGAAATAGAGCAGGGTCCCTGTGAAGGGAGGCAGGGTTATGGAAGAGCTGGGCTGTCATCTTAAATTGGGTCATGGTGTGGGCCTTCTTGAGGACATGGTCTAAGAGCAAAGATCTGAAGGAGGTAGGGGAACAGAGCAGTCTGAGGAATGGGGGCTCTGGGGAGGGGCAGCTGGCAGTGCATGACCGTGGAGCTGCGGCTGGGTGAGGGGCTGTGGAGGCCCCCAGGGCCTCAGTTCTGAGCAGAGTGGGTGGGATCTGACAATTGTTTTAATAACTTTTCTTTCCCAGTTTTTTTGAGAGAGAGCACACACGCACGCAGGGGAGGACACAAGGAGACAGAATCTCAAGCAGGCTCCGTGTGAGGTCATGACCTGAGTGGAAATCAGAAATTGACGCTTAACCGGCTGAGCCACCCAGGCGCCCTTGACAGTTGTTGTAAAAGAATCTCACGGGGGCGCCTGGGTGGCTCAGGTGGTTAAGCGGCCGACTTCGGCTCAGGTCATGATCTCGCGGGTCCGTGAGGTCGAGCCCCGCGTCAGGCTCTGTGCTGACAGCTCAGGGCCTGGAGCCTGTTTCGGATTCTGTGTCTCCCTCTCTCTGACCCTCCTCCGTTCATGCTGTCTCTCTCTGTCTCAAAAATAAATAAACGTTAAAAAAAAATTAAAAAAAAAAATCACAGGGGAACACTTTAAATCATACATACATACACACACACACACAGACATACATACATAAAATTAAATAAATAATCTCACTGGATGCTGTGTTGAGAGCAGAGCACAAGGGCAGGGTCGGGGAGCCTGGTGGAGAGGCTGTTGCCAGGGCTGAGTTGGCATCTGGAGAGGGAAACGGGGGCCTCTCCTGGGATCCTCTAGGTGGGTGTCTTGGGCAGCTCAGGTTGCCATAACAAAGTATCATAGATTAAATGGCTTGAACAGCATAACTGTATTTCCTCACAGTTCCAGAGGCTGGAAGTCAGAGATCACAGTGGGAGAGGCTTCTGTCCCTGTCTGCAGACAGCCTTTCCTCAGGAAGCATGCGTGTATGAGAGAAGAGAGCTCTCTTACTGAGGACACCAGTCCTGATGCATCAGGGCCCCACCCTTATGACTCCATTTACCCTTAACCCCCTCCCTGAAGGCACCATCTCCATCAACAGTCATACTGGGGGTCAAGGCTTCCACACGAACTTTGGCGGGGGGACACGATTCAGTCGTTAGCAGTGAGAGTATGCAGGGTAGAGGGGAGCGGGATCTTTCCTGGGTGACTCTGTGGGAATGTTCAGGGCCCATGGCCACTTTGCACCTTCCAGCATAACCCCTCCCTGCCAGGTAGGGGAACTTGGGGTCCTGCTCTTTGCGTAGACATTTGCTGTAGGGCCTTGTTCCCCTGCAGTGTCCCTGCCTTCACGGTCTGCTTTCTGCTGGGCGACCAGGTCACACAAGTCTCGTGGAAAAACTTCCTCTGAAAACAGCTAATGATCTTGGGGTGCCCATCAGTCACCCTGATGCATCTGTGTTGGAACCCCTGCCCTTACCCAGCACCCCCTTCCTGCCCCCCTGCTCTGTGTCAGGCTCCATCAAGATCGGCAGTGCTTGCTCACTGCCATTTACAGAACACTCCCGCCATCTCCGTTGAGTCTTTTCCCTGAGACAGGGTCATGGCAAGTTAGGTGTGCACCAAGGGCAGAGAGAGGAGGCGGCTGCACGGGAAGCTGACAACAAGGTGGGGTGGTGCTACACACTCACAGTTAGGGTTTCAGAGGCCGAGCCCCCCCAGGCAAGGCCCAGACCCGGCTAAGCAGGGATGCACCCTGTGTGTCTCATTCAGCATCCGCTGCCATCTTTCGGCCCTGCTTCCCCAAGGATGCGAGCTGGACTGGGCCATCCAAACTGCTACCTGGCCCACCCTAGAAGCATGTGCTAAGTGCCAGGTCTGCCCAACCAGTGGAGGCTTTCTATGCTAGGTGTTTCTTTCATGACCATCAGACATGTTCAGGCAGTATGTACTCATGAGACATTTGGAGAAACTCAAAAAAGAAAAAAAGAAAAAAATTTAAAAGTCCCTTTGCCCACAGACAGCCATGGAAACTGTGTTCATCAGACTTCACACTTGTGCTGTGTGTCTGTGTTAGCTCTGTTCACTTAACCCCTCCTGAGCACGACAGTCGTGGCTAATGGCTGCAAAACCTGCCATTCCCCTTGGTGGATGTGCTGAATTTTACCTAGACAAACACACACCACAGGCTGGGTGGCTGAAACATCGATTTCCCATAGCTCTGGAGGCTGGGAGGCTGGGATCAGGATGCCGATATGGCTGGGTTAGGGCCTTCTTCAGGGCTGCAGACTTCTCCCTGTGTCCTCACAAGGTTAAAGGGGTGAGGGAGCTCTCTTGGGGCTCTCTGTAAGGGCACTAATCCCATTCATGAGGCTCTGAACCCATCCCAATCACCTCCCATATGCCCCAAACCCTCATAGCATCACATTGGGCATTAGGGTTTCAATATATAGATTTTGGCCGGGGGGGTGGGGGTGGGAGGACACAGACCACAGCAGCTTTTGTATTCTTTTTTTCTTTTAAAAATCACAGTGGGGGTGCCTGGGTGGCTCAGTCAGTTAAGCGTTCGACTTCAGCTCCGGTCATGTCATGATCTTGCAGTCCGTGAGTTCAAGCCCTGCACAGGGCCCTGTGCTGACAGCTCGGAGCCTGGAGCCTGCTTCGGATTCTGTGTCTCCCTCTCTCTCTGCCCCTCCCCTGCTCACGCTCTGTCTCTCTCTCCTACAAAAATAAACATTCAGAAAATTTTTTTAAAAAATCACAGTGACATTAGTGGTAAAACCATTTTATATTGAAACTGTTTAGAAGTGGGAACAGATGAGGCAGAACATTTTAGAGCCCTTGATATTATTGCCAAAGCACAGCCTCCTCAACCTTCACGGGCCAGTCCCTGGTGATGCACAAAGAAATTACAGGTGTAACCAACAGGTGCTGAGCAGTCTAGGTACAACTTTAACTCACAAGTGTGAAGTTCCCCCGCTTCACAGGTGATAACGCATAGAGGTTAGAGAGTTGCCCGATGTCAAACAGCTGGTGGGGGTGCTGTCCACCTTCCCTCCCCACCTGGATGGGGCTTCCCTGTGGCAGTGTCCCTGGTCTACTGACTGGGCAAGTGACTGGGAGGGGTAAGGAGATTCAGCCGGGGGGGGCTTCAAGAGGCTCTCCCTGCTGGCTCACGTGCCTTGAGTGGCTATTGGCCCCAGGAGGACACACGTTTAGGGCTGAAAGCCATGGAGATTCAGGGGCTTCTGCTGTGCAGGATTCTTGGAATTTGGTAGGTGCAACCAGGAATGGAGCCCTAGGATCTGAGCCAGGCTTTTATCCCCCAGCAGGAAGCTCCACGCTGTAGTGCCACCAAAGGGCCACTTGGCTGGGCCCCCATGATCCTCAATAATACACCTGAGCAGAGAGAAGCACTTCCCAGGCCACCCTACTGTCGGCATCTATGAGAAACACACACAGCCCCTTCCCAAGAGGCCCTCGCAGGGAGGACAGAGCTCTCACTTGGAGCCCCTCAAGCCTCTCAGCAGTTCTTGCAGGTAGAGGACACTTCCACTCACAGATAGGCCGATGGAGGCTCAGAGTTACAGGAGTCAGATAGTGGGCAAGTGCCCAGATCTGCACACCCTTGCTCCGCCTGTGGGTTGCAGAGACCACTCCCTACCCCATCCTTGTGCATCGGACCGACCGGGATTGCATGGCAGTTTGGTGCATTGGTGTGTCCACTGTGAGAGTCAGCAGACTCTGGGAGGGCCCTCAGCCCCTTGCAGGCAGAGCACCTGGTCACATGCAATCTGCTCCTGCTGGGCTCCAGACACGTGGGGGTGTAACGTTCTGCCCACTCACCAGCCGTTTACCAGAAGAGACATTCTGTGCTTTTTGTCTTTCAGTCAGTAACAGTGGGGTCAGAGCATTGTTCTCCATCCATGGTGGGCTGGACAAGGCAGCCCTAACCACGCTGTCCCTCCCACAGCACCTGCAAGGTGGCCTTCCCTCCGTTTCCCACTGCTGCTCCGCAGAGCTGCTGCAGCAGGGGACGGCTGCAAGGGAATATTTCAGCTCTGCAGGTCACAAGGGTTGTCGGCTCTGCCAATGTTGCTTGCAAGCAGCCAGACGCTACGTAAATGAACGGGCACAATTACTTTCTTACTGGCACTGAAATTTTAATTTCATAGGTCACAAAATCATCTTGTTTTCAAGCATTAAAAACCACTGTTAGTCTCTGGGGACATGCAAAACCAGGTGGCAGGTGGCTCTGCCATACCGCCCTCAACCCAGCCAGGCTGGGGTGCGTGGATCCTGTGTGCCCAAAGGACTCCCCTAGGCTACAGAGCAACTGTCTACCCTCATCTGTAGTCAGTCCTTACCACTCACAGGCCTTGAGGTCCACCTTTGTCTCCAGCCTGCACAAGGTCTTGTACATAGAATGGACACTTGTACTTGGAAAAATTTCCCTTTTCCATTTTCTTGATCTTATTTAGATCTCTGTGAAAAGAGTTTTCAAAAATAATCTCTACACTCAACATGCATGGGGCTTGAATCACGACCCCGACATCAAGAGCTGCATGCTCCACTGACTGAGCCAGCCAGGTGTCCCTCTGTGGAAACTCTTGATGCTCGTGCATTTCCTCTTCTGACAGTGTCTAACATCCCAACCTCAAAGCTCCCCAAACGCAGCATTCATTCGTGCGACAAAAATTTCCTAGGTTCTGAGTGCACACCACGCACACTGTGTAAACTCACCTGGGCTCTGCACCCCCCACACCTTTGTGAAGCTTCCAGGAAGCTTGGTGGTTCCAATCCAATGTCATCAATCAAAGCTTAGCCTGATTGAGTAAAAAGTAGTTTCGAGTCAAAATTATGGGCTTACTGCTTCAAAAAAAAAAAAAAAAAATCCTATGTATTTTAATATCTACTCTGAAATAGAGTTCTGGGTATTCTTAAAAACGTTCACTGTTACATCTACTGAAGCCCATGTTGGAAAATACCTTTTAAAGTAGAACAGAATGCCCAAAACCTTGCACTATCCCACAGGTGGCCCTCCTCCACCCCCTCTGCCAAAGGGCCACCAGCTCACAGGACACACACAGATGCTCTTCATGGGCTCCAGGCATTTTAGGTGCTGAGGCAGCTTGATTTCATAAAGTCTTGCCGGGCAGGCCAGTGTCACATGTCTCACGTGGATGCAGCTAAGGACTCCTCACCCTACACTTGTGCAGGGGAGGCTCTAGACTGGAATGTAAACTCTAGAGTGGTTTCTATTGAATTCCTGGTTGTACTGGGACATTTATATGAACAAACTGCACTAAGAGTTGAGAGGAAAAGTAATTCCTCGAAGGTTGGAGGGCATGAAGATTTTACCCAAGTTAACAAGGCGAGACCAGCAAGTATGAACTTGGCCCTTGAATACAAGAGTGGGCAGAGCCAGCCTGCACACAAAAGGGCCAGCTCTGTTCCAATAAACTTTATTTGGTCACACTGAAATGTGATTTCAACATACTTTTCAAACGTCATAAAATAGTCATTTTTCCCATTTAAAAATGTAAAAACCCTTCTTAGCTTTTAGGCCTTTTAAGAGGTAAACTGAGGTACATTAAATTTTTGAAGAGTTTATATTTGAACAAACACTGCCTGGAGCCAGGCAGGACCACACTGAAAAACCAGGAGTGCTGTGCTGGCAGGAGAAAAGGGAGAGGTGTTTATAGACACAGGAGCAAAACTGGGAAACTGTTTGACTGGCTATGGCTTAAGCAGGTGCCTTATTTGGGCAAATCTAGTTGACTGTGATTAGGCGTTCTTAAATTTCATTTCCTCAGATAGGAGTGCATTTACAGGAGTGGACTCTGGCTTAGCTTTTGATCTGCTTGTGTAGTTCCCAAGGCAAGAGAGTCACCCAGTCTAATGGCATCGTACGTATTTTCACAGGCTGCATAAACAGAGAGCAAACTGCATTTTGCCCATATGCTATAATCTGCCAGCTCCTGATCTAGAACCGTATCAATCCAAAGAGAGAATCCAGGTGAAGGAGACTTAGGTTGAACCCTCTGGCCCTTTTCGACTGGCCTGTGTTGCTGTTAGAAGACAGAAAGCACCATGCTCAGGCTGGAATCTGGAAGAGTTCATGTAACTTTCCTCCGCTCTGTCCCATCGTTACCCAGAAGTGGCAGAGACAGGTTTCCTTTCTGGGAATGGCACATTCAGTGACCAAACTGCCTTCCTAAGGGACGTGGGCCCACGAAAAGTCCCTGGTCCTCTGGCAATGACCCTTTTGGACACACTTCTGGGTGTAGTAGGTACAGGTGGAGAGGCGGTTACAGCCACTGAAATGGGCACAATGATTTCATGGCGTCCTGACACCTGGGCTGGGAACACCACTTCCAAAGGGGCAGGTACAGGCCAGGGGGACAATCTTCACTCCTAGGACTAGCACTGTGGCCTAAGAACATATCACGCGTTGTGCCTGGCTGAGCAGCAGTGGGTGGCAACTGGGCTGACCTGCTGTGGGGCCGAGATCCCTGTCCATGTATTAGAAACACAAACACACAGACTTGACCATCCTGAACTCTGCTGTTCCTAATGCCAGAAAGTCGGGGAATTCCCAATGCAAACACAGGGATCAGCCAGCCTGATTTTCACCTAATACAAATCCAGAACCTGCTGTTGGGCCATACCACACATGGTCATTGAGGCTGTGTCTCAAGGACCTACCCACAGGCTTAACCATACCAGGTGATGGTGACCCAAATCAAGTGTTGCAATAAATCCTGAAGTGACTGACCTGTGTCCCTCTGGGTTACCTTTCTGTATGTGGGAGAAATGGGCCTCTCCATTGGGACAAGGGGGAAGGGTCCCTGGCCCAAATTTCACCCCTCCGGTAACTGTCAATGACACCAAAGATCGGCAGGTCTCGAGTGAGTGGTCGTGGGTAGTAGCCAGTCTAAGACTTCTGGTCCCCTGGAACTTTTTCACAGGTGGCAGGGCCAGGACCCTGAGGGCGGGGCCACCATCAACACTGTTAGCCTCGTTCTGCGGGTCAGCAGTCTGTCTCCACCTCCACCAGCATCCGGGAAAAGGCAATGGGCTCACATGCAGCTTGCAGACCCTCCTGGTTCTGGCAGTTTGTGTGGCAGGAGCGGTTCTGGGGAGTCTGGTAAGCAGCCTGGCCTCCGGGTAGCTCCGCTGGGCTCACATGAGCGGTTTCTGCAGTGCTGAGGCCAGGTCTGCCCTGGGTTCCGCTAGAGATGCTGGCTCGGGGTCTCAGTGTGGGAGCAGGGAGCTCTCCCACATTCAATTCTTATGGTCACCCTGTAACGATGCTCAGATAAGCAGACAGACTCTGGATTTCACGGAGAACAGTGACATCCAGAGTCACAGAGCAGGTCCCTGGGTGCAGGTGCTACTCCCGGAGTGCCTGCACTGATCCAAGCTCCTGTCTGAAGAGGCTGGTGCCAGGCCCTCTGGCTGTAGCCCCGGGTTGCTCTGATGGGGATGGAGTTGGAGGAAAAGGAGTCAGGTGAAGAAGGCAGCTTCCTCTGGGCTTCTACTAGCACAAGCTAACACATCCTTACTGCTGAAGCCAGTCTGAGGAACTGACTAAGGAACTGCTAAGGGAAGACGCTTTGGGCAACTTCTCAGCTACTTGTCTGGCAGGGCTCATGGGCCTTTTCCCATGACACTTCCTCATCCGCGGGATGTGGTGTCTTTCTTCTGTGAACTCGAAAGTCTACACATGTGCGCCCTGGCTTGAGGGACACAGGCTTTGCTGCGCGGGATAAGGTCACACGTTGCAGCAAAGATATATCCACTTTGTACGAATTTGGACATTTTCTTTCTTAAGGGAGCAATTCTGAATCTATCCCCACCTTCTAAATTCTTGTCAGTATAAATGATCCCATATAAAATACGTTAAGGTTAAGGCTGCAGGTTTATTCACATTTATACACATTTATAAAGACAGGTGGTCTATCCCATGTGAATTTTCTGATGCTGAGTAAGCCGTGAGCTCCGATTAAAAGCTTTGCCACATTCGTTACATTTGTAAGGTTTCTCTCCAGTGTGAATTCTCTGATGAATGATTAGATGTGAACGCCACCTGAATATTTTCTCACATTCGTTACATTTATGCAGTTTCTTTACAGTGCTGACTTTTCTACGGCTCACATGGGTAGAAGCTTCCAGGGTATTCCCATATTCATGATACCACTGGGCACGAGTGTGGATCCTCTGGTGCTCAATAAGATAGGAACTCCGGCTGAAGGCTTTCCCACACTCACTACATCCATACGGCTTCACTCCTGCGTGAATTATCTGGTGTTGGAAAAGGGTTGAGTTTTGACTGAAGGCCTTCCCACATTCAGTACACTTATAGGGTCTCTCCCCAGTGTGGACCCTTTGATGTATTGTGAGCTGTGTGCTCATACTGAAAGCCTTTCCACATTCGACACACTCGTAGGGCTTCTCTCCCTTATGGATTCTCTGATGGTAAATGAGACTTGAACTCTGGCTGAAGGCTTTTCCACAGTCACTACACTCGTAGGGTTTCTCTCCAGTGTGAATTCTCTGGTGCTGAATTAGGTGTGAGCCCTGGACAAAGCCTTTCCCACACTCATCACACTTGAATGGTTTTTCTCCAGTGTGAGTTCTCTGGTGGCGAATAAGCCGTGAGCTACAACCAAAGGCTTTTGCACACTTGTTGCATTTATAAGGTTTCTCTCCAGTGTGGGTCAGCTGATGCTGACTAAGGCGAGACACCCACCTGAAGGCCTTCCCACACTCATCACACTTAAACGGTTTCTCTGTAGTGTGAATTCTCTGATGGGCAACATGGCTGGGACTACCTGGGCTTCTTGGAAGTTGAGGCTTCTCCCCAGCATGCATCCGCTGGTGTTGAGCCAGGGTTGAGCTCTGGCTAAAGGCCTTCCCACACTCCTGGCACTGGTAGGGCCTCTCTCCAGTGTGGGTCCTCTGGTGTCTGACCAGCTGAGACTGTTGGCTGAAGGCCTTCCCACACTCCCGACAGCCATAGGGCCTCTCTCCCGTGTGGACCCTCTGGTGGTGGATGAGGCTGGAGCTCTGACCAAAGGCCTTTCCACACTCCTCACACCTGTAAGGCTTCTCTCCAGTATGAATTCTTTGATGCTGAATAAGTTTTGAGCTCAGACGAAAAGCTTTTCCACACTCAATGCATTTGAATGGCTTCTCTCCAGTGTGGATTCTCTGATGCTGATTAAGCTGCGAGCACAACCTGAAGACTTTCCCACATTCCTCACATTCATACGGCTTCTCTCCATGGCAGTTACTTCGAGGTTTCCCCTGCAAGCAATCAGGTAATTTTTTTTTACACTCTGGACATCTGTTAGGTTTCTTCGGTGTATTAATTTCCTGATGCAGAGCAATGTCCGAAGTCGATCTGAAACTCCTGCCACACATATCACATCTTCGGGATGTCCCTTCTGCAGCACCTCCCTTACTTTTGTCAGGGTGACAACCCAGTACGCCAATGCCCTCCAGCTCACCACGTCCCTGGGCACCCTCCTTGGCGAAGGTCTTCCTGGGAACCACAGTGCCAGTGTTCAAGCAGTTTTTCTGGAGGAGGGAGCTTGGCTTACTCTCTGACCAGACCTCAGAATCAGCGGTGTCTCTAAAGCCAGAACTCTGAGGAAAACCTTGTGGGGAGCTTCTGACCATGGCCACACAGGGTTCCGATTTTAGGGCATCCACGTCCTCACAGGCCTGCTCACTTGCCATCCCAACTGCAGAATCTGAAATAAACAGGAAATAAAATGGTTCTTATCCCCTGTGCTCAGAGAAAGGACAAAGACCAGGGGCAGTGGCGGAGGCTGCATCAGGCAAGGATACACCCACATGGAAAAACACTACCAGAAGTCGGGCCTTGGACAGTTCTCAAGATTTAGCTTCGTTGACACTTTTACTTCATGCGTTCAACTACCGTGTGTTCCTGGGGGGGGGGGGGGGGACACGTCAGCAGAGGCTCGTCCCGTGGGGAACCGGTATGAGTGAAAATCCGTAAGGAAGTTCTGGGCTGGAGAGCCTGGCAAGTGTGGCAAGAGGCAGGTTGGGCTTGAGGTGCCAGAGGCTCCTGGATCCAGAGGTGTGGTGAGGGGAGTTAATGGACAGGTTCCGAGGAAGATGAGGCTGGACAGCTGCCGTGGGGCACACCCTGGGTGAGCCTGAAAGGGGGTAGTACTGAGCAGGACCCCAGACCTGAATTTGGCTTCCTCCAGCTGCTGCTAAGCCACCTTCTCTGATACACACCCGATCATGTACGTCAGCCCCACAGCTTCCAGGAGGCCACACCCGGTGGCCTATACTGCCTTCTCATTCCCTTGGGGTTCTGGTCAGTCCACTCACCCCTGACTGGCCCCCACGAGGCCTTCCTGACATCTGCCTTCCTTCTGGACTCTCCAAATAAGTGTCAGCCCCTCTCCTACCCGGCAGTCCCAGAGAGTACCCTTGCTAAACTCACACACCTCCTTGGTGTCTGTGATCACACCCAGGGTCATAACTAACATCACAACCAACTTCATAACCAGTGCAATAACCACTGTTATAACCAGTCCATTTCTACCCCACAGAAATATCCTCCAGGGGCCCAGTTCCAGGGTTCCTGGTGGCTCTTAATGTCAGTCCCCTCTCCAGCTCGGTGATCTGAAGTTCTCAGTCAGTCCTAGGGTGAGGAAGAGGCCATCACATACTGAGCATCTTCTGGGCATAAGGAACACTTAGTTCCTGGCCGTTCCTCAATTAGTCTTTGTGACAATCCAATGAGATCAGTAGTGAGTCAGAGAAGGAGCTTGTGGTTCCCCAGTCACACAGCTAATTACAGAATCAGGAATGAACCCAATTCTGTTCCCCCAACACATGCCCCTTCAACCTCTCTGTGCTCTTATGACACAGGGCATCTCCTACCTGGCCTCTGGGGCACAATCACACAACCTTTTAACAGGGCAGGAGTGGCCATATGGTGCTGGCTCACTCAGTCCTCTGCCCAGGCCTCCCTCCACTCTGGAGATGAGAAATGGACACGCACTGCTCTCCTCTCCCTCCTGCTGGAAAACAAAGGCCACCATGGACGCCAAGGAAGAGCACAGTGGAAACGTCCATAGTTGTGAGCCTAGAACCTCCCACTGCACAGGAAGGAGAAAGATAATCCACGTGGTTCAGCAGCCACAAACCTACCCAACTCCTCTCTGGAGTCTGCCTCCACCTGGCTTTCTGCAACCAAGTCTATGAGAAGCCTCCTTACGCACCAGGCTTCCCCTCAGGCTCAGCTAGCCACATGGTCCCTCTCCTCTTTGGGCCCACGTCACACTTGTACCCAGCACGGCCCATTTTTACGTGACCCTACTTACTAGTGACACCTTCTCTGACAAAGACCCTCTCTTGACCAGCTCAGCCAGGCTCCTCTGAGCCTTTCTCGACCAGGCCTCATCCTTGGCCCGTAAGGACAAAAGACTAATGTCGCTACTTACAGCTAAAGGTTTCCTCCCTAGGAGGACCCCAGCCCTCCTTAAGGTGTGTGCCTGAGAAAACTCAAGGCTGGCAGAACGATCTGTTTATTCCAGCCACACCTGAGGGACAGGTTGTCTCCCAACTTCTGTGGGAGGGCAAGACCCAAATGCCACAAGCAGAGGTCAGCAAGCCCAGGTAGGTGTCAGAGGGTCCACTCCCTTCCACTCTTGTAATCCATCACTTCCTGGCTCTAGCTGAACCCCACTCACCCCCTGCCTGCTCTGATCATTTGTGAACAAATGGAAGCCAAGTTCACTCACACTGGACTTTCTCCATTGCAACTTATCACTATGGATTAAGAAAAATCTATCCTCACCGTTTTAACTAGTGCCTCGCTGTGTGTATCTATGCATGACACCGCCCACGGGGCCCCTCGGGGACTCATAACTGAAGCCTAGAGTTCTCATCCTACCCTAGAACTCGAAAGCCCTTCTCTGTAAGCTCTGAACAACCTGTGAGAGGATACAAGCACATGTTAAAAAACAGAGCCTCCTTCTGGAAGTGGTTTTCCCTCAGACAACAGATGTTGTCCCTGCAGGCTGACAGGCACTAAGGTCTCTTGTGCCGGGGACAAAGGTAGCTGTGGTGGTGGGTTAGGGGTGTGGCTCTGCAACCTGCTGCCGCTCTGGGCCACTCCTCAGTTACCTGCTGCACTAGCCAGGCAAAGATAACATCTCTGGGTACTTACATTTTTCTGACATGCTCCACATGTTTTCATCTGTGAGGCCGTACTCTTGCCCTATGTCTCAGGCTTGTGACAAGTCTACATTTATTGTGGGGAGGTTTTCTTTGCTGCTGCCTCATCACCATAAAGACCATTTGCTGCATACAAACCCAGGGAACTACCCAATTCTGCCAGCTCCAGCTAGCTTTTCCGCCACGGTACCCTCTTTGAAATCTCTCCTCCACCTTGGAAATACTTAGTAGGAGCTGGGTTTTAACTGGGCTAGCCTACAGCTTTACCTCCTTCCCAGGAAGGATCAAAAAGGGGTCTAAGCAGGAAGGCAGGGCCTTCAATTATAGAGCCAAGGAGGCTGGGGGCTGGGGTCAATGTTCCCAACACTCCTGCCCATACACTCATACCTCAGGACACGAACCTGCTGATGCCTCGATTTTGGCCGTGTGGCTTCCAGAATTGTGAGACAATTAACCTCTGTGGTTTTAAGCCTCAAGTTTGTGGTGCTTTGGTACAGCACCCCTAGGACCCAACACAGCCCTGAAGCCTGATGTGAGAGGCTGGGGTCACCCAGGAGCCCAAGCAGTTCTGGAGGAGCTGCTGGCAGGTGGGAGGCAACTGTCTCAGGGATGACTGATGTTTGCCTGAGAGGCTGCTCAGAGCCAAGCTTAGTGCTTCCCTTGGATCATTACCTTTGCACTTTGCTTAACAAGAACATCAGTAAAATTGGAAATTGAACCTATTGCTGAAAAGCAAACTGTTTTTGCTAGAACACGTAAGAGTCTCATGTCCCTGCTTTTCTGTAGTTCAGTCTCTCCCAATACAACCCCACGACCAGGCGACAGTTCTGTCAACGGGCCCACCTGTGGCCCCGTGGTGCCCCCAGGGAGCCCGGCATGCCCTCTTGGCTGGTCCCTGGGGTCTGCCTTCAGCTTCCCACCCTCAACCCTTGCTGGGCATGGGTTCCCCGAACATCTCCTCACTCCTTTACCTGGAAACCTCTTTGCCACAGGCCTAAGCCTCACCTGTAAGGGAGGTCCTTGCCACCTCTCTCCCCTCGACTCCCTTCAGGTCAAGGACCCATGGCTCCTGCCCCTGCTCCAACCGGGAGATCAGCTCAGGCTTGAAGACCAGGAATCCTGCTGTGGGGATGGCAGAGAAGGGGACCATGTCAGCATGGCTGAGGGTACATCCCAGGGCCCAATGCTCTTGGTTTCCAGGAATTAAGAGGCAGGGGGCTGTTGGAGCACAAGCAGAGCTTCCAAAGGGAACATCAGGGGGAGAGGGTCTGGACACAGTGGCCCTCTCTGTCCAGCTCAAGTTGGACAATGAGAGATACCTGGACTCCCAGCCCATCCCCATCCACACGAGGGCCAGGATCCTCAGGGGATCTATCACCAAAGAATCTGCAAGGAACAGGCCAGGTCTAGCTTTAGGAGAAAGCAGCCAGGCACTGCCAGCACCTCCCTCAGCAGAGATGGCCTGTCCCTCAGTTCAGAGGGCAGGAACATTCCAGGAGATAGGAGTGGCCAAGAAGCAAGACAGAAACAACAAAAGTAAGCCAACAAATGAATGGATTTTTTTTTTTTTTCAACGTTTTTTATTTATTTTTGGGACAGAGAGAGACAGAGCATGAACGGGGGAGGGGCAGAGAGAGAGGGAGACACAGAATCGGAAACAGGCTCCAGGCTCCGAGCCATCAGCCCAGAGCCTGACGCGGGGCTCAAACTCACGGACCGCGAGATCGTGACCTGGCTGAAGTCGGACGCTTAACCGACTGCGCCACCCAGGCGCCCCAAATGAATGGATTTTAATTCGGAGGGTGCTAAGCCCTGTGGTCAGGGTTTCCCTCCCCCAGGTTTCCGGCTGTGGGGGTGGGGAAGGGCAAGCAGAGAGACCCTGCAGGATAAAGGCCTCAGGTGCACATAGGACTCCATGCTCTATGGAAACGTGCTCTCTCGAAGAACATGTGGAATGTACAAAGAAAACAACTCTAGGCCAAATGTGAAGGGAGTCATGTCCACAAGACAATACAACACTGTGCCCCAACCCAAAATATAATTGGATGTGAAGGTTATGACAACACGGAGCTCAAAGCTATTAGGTACTTGGGGCGCCTGGATGGCTCAGTCAGTTAAGCATCTCCCTTCGGCTCAGGTCATCATCTCGCGGTTCATGGGTTCGAGCCCCACATCGGGCTCTGAGCTGACAGCTCGGAGCCTGGACCCTGCTTCGGATTCTGTGTTTCTCTCTCTCTCTCTCTCTCTCTCTCTCTCTCTGCCCCTCCCCCCCCACACACACCACACACACACACACACCACACACACTCTCAAAAATAAACATTAAAAAACTAAAAACAAACAACTACTTGAAAACTAAATAATGAATTACTAAGTAGCAGCTCTATTTACTACAAAACTCATGGGCTGAAGCTGAAACAGTATTTGCAAATAAAGTTTTACGTTGTAAATACATTTATTATAGAAATGAGCATAGTAAAACGCAAATGAGATAAACGTTAAACTCAAGAAGTTAGGAACAAAACAGCACAGCAAACCCAAATAAATAAAAAGGAAGAAAATAATAAAGGTGGGGTGGGATTCAATGAAATAGAGAACAAAGGCAACAACACTATCCCCCACCCCCAGAGAAAGATCAGCCAAACCAAAACCTGGTTCTCTGAAAAAATGAATATGACCGCTCTTGTGGCAAAATTGATTGAGGTCAACACAGTAAAAAAATAAAATAAATAAGGAAAACAACTACACACACAATGCAGACTAAAAATTAAAGAGTATTATGAGGGGTGCCTGGGTGGCTCAGTCGGTTAAGCAGCCGACTTCAGCTTAGGTCACGATCTCGCGTTCCGTGAGTTCAAGCCCCGCGTCGGGCTCTGGGCTGATGGCTCAGAGCCTGGAGCCTGCTTCCGATTCTGTGTCTCCCTCTCTCTCTGCCCCTCCCCCGTTCATGCTCTGTCTCTCTCTGTCTCAAAAATAAATAAAACGTTAAAAAAAAAACAATTAAAAAAAAAAAAATAAATAAAGAGTATTATGAACAAACAGATGCTAAAAAACTTGGAAATCTAAACGAACACATCACTTTACAGGAAAACTAAAAATGACAAAATCAGCACAAAAGGAAACTTGCAAACTTGACAGATATTATTCACTAAAAAACAAAACCAGGGGCGCCCGGGTGGCTGAGTCGCTTGGGCATCTGACTATGGCTCAGGTCATGATCTCACGGTTTGTGAGTTTGAGCCCCGCGTCGGACTCTGTGCTGACAGCTCAGAGCTTGGAGCCTTCTTCACATTCTGTGTCTCCCTCTTTCTCTGCCCCTTCCTTGTCTCTCAAAAATCAATAAACATTAAAAAAAGAAAGAAACAAACAAAAACAAAACTAAAAGCAAAAAACACTAGCACAAGACCTTCCTTTCCCAAGGGCCCAACGCCCCAAGGCCCAGACAGTTTTATCGGTGAGTTTTACCAAACACTGTAATTCCACCTACATAAATTCTTCCAGAAATTAAAGACAGCAAATGTGCCCAGTTCATCTTATGAAACGCATATGCCAAGGGCCATTTGCCAAAAAAATAGAAAAACAATTCACAAAAAGAAAACATATAGGGGCACCTGGATGGCTCAGTCAAGCAAATGACTTCAACTCAGGTCATCATCTCACAGTTCATGAGTTCAAGCCCTGCGTCGGGCTCTGTGTTGACAGCTCAGAGCCTGGAGCCTGCTTCGGATTCTGTGTCTTCCTCTCTCTCTGCCTCTCCCCCGCTCACACTCTCTTTCTCTCTTCCTCAAAAAAAATTTTTTTTAAACCTTTTTTAAATTAAAACACAAAAACAAACAAACAAACAAAAAACAAACAAAAAAACCCCAGGGGTGCCTGGGTGGCTGAGTCAGTTAAACATCCAACCTCAGGTCAGATCATGATCTCACAGTCTGTGGGTTCAAGCCCTACATTGGGCTCTGTGCTGACAGCTTGAAGCCTGCTTCAGATTCTGTGTATCCCTCTCTCTCTTTCCCTCACCCACTCATGCTGTCTCTCTGTCTCTCTCTCAAAAAATAAACATTAAAAAAAAAAAAAAAAAAACAACAACAATAAAAAGAAACATATTAAAAGTCAATTTTGCTCATGAACAGGGAAGCAAAACTCCGAAACATAATACTGCCTAGCTGAATCCAAAATAGTACTGAAATTTATATGTAAAATATAATTTAAGTAGAGTTTACTCCAGAAATACAAAACACGTTACTAAAATTTACTAGACTAATAAAGTGAAAAAATCAATTGATGCAGAAAAAGAATTTGTTTACGATTATGATTAGCCAACTTCTGATGTTAATTAAATGTATTCCCTTTTTTTTTTTTTTTTAAAAAGGGGGGTCTTTTTATTTAGTTATTTTTTAATTTATTTTTTAAGTCATCTCCACACCCAACGTGGGCTGGAACTCACAATCCCAAGATGAAGGAGATGCACGCTCCACAGACCAAGCCAGGTGCCCCTAGAAATCTTCCTTTTAGATTTTTTTCTGTTTATTTTTGAGAGAGAACACAAGTGGGGGAGGGGCAGAGAGAGACACCAAGAATCCAAAGCACAAAGTTTGACATGGGGCTCAAACCCACGAACCGTTGAGATCATGACCTGAGCTGAAGTTGCACGTTCAACCGACTGAGCCCCCCAGGTGCCCTGAAGTATTCCCTTTAACACGAGGAACAAAGGGCGCCTGGGTGGTTCATCTGGTTGAGAGACCAACTCTTGATTTTGGCTCAGGTCATGATCCCAGGGCTGTGGGCTCGAGCCCCAAGTAGGGCTCCTTGTTGAGCATGGTGCCTGCCTAAGGTTCTCTCCCTCTCTCACTCTACCCCTCTTCCCGACTTGCACACGTTCACTTTCTCTCAAATAAAAAAAATTAAATAAGGAACAAAACAGGCATATCCACATAAGTCCTATCTGACACACCACTGTGGCTCTGGGCACAGCTAAAGGCCAGGACACTGGGGGCACCAAGGGGGAAGCCACCACTGGTTCAGCAGCAGGTGACTCCTCCTAGAATACAGCACCAGAGCAGCAGGAAGTTCAACAAAGTTACCAAATACAAGCATTTCTGTAGAGCAGCTATACTCAGTTAAAGATATAGCAACATAAAAAAAGATACATTCACAAAGCAACCAAAAATAAAGCATCTAGAAGGGACCAGACCACTCTGGAGAAAATCTAATAAATTTCTAGAATTCTTTTTTTTTTTTTTTAATTTTTTTAACGTTTATTTATTTTTGAGACAGAGACAGAGCATGAACAGGGGAGGGGCAGAGAGAGAGGGAGACACAGAATCTGAAACGGGCTCCAGGCTCTGAGCTGTCAGCACAGAGCCCGACACGGGGCTCGAACTCACGGACCGTGAGATCATGACTTGAAATGAAGTCGGACGCTTAACCGACCGAGCCACCCAGGCGCCCCTAAATTTCTAGAATTCTAATAAATTACAGAGAATAAATGGAGACACATTCCATGGTCTTGGGTGGGAACAGTTAATGAGGAAGAGATCAGTTCTTCTCTTGTTAGTTCTAGAAATTCAAAGCACTCCCAATAAAAATTCCAGTTCCAAGTATTGAATAACTCACTTACTATAAACTTATATGAAAGAATTACCTTATTACCCACGAGTACATAAGCAAAGTTTTATGAAAGAATAAAAAGGGGAAGTTGTCCTACCAGGCTTTAAGACACACTACGAGGCCAGCTCAGAAACACAGTCACACACATGAAAAAAGGTGGCTCCACAAATCAACGGAAGACAATGGGCTGCTTAGGCGGTGATACCAGGAAATGGCTCAGTGTATAAACAAAAATAAAGCAAGACTCCTACCTAACTCCAGACACAAATGTGGTGCCAAGATCTAAACAAGAAAGATAAAGTCCACAGGCGAACGTACAAACTGTCTCTATGACCTTGAAGAGGAAAGAACTTTTAAATAAAATTTCAAAGATACAACCCATAAGGCAAAAACTAATGGATTTGATTCATTAAAATCTGACCTCACAAAGTTAACAAACACAGGGACACCCGATTCAGTTAAGTACCTGACTTCGGCTCAGGTCATGATCTCATGGTTCGTGAGTTTCAGCCCCACGTGGGGCTCTGTTCTGACAGCTCAGAGCCTGGAGCCTGCTTCAGATTCTGTCTCCCTCTCTCTTTGCCCCTCCCCTGCTTGCATTCTCTCGCTTTCTCAAAAATAAGCATTAAAATTTTTTTTAAAAAAGTTAACAAACACAAGAGAACAGGAAAAGTTATTTACAATGCACAAAACTCACCACAACACCTCCCAGGGTCAGCTCTTGACCCACAAAGACCCACGGCCCCCATAACCACAGCCCTGACAAGGGCCTGGCTAGGTGGGTGCTGACCAATGATGCGGGGGGGGGGGGGGGGGGGGTCCCAAGATGCAGCCTCACCTAGTCCAGCCACACTGCTGTGGTTCTCCAGCATTACTTCCTTGTAGAGGGCCCTCTGGCCAGGGTCCAGACACTGCCACTCCTCCCTCGAGAAGTGCACGGCCACATCACCGAACGTCACAGCCTCCTGAAAAAACATACACCAGCACCCCAGGGAAACCTGGGTGCCAGCCCCATCCTGGCTCCACCTCATGGTGTGTCTCAGCCACATGTACCACAGGGCTGGGCAAGACAGTCACCAAGCCCCTTTGGCTCTAAAATCAAGGGGAGTGGCAGTATGGAGGGGGAAGGAGCCAGACCTACAAACCTCCCCCCACAAGAGCCTCAGATGGGCCCCAGTCTGGGCAGAGGATGGGCTTGCCTGAGCTTGGGAATGGCCACAAGGGGCCAATGGAGGGTCTAGGCCAAGGCCCAGTGGGCAGGGTGGGTTCTCAGAAGAAAAGGTAGGGGCCCTCACAGAACAAGTGAGGGAACGGAGGCAGTCAGACTCCTACCATGAGGCTCGGTGGGTGGGCATCCATGTGTCCTGGATGAGACCTGTTGGCAGTTATGAAAGGATCAGAGGTCAGGGTACTGGAGGACCCCTAGCCCTGACTTCCTAGCTAATTGAGAGGGTACTGTGTTCTCCAATCCTTTACCTTTAACCCCAGATGTTCATTAGCAAGGACATAAGGTGGAACCAACATAGCCACAGCACTTAAGTATCTTCCCCCACTCCCCACCAAAGCTTCATCCTTCAGAGTGTGTGGTGTGTGGGAATCACTCCAGACACAGAAGGGGTGGTTGCCACACGTGGTAAGTGCTAGACTAAGCAATGGGGATGTAGCAGTGAACAACGCTTGAGAACTTTCCCATCATGAAGCACAGTCTAAAGGGTTAACGATACAAACACAACATCACAACCATGACCAGTGCAAGAAAACTCTGAAAGCATTTAAACTAGGAAACTCTGGTTTAATGATGAGTCACTTCCCAGGGGAGCTAACTAGGCCAAGAGGATGGAGGTAGGGAGGGCGCTAAAGGCAGCAGGGAAGGCATGTGCAAAGGGACTGAAGCAAAACAGAATGGGCAGAATGAGTCCATGGAGCTGTTCACAAGCAGCAAGGGGAAGTGGTGGTGTGACTGGAGGATGACGCCAGAACAGTGGATTACGGTAGGAAAAGGAACGGATTCAGAATCCCCGCCCCCCCCCCCCCCCCCCCCGCCCCAGCAATCTACATAAACTTGGCCCCAATCCCAGGCATTCCCCTAGGCAGTCTGAATGAGAAGTGGGCTTCCTATGGGAGCTTCTGGCTCAGAAAATGGCTTGTGGGCGGAAGCTCCAGGCCGTGGGCATAGTGAAGCTGACCCAGGCAGTAGTGAGCACTGTCGGGTGGGCCCCCACCTGCGACCGGCCAAGAGTGAATCTGGAAGCGCTGGATCCCAGGTTCCCAGTAGAAACGGACAGGCCCTGAGAAGGGAAACACCCCACCCTACCCTAGGCACAGCCCTTTTTTTACCACTGTCCCACGGGCAGTAAATGAGGGGAAAAGACGACTTGAGAAGCTGTAGTTATGCAGAAAGGAGAATCAGGGATCCCCTCTCGAGCAGGCCTACACCTCGTGGGAGGCCGCGGGTGAATCCCGCGCCGGGCCTGCAGGACTCGCCCAAATGCCTCCTGCCTCCGCGGGCCAAGGCGGCCGCAGTTCGACCACCTCCCACGCCAGGCGCCCATGGCCTCCCCAAGCCGCTCGCGACATCCGCGCTTCCCAGCGGGGAGGCAGGGGATCGCCGGGCCCGCAGTGCCGGAGGCGGGAGGACGCGGGGGTCGGCCGGTTGCCACTCCGTCCGAGGGCGATGAGCACGTAAGGTGCCCCAACCCGAGTCCGCGCCGGACGCGCCCACTCACCCTCCCCGTGGGCCGCCCGAGCCTCGAAACGCGGGACAAAACCGGAAACGGGCCTCGGGCTCACGCTCCCCCTTCTTCTCACAGACTTCCGGGCGTTCTGGGCGGCTCGGAGGCTCGGCCGTCTCGATGGTTCCCAGCCGCCCCGCCCCGGCGCTGGGGAAGGGGCGGGGCTGGGGTCAAGGGAGGGGCGGGGCTGGGGTTAAGGGAGGGGTGGGCCCGCGGAAGGTGGCGGAAGTGCAGGCCAAAGGGCGGAGGGGGTCCTGGCGAAGCGGGTGGAGAGCCTGAGGTGGCCCGGGCCCGGCCCCGCCTACCTCTTATCACCTCGGGGACGCTGGACCCCGCACCGGATCTGTGCCCGGGCTTTTCTACAGAAGGCAGCTCCCGCTGGGCACGGTCCAGGCACCGGGCAGCGGAGACGCCCCGACCACGGGCGGAGTGGGCACGGGGGAGCGGCTAGCTTGGGGGGAGGGCAGAGGAGCCGAGTGGAGACAGCAGGTATTGTCTGGGTGGTTGGGGCACGTGGTCCAGGCCGCGGACACCGCTGAAGCTGGGCGGGCGGCGCAGGGCACCTAAAGCGGAAGAATGCGCCCCGGCGGCGGCGGCGGCGGGAAGGGCGCGGCAGAGAATGCGCAGAACTTTTTCGGTAGAAGAGACCTAGCACTCGACTCGTCGACGACCCAAATATCGGGGTCCCTGACAGCCGCGGTGAAGTCTGGCGCAAACCCTACGGGAGGAGATGGACTGAATCAGCCCCCCGCCCCGACTCCGAGGGGAGGTACTAGGGAAAAGCGGGCCTTGTGGGGTTCTCCGGCGAGATCAGCTCCTTTCCCGAGCCTCTCGGTCCTAGCGCTCACAGCCTGCAACACCGCCGCTCCTAACTCAACTCTACCAGTCCCACATCCTCTCTGGTTACGCACAGGGAGCATCTGTGCAAATGATGAATAAACGAGTGAATAGAGAATTGGGAAGGACAGGGAACATACCTGCTTCCCAGCCGCCCTCCAGGTCCTAATCCCCAACCAAAGCGCTTCCAGAAAGAAACCCGGGTGCGCTGAGCACACTTCTGGTCCCACCTACCTACTGGGAGCCTTCCAACTGGAGTCTTCACACAGCAGCATCGAAACCTGGGGGAGTCCTGGCCCCAGGCTAGCCTGTTCTAGGTAGATGGGTAGGGTCATTCCCAAGATGACTCAAAGAGCAAGAAGGGGAGGCAAAGACCCTTAGGATAGAGCTGTTTCAGCCAGCACGAGAGCCTGGTACAGAGCGCCCACCCACCCCACACCTGGGCGGTGTTGGGGGTGCAGATACCAGGGTGCTAAGGCCCTGCGGGGGGGGGGGGGGCGGGGCAGCAGTGATGGGGATTTCTTCTATCCATTGCAGGCCATTCCAGGACCTCCATGCCCCAGTCCCACAATCCTCACTGAACCTGGGCCCAATGAGCAAACAAACCAACTGTTCATAGCCAGAGGCCTAAACACTATGAATGGTCAGTGTGTCCCTTCTCTGAGCCAGCCCAGATTGCTTTCAGCCTGGGAATAGGATTCCACATCATAAATGTAACTAGGGAAAAAGTCTACCTTAATCACTTACAAGAAGACGTGTTTCTAAGGACTTTTTCTGTATCCTAGTAGGTAGTCCAGAGCAATAATACTTTCAACAAACTGGAACAGAGCTTCTCCACAGGCCATCCTCGGGCACTCAGGAGTCTCATGATATACTACAATATACCTAGGGCTTGTTTTAGTCTGGTATGGTAAGACATGCAGACTTGGAAATGATTGTCATGAAGGAAGATAATTATACTCAGTTTCTCTAGAAGGCAGGGCACAACATGAAGGGCCACACTGGGAAGCACCAGCATAAGTCAGGAGGCAGGAGAGAGGGAGGGTACAGTGTGGCCCAGAGCCTTTATTGGGGTTTCTGCAGGAAGGAATGGGCAATGCAGGGCAGGTACACTAAGTAAAATTAGGGTCAGATAGTTTGAATAATTTCAGCAAGCTCCAGGGTAGAAATGTGATTTCTAATTGATAAGTGGCTCTGGGATGAATTAGGGCAGGAGGAGCTTTGCCTTGGTGTGTGAGTTTGATAAAGGAGATAGTTGGGAGTGTGGGCTCTGGATTTGTTGGCTTGTATCAAAGCCTTGCTCTAAAGGGTTGTTTGCTATTTCTAGGAATGTCTTTTGGATCTAGGCCTGCTTGGCTCCAAAGCTGGTGGGAGGAACCAATAGACCCAAGGGCCTTGCACAGAAGCAGAATTTCCCTAATCCCCGGGCCTGAGAAGGTCAGGAGCTGGGAATCCTGAGAACAAAAAGGGAGTTGGAAGTAGGGCCAAGAGGGCCTGAGGAGGTTGGTGACAAGGGCCTGTGTCCAGCACAGAGAGACCTTGTCCCCACCCCTGGGCTGTCTGTTGGCACCAGGCTCTTCCTGAGGCCCCATCTCCTCCCTCTCCTGTGTGACTCCTTTTCTCCTACTCAGGCCCAGGTCCCTCAAAGGCAGAGCCTGTGATGTTTCCATCATGCATCTCTTCTGTGCTCAACAAGGATCACATGCTCAATAGAAACCTGTTTGAAAGACTGAGTAACCTGAGTCAGCAAACTTATTTTTCTTTAAAGGAACATAAAAACTGAAAAATAGGATTTCCAAAAATTATGTGGATTTCCTGCACTCAGAACGGGAGTTCAACTTTAATTAGAATGGAACTGAAATATGGCTGAAGTGGTACTCAGAGACACACCTTTTACAAAATTCACTCTACCAGATGTCACTGATACTTTTGAATTCTTTTTCAGAGGAGAGCTGCTTCCTGTTAGTGTCCATTTGAATACTGCTGTTTAAAAAAAGTCAGGGCTCACACCCATTGGGATTGCTACTATCAAAACAACAAAAAACAAGTGTTGACGAGCATTTGGAGAAAGGGAACCCTCGTGCACTGCTGGTCGGGGTGTAGAATGATGCAGCCACTGTAGAAAGCAGTAAAAAAATTAAACACCATTACTTTATGACCTAGCAATTCACTTCTGGGTGAATACACAAAGGAATTGAAAGCAGGGTCTGGAAGAGATGTTTGTACACCCATGTTCACAGCAATCTTAGTTACAGTCGCCAAAAGGTGGAAGCAATGCAAGTCTCCATGACAGATGAGTGGATAAGGAAAATGTCCAACCATACAATAGTAAATATTACTCAACCTTTTAAAAGGAAAGACATTGTATCACATGCTACAACATTGATAAATTCAGAGGACATTATACTCTGTGAAATCAGCAGGCACAAAAGGACAAATACTATTTTACTCCGCTAAGATGAGGTTCCTAGAGTAGTCAGAAATCATAGGGACATGAAGTAGAATAGCAGTTACCAGGATCTGGGAGAAGGGAATGGGGACTTGTTTAATGGGAATGGTTTCAGTTTTACAAAATGAAAAGGGTTCTCAAGATGGATGGTTGTGATGGGTCCACCGTATGAATACACTTAATACCACCAAACTGTATACTTGAAAATGGTTAAGATGGCAAACACTGTGTAGATTTTACCACAGTTTTTTTAAAATTTTGGAAAAAAGGGCTGAAAACTGGCTTTGTGCTTTGAAAAAGGGCACCTCTTCAAGTATACTCTTAGTTTACTTAGTGAGAAAACCACATTTTGCAAATACTTCGAGGATTTGCTGACAAGATCACCAGCTGATGCTTTTCCACAGGCTGGAGGCATGGGGAAACCTAAGCTTGTTTGCTTGCTTATTTAGTTAGCTAATTTATTTATTTTGAGAGGAATGAGAGAGAGAGAGAGAGAGAGAGAGAGAGAGGTGGGCAAGGGCAGCTTGGAGCCTGACTCAGGGCTCAATCCCACAAACCAAGATCATGACCTGAGTTGAAATCAAGAGTTGGACGCTCAAATAAGCTGAGCCACCCAGGCGCCCCAACCTAAGCTTTTAAAGGCCTTCTAACTGATTACTCCAGACCTACCAGGATACTTAAAATCAGTTGATTAGGTGCTTTAATCACATCTGCAAAATCACAACAGCCTTTGGGTTAGTGTCTAAGTATTAGGTAGGTGTGTGAGCTACAAATGACCGCCATTTCCTTCCTCCTGCATAGCCTGCCACTCAGGAATTCAGCTGAAAAGGAATTCTGGGGGCAGTTTAGCCCGGTGACTTGACACACTAAAAGTCATTTCAAACACTAGAGTAATCCTGTTTGTAAAAACACAGGCACACATATGCTGAATATTTGAAATGTAGAGAAAAAAGTCTGGAATGAACTACCCAGACTTAACAGGTGTATGTCTGGGGAGTAAGGTGGGAATGTGGGACAAGGGAAGAGGGAAATATTTCCTATTTTTGTATTGAGATTTCGTTATTGTTTTACTGCAAATATGTAGTATTTCTGTAACTTAACCAAAGTAAAGAAAGTGTTTTATAAAATCCTGGGGTGGACAAGGCCTTCCTAATCACAACAAGACAGTTTTGCCCATAGGGAACATGTATTTTTCTTATTAAAAACCTCATAATTAATAGCAAATAAGGAACTGGGAAAAAATATTTGTAATATATCACTTCCTCAAGTGTATGACGCAGTTTCTGTCCCATGTCTCCCATGCTCACCCACCACCAAAAGACCTGTGGTTTGTATCACAGTTGAAGAAACAGGTATTAAGGGAAAGGGATTGGAGCTCAACACAGAGGCTTAAAAACCTAATAAAAATAGGTACAAGAGCTTACAGGGAATTTACTCACGAAAAGGCCAAGAAATATAAATGAAAACAAGACTGGCATTTTTCATGATTAATCAAATGGTTAAAAACAGTCCCTCCACATCCGTAACCCTGATGGGGAAAGTCCACCTCAGCCACAAGCAAATGTGCACAGGTCTGCTACGGGGCCAACAAATACAGTGAAGGTGTGAGGAAAGGACAGATGTGTGACAGTAAGGAAGCTGCTACCTAAACCAGTCAGCAGGGACACGGTTCTAAGCAAAGTAAACCCCAATTTGTAAAACAAATACCATACATGTGCATTAGAGTCAGTGGGTGGGGAGGCACCTGCGTGACTCACTTGGTTAAGCATCCGACTTTGGTTCAGGTCATAGTCTCGTGGGTTCGAGCCCCACGTCGGGGTTCTTTGCTGACAGCAAGAGCCTGCAGCCTGGGTTAGATTCTGTGTCTCCCGACAATAAATAAACATTAAAAAAATTTTTAAGAGGCTAAGGGGGTGCCTGGGTGGCTCAGTCAGTTAACTGTCCAACTCTTGATCTCGGTTTTGGTCATGTCTTGTGATTCATGAGATCGAGCTCTGCTGAGAGCGCAGAAACTGCTTGGGATTCTCTCTCCCCTCTCTCTGTGCCTCCCCAACTCATGTTCTCTCTGTCTCAAAATAAATAAATAAGCATTAAAATTTTTAAAAAGAGGCTAAGAAAACACACCAAACATCGCTGTAGTGATCCCTGAAGAGTGAGACCAAAGGGCAGTTTTTTACATTTCTAAGTTCTTGCATTTCCCAAATGTCCTAAAATAAATTTATATTTGGGGGGAAAATGATTAAAAAATACACATTCACTGGTAGTTCTGCTTGACGCTGGTGGGTTCCTTTCTGGCACACCTTTTGTAAGATGCTGTAGAAGCCCCTCAGTGTTCTCAGGGCTCCTGGGGTCGGGGGGCTGATGAAGAAGAAGGGTCACTAAGAGATGGCCCCTCTCACCAGCGGCCACCCAGGGAAGCTTCTCCCCAGTGAACACCTGCTGACAGGCCTGCTGAGGGATCACACTTAGCCTGGCTGGGGCTCCCAAGGCACTGCCTGGGAGCCTGCAGACCTCACTCCCGAGTCCTGCTTCAGCCACCACTACCCCTCCAGCTTTGCGGTGGCTTGTCAACAAACCCTGGGTCTACCTGAGAGTTCCCAACATCTCCATGGCAGGTGCTGTGTGGATTCTAGTCCTCTGCCCCACTAGGTGGCTGGGTCGCCTGCCAACAGTCTGATCTTGGTCAATTCTAGTAACAAATGAACATCCAAAAAAAAAAAAAAAAAAGCCAACAGATTCCACTCCCCTCCCCCCATCACAAGTCAATATTTGGAAAACCGAGGAGTGGAAAGAGAAAACGAAACCCACCCCCAACCCCCACTCGAGTTGGAGCCCGCGTGTGCCTCCAGGCGCAGACTTGGACGGTTTAGAAATGCCGCTCTCCCACGGGCATCTGGGCTCAGCAGTTGTGGGGGGACCCGCTCTGGCTCAGCCTTCCTCACTGCCCTTCCCTCGGGCTGCTCGACCACAGCCCTGGCCCTGACCCTTCTCACAGCCAAGCGGGGAGGACCGACAGCCTTCTGTCTTGGGGCCCCCTCCTGGATGAGTTCTCCGCCTTTCATCAACTCAACGGGGAGCCCAGTGGGGCACCCGTCTGTCCTCCCCACCCTCCCGGGAACACGCGGGCCCGTGGGCTTTCTGGTGTTGGATGAGGGCTGACGGCCGGCTGCAGGCCCCGCCACAGGCCCGGCACCGGTAGGGCCTCTCGGCACTGTGAAGCCGGTAGTGCTCATTCAGCGTGTAGCTCCTGCGGAAAGCCTTGCCACACTCCGTGCAGGCAAAGGGCTTCTGCTTGGTGTGGGTCTTCTGGTGCAGAGTGAGGTTGGACTTCCGGCTGAAGGCTTTGCCGCACTCCCTGCACTCGAATGGCTTCTCGCCCGTGTGCAGCCTCTGGTGCAGGAGGAGCAAGGAGTTGTGTTTGAAGGGCTTCTGGCACACGGGGCACTCGAACGGCCTGTCGCCCGAGGCGGTCTTCTGTGCGGCGCCGGGCTGGGGGTTCTGGCGGCCGCCGTCTTCTCGGGGGCCGTCCCCGGCGTGCAGCCGGTGGTGTTTGAGGAGCGACGACCCGCGGATGAAGCGCTGCCCACACTGCAGGCACGTGTACGGCCGCTCCCCGCTGTGGATGCGGCGGTGCTCGTTGAGGGTGAACCTGCGGCAGAAGGCCTTCCCGCACTCGCCGCACTCGTACGGCTTTTCTCCCGTGTGGAACTTCTGGTGCTGCCGGAGCCGGGAGCTGCGGCCAAAGGCCTTCCCGCACTCGCCGCACTCGTAGGGCTTCTCCCGCGTGTGGACCCTGTGGTGTGCGGTCAGCTGAGTGCTCTGCCGGAAGGCCTTCCCGCACTCGCTGCACTGGTAGGGCTTCTCCTCAGTGTGGATGAGCTGGTGTCTCAGGAGGATGGAGCTCTGCTTGAAGGCCTTGCCACACTCGGTGCACTGGTAGGGCTTGGCCCCCGTGTGGATGACCTGGTGCCTGAGCAGCAGCGAGTTGTACTTGAACGCCTTGCCGCAAGCACACCTGTACACTCTCTCCCCAGCAGCCTCTGCAGGGCCCAAGCCTGGCTCTTTTTCCTCCAGGGTCCCCAGGGATGTGCTAAGTTCCCCACCAAGGCCGCCTGCCTGGGGGTCGAGCTGTCGTTTATCTGACCCATCTTTAGGACGGCCATTCCTCTCCTCAGGGAGGCGCCCCCAAACTGCGCCCAACAGTCCTAACTGCTTAGAGGACACTCTCCCCGGAGAAGACTCCTTGACCCCAGCCTCCATCCTAGAATCTGGAAGAATGAACAGAAAATGGAAAGGTGACCTCGCCTCTACGTTCACAAAAGGAACTCTGATTTGAAGACAGAATCCTCATGTCAAAGTGGTAGAGAGGTTTGGAAACTTCTTGCAAGACAGAAACTGTAAAATCAGGGTTTGTATAAGAGGACCCAAAGGAAGGTTCCTTAAGGGCTTAAGCACTGTGGGAGGTTAGCTCAAGAGGGGAACTCATGACCAGGGAGGGGCATCAGGAGGACAGGGGAGGGCAGAGCTTTGCCCAAAGTACTGGGGCAGAGGTTGGGGGGTAGGGAGCAGGCCTGATGCAGGAGTGGGACCTGCAGGGTGTGGGGTACTGCTATCCTTTGCTCACCTCTTCCTCCCGGCACTCACTCACAGGTCATCCACTCAGTAGACAGGTCAGAGTCCTGCCCATACAGGCCCCATGGACTGCAGGCCACCTTTCCTCCCTTTCTGCAGCCTGTGCAGTCCCAAACTCAGGCCTTGGCATGTGAGCCACAGGGAGCTGGAAGGATCAAAGCAGCTCAAGGGTCTTCCCTGCTGGGTCTTCCTCACACACCCACTGCCCCCACAGATCTGGCCCGACACCTCGGGGCACCAGGAAGGATGTTCATGCACTTGGGTTTCTTGTACAAGTTAGTCCTGGGTGACCTTGGATGACAAGCAAGGTGTTTAGTAAGAAATTTGGCCATGCTGTGAGGAACTAAACGTACAGCCTTCCAAGCACCAGGGGGCTACAAGGAGCTGTGTGAAGGCCAGGCCTTGCTGTGCCTTGCACTTACCTGGGCACAGGTTGGCCACAGTCCCTTGCTCCTCAGCCACCTGCAGAATCAAAGCCCCTGGTTCCTCCCCTTGTTCCAAGAGGGAGATCAGCGCTGGTTTGGCAACGAGAAAGCCTACGTGCAGGGAGGAGAGCAGCATGTGTCAGGGAGCAGGAGGAAGGGTGTCTGGCTGCCTGGCTGGAGGCCTCAGAGGAAACACACTTGGGGTGGGTTGGAACACCTACTTTCCCAGGAGCAGGGCAGCTGGGTGGCCATGGAGAGATGAGGGGGAACCCCTCCAATTTCCCCTCTGAACATGTTAGGCTTTGAATTTGGAAAGGAACCAACTCCCCCAGGAGGCCGGTAGAAGAAGCAGGGTTGTGTCTGAGCCCAGCCCCAGGATGGAAGGGGAAGCCTCACCCAGTGAGGCCACGTGCCCGTAGTTCTCCAGCATCACGTCCCTGTACAGTGCCCGCTGGTCGGGGGCCAGGCAACTCCACTCTATTCTCGTGAAGTACACAGCCACGTCCTCAAACACAACGGCCTCCTGCAACCACAAACTCTGCTGTCTGGGGCTATCTGGGCAGGAGATGCGGAGACCATGTCAGGGATATTTAGGACACCTGTTCAGCTCTGGGAAGTCAAGGCTTCTGCATTCCTAAGGCCTGGCATGGGGGGGAGGGGGTACACCTCAACACTCTCCAAGGAAAAGTACAACAGCCCTATTGCCAAAGCCACGGGAGAAGTGAGGGTCTCAACCTTGGCCTGGGTAGGGGCACCCTCGAGATGCTGGTGGCCGAGCCTCCACACTGGTGGGGAGAGTTCCTGTCCTGTTCTCTGGTTCTCTGCTCTTAGTGGAGAAGCCAAAGGCTGTGTGCACCAAGAAGGTCTGACCATTCACACCAGATGGAGGCAGGTGCTGGGGAGGGACAGGGCCCCTGACCTTGCTTGCTGACCCTTGAAGCTCAGGGGCTTCAGGAGACTGTGGGCAGCCTACTTCTGCCCAAAGCCTCAGGAAGGAGTTGACAGAGCCATTGTGAGTCTTCAAAGGGAGGAGGCTGACCCTTGGCTTACCGAATCCATCCCTGTGACCCACCTGCAGGAGTGGGAGCTACATGGGTGGGCCTGGGGCCCCCTGGGGAGGTCCTCAGGGCTGAAAAGCTGAGGATGGGGATGAAGGCAGCCTAAAGGCTCAGAGGGGACACTCACCTGGAGTCTGGGCGTCGCAAGTGGCACCGCCATTCCAAGGTCCCCTTCAGGGGAAAGGCAGGCGCTGGGGACGGTGAGTGTTGAGTAGGAAGAGCCCAGGCCTAAGGCCCATCCACCCCTGTCCCTGTCTCCCAGAAGGACCACCCAGATGCAGAAGAGACAGGAAAGCGTGAGACATGAGGCAAGCACATCCCGGTCAGCCCAGACGACCCCTCACATCCCAAGAAGCCACAACCTGAGACCTGCTCACCCACAAGCCTCCACCTCTCACTCCTGGTTTTCCCAGGGATGTCTTCTGGGACCATCCTACTTCAAATGATATTCCCGGGTGTCTGGATAGCTCACTCAGGTAAGAGTGTGACTCTTGATTTCCACTCAGGTCACGAGCTCACAGTTTGTGAGTTCAAGCCCTGAGTCAGGCTCCATACTGACAGACTGGAGCCTGCTTGGGGTTCTCTCTCTCCCACCCCCCACCCCCCCCACCCTTCCCTCACATGTATGTGTGCTCTCTCTCAAAATAAATAAACTTAAATAAATAAATAAAATGCCATCCCCACCGCAGAATTCCTTCCCTATCCTCATTCCGTTTTATTTTCATCCATAGCACCTGTTATCGGACATAATGCAGTCAACTTACTTGCTTCTTATCCACCTTCCCCCATGAGATGAGGCCCGCAGTCTGGTTATTCATGCTGTACCCCAAGGGCCTGTGGGAGGGCCTGATACACAGCAAGGATTTGTGGAATGAATGAGTGGTTCCCTGACAGTGGGTGATTCTGCAACCAGTAAAACCATGTTGTGGAACACCAGAAAACATTGTTACTGCATTACCACGTGAAATAAGCAGACTCTAAGCAAAAAAATAAATCTGGCAGCACATACCCCAGCCCATTAGCCTTAGTTTCTTCCAAGGTAGTTTTTATTTTCCTTCTTCTCGTTTTTCTGATTTCTCTAAGACTTATTGCTTATTTTGAAATATGTGTCGCAGTTGAGGAAAAATTATTTATAGAAGCCAGTAAATACGATCTGCTCTGGCTAGGTGCTCAGAGTAGACTCTGGTCTCTGTGTCCCCTCCTCAATGGACACTTGAGCTCTTGTGTATTGGGTGGAGGTATCTGGAGTACCCTCTTCTGTGGGGCTTGAGCCTCCTAAGTAGCTGCCGCTTTGTAAAGCGATGTCCCTTTTGGCAACAGCAGAAATCCTGCAGTTATGATGCTATGAGGTTAACATCTGGCAGGAAGGCCCTTTTAACATGTGAGAGTATAACAGGCTACAGAAGATGATCTGAGAGGCTTGGTGAGTCATCTGTGCCTGGACAGCACAAACGGCAAATGCAAAGAGCAGGGCCACACCACTACTAGACACCGCACTGGGCTGTCTGTCCAGGGCAGTCTGCGTGGACCATTGCTGCTGCCCCTGTTGACAGAGCTATTGTCCTCCTCACCCTGACAAGACAGCCACAGCATCTTAAGAGGAGGAGCATCTCAGAAGATCTGGCTGTCAACTCAACACATACCACTCTCCGCAGTTAGGAGGGTAAGTTACCGTGCCTGTCTCTTTGCTTATTTCTGGGGAATGCATGTCCTCAGGGAGGGGCCACCTGGTTAGAGGGGAAAAGACCTGATTTTAGTCCTATCTTTGGAGCCAGGGAATGAGTCTTTAATGTGAGAAAAACAGCGCTAAGTTGAAAAAAGTGGAGGAGAGGATACAATGATAACAAAACAGGTTCCCGCTCGGAGTCCTGAGACAGAAAATATCAAGGGGAAGGGGAGCACTAACTTACATGGGGGATCAGGGAGGGCTTCTTGAGGGGATTACATTTAATTGGGGCCTGGAGGACCAGCAGGAGTCATTCTTTCCCTCCAATTTTGAATAAAACCTCTGTTCCTCAGGGGACTGGGGCACCTTGCTCCACTCCCTCACCTACCCCCTTGCGTACTACACTGCAGCCAAGCTGGCGTTCTCTCTGTTACTCAAATTAGCCGATGCCATTCTGATGCACTTTCCTTTGCTTGCAAGGGCTTAGCAAGGCCTGTCAGCCACCAGGTTTCAGTTCAAATGTTAACTTCTTGCAGAGACCTTCCCTGCTCACCTACAGCCACCCCTAACTCTTTAACTCTCACAAACCTATCCTCTTGGTTCATTTTCTTCATAGCCCTTGAAATCATCAAAAACTATTTTCTCAGAGCACCTGGGTGGCTCGGTTAAGCATCCGTCTCTTGATTTCAGCTCAGGTGAAGATCTCACGGTGGTGGGATTGAGCACAACTGGGCATGGAGCTGGCTTAATTAAGATGCTCTTTCTCTGCCCCCTCCCTCACTCGATTACACTCTCTCTCAAAAAAAAATTACTTTCTTGTTTGTTGCCTCTATTGCATTAATGCCTCACTTCTATTACAACGGATGCTTCATGAAGTCAGGGATGTTACCCCTTCACTGCAGTATCCCCAGCACTAGAAGGGTCCTCAGGACAAGGTAAGTATGCCAGTTGTCCGAATGCTAGTTGTCCAATGAATGAGGCAACTCCGCGAAGAGGGGGCGGGGGCGAAGAACCGCACAGGGTATAAAGCAAGGGCGTCGGGCTGACAATTGGTTGGAAAACGAGGGTGCAGGGGAGAGGCAGCGCATGGGGTGGCCAGCCGGCACGAGCTGCTCACGAGCGGGTGTGCTCAGGCAACTGCAGGCGCGAGGGGGACGCAACCCGGACAGAACCGGTCCTCCCAGGTCTCCCACCACTGCAGCCTCAGCTCTGCGCAGCCACCCAGGCTCTGCGGGACCGGCCCGCACACTTGCCGCGCCAGCCGGTGGGAACCGGACTCCGGACCCTCCCTAAGGCCCAGAACGAAGGAAAAACGAGGGGGCGGCGCCGGCTGCAGGTCAGCGCCCCGCGGTGCTCAGCGCGGCCTCTGTGCGGACCACAGCCTCAGCCAGGCCGGGTTCAGAGAACCGCACTCACCCCACTCCGGTCCCCGTCCCGCGGCCAGGACCTACTCACCCTGGGCCACTATCCCGGACCGCGCGCAGAGGGCGCCGGGAGCAGGCGGTCCGGTTCCGGCCCGCCCCCGGAAACGGGTCTCAGCGCCGCTCTAGGAAGCTCGGAGGACCACGCGCCTCGGTGGGCGCCTTTTGGCACCTACGCCGCGAGGCTGGTGATGGAAGAGGGCCGATGAGGGCGGGGCGCTGTTCTGGACCTGATCTCCCGTGAACCCCCAAATCCGAGGGGCGAGCCCGCTGCGGGAGTCGGGGATCCCGGCGCAGAGCCCCCAAGCCTGAGAGCAGACGCGTCCACTCGAGACCTCGAGAAAGGCCAATGGAAAAGTCGAGCATCATTCCAGACAACCGGGTGCTGAGGCAGCGTCCTTTCTCTTTCAACTTTTTGTTGTTAGATAATTATAAAATCATGCAAGTTGCAAAGGCAGTACAGAGAGGTCCTGTGTATCCTTCACCCTCTTCCCCTACAGTTGAAAAAGCTTCTCTACGATCGTGTCTTTCAAACTTTTGTGACACAGTAAAAAATGCTTTACAGTGTGACCCAGCACACGCACAAATCTATGCTTATGAATAAATGCTTACACATATAGTAATTTTAAAAGAACTTAAGCAAAACTATTTAGTCTTATGCGATGAAATCTCGTATATTTTTCTTTAAATGTTTTCTTATTTTTATAAAGGGGAGGGGGGACAAAAGCAGAGACCACCTTTTTGAAGAGGGACACAATAGCCAAAATCTACAAGGCAGCAAAGGAGGCATCTATATTTTAAATATTTTTAATGTTTATTTATTTCTGAGAGAGAGAGAGAGAAAGAGACAGAGTGCGAGTGGGGGAGGATCAGATAGAGAGGGAGACACAGAATCCGAAGAAGGCTCTAGGCTCTGAGCTGTCAGCACAGAGCCCGACCTTGGGCTCGAACTCACAAGCCACTCACAAGCCGTGAGATCGTAACCTGAGCTACCCAGGGGCCCCGGGAGGCATCTATATTGCAAGTAATTGGCATCATACAAACTACATTATCTGAAAATAAGATATTACATTTAGATATGGCTAAATAGTTTAAACAAATATGCTTAGAAACTAAACAGCAACCTGCAAAATAACTCACGGGAGGAAGAGAAAATCATACTTGGAATTGAAAGAAAATGAAAATACTTTGCAGGATACAAATAAATTTACATATATATACAGGCATACCTTGGAGATATTGCAAGTTTGGTTCCAGACCACTGCAATAAAGTGAATAATGACAATGAAACACACCAAACGAATTTCTTGGTTTCCCAGTACATAACAAAGTTATGTTTATGCAGTAGTCTATTAAGCATGCAATAGCATTAGGTCTAAAAATACTTTAATTTTAAAACATTTTATTGCTAGGGGTGCCTGGGTGGCTCAGTAGGTTGAGTGTCTGACTCTTGATCTCATGGTTTGTGAGTTGGAGCCCCACATCAGGATCCACGTTGACATCACAGAGACTGCTTGGGATTCTTTCTCTCCCCTCTCTCTGCCCCTCCTCTGCTTAAGCTTGTGCTCTCCCTCTCAAATAAATAACTTATAACTACATGTATATGTATATATATGTATATGTGTATGTATATCTATATCTATATCTATGTTGCTAAAAAATGCTAACCATCATCTGAGCTTTCGGCAAGTCCTATCACTGATCACTATAACAAATAATAATGAAAAAGTTTAAAATATTTCAAGAATTACCAAAACGTGACAGAGACATAAGTGAGCAAATGGTGTTGGAAAAAGGGCACCAACAGTCTTGCTCAATTCAGGGTTGCCACAGACCTTTAATTTGTAAAAAACACAGTATCAGCAAAAAATAAAATGAGGTATGCCTGTTTACATACACTTAGAACCTTTCAGTGCATATATGCAGATACTAAAAACATGAATGAAAGAACTGATTCTTCTTTTTTTCACTTAAATTTTGTTTGGTTTGTCTCAACATGTATATTTTCCTTCATTTTTGTTTTGCTTTGGATATTTATATATAAGAATTATCCTTTACTCCAATTTTACCCCAGGTATTAGCTGGGCTCCCCTTTTCTGCTTGGAGGTACAGAGTTGGACACCACCCCTTCCACAGCTTTTGGAGGTCTAAAGACATCCCAAGAATTTTTACTAGTTTTCATGCACACTTACAAAAAAACAGTATTTTTAAAAGTAGAATACATAGGAAGGAGTTACAAATACCTTTTGCATACTGCCAGATGAATTTTCACACCCTGAATATCCTGTGAAGCTAGCACCCATGTCAACAAGCTGATTTTGTCTGGGTACCTCAAAGCCTCCTAGGGCTCTCTTCAGGTCGCTCTCAAAACACCTCTCTGGTTGGTGTCCAAGTGTGTCCACTCTGACTTCTCTAGCCCTGATGACTTTTGTAGGCATACTTTATGTCCTTGGTGTATATCCACTCACTTAACTCCCACAATAACCGTATGAAAGACAGTATTATTGTTCCCACACGAAAGAATAGAAGCATAGTGTTGTTATTTCCCCGAGGGCAGCTGATGTGGGGGCGGGGAGCCAAGTGCAAAAAGACAGAAGAGAGTCGTGGTCGTGCATGTTTAAACCAAATTACTCTTGGGGCGCCTGGGTGGCTCAGTCGGTTGAGCGTCTGACTTCAGCTCAGGTCATGATCTCGCGGTCTCGCGGTCCGTGAGTTTGAGCCCCGTGTCGGGCTCTGTGCTGGCAGCTCAGAGCCTGCAGCCTACTTTGGATTCTGTGTCTCCCTCTCTCTCTGCCCCTCCCCAGCTCATGCTCTGTCTCTCCCACTCTCAAAAATGAATAAATGTTAAAAAACAAAACTTTAAACCAAATTACTCTTGTGTGTACATGACAAAAAAAAAATATTTAAAAAGCAACTTTAAAAGGAAATAAAGAACTAAGAATAAAGTTTGAAATGCTGGGAAGAGGTAACCTTGGAAGGCATGGGAAAGGTGGCTGGCTCACCAGCATGAGCAAAGGCAGATGGGCCCCTCTTGAAGGCTTGAGAACCCCATGCCCAGTGTGGCTGCCCCTGGAGAGGTCCCCATCATCAGGTGACCCAGATTTGTGGAGTCCCTGCTGTGTGCCGGACTTGGCGGCCCCTCACATGGGGACTAACATTCAGGCTAGCGAGATGGAGGCAAGTCAGAGATCTCTGGACTTTGAACGGGGAGGGCACCAGCCAAGATCCCCATCTCTGCAAGGACAGATGCGCTGAGCTTGAGGCAGGGGCACAATAAATATCAGGCAAGTGTCTGCACCTCAGAGAGCCCCAGAACTGGCTGCCCTCCCTTAAGTCAGTCCATGCCTGCCATCTCCAGGTGGGCCTTCAGGAGGAAGCATCCAAGCAAGCAAGCCTCCCCCCGCCCCCAACAGCACTTCTTGGGGCTTCCCTGGGCCCAGAACCTTCACTGGGGGCTCACAGCTGCCATTCATCCCCTGGAACTCTTGGGCTGGCATTACTGACCATCTGCCTATGGCAAGGCTCTGAACACATGTCCTGCAGTAGGCCTGGTTAGCCACCTTCTGGCTGCATTGAGCTCTAGGGCAAAGAGAAAGTGGGGGCCCTCCTCCACCATATCTCATCCCAGAGATCTGAGACCTTCTTAGGGACCACATAGCCTGAGTGTCCAAGTACCGTCCCCACCTCCCTGCCACTCCCTGTGCCTTTCTGGTCCTCTGAGCCTATCCTGGGCTGACCTCAAAACCCCTCACTCTGCCCCAAGGAGGCCCAGGTGCCCCTTGATGAGGTTTTTTGGGGTGATAATGGGGTTCATGGGGTTAGGAGCCAACAGCCAAGAAAGAATTCTTGTGATGTCTTTGGTGCAAAAAGGTAATTTTATTAAAGCACGGGGACGGGACCTGTGAGCAGAAAGAACTCTCCTGGAAACCATGAGAGACTGGTTATACTATGGAGTCGGGGGAGGTAGAGTCCAGGGGAAGTTCCCAAAGAGATTTTCATGTGCTAGAGAAGACTCACAGGATACTGGAGGCCTAGCTATTGTCAAACTAAGGTTGTTTTTCCCTCTAGCAAAGCATTACCATTAAGACAGTAGGGAGTTCAAGGAGAAACATTTTACTCTGCCTGCCTCAAGTATTTGCCAATGGGCTGTGGGTTATAAGGAAATTTAACTTTATCTGCCATTTCCTTCTGCCTTTGTTTCCCATATCACCCTCAGCCCCTGGCCCTGCCAGGGCTGCGATGCCTCCTGAGTCCCCAACCCTGCTGACCCAACTGTTGCCTCTCTTGGGGCCTCACGAGTCCCCTCTCGCTTCAGCATGTGGCCACGTGGCCCCCTTCTTACTTTCTCACGATGTCATTCTTTTCATCGCCCCTCCAAGGCCTACCTGACTGCACTGCTGCTAGCAAACACCCTACTGCAAAGTCCTGAGTGCAAGTCTCTGTCCATTGGGACCCCTGCCCTCACTCCCCTTACCTTGCGACCTCTCCCGCTACTGGTCTCCCCTGCACACCCACAGCCCTAGTCAAGAAGTTCTACCTGGACCTGCCTGTGGGCAGTTCTCACTCTGTGTGACCCACAGGTCTTACCCCTGGCACCCTTTCCTGAAGGCTCCTCCCACTCCTCTGGGGCGGAACTCCGGAAAGTCCTCACTCAGCAGCATACGCCCAGCTGGGGGCTCCCTGCCCTGGTAGACTTGATCTTTATCTCCAGTTCACACTCCAAGGGTCCCCCACCAGCTGTTCCCTTTCTCAACTCCAACCTCACCCACCCCTCCCTATAGGGTTCTGAGCAGGCTCATCCTGTTCCCTCACCTCAGGGTCATTTGTCCAGTCTCCCTTTCCTCATTCTCGCAGCGGTGACATGGTTCACTCTCTTCTTCTCCCCCTTCCCAAGCCCCCAGTTCTGCCCTCTCCATTTCCTGGCCTCACTTTCCCTCCTCCACGTGCCCGGGAGGGAGTGGTGTAGGGAGCAGGAGGGCGACACTCCTACCCCCCGGAGGTCCCACCATCCCAACTGAAACTCCCGCACCTCTACTGTCGCCCAGTCTGTCCGTGGCAGCCTCCTCGACCGTCGCCAACCATGCCCTGCCCGGGTCGTCCAAGCAAAGACCAGGGTGCCCCCGTCTCTCTCCCCAGTACCCACATCCGGGTACGGCCACTCTGACCTCTCCGAAAACCCATCAGTGCACAGAGTCGCAACGTGCCCGGAGCGGCCGCACCCGCGGTGGTTGAACATTTGCTATTTTTCGTCCAGACCCCCGTCTTCTGTAAGCCACCACGTTCCCCCAAACGGTCCACCCATTTTAAAAGGGGGCCCACAACCCTACAAGGAAGGGCCTCACCCTAGAAAGCGGCCCTTGCCCTAGACGGGAGCCAGTAACCTTGCAAGGAGCTCTAGCTATATAAGGGGGCATTCACCAGGCCAAGAGAGGACCCCTGCGACTCCGCGCCCGGAGTAAGTCGCTCTATCCGGGTCCGCGTAACCCTGGAAAGTCACCCAACCTCTCGGGGGGGGGGGGGGGGAAGTCTCCTCGGCCGCTCAGTGGGCGACGCTTGTCCTCCGTGAGACTTCTGTGAAGTCCGGACATCCCTCCCGCCTCCTCCCGGGCCCCGTCCACAGGGACCCCGCTGCAGGAGATCCGGTCACCTGCGTGACCTGGCGCCCAGGCGGCTGGGTAAGGGCCCCGGGCACCCGCGCGATGACTACAAATCCCGGCGTGCACTGGGCTCACGGGCGTGCCGGAAGGTCAAGGGGCTCTCGGCCCCGCCCCGGAAGATAAGGCGGCTCTCCTCCGCTGTGTCTCCTCTTCCGGCCGCGCTCGGCAGCAGGTAGGACATGTATGTGGCGTGGCGGCTCTGGCATTATCCGCCGCCATCCGCTGCCCTGGGGTCAGCTAGGGACCCCGGCGGGATTCCTGAGAGAGAGCTGGGGTGCAGGGCCAGGGATGGGGGTGGGAAGGGGTCGGGACCTGGAGGGAGGATCCTGGGGACCTGGGACCCTGAAGCTAGGGTGGTGGGGCTGCCTGGGCCGCCCGGGCGCTGACCGTAAGCCGCCTTCAGACAGCCGCCATGGGCCGCGTCATCCGTGGGCAGAGAAAGGGCGCCGGCTCGGTGTTCCGCGCGCACGTCAAGCACCGCAAGGGCGCTGCGCGTCTGCGAGCCGTGGACTTCGCTGAGCGACACGGCTACATCAAGGGCATCGTGAAGGTGCGGGGATCCCGTGCGGGCGGGTGGGGACACGGGGCGCCCCGCCGGGACCCGCCACTCATGCCACCTCGGCCCGCAGGACATCATCCACGACCCGGGCCGCGGTGCACCCCTCGCCAAGGTAGTCTTTCGGGATCCGTACCGGTTCAAGAAGCGGACGGAGCTGTTCATCGCTGCTGAGGGCATCCACACCGGCCAGTTCGTGTACTGCGGCAAGAAGGGTAAGCTTCGCGGACGCCTGGGTTGCCCGTCTCTTAAGCGTCGGATTCTTGATTTCGGTTCAGGTCTTGATCACGGAGGCGTCGAGCCCCGCGGTGGCCCTGACGCTGACAGTGTGGAGCCTCCTTGGGATTTTCTCTCTCCTCCTCTCTCTGCCCCTGACTCGCTTGCGCGCACGTTTTTGTTTTTACTTTTGTTTTTTTTTCTTCTCAAATTTGAAAAAAAAAATTTTTTTTTTTTTTTTTAAAAGGGTAAGCTTTGCGTGTGGTGTGGAAGGTCGAGATGGGGAGGGGATTGGACCTGTGGTTGCTGGGAGGAGGGTTACATCGTAAGTCAGGAGGAACATCCAGGCAGAAGTCTCACTTAGTGAGAGCTGTTTGACTAAACACACGAGAGGGGATGCCCAGAGAGCTGTGTAGGAGGAGGCTGGATGTTGTGGGCTGTGCTGGCCTTCTTGGGGACTTGGGTTTGCATTGCTTCTGATCAGCAGTAGTTAAGGGGGACCACTTTGCTGTACTGACCTATGGTGCTTCTTGCAGCCCAGCTCAACATAGGCAATGTGCTCCCGGTGGGCACTATGCCTGAGGGCACTATTGTGTGTTGTCTGGAGGAGAAGCCTGGTGACCGGGGCAAGTTGGCCCGAGCCTCCGGAAACTACGCCACTGTCATCTCCCACAATCCAGAGACCAAGAAGACTCGAGTGAAGCTGCCTTCCGGCTCAAAGAAAGTAATTTCTTCAGCCAACAGAGCTGTGGTTGGTGAGTGGCAGGCAGCAGTTGAACACTGTGTGCCTGTGAAGTCAACAGCTAGAGCTGGGCTTTGGGACTTGTTGGTCAGACTTGTCTGTAGTGTGGCCTAATCTGCCCGTCCGTGATTCCTGCTGTCATGTCCATGTAGTTAAGAGCTTTTTCAGGGATGTGTAACTTTTTTTAAGCTACTAGGAAATGCTTTAAGGAAGATTTGAGCCCTGGTTCACTTTGCTGTTTGGGCAACATTTTTTTTATTCTCGTGGCAAACCCAAGGGATGCTGTTGAGTGTATGTTTACTACGAAGTAAGCAAAATTGGCCAAGATGCGAGTGTCAGGCTGGGTTAGCCATCCTGTTGGTGTTTGGAGGTTAGATTGAGTGATCTGCTCCGACACAGCAAAGTGGGAGCTTCCCTGGAGAATCATGGGTTGAGGTCGACATTACAGATGACGTGGGGAAAGGCTTGGTTTGGCTGCCTGAGAAATCCAGAAAAATTTAATGTTGGCTACTGGGTTGCAAAGGGTCTTAATGCTCAGTGGTAGTTTTGGGGCGTTAATGAAATTTTGGGAACTGTGTGATGGTATAGGACTGTAATGAGAGGGTGGTTGGTGTGGGGGTGGGGTACTGGCAAGGATGCTCAGAGCCTGATAGGGCCCTGAAGTTCTGGGAGGGAGGGTATGGTGCACCTCCCTCAGGTGCCTGATTTCCCCAACAGGTGTGGTGGCTGGAGGTGGCCGCATTGACAAGCCCATTCTGAAGGCTGGGCGTGCTTACCACAAGTATAAGGCAAAGAGGAATTGTTGGCCACGTGTGCGTGGTGTGGCCATGAATGTAAGTAACCCAGAAATCGGGCAGTTGGGGTGTTGAGAGATTTGGGGGCTGGGAGGCTGGATGGACGGTGCTTTCCTGGAGTGTCTCCTCTCTGTGGTAGAGGGTACGTAACGTGAGCCTTTTTTGTGTTATGGTTTGTTGGCACATGTCAGTTGATCCTGCTCTTACCAAGTCCTGAGGTAGACGGGGTCCACATCCCTATGTTAATACCACTTTTTTCTGCTTGCAGCCTGTGGAGCATCCTTTTGGAGGTGGCAACCACCAGCACATTGGCAAACCCTCTACTATCCGCAGAGATGCTCCTGCTGGCCGCAAAGTGGGTCTTATTGCTGCCCGCCGGACCGGGCGTCTGCGGGGAACCAAGACTGTGCAGGAGAAAGAAAACTAGGGACGAGGGGCTCAATAAAATCTTTCCTTTTGCCACTAAGCTGTGCTTGCTTGTGGTTTCAGAGGGAAGGGTCTTTGCCGGGAGGACCTCCATGGAGCTCTTTGTGTAAGGAGAAGGAAGATGAAGTTAGATGCACCAGTGAACAGTGAAAGCTCTGGAAAGAAGAGGTGGGGTGCTAGGGATCTTCACACCTTGATTCCTGGAAACTACTGTGCCGTGCAGTACACAGAGCAGAGAATTCTGCCCACATCTGTGTTAACTTCTCTCGAGTGTTTGGAGGATCTAGGTCAGGGTATGGATTCTTTGGGGTGAGAGTGGTGCTCCTGAAGCTGCAGGCTGCAGAGCCAGGAAGCCATCCTACAGTGGGAAGCCAGGACCAGGATAGGTTAGTTTCTCAGGACAAATGGGCTCCCTGTTTGGCTCATGGTACCTTGTCCCAAACTTTTGACAGTTCATCAAAGGTGGTAGATCCAAGGCAGATAATGCTGAGCCAGTCCGGCACAGAGATGGTAATGGCAGCCTTGGAACCAGGACACTTGCTTCCCAGAGCTCCCTGCCCCAGTGGTTCCCTTTGTGAACCTGTGTAAAAAGCAGGGGCTGCAGCCCTCTGTAAGTGATACCTTGAAGCAGGAAGGCTGGGGGCAGAGAGGTGGGTGGCTGTTTGAGGTAGAACACTCCTTGTACAGACCACGGGCAGGAAGGCAAGGGACTGAGAGTTCCTGGGGACCATCTCCCAGAGTGCATCAGAACCAGTCACCTCAGGGTTATTTTGAGAGGCTGTGTGCAGTCAGGCGTCTCCCACCAGAGAGCAGACCTTTTTGTTGTTGCCAGGTGGCTTCTTGGTGGGGTCTGCACTTGTCTCTAGCATGAACCTTGCCCACAGGTCTTGCTTTCCCGGTCTCCACTGGCCTCTTGACCACCCACCACACCTAGGCAGTGAACCTAGCAGGGCTAGGCCTTGGTAATGGGTAGAACATACAGGAGGCTGGGGTTTCCTCTTTAACGAAAGAGGGCTAGGCTTGGTCACCTGATCTGTAGAATAACCTGCCTGCCACTGCTTTCCCCTTTTGGATAAAGTGGTCTGGATCCTTGGCCAAGAAGTGGCCCCAGGGAAGCTTTGTTCTACTCGCAAGCACCAGGGAACCCCTTATCCCAGATAGAGTGGACGCAGCTTGCGTTCAGTGTGCTGAACTAAAGGGGCTCTAACCAATAAGCATCTTTCTTGGTCGTCACGTGGCTTCTCTGCCATTCTCTGTAAAGGAAAGGACCTGTTCTTTTGTTGGTGGCAGTGCCTTGAGGAATTACTAGAGAGCTTTCCCCTGAAAATTGCTGTAGTTTATTAATCTTCGAAATGGGTTCCTAAGCCTCCCCTGGCCTCGGATCTGAAGCCACCCAGTGGCAGCGCTCCCGGCTTCCGGCACGGAGTTTACAGTTCCTTAAGGAGACTACAGAGATGAGGAGTCCGTTTCCCAGAGCGGCCCCAGGGTACCTCCGGTTTCGGACGCGGGGTGGGGAGGTCACTTCCGGTTGGGTTGCCGTGCTGCAGCGGGTGGGGCTATCGGGGCCTGGCCCGGCGGCGGCTCCTCTGCGGTGCTGAGGTGAGTGTGGCTGGGTGGGGGCGGCGGTGACCGCGAGGTCTCCCGGGCGCGGGGTGCCAGCGCTTCCCTGTAGCAACGCGATGCTCGGGCCGGGGCCCACCCCGCTGTCGACGACCTTTCCCGCCCGGCGTCCCTCGGGCAGGTTCCCTCCCCACTCTCGGAGTCCTCACGAAAAGCCCTGTTCCTGCTCCGGCGTTTTCCGATGGGTCCCAAACCCCGACTGATGTCCTCCCCAAGCCTGGCGTCCCGCTCTCCGATCGCCCTGGCCGGGAGTCATTCCTTGCCGGGCCCCTGCCCCGCCCGAGACTCCCCTTCCCGGGTTTTATGACTCCCCTTCCCGGGTTTTATGACTCCGGGAGCCTCGGCGTCTCTCCACCGCATTCCTCTTCCCAGGTCGCCCTAGAGGGCTGCGTCCCCGGATGCCCGGGACCCTCATGGCCTGGTGACTCGAGGCCCTCTCCTTGCCAGCTCCTCTCCACCTCGCAGACGGTAAGCCAGCTCTCCAAATAAACCCCGCTACCATAGCCCCCGGCTTGAGCCGAGTCTTTCCCTCGCATGTGGGTCCAGGTTGTATTCCCCACTCCTCCCCAGCTTCCCCACTCCCGCTTCTCCACTGAGTCGTCCTGTTCCCTGTCCCTAGCCCCATCTCTCTCCTCACCGGGTCTCTAGCTTCGGTCAGTTAATGCCAAAACACACTCTTTCTCCTCGGCTCTTGTCCTTCCCATTTACCATCCCCCTTCCCGTGCCCCTCGCTTCCCTCTTGCCTTTAGCAATTCCCCTAAATGCCTGCCCCACCGATGTACCTTCCTAACCATCCTCTTTTGCCTCTGGCGCTCCAAGGACTTCTCTTAACAGCCACGTTTTTTGGGTTTTTTTTTTTTTTTTTGAAATTTTTTTAATGTTTGTTTTATCTTTGAGAGAGAGAGACAGACAGACAGAACGTGAGTGTAGGAGGGGCAGAGAGAGGGAGACACAGAATCCGAAGCAGGCTCCAGGCTCGGAGCTGTCATCACACAGCCGGATGGGGGCTGGAACCCACAGACTGCGAGATCATGACCTGAGCTGAAGTCGGACGCCCAACTGACTGAACCACTCAGGCTCCCCTAGCAGCCACGTTTTTATGTGTCTTCTTAGAGGCCTCTATTCAAGGTCAGGAACTGAAGACATTTTTAAAAATTATTTAAAAAAATACACCATGCTTTTGTGCTTTGAAAACATTAAAAAAAATCTTTTTTAGAGAAAACTTAAAAATATGGAGAATAGATTAGCAAACCCTATAGCAAACCCTAGTGACTGGGTTTGCCACGTGTATTTCAAGCTTTCAATTTTTAAAAAATACATTATTTATTTGTTTTAAACAATCTCTATGCCCCATGTGAGGCTTGAACTTGTGTCCCCAAGGTTAAGGAAGCAGCATACTATAGGGACTGAGCCAGCCAGGCGTCCCCCCCCTCCTTTTTTTTTTTTAAAGTAGACTCCATGAGAGTCTTGAACTGGGGCTTGAACTCATGACCCTGAGAGGTTAAGAGTTGCATGCTCTACTGACTGAGCCAGCCAGGCGCTCCTAGTTTTTGTTTTTATTTTTTTAAGAAAGCTGTTGAAGTGAAATTGCCCTTAGAGGCAGGGTCCCCAGTCCCATTTGCTCCCCTAAGCAACCCTTAGTTTGGACATACTTTCAGCAGTTTTTTATTTTGTTTTAGTTTTATGGACGTGTAATTGACAAACAGGAATTGTGGAAGTTTTAAGTGTACACTTGATGTTTTGATACAGGTGTCCATTGTGAGATAATCACATCCAGCACCTCACATAGGCACCATTTGCTTTTTTTGTTTTCTTTTTTTCGTTTTGAGGGAGAGTGAGCACTAGGAGGGGAGGGGCAGAGAGAGAGGGAGAGAGAGAATCACAAGCATGTTCCTTGCTCGTCAGCACAGAGCCCGATGCAGGTCTCAATCTTAGCAGTGAGATCGTGACTGGAGCTGATATCGAGTCAGATGCTTAACCTACTGAGCCACCCAGGTGCCCTTTTTTTGTTTTTTCTGTGGTGAGGATATTTAAGATCTACCCTCTGAGCAAGTTTCAGAGTTACGATGCAGTCATGTTAACTGTAGTCACAGTGCTGTATGTTATATCTCCAGAACTTACCCATCTAGCGCAACTCAAAGTTTGTACTCTGATGGATATGTCTCCATTTTTCCCAACCCCCAAACCCTGGCAGCCAAACCATTCTACTCTCTGCTTCTATGATTTGGGCCCTTAGATACCCCGTGTTAGTGAGATCATGTAGTATTTGTCTTTCTGTGTCTGGTTTATTTCACTTAGCATGATATTTTCCGGGTTTACCCATGTTGTAGCAAATGGCAAGATTTCATTCTTTGTGGCTGAGTCACGTTCCATTGTGTATATGTACCACATCTTGTGTCCCTACATCTATCGTTGGACACTTAGGTTGTTTCCTTGTCTTGCCTATTGTGAATAATGCTGCAGTGACCATGGGAGTGCAGATCTCTCTTTCAGGGAGTGATTTCATTTCCTTTGGATAATATAACAAGATGTGGGATTGGTGGATCATGTGCTAGTTCTATTTTCAATTTTTTGAAGCACCTCTGCGTTGTTTTCCATCATGGCTGCCCCAGTTTACGTTCTCACCAACAGTGCACAAGGGCTCCCTTTTCTCCATATCCTCACCAGCACTTATCTTTTGCTTTTTGATAATGCTCATTGTGACAGGTGTGAGGTGATAAAACTCATTGTGGTTTTATTTGCAGTTCTCTAGTGATGTTGAGCACTTTTTCATGTACCTGTTGGTCATTTGTATGCTTTGAGGGAGAAATTTAGGTTCTTTGCCCATTTTAAGTTGGGTTTTTGGTTTTTAACCTGTGGAGTTGTGTGAGGTCTTTATATATTTTAGATCTTGATTCCTTATCAGATACATGGTTTGTAAATATTTTCTCCCATTCCTTAGGTGCCTTTTCACTCTGTTGATTATTATTTTGCTGTCAACACATTTTCTTATACCTTTACATACCCACTACAGTTTTTGTGTTTAAAAGTCTGATGGGGCGCCTGGGTGGCACAGTTGGTTAAGCGTCCAACTTCGGCTCGGGTCATGATCTCACAGTTCGTGAGTTCAAGCCCCACATCGGGCTATGTGCTGACAGCTCCAGAGCCTGGAGCCCGTTTCAGATTCTGTGTCTCCCTGTCTCTCTGCCCCTCCCCTGCTCATGCTCTGTCTCTCTCTGTCTCAAAAATAAATAAACATTAAAAAAAATTAAAAAAAAAAAAATACAAGTCTGCATACCGTACATTATGTACTATTGATATTCTACACTTAACAGTTTCATTCAACCTTATAGCTTTGTATTGCCTCTGACATTGATGTGGTTCATTTCTTTCAATCGCTGTGACCGTGACTGTTCCCTGATAGTAGATACTGAAGTTTCTGATTTTGGGGTGTTTTTTTGTTTGTTTTGGTACACGCAGCCACATGGTAACATTCTTGTGTATCTTGTTGTGTGCATTAGCAAGAGTTTTTATAGGGCACATACCTAGAATTAGGTTTCCTGACTGAATTTACAGGGTTTCAGCTCTTCCAGGTGGTGCCAGGTGGATTTCCAGAGTAACTGTACCAGTTTATACTCCCACAGGACCCTGAGAATCTCATTGTTCTTTATGTCTTCAACATTTGATATTGCGAAGCATTTTATATTTTTCCCAAACTGTGGGGAGAGAAGTCTTGAATTTGCATTTCTCCAATTCTCAATGATGTTGAAGATCGTTTCAAATGTTTATTGGACTCTTTGATTTCATCATCTGTGACATACCAAGTCATTCTGTGTTTAGTTTCTTAAATGAATGGTCTTTTCCTTTGTGTGTGTGTGTGTGTGTGTGTGTGTGTGTGTGTGTGTGTGTGTGTTTTAAGATATATTCTGTGTATCTTTTCTTATGTATTATGTCTGCAAATATCTTTCACTCTGCATCTTGTCTTTTAATTTTGTGTTTTGTACAGAAAGTTTTTGGAGTAAAATTAAGCAACTTTTCCTCTATGGACTGTATTTTGTGTATTATTTTCCTAGAGTAGCTGTAATTTGAAAAAAAAATATTTAGGTCTTCTATGTGCTTAAAATATATTTTTGTTGGCCATAGGAGGCAGGGATTGAATTTTATTTTCCTAAGGAAAATCAGTTGTGTTGGTACCATTATGAATAGCATGTCATTAACATTTGCATGGGTCTGTTCCTTATCTTCTTTACTTTGCTTACACTTTGCTTTTATTACCGTAGCCTTACAGTAAGTCTTGATAAGTGGTAGGGCATGCCTCTGCCTACCTTAGTTCTTTTTTGACATTGTCTTAGTTCATCGTGGATTATTTTGATATTTAGTCATTTTTGTCAGGTTTCGTGTTATGTCCTGTTGCAATTTTGATTGCACAGAATTAATAGGTTTATTTGAGCAGAGTTGACATTTTTATGAAATCGAATCCTCCTATTTATGAATACTGTCTGTTTCTCCGTAGGTCTTTTTGATGTCCTTCAGTGAAGTTTTACCATTTTGTCCCTGGCATTTTGGACAACACTTGATGGCCATTGTTGAATGTATGGTATTTAGAGTTGTGTCCCTCATTTCATTTCATTTCATTTCATTTCATTTCATTTCATTTCATTTCATTTCATAGAGAGCGTCAGTAGGGGAGAGGGGCTAGGGGCAGAGAGAGAGAGAGAGAGAGAGAGAGAATCTTAAGCAGGGTCCATACTCAGCATGGAGCCTGACACAGGGCTTGATCCCACAACCCTCGAATCATGACAGCCCAAATCAAGAGTTGGGCCTGGAGTTGGGTTAACTGACTGAGCCACTGAGGTGCCCCCCTCCCTGACTTTAGTATTTCTTTTTCTATATTTTCTGTTGCATCCCCCTCATTGGACTTGCCAGATATTTGTTATTAGCATTCTAAAGGACCAGTGTTATTTTCTGTTTCTTTATTTTATGTATTTTAAAATGTTTACTTATTTTGAGAGAGGGAGAGAGAGAGCACACACAAGGGGGGTGCAGGGCAGAGAGAGGAGAGAGAGAAAGAATCCCAAGCAAGCTCCCACACTGTCAGTGTGGAGCCCATCTCGGGGCTCAATTTCACAAACCGTGAGGTCAGGTCATGACTCGAGCTGAAATCAAATCAGATGCTTAACCAGTTGAGCTACCCAGGTGCCCCAGATACTATTTTGTTTCTTTAAATTGAGTGGTGTTTTTTTTTTTTTTTTAATCTTTCCTTGAATCCACTTTTCTCAGTCTGTGTCTAATTTCTTATTGAATGTTTAGATAGTTTATTTCAGTCTCGCTTATGCTAAAATAAGTGCATTAAGAATGCACATTTTTCGGGGCATCTGTGTGGCTCAGTTGGTTAAATGTCTGATTATTGGATTCAGCTCGGGTCATGATCTCTTGTTTGGTGAGTTCAAGCCCCTCGTTGGGCTCTGCACTGATGGTGCGGAGCTTGCTTGGGATTCTCTGTCTCCCTCTCTCTCTGTGTCCCTCCCCTGCTCGTGCTCTCTCTCTCTCCAAATAAATAAACATTAAAACAAAATTTTTAAAGAATGTATGTTTTTTTGTTAGGTGGCCTTTGTTTCCATTTTTATGATTTTCTGGAAAGGGGTACTTGTTTTTAGCATATATTTCCAGCATAACAGCGGTCTGGTGAGAGAATGTTTTCCCAAATGATGTCAACCTTTGGAAGTTGTTGAAACTTTCATTGTTGCCTGGTTCATGATGTTATTTTAATAGTTTTGAATGTGCATCTTGGAAAGTGTCTGTTCTCTATGTTTTAAGTGGCAGTTCTCTACTCAGTCCTCTTGCTTCTGAGGGATACGTGTTAGAATCTCTCATTCCAGTGGAGCTTTGCCAGGTTCCTCTTTGTTGCTTCAGTTAGAGCATTGGCTTTCTACATTTGGGTTTTGTTGGTAGATACATATATGTCTGTAATTACGTCTTTTTGGTGGGTTTTCCTTTTATTAACGTGTATTGTTATTTTTGTTCCTATAATTTTTGCTTTCAGTTCTGTTTTAATTGGTTTAAATAAATGCTGATCCACACATAGCGATGCATATTAAAAGCTCACAAATATCATGAATGAGGGGAAGAAGTCAAGAGTATAGACAGCTTATATTTCCTTTGATAAAAAACTCACCAGAGGCACAGCTGATCTGTGGTGGTGGCATTCAGGGTAGAGCTTCACTCTTGGGAGTTCAGGGAGGAAGTAGTGCCTGCAGGGGCAGGAGGGCTGACGTTGGTGCTGGTTCTGTGGGTGTGGGCCCTTGTGATTGCCCCCGGAGCTGTGTGTTCAGGATTTCTCAACTCTTCTTCATAAATGTCATATTTCAATAAAGAGCTTTAAAGGCAAAGAAAAGGTATATATCTTCTACAGCTTTATTTTAATTAGTGTTTGTTTAATCTGTCTTATATTCAGCCTTTGTGTTACTTTATTTTAGGTTATGTAGATGCGTTGTGTGCATCTGCTGGAGAGTCTTGTGCTTCTAGTAGGTGAGTTTAATTGTTTTATTTCTTATCATTACTCATCCACTGAATTGTTTCTACTACTGTTGTATTTTTTTTTTTTTTAATTTTTTTTCAACGTTTTTTATTTATTTTTGGGACAGAGAGAGACAGAGCATGAACGGGGGAGGGGCAGAGAGAGAGGGAGACACAGAATCGGAAACAGGCTCCAGGCTCCGAGCCATCGGCCCAGAGCCTGACGCGGGGCTCGAACTCACGGACCGCGAGATCGTGACCTGGCTGAAGTCGGACGCTTAACCGACTGCGCCACCCAGGCGCCCCTACTACTGTTGTATTTTTTGCCATCTGTACTTTGACTTTGTTCTATGCCTTCCATTGATTTTCTTTTTCTTTTTCTCCTCGATACTTAACGTGTTGTCTTTACTCTTTCATGTAAAGTGAATGGGTGTCTCCGTCTTTCTCCTGAACGAGACAGCTTGGCGTGTCAGGGAGGTTGAGGGGAGCAGATGACCCGAGGAGTTGTGCACGTGTCTGTGTACTGGGTGCCAAGTTGGGCAGGGTAGCCCCAGGCAGGGAGCAGAGTCAGCCTGGGAGGCCACTGTGCCCTGATGGGGATGAACATGGTCCTGAAGGTGCCCACAGGAGAGGCCAGGCTGGGCCTCCACGTGTTCCTTTCTCTTCCCTCAGCACCAGTGTGGCTTACTGCTGACTTCCTCCCCTTGGACGCCCAGGGTGCCAGGCGATGGCAACTTTGCACCTGTCTGCCCTGCCCCAGGTGAGCATCCGTTTTCCCTGGGAGGTGTGAAGTCTCCACACAGGGCTTTCCTGCTTCTGCTGCCTCAGCAGGCACTGTGAGGCATGTCTGGTCTGGGGCGTTGAGCGGAGGAGGAGTGACCCTGGGATTCCCCCGGCCTTCCTTAGTTAGCTGGCTTAGCAGCCAAGGGCCCGGGCCACTCCCCTGGGTCATGCTGGGGGATCATTCCTGTAGCTGCCCCTGTGCTGCTGCTCCTAGAATGCTTCTGCGGCACCTGCCCCCAGGGTCCACGCTGAGTCGCACCTGGGCCTGCAGCAGCCCTTGTCATTCCAGGCTGAGGTGACCTTTGAGGACGTGGCCGTGCTATTCTCCCGGGAGGAGTGGGGCCGTCTGGGCCCTACTCAGAGGGGCCTCTACAGGGACGTGATGCTGGAGACCTACAGGAATCTGGTCTCCCTGGGTAAGGCCCCTCACTAGGATGCAGCTCAGGGAACAGCCCCGGGAACTGAGGGCTCAGCAGGGGTTGGGCTGGGGGCCTCTTCCCCCTGGTCCTGGGCAGGCCTGGTCTGCTAGAGGAGGGGTCAGGCAGGGCTGGGTCTGTGCTTCTGTCATCTGACTCTGAGCTCCCAGATAAGAGTGCCTCCTGCTCCAGACCCGAGACAGGTCCCTCCCCAGAGGGATTGTGTACCTTCCAAGAGGAGAGAGCCCTCTACACTTTTGTTCCCTGTGTTCAATTTGCCTCTTTACGACTGCCCCCAGCCCTCCAGAGTGTCCAGACTCCCCATCACCCCACTTTGCCTGTGCTTCTCTTCCTGCCACAGGAAGGTGATGTTGTGAGATCATGCTCAGTGCAGCCCTGTTCCTTGGCACCAACCCCAAGCCCTATTTTCTTCTTAGGAGCTGGACGTGCAGGTCCCAAGCCTGGGGTGATCACACAGTTGGAGCGAGGGGATGAACCATGGGTCCTGGATGCACAGGGTGCCAAAGGGAAAGGGCGACCGAGAGTCAGTGTCTCAGGTGCGTGAAGGGGGCCTCTTCCCCAACAGCTGCTGAACAGGCATCTGTTGGAGTCCAGGGTGTATGGTTAATGGTTCCGGAATTGAGAACAAGGTGCCTTGGGGCAGCGTTATTCTGAGTACCTCCTTGTGGTAATTCTTGAGCTGAATCTTCTAGGAGGGTGAGAGGGGGCATTGTTGGCAGAGGAGAAGAGGGAAGGGCATTCGGGTATGCTGTGAGGGAAGGCTGGGTCCATGGGACCTCATGGAGCCCTGCCCTCCAGAGCTCATGCCCTGTGAGGAGGGTCAGGCAGGGCCATAGTATGGAGACCATCGCTTCATTCTCCTTTACTAAAATTGCTACTTGGCAATCACGGACCATTACAAGAAAGAGAGAATATGTCATCACCCAGATACCAGTGTGTTCCTACTCTCCCCTTTCTCGTGCTGTTTCACGCCCATACGAATGTTGCTTCTTGACAGGGATGCAGTGCTCCCAAGTGTACTGCTGTCACCTCCTTTTTCACTCAGTGAGTGTCCATCTTTATGCACAAGTCACTGGTTTTGTTGGAAGTGCCAGTGGGAAGGGTGCTCTGTAGTTTCATTGCCATGAACAACTCTGATAAGCGTTATTTTGCACGTCTTGGTGATGTCCTAAGAAGCAACTCTTGGCTCAAAGGACTTGAATTTCTCTTTTGTAAATTTGTTTATTCAAATATAAATACTTCTAGAACCAGGGTAAATCTTGTTTATAACTCAGTGAATTTTTATAAAAATCCTCTTCCAGATCAAGATGTAGAACTTTTCTAGTTCCCTGGGAGCCCACTGGGCCTCCTGTCATTTCCCACTGCTCCTCACAGGACGCTTCTCTCTGACTCCTGGGGACGGCACTCTGCCCCTTAGCTCTGTGTCTTGTCTCACGCATCTGAACGTTGTGAGGGCTGCTGAGGTGTACTCAGTTTGTTCTCTTGCGTTGCCACATGATGTTCTGCCATGTGAATCTACCACAAATTATTTTCCTTTTTTTTTTTTTTTTTTAATTTATTTTGAGAGAGAGAGAGAGAGCAGGGGAGGGGCAGAAAGAGTGGGAGAGAGAGAATCCCAAGTAGGCTCCACACTGATGTGGGGCTCGAATCCACGAACTGTGAGATCATGACCTGAGCTGAAATCAAGAGTTGGATGCTTAACCGACAGCCACCCAGGCACTCCAAGATATTTTCCATTCTTGTTGACATTTGGTTGTCCCCGTTTTGGGGTCGTTGTGGATGTTTCTCTTGGTTCACAGAAAGTGCCTTTCTGGTGGTATGTTTCTGCAAGGGGAGTTGGTGTATGAATGTCTGGTCAAGGCAGGAAGGAGAGGAGGCTTGAGGGTATCAGGAAGGTATCAGGAACCATTCTGTGTGGCACCTTGAGTTTAAGGGGCTGGTAATTGCCTCTCAGGCCCCTGAGAAAAGACACAGGAATGGGTATAGCCTGCTAGGGGGAGCTCAGGGACACCAAGGCCCATGGTTGGCACGAGGTTGGCCTTCTGATGTCCTGAGGAGGCACCTGGTTTTCCTACCCTGAATTTTGGGGTGAATTAGCTGTTGTTAAGTGGCCTCAGACTCACTTCTTTGTCAGATGTCCTCTGTGACTCTCAGGGCCACCTGGTCTCCATGGTGGCATGAAGCTTCCATGTTCTGTCCCTTTGTAATGAGGACCTGCGCCCTATAGCCCCACTTAGGAAGGTTTTGTGGGCAGAAGGTGGGCAGGAAGAATTCGTCAGGCCTGGTTTAAATACTTGCACTGCCACATGACTGCAGCCTTGGGTAAGTTCTTTAAGCCTCTGAGCTACCGGCTCTCCTCTCTACAAGGTGTTGTAACCCTGGAGATGGTGGAATCGGTACGGCACCGATGGTTGGCAGCATCTTCGTACCTTCCTTCTGAAGTCAGAACAGGTGGTCCAGAGATGTGTTTGTTGTTTCAGCTCGTGGGACCAGGACTGAGTACAGTGAGTTGTCTTCAGGAGAAATGCTTGATGGGGAAGAACTGGATCGACTCCAGAGTGCCGTTTCCCAGGGACCTGAGCCCGGAGAGGCCCGTGCGTGTGTCCGGGAGCCAGAGGACAGCCTGGACGAGCCTGTGGAACAGAGATGCCTGAGGCCAGTCGCATGGACTAATGAGGAGAGCATCCAGGAGTCTGCAGGGAGCCTCAGCTTCCAGTCAAGCCCGATCTCTGACCAGAGACCTCATAAATGTGATATATGTGAACAAAGTTTTGAACAGAGATCATATCTTAATAACCATAAGCGTGTACACAGGACAAAAAAGATAAATGTAGTCCATGATTCCGGGGAATTCTTCAGTGCAAATCTGGCTAAAGAAGCTCAGATAATTCCTCTTGGGAAAAAATTGCATCATTGTGGTTACTGTGGGAAAGCCTTCAGGTACAGTGCTAACCTCGTCAAGCACCAGCGGCTTCATAGTGAAGAAAAGCCCTACAAGTGTGAAGAGTGTGGGAAAGCCTTCGGCCAGAGCTGCGAGTTCATCAGTCACCGAAGGATGCATTCAGGGGAGATCCCCTACCGGTGTGGTGAGTGCGGGAAGACATTCAACCAAAGGCCCAACCTCATGAAGCATCAGAGGATTCACACCGGGGAGAAGCCCTACAAGTGTGGTGATTGTGGGAAACACTTCAGTGCCTATTCTTCCCTTATTTACCACCAGAGAATCCACACTGGAGAGAAACCCTATAAGTGCAATGACTGTGGGAAAGCCTTCAGTGATGGCTCAATCCTCATCCGGCATCGTCGGACTCACACTGGAGAGAAGCCATTTGAGTGCAAAGAATGTGGCAAAGGCTTTACCCAAAGTTCTAACCTTATCCAACATCAAAGAATTCACACTGGGGAGAAACCCTATAAATGCAATGAATGTGAGAAAGCCTTCATCCAAAAAACCAAACTGGTTGAACATCAGAGAAGCCACACTGGAGAGAAGCCCTATGAGTGTAATGACTGTGGCAAAGTCTTCAGCCAAAGCACACACCTTATTCAGCATCAGAGGATCCACACGGGAGAGAAGCCGTACAAGTGCAGTGAGTGTGGGAAGGCCTTCCACAACAGTTCCAGACTCATCCACCACCAAAGGTCACACCACGGAGAGAAGCCGTACAAATGCAGTGATTGCAAGAAAGCCTTTAGCCAGGGTACTTACCTCATCCAGCACCGGAGGATCCACACTGGGGAGAAGCCCTACAAGTGCAGCAAGTGTGGGAAGGCCTTCCGGCACAGTTCCAACATGTGCCAGCATCAGAGGATTCACCTCCGGGAGGACTTTGCGAGGTGACTGTGGACGAGGGCCCATGAGTTCTGCTGTGCACTTCTCCATATGACCCACCCCACCCCTTTATTTATTGTCCGTACAGTGTTGTCACAGATGAAGGGCATTTCTAATTAAAAACAAACGAAACTCTTTCCTTAATCCCAAAGCCGTGCATGTTCATTTTAGAGAAATTGAGAGAGAGGTAGGCAAAAAGAAGTTCTTGTGATTCCCCCCATTTAGAAAATGAATCCATTACTGCTGATTTAGTATAAGCTTCCTTTCACACAGTTCAGCACGTTGTCAAAAGAAAATACTACGTGCTTGTCATTGCAGCACAGAGGATCTTCACCTTTGTTATTTCCCCGACCCTAGAAAACTCACACTGGAAAAATTCTACATATTTACATATTGTAATTTAAAAAGATTAGCATCATGTTCATGCTTTTCCGTGTATCTTAATAGAGGTGATATTGTGGTAAAATACACATAACCTAAAACTTACCATCTTTACTGTTTTTAGGTGTACAGCTCAGTGGCATTAAATACACTCACAATGTTGTATAACCATCACCACTATTTCCAGAACTGTTTTATGATCTGAAACAAACTCTGTACACATTAAATAATAACTCTCCCTTTCTCTCGGCTGCTGACAGTCTGTTCTGTTTTCTGTCTGTGAATTTGCCTATTCTGGCTTCTTCAGGTATGGAGTCATATAGTATCTGCCCTTTATATCTAGCTTATTTCGCTTTGCATGATGTCCTCAAGATTTATCCATGTTGTAACCTGTATCAGAATGTCATTTTTTTTATGCCTGAAAAATATGACCTTGATTTGTAGATACCATGTTTTATTTATCCATTCATCTCTTAATGGGCACTTGGGTGTTGTATACAAGTATTTTTTGGATCCTTTCAGTACTTTGGGGTATAATCCTGGGAGTGAAATTGCTGGATCATATGGTAATTCCACGTTTAACTTTTTGAGGAGTGGCCAGACTTTTCCACACAGTGGCTATACCGTTTTATAGTCCCACCAGCAATGAATAGAAGGTTCTGATTTCTCCACATCCTTGCCAACATTTGTTATTTTCCATTTTTTAAAGTTTGATATATTTATTTCTATACACAACATGGGTCTTGAACTCACAACCCTGAGATCAAGAGTCGCATGCTCTTCTGACTGAGCCAGCCAGGCACCCCAATTTTTCCATTTTTAAAAATAATATCTATACTAATGAGTGTGAAGTGGTATCTCATTGTGGTTTTGGTTTGCATTTCCCTGATGACTAATGATGTTGAACATCTTTTCAGGCACTTATTGGCCATTTGTATATCATCTTTGGAGAAATGTCTGTCCTAGTCTTTTGCCAACTTTTGAATTGGGTTCTTTCTTATTGTTGAGGTGTAGGAGTTCTTTGTATGTTTTGCGTAGTAATCCCTTATCAGGTATATGATTTGGAAATATTTACTCTAATTCTGTGAGTTCTGTCTACTGTTATTAGTGTCCTTTGTTGCACAAAAGTTTTTAATTTTTATGAAGTTCAGTGTATTTTTTTCTTTTGTTGCCTGTGCTTTGTGTGTCCTACTCAAGAAATTGCTAAGTCCGAGGTTAGGAAGATTTTCCCCTCTGTTTTTTTCTGAGGTTTGTAGTTTTAGGTCTTTGATCCATTTTAAGCTAATTTTTTAATATGGTATAAGGTAAGAGTCCAAATTCCTTCTTTTGGAAGTAGACCTCCAATTTTCCCTACAACATTGTTTTTAAAAGTTTATTCATATATGTTTGAGAGCAAGAGTACAAGTTGTGGAGTGGCAAAGAGAAGGGGAGAGAGAATCCTAAGCAGGCTCTGTGCGTCAGCGCAGAGTCTAATGTGGGGCTTGAACCCACAAACTGTGAGATCATGACCAAAACCAAGAGTCAGGTGCTTAACCGACTGAGCCACCTAGGCGCCCCATCCTACAACATTTTTTGAAAAGACTTGGCTTTCCTTATTGAATGGTGTATAGCATACCTCAGAGATCTTGAGGGCTCAGTTCCAGACCACTGTGATAAAGCACATATGTCCGTAAAGCAAGTGAAATGAATTTGTGGTTTCCCATTTCATATGAAAGTTACATTTACGGGACAGCGTATTAAGTGTGCAATAGCATGTCTAAAAAACCAGCATACATACCTTGAACAGTTTATTTCAAACAAATGGTAGTCATCATGTGAATCATTATCACTGGTCACAGGTTATCATAACAAATGTAATAATGATGAAAAAGTTTGAAGTATTGCAAAAATTACCAAAATGTGACAGACACAAAGTGAATAAATGCTGTTGGGAGAATACTGCCAATAGACTTGCTTGACATGGGATTGTCACAGATCTTCAGTTTGTAAGAAACACAATAAAGCAAAGCATGATAAAACAAGGTATGCCTGTATTGGCTCAGGCGGCCATAAAAATACCATAGAACTGGTGGCTTAAAAACCAAATTTATCAAAAACAAATCTGTGATAGTTCTGAAGACTAAGTCCAAGATCAAGGTACTGGTTGATTCAACCCTGGTGAGGATTTTCTTCCTGGCTGGCAAACAGCTGCCTTCTCACTGTGGTCTCACATGGTAGAGAAGGAGATCTCAGATGTCTCTTACTTCTATAAGGGCATCAGCCCTATCAGATTAGGTCCCATATTTATGACTTTATTTAAACTTTATCACCAGTTGACAGGCCCTGTCTACAAATAGAGTCCCATTGGGGGTTAGAGCTTCAATGTTTAAATGGGGACGGGGGGAGGGAACACAAACAGTTCATAACAAATGGTCTTGTGCCCTTATCTAAAATCAATTGATGATATGTGCAAGGGTTTATTTCTGGGTTCTGTTCAATTCATCTATATGCCAGCACCATACTGTTGATAACTGTGGCTTTCTAGGAAGTTTAGAATAGGAAATGAGTCCTTCAACTTGTTTGTTCTTTTTAAGTTAACTTTGAGAGAGACCGTGTGAGAGGGGGAAGGGCAGAGAGAGGGAGAGAGAATCTCAAGCAGTCTCCACACTTAGTGCAGAGCCCAATGTGGGGCTTGAACCCATGAACTGTGAGATCATGACCTGAGCAGAAATCAAGAGTCTGTTGCTTAACCGATGGTGCCACCCAGGTGCCCTCTTTTTCTTTTTTTTTTTTCTTTTTTTTTTAAGATTTTATTTATTAATGTTTATTTATTTTCGAGAGACACAGAGAGAGACAGCACGAGCGGGTAGAGGCAGATAGAGACGCACACAGAATCTGAAACAGGCTCCAGGCTCTGAGCTGTCATCACAGAGCCCAATGTGGGGCTTGAACTCCCAAACAGGAAGATTGTGACCTGAGCCGAAGTCAGACACTCAACCGACTGAGCCACCCAGGCGCCCCTTAAAGATATTATGTTTAATCGCTACACTCAACATGGGGCTCTAACTCACAATCCTGAGATCAAGAGTTGCATTCTCTCCTGAGCCAGCCAGATACCCCAACTTTGTTCTTTTTCAAGATCTTTTTGGCTATTTGGGATCCCTATATGGGGTTCCATGAGTTTTAGGGTGAGTTATTCTATTTCTGCAAAATCACAGCTTTTGATAGGGATTGCGTTGGATCTGTAGATCACTTGTGTCAAGTCCTCCACTACATGAACATGGGATGTATTTTCATTTGTTTATATGTTCTTTAACTTCGTGATCTTTGCTGTTTTTCAGTGTACAAGTCTTATGCCTCCTTGGCTAAATTTATTTCTAAGTATTTTATTTATTGTATCAATTGAAAAGTTTCCATGGGGTTTTTCTTCATTCTGTTAATGTGATCTATTACAATGATTTTCATGTTGACCATTCTTTCATTCTGGGAATGAACCCCACTTGGTCATGGTGTATAACCCTTTTCAATATGCTATTGAATTCATTTTGCTAGTATTTTATTGAGGATTTTTCAAAGCTTATTTATTTCTCCTGAGAGAGAGAGAGTCAGAGAGAGACTCCCGAGCAGGCTACACACTATCAGTGCAGAGCCCGGTGTGGGGCTTGAACTCACAAACCGTGAGATCACGACCTGACCTGAAACCAAAAGTCAGATGCCCAACCGACTGAGAACCCAGGTGCCCCTTATTGAGGATTTTTGAATCAATATTCATAAGGGATATTGGTCCATAGTTTTTGTCTTTGTCTCTCTGATTTTAGCATTAGGCTAACCTCATTAGGCAAGTAAAACTTCCACTTTAATTTTTGGGAAGATATTGAGGATTGGTGTTTCTTCTTTTTAAAATGTTCAGTAGAATTGACCAGTGAAGGTGCTTCTGGGTGGCTTAGTTGGTTGACCATTTGACTCTTGATTTCAGCTTGGGTCAGAATCCCAGGGTTGTGGGATCAAGCTCCGCCTTAGGCCCCTCGATAAGCATGGAGTCTGCTTGAGACTCTCTCTCTCCCTCTGCCCCTCCCCCAGCTCGTGTGTTCTCAATCTCTCTCTCTCTTTCTCTCTCTTAAAAAAAAAAAAGGGAGAGAGAGAGAGAGACTTGACCAGTGAAGGCATCTGTGTTGGGCTTTTCTTTGTTGGGAGGTTTTTGATCATTGATTCAATCTTCTTAGAGTTATAAGTCTATTAAGATTTTCTACTTCTTCATGGGTCAATGGTAGATTGTGTGTTTCTAGGGATTTGTCCATTTCATCTAGGTTATGTATTTTGTTAGCATATAATCATTTTAGTGTTCTCATATAATAATTTCTATTTCTCTAAGTCTGGTCATAATGTCCCCACATTCATTTCTGGTTTTTATTAATTTGAATTTTTTCTATTAGCCTAAATGTTTGTCAATTTTGTTGATCTTTTTAATGAGCCAACTTTTAGTTTTTTTTATTTTCTCTATTTCCTTGTTTTATAGTTCATTATTTCCACTCTGATCTTTACTATTAATTAGCCTTCTGTTAACTTGGTGTTTAGTTTGCTTTTTTTTTCTTTTTAATTTTTTAAGTTGTACAGTTAGACTATTGATTGAGAACTTTTTTTTAAAAATGTGTGCATTTATAGCTATAGATTTCCTTCAATGCACTGCTTTTACCACATCCTATAAGGTTTGGTATTTTGTGTTTTTTTGTTTTCATTTGTCACTATGTATTTTGTACATTCTCTTATAATTTCTTCTTTGGCCCATTTGTTGTTTAAGAGTTTGGTTTAATTTTCCAGTTTTTCATCTGTTATTGATTTCTAGTTTTATTCTATTGTGATTGGAAAAGATAATTTATGATTTTAATCTTTTAAAATATATTACAACTTGGGGGCACCTGGGTAGCTCAGTCAGTTAAGTGTCCAACTTTGGCTCAGGTCATGATCTCACGGTTAAGTGAGTTCAGCCCTGCATAGGTCTCTCTGCTGTCAGCACAGAGCCTGCTTCAGATCCTCTGTTGCCCTCTCTCTGTTCCTCCCCGGCTTGTTCTCTCTCTCTCTCTTTCTGTCTCTCAAATAAATAAAACAACAACAACAAAATTCTCTCAGGACACCTGGGTCCTGAGATGGGTAAGCATCCAATTCTTGATTTCTGCTCAGGTCATGATCTCATGGTTTGTGGGTTTGAACACTGCATCAGGCTCTGCACTGAAAGCACGGAGCCTGCTTGGGATTCTCTCTCCCCCTCTCTCTGTCCCTCCCCTGCTTGTGTGTGCTCACTCTCTCCCAAACAAACAAAATATATATATTGACTTGTTTTGTAGACTATAGTATGATCTAGAGAATCCTCCAGGTACACTTGTGAAGAATATGTATTTTGATATTGGTTAGAGTGTTCTGTAGATGTCTGTTAGGTCTAGCTGGTTTTAGTGTCCTTCAGGTTCTCTCTCTCTCTTTTTAAGTTTATTTATTTATTATATTGAGAGAAAGAGAAAGAACGGGTTGGGGAGGGGGAGAGAGAGTGGGGAGAGAATCCCAAGTAGGCTCCCCACTGTCAGTGCAGAGCCTGATGTGGGGCTTGTACCCACAAACCATGAGATTATGACCTGAGCCAAAGTTGGCTGCTTAACTGACTGAGCCACCCAGGCACCTCAGGTTTTCTTATTGATTTTCTGTCTGGTTGTATCTACTATTGAAAGTGCAGTTGGGGTGCCTGGGTGGCTCAGTAGGTTAGGCATCTGACTCTTGATTTTGGCTTAGGTCATGATCTTGAGGTCATGAGCTAAGAGCCCACATTGGGCTCTGCCCTAGGCATGGAGCCTGCCTAAGGTTCTCTCTCCCTCTCCTGCTCCTTCCCTGCTCTCTTTCTCTCTGTTAAAAAAAAAAAAAAAATAGAGTATTGAAGTCTCCAATCCTTACAGAACTGTTTTTTTTTTTTTTTTCCTTCAAATTTATCATTTTTGCTTTAATATATTTTGGAGCTTTACTGTTACGTGTATGTTTATAATTGTTATATCTTGCTATATTGAAACTTTTATCAGTCCATAATTTCCTTCTTTGTCTCTTCTAATCCTTTTTGTTTCAAAGTGTCTCCTTTTCTGAAAATATTAGAACCACTTTCTTTTGGTTATTATTTGCATGAAATATATTTTTTCATCCTTTTACTTTCAACTTCTTTGTGTCCTTATATCTAAGATGAAGTCTTTCATAGATGCATGTAGTTGGATCCTGATGTTTTTCAATCCAGTTTGCCAACCTCTACTTTTAATAGGATAATTTAATCCATTTATATTTTGTGTGATTACTGATGAGAGACTTACTTCTTCTATCTGTCTTATGTCTTGTTTTTTTTGTTCAATTTTTCTATTACTATCTGCTTTGTGGGTGTGTTGTCGTGTACCATTCTAATTCCTTTCCTTTTCTGTATATTTATATTCTTAGTTATTTTCTTTGTGGTTACTGTGGGGATTATATTAACATCTTAAGCTTATAACAACCTGTTTTTTAAAATATTTTTAAATGTTTATTTATTTTTGAGAGAGAGAGAGAGAGAGGGAGAGCGAGCATGAGCAGGGGATGGGCAGAGAGAGGGAGACACAGAATCAGAAGCAGGCTCCAGGCTCTGAGCTGTCAGCACAGAGCCCGACGCAGGCTGCAAACCCATGAGCTGTGAGATCATGACCTGAGCCGAAGTTGGACACTCCACCAATGGAGCCCCCCAGGTACCCCAATAGAACAACCTAGTTTGAATAATACTGGCTTAATTTTAATAGTATAAACACTCTTCATATTTAACGCTGACCTTCCCCCTTCACATTGTTATGGTCATAGATCACACATTTATGTTTTATGCCCACTAAGAGACTTATGATTATTATTTTATGCAGTTGAATATCAAATCATGTAGGAAAAATTACAAACTGTAACAGAAGTGAAGTAATACTATCTTTTATAGTTACCTATTTAGTTTTACTAGTGTTCTTTATTTTTTCCTATGGCTTTGATTTACTGTGCAATGTACTTTCATTTCAGCCTGAAAAGTATTTTTTTTCAAAAATTTTTTAACGTTTATTTATTTTTGAGACAGGGAGAGACAGCATGAATGGGGGAGGGCCAGAGAGAGAGAGGGAGACACAGAATCTGAAACAGGCTACAGCCTCTGAGCTGTCAGCACAGAGCCTGACGCGGGGCTCGAACTCACAGACCATGAGATCATGACCTGAGCCGAAGTCGGACGCCTAACTGACTGAGCCACCCAGGCACCTCCTGAAAAGTATTTTTTGTAGAGCAGGTGTACTGTTAATGAGCTCTGTCAACTTTCCTCCCTCCTACCCTTCCTTCCTTCCTTCCTTCCTTCCTTCCTTCCTTCCTTCCTTCCTTCCTTCCTTCTTCTCCCTAAAAGTTATTAGACCTCCAGAATTTCTAAACAATTCATTTCCTTTTTTTTTTTTAATGTTTGTTTATTTTTGAGACAGAGAGAGACAGAGCATGAATGGGGGAGGGTCATAGAGAGAGGGAGACACAGAATCTGAAGCAGGCTCCAGGCTCTGAGCTTTCAGCGCAGAGCCCGACGTGGGGCTCGAACTCACGGACTGTGAGATCATGACCTGAGCTGAAGTTGGACACTTAACCGACTGAGCCACCCAGGCGCCCCATCATTTCCTTTTTTTTTTTTAAAGTATATTCATTTATTTTGATAGAGAGAGAAAGTGCAAATGGGGGAGGGACAGAGAGATGGAGAGAGAATCCCAAGCAGTCCCCCACACTGTCAGCATGGAGCCTGATGTGGGGCCCGAACCCACAAACCACGAGATCATGACCTGAGCTGAAGACAGACACAACCAACTGAGCCATCCAGGTGCTCCTTTATGTGGAAATGTCTTCATTTCACCTTCATTCTTGAAGGATAGTTTTTTTGGATATTGAATTCTTGGTTGACAACTTTGTTCCTTTCAAGTTTATTAATACCCCCCCACCCCCCACCCCTCCACTGCCTTCTGGCTTCAGAGAAATCAGTTGTTAATCCTACTGAGGCTCCTTTGTGCATGTGGAATTGTTTCTCTGTTGCTTCTGTCAACATTTTCATTATCTTTGGGTTTTGGCAGTTTGACTATAATGTGTCTCAGTGTGGGTCTCTTTTAGTTTATCCTGTTCGGAGTTCACTGAATTTCTTAGGCAAGTATTTTCATGTCTCCTCAGATTTTGAAGTTTCTAGCCATTATTTCTTCAAATACCTTTTTCTGCTCCTTTCTGTTCTTTCCTTCTTGGAATTGTATAATGTGTACTTTGGTACTTTTGATCACATTTCATAGGTTTCTTGGATCTGTTTTTCTTCATTATGTTTTCTTTCTGCTTCTCATACTGGGTAATTTCAGTTGCCCTTTCTTCAAATTCACTGATCCTTTTTTCTGCCTGTTCAAATCTGTTGAACTGCCCCAGTGAGTTTTTCATTTTAGTTATTGTACTTTCAGCTCCAGAATTTGTTTGGTTTCTTTTTATAAGTTATGTCTCTTTATTAATATTCATATATCATTTTATTGATTTCCTTTAGTTTTTTTCTCTAGAGCTTCTTTTAGCATATTCAACATGTTTAATACCATTAATTTAAAATCCTTGACTAATAATTCCAGTGTCTGGACTTCCTCAGGAGGGTTTTCTGTTAAGTTATTTTTTTTCTCTGTGAATGGGCCATACTTTACTGTTTCTTTGTATATTTTGTAATATTTTTTGTTGAGAACTGGACATTTTGAGCATTCTGAAATTCTGAGTCTCCCACCTCTCAGAGATTGATGAATCTTGCTTGTTGATGGCTAGAGCCATCTGTGACTTTTTCAGTTTATTTTTTTGCAAAGTGTTTATTCTTTGATGTGTGTGGTTCCTGATGTTTCTGTTCTGTTCTGCTATGTGTGTGGTCATCCAGCATCCTGAAAAAGATTTTGTTAGGTATCTGTCTCCCAAAAATGGAAGAAACAAGCATTGTCTCTAATCTTTCTACTCTCTCCCAGAAACTATTTCAGCATTTAAAACAATGGCAGCTAAACTTATGCCAGCCCCTCAGTGATTGAAAAAATGGCAATAAACCATCAAAACACACAACCCTGATATTTGGAGGACCAGGCCCTTATTGTCCATACTGGCTCCAGCAAGCCACACCAGGAATTCAGACTGCTATCCACATGGCTGCATGCCATGGGATAAGAGGTGGGCATGGTAGGTGGAATTTCACTGAAATCTGCTGAAATTTACTACCGTCTTCATCAGGCTCACTCCTGGAAGCTGCACATAAGTGTTTGACTAGACTCTGGTGTTCCAGAATAGTTACTTCAGACAATTCTTGTCAGCCAAATAGCTGTTTAGGTGGAGGGATGGATTCCTGCATGACATGGACACTGATATATATAAGTAGGGTGGCTGACCCAATATACCATGTCACCAGCACTGAATCATTGTAAACATGTATCTTCTTTGTCAGGATATAAACTTGAATAGAGCATGTCTGAGTTCCACACATCCTCCCTGTACAGGATATTGTAATTTTAACCTCTGGTTGCTAATTAAATAGGCATGACTTTGGCTAGTGTTGCATTTGACTGATTACTCAGGAAACCTGTATTTCTCTGTGTTGGTTTTTATAGGAACCATCTCTCCTTTCATATCTTCTGCCCTGTCACTGCTTGTGGCCCAGATGTTTTCTCATTGGGTTGTTTGTTAAGAACCCCTGCTCTGGGGGTCCTTCCTCCCATCAGTGTCAATGTCCTCTAAACCAGTGGCACCCCCAAAGGATTGTGGCCTGGAAGGGAGCATTAAAGCTCTGGGTGGGAGGGCTAGTGGGGCCAGGGAGATGTGGTGAGGCAGTGTAGTCTGAAGAAGCATATTTAATGGAAATGCCTGGAAAAAAAAGATGCTGGTGGTTTTCATTGTACAAAACTAGAGAACATTTGGTTTGACAAGTTCTCTTGGCTGTTTGGTTTTGGCTTAAGAGGGCTGGCAACATGAATTGGTGACACATTTTCACAGGGGCCAAGTGTCAAGCCCATCTAAGAATGAGAGGGAGTGCAGGCAAAGGGACTCATTGGTTCTGGATGTTTCCACTGGGCCATTTGTACAGTCATGCCTGGGTGTCTGGTGGGTTAACTCCTTGCAGGTGTCCTATTGCCTCCTCAGCTCACAGGATTAGAAACTGAGTTGTCAGCCTGCTGATGGCAAAGGGCCTTTGGGAACAATGTCATTTCAGACCACAGGGTGATTAATAATTGTTAATAGCTCTGGGCAGTTATCAGGGAGATGAACTACTGGTGTCAGAGGATCAGATAGCTGAGGACCCTGGCCTGTTAGGGAAGACTTGAGTCAGTATCCCCAGGTAAAATAGGTAATAGCACCTAACCCAGAGGTCATGGTAAGTCTGGGTAAGGTTATGCTCACAGTGTGCCTGTGTGGTACCCATGCCCACACCTTTGTGGGTGGCCCTGTACATACCCCTAAGGCAGAAGGACCCAGGCAGGGGATCAGATCTGAGCCAGAGGGCCACTGATAGCTGGATCTGGGCCCTCCCACCCTTCTTCAAGGGCTGGGCCAGTCTGCAGGTGCCCCCTGAGTTTAGTGACCTCTAGGCTGTCCATGAGTCCCTGCTGGAGGTGAGGTGGCCGTGTGGCCTTTCATGCTGAGGAGGGAAATGAGTCCTCGCTCGGTACCAGCTGTGCCCTACCCTGCCTCAGCTTGTTTCCTGCACGCATTGCATGACTGTGGGCTGAGCTTCTCCATGATCACTTAGGGTTGGGGAGCATTTCTGTCTCCTTGTGGTGGGTGAGCAGCTCCCCTAGCCGGTTGCTCTCTGTGGTCCCCTGCCTCCCATGATAGCTGCACCTGTTCAGAGTTGTACTAACTTCCAATACAGACTAGACAGAACTGAATGCTAGGCTGGTCTTCCTGTAGATTTTATTTAATTTTCAAGGTAGCCCTGTGACGTGGATGGTGATATTCTCATCTACATGTCAGAAGCCAAGGCTAAGGAAGGGATGTGATTGGATCAAGGTCACAGAACAGATAGAAGTGGGCCCAGGATAAGACCCACTTGTGCAGAAAGGATTAACTTGACACCAAGAGGGGTAGCCTTTGCCCTAGGATTCTGGGGGGCTGGAGTGTCCTCCCTGAGTGCTTTTGTTTACTCAGAGCCAGTCTGTGGTAACATTATGGTTTATGGTAGGCGCTTTTGGCCATGTGGGATCTACTCAATCTGTGGAGAGGCTGGAGATCAAGGTCAGTCGTGCAGGTGGTCATGTGTGTCAGTGTCACCAAGCCCCAGTAAAAACTCTCAATGCTAGGGTTCAGGTGAGCCTCCCTTCTTGGCAATACCCCATGCACATTGTCACACATCAGTGCCAGGGAAGTAATACTGCCCATGACTTTGCAGAAGCTCAACATTTGGTATTTTTCCTGGATTCTATCCCTGTGCAATCCCTTGTCTGAATTTAATGTGTGTCTGTCACTTGTAATGCACCGTGACCATGTGTATATCAGGTTTCAAGGTGAGTTCTAGGAGTCTTTGTAGCAAATTACTGAACTTGAGGGTGATCTTGGGAATCCCCAAATTTGTTATTGGTGTCAGAGGGGTGGGCAGTCTTGGGGACCCCTGTACTTCACGTGCATTTCTTAGCTCAGGAACTTTTATGCATGAAACCAAGTGTTCCCCAAACTCACCCAGATGGGCCAGAGTAATGCTGTCCCTACCAACTGGTGATTTTTCCTCTGCTCTAGGGCAAACCCAACTCCTGGGAAAGATCCTCTTGGGCCTTTACTACTAGCCCCTCTACACAGAGTGGCCTGAGCTTCCCCAGCATGTCCTCCAGGAGTGCTCCTGCCTCCCTTAGGGCCACCTCTGGACTGCCCGGCCTCAGCCAAGCTGGGTCCTGGTGTGCAGTCAACTTCCTGCAGAGAAGTGATGGATCATGCAATTATGCCCCCATACTTGACCAGGTTGTCATCAATGCACGAACACACCCATCTCAATATACCTTCATAGCTCTGTATTACAGGATCTTTCCTAATTGATCAGGAAGAGGTGACATGGTTTTGTTTGAAATTGGTGTGCTTTAGCCTTTTTCAAGCTTTCCCCATTGTATTTCCCCTTATTGGGAACAGCTGGCTCATGCCCTCTGCCCACTGATTTGTAGTTGATCCTTATGCCAAAATTACTGATCTTCCTTCACCCACAAGTAGGTGTTCTAGTCACTTCTTTTTTATTGGAAAATATGTCTGATTATACACAGTACACAGAAATAAAGTTCCAGGTGTTTTCTAAGTAACAGAAAACTTGAGAACTGTTAAATTCTTGGTAGCAGTAAGGAGAAATAAGATAAAAGTTTAAATGCATAAATTGGAAAAACTTCTAAATAAAAAAAAAAAAATCCAAAGTAAGTGTGGAATACTGTTAACCAGTCAGAGGTGGGAGGTAATGGCGATTAACAGGGTGAAGGGACCCCAAAGTCATTCTGGTGCCTGATACCACTTCCAAAAAAGGGAGACTGACCATATGTTCTGGCAGGTTATATACTACCTCCTGGTCCTTGGAGAGGTGAGTGGCAAAAATGCATGGCCCAGGCATCCTCCCCAGGGAGAAGGGCACTGAAGCCACCTCCCAACTGCAGAGACACTTGAGCCTTATACTCACCAGTGGGTCAATGGTGGCTGATAGCAAGCAAAGGCAGAATGATATTAAGTTCACTTCATTTAAGAAGGTAAAAAAGAAAAAAAAAAAAAAAAGGTAAAAAAGCCAACTATGTATTTTGATCCCCCTGAAAACCCTAGATTATTTGGATTTAGTGATCCAGAACGATCTGTACTGTGTAATTTATGTTGTCCTGTGACACACAGCGTCTTCCCAAACAAGTATTTCTGTACATTGTATTTAACTGAACCCCTGTTCTCATCTTGACTGGAATATGCCTATGTCTTATTCTAACTCTTCCACATGATTAGGAATTGTACCCCGGGTAGTGGTGGGCTCTGAGGGGCAGCCACTGAGTCAGATGCCAGCTAGGAACTCAACCAGCACGGGGCGGAAGCTTCCCTCTGTGGGAATTTATGAGCTAGCACCTCACTGGTCTCAGCTCCTCTCTTAAGTAATGCTTCTGTGAACTCTATTGATCTGGAGTTTCATCTTAGTGATTTCAGCTACTGTCTGCAGTAACATCTGAGGGACTTCAGCTTCCCTGAAGGGACACTGTTGCTCTCTCCTCTGAAGTAACCACCCAGTGATCAGCTCCTCTGAATTGCCCCATGACCTCAGACTCCACTAGTCTCTCCTCGGGGGTTTCAGCCATCTCTGAAGAAACACCTGTGTGATCTCCACTCCAGTGAAGGGACACCTCAGCTCATCTCCTAACATACGCCTTAGTGACCCCAACTGCTCTGCAGTACATGTTAGTGACATCAGTCCCTTTCAGAAGGAGCCTATCTCCTTGCTGAGGTAACACCGGCTACTTCAACTTCCAGAGTTTCACCTGTGATGTTATCTTCTCAGCAGTATCACAGCGAGGGGAAAAGGAGCTTTTATCAGTGTCAGTGTGTTGCCGTGCCCTCGAGGATCAACTCTGGTCCTTCATTTCTCCTGAGAGGCTTGAGAGAGAGAGAGAACTTAAAAATTATGAATAAACTAGATTCATTTTAGTATATGATAATGTATACCAGAGTCTTCTTGGCATGTAAAAAAATAAAAACCTCAAACACAGGAATGAAAATTTTAGATCATAAAAAATATGTATCAAAGAATGGTCTTTTCAGTAAAACTTTTGGGAAACACCACAATGTGTAAAGAGGCACCCAGCTGGTGTAGCAGCTATAAGGTCTGGGCTCTGAGGGCAAAGCTCCCTTCCTACCCACATGGGGTCCAGAGACCCAAGACGTCCTATGAGTTCCAGAGCGTAAGGTCTGTAAGTCATAAGGGTGGGTTTTGAGGCAAACATCCATTTTTGAGTTGAATTTTCACTAAAAAGTTAGGACATCCCTTCTCATCTTGAATAAAGTTCAAACACCAGATGAAGTGTTTTCTCACTAATATTTAGACTTTTTTTTTCATACAAAACAAGTGGTTCCACACACTTAGCATTTCTAGCCATATTACATCATGATACTTGATGACAATCTTTTTTTATATCATTTTATCCACACACTTTAGTGTTTTCACAGAATACCGCACATAATCCAATTCTAATTTTAGAGGAAATAATTAGAATAGTTACTGTTTTTAGGAAAGGCATGTAATATTCTAAGAAAAATCTTTATTTAGAATGTAAGAAAGTTTCATTGTGATAGTAATCCTTATGTCTTCAATTCCTTCAGTTTCTTCCAATAAACTTTCTAATGTTGAAGAATTATGGGTGTCTTTACCAAAATTTACCATAGTTGTGTTATTTACTCTTCAATATAACTTCAAGATATGGAGAAAAACAAAACAGGCATGCTCTATCATTCTTCCATAGGAACATGCTCAGTGCTTCTCTTTGGAGTTACTTGTGGCACTAAATGACCAAACAATGGCATCCCACGGAGCTACCAGAACCTTCTCCCGGGCTGGGGGGGCGGGGGAGGGGAGTTCTCCTAGTGGCAGAGGAGGTCACAGCTTCCTGTGCACCTTCTGGTGCTGGATCAGGTGCCCGTGCTGGTTGAAGGCGCGCCCGCACTCCCCGCACTCGTAGGGCCTCTCGCCCGTGTGGATCCTCTGGTGCTGGATGAGCACGGAGTACTGGCTGAAGGCCTTGCCGCAGCGGCTGCACTCGTAGGGCCGCTCCCCAGTGTGGGTCCGCAGGTGCACGATCAGTGTTGCTTTTAGGCTGAAGGCCTTGCCACACTGTGCACAGCGGAAGGGCCTCTCGCCCGTGTGGATCCTCTCGTGCTGGACCAGAGACCTGCGGGCGCTGAAGGCGTGTCCACACTCGCCGCACACGTAGGGCTTCTCCCCGGTGTGCACCCGCTGGTGCTGGGTCAGGTGAGAGTGCTGCACGAAGGCCTTCCCGCACGCATAGCACCCGTAGGGCTTCTCCTCTGTGTGGATGCGCTCGTGGTTCATCAGTGTGGAGCGGTGGCTGAAGGCCTTCCCACACTCGCCGCACTCGTAGGGCTTCTCCCCAGTGTGCACGTTGTGGTGCTGGATGAGGACGGAGCGGTCGCTGAAGGCCCGGCCGCACTCGCTGCAGGTGTAGGGCTTCTCCCCGGTGTGCACCCGCTGGTGCTGGAGCAGCGTCCTCTTCACGCTGAAGGCGCGGCCGCACTGTGCGCACTCGTGTGGCTTCTCCCCGGTGTGCACCCGCTGGTGGCTGCGCAGGACGGTGCTGTGGTTGAACGCCTTCCCGCACAGTGGGCACACGTAGGGTCTTTCTCCCGTGTGGATCCGCTGGTGCTGAATAAGATGCGAGAGCTGAGTGAATGACTTCCGACACTCAAGACACTCATGTGGCTTCTCTCCCGTGTGTATCTTGTGATGCTGAGCAAGATCTGAGCTCACTCGAAAGGCCTTTCCACATTCGTTACACTCGTAGGGCTTCTCGCCGGTGTGGATTCTCCTATGTTTACTGAGGACAGAGCTCTGGCTGAAGGCCTTCCCACACACACCACACACATAGGGCTTCTCTCCAGTGTGTGTTCTCTGATGCTGGAGGAGATGGGAGCTCCGACCAAAGCATTTCCCACACTCGGTGCACTTGTAGGGTCTCTCCCCACTAGGAACAGCCTGATTCTGAGAGAGAGGCACACTGTGGCTCAAGACCTGAACTTCAGGTGGGCCAACAGGGCTTGGACTCACACAGAAACTCTGCTCAGGTTCATAACTTTTTGGATCAATCCATCCTTTGGGTGCTTTCCCCAGGATCACCGATATTTCCTCTGAAATAAATGGCTTCCGACTCACGTCCCTATTTTGGTTCTCTCCCTTGTTTTCATATTCTGAAACAACAAAACCAAAGTAAAAATGTTAACTCAAATGTCAACCCACTCAAAACAGCAGAGCAAAGTGCAACCTGAAGGTGTTTAGCTGACAAGAGGTGGCCATCAGGGGTGCGGTCCCTGAATGCCCATGGCTACACATTTTCTGCAGTGCAGAAAAATCACAACTGTGTCCAATAATTAGAAATGTGCCCAGGCTCACAGGGCAGTTTAAGGGACAGGTGTGACCTGTAGTCTTGAGTCATCCCCCCGCCCCCCACCGCGTGAAGTGCACGCGTCACACAGCAGCAGGGCTACAGCCCATTACCACCTGAGTCCCGCCTTCCTTGGAGTCCTTGTGGTAGGAATAAACATAGGACCCCACCCATGACTGCAAGGAGCTTTGTGGGGCTGACAGCAACACAGGAACAGAGAAGCCTAGTGTCAGGCTGGTAGATGTGTGAACTCTCGTGTGCATGTCCAACAGACACAGGACCAGAAGACTTATACATGGGGGACTGTGACCTCTTCTTTGTGGAGAAGGCACTGGGGGGCAAGATGAAACAGAGACACAATGGGAGTCTTGCCATGTCTAGGCTGGAGAGGAGTCCTATAGGGCAGCAGTGAGCATTGCAGAGAAGACTAGGGTAGAGGTTTTTAGTACCAGGTTGGGGGATCTACAGGATGTGCTGATAACTTTTTTTAAAAAATTTTTTAACATATATTTATTTTTGAGAGACAGAACATGAGCAGGGGAGGGGCAGAAAAGGAGACACAGAATCCAAAGCAGGCTCCAGGCTCTGAGCAGGCGTTCAGCACAGAGCCCGATGTGGGGCTCAAACGCACAAAGCATGAGATCATAACCTGAGCTGAAGTTGGACACTTAACTGAGCCCCCCAGGCACCCCAATTTTTTTTAAGAAAGCTCTACGCCCAATGTGGGGCTTCAACTCACTACCCCAAGACCAAGGATTACGTGCTCTACCGACTAAGCCAGCCAGGTGCCCCTGAGAACAGGTTTCCTAGATCTTGGAAACCAAACCGTTGAGATGACAAGATGCCACTCAAAGACCAAAACTTCTCAGGGGTGTACAGGGATGCTGTGGGAGGATGGGCTGCGCTCATGGAGTGATCTTCATCAAGGACGCTCAACAGGTGTCAGGCCCATAAGCAAGAGTTGACTCTGCACGAGAGCAGCCAGGCCTCCTTGTGGACTCTCAAGTGCCCAATCCAATTTCAACCCTGCAGTTTAGGAGGCCAGCTGCTCACACCATGCTGCCACCCCAGCTTCCCAAAGACCTCTGCCAGGAACAGCGTTAAAGACTGTTGCACTTGAATGGAATTTCAGAGTAAGAATCCCTCTGGGCAGGGGAAGATCTGAGGGAATTCTCTCTCTCAAAGGCGTACTCAAGGTCTATGACAGGTACTGGCGGGGGGGGGGGAAGGGGGGCAGCCTTGAGGGGAAATTTACAAATGCCAACCTAGCTGTACCCAGAGATCCTGAGCTAGGATGGCATCCAAGTGTGCATATGAACTGCTTCTTGGCTCTCCCTTCTCTCCAGGGGAGGTGGAATAACTTTTTCACTGGTTCATGTGGGTAAGAACTGGGTATTCTCAGCTTAGGGAACCATATTTTGCAATGTTCCTTCAGGTTCAAAGACCTACAGAGGTAGTAGTTTCCAAGACAGGGGCCTGTGTAAGTCCTTCCCTACCTGAATCTGGTGGTAAGTATGCTTCATTCCAGGGTTCTTTACCAGAAATGATGTGGACCAGCAACGATTTTCCAATTGTGTCCTATCTGTAATAAGGATATTTTCAAGTCCAATAAGCCCCCCACCTTGCTGGTAACAGCATTACTGGGATATAAGCTTCACTTTTTAGTAAGTTCCTAACTTGGTCTGGGAAGACATATGCTATCTAGTGGGTCACCTGGTACCCCAAGCCAAGGGACCTTCTAAAACGACTTCTGACTGATGTTTAGAAAAAGATTTGGGCCAAGGTGGCCCATAAATTAAATATGCTTGGGGTGCCTGGCTGGCTCAACTGGTTAAGCGTCAAACTCTTGATTTCGGCTCAGGTCACTATTTCATGATCATGAGATCAAGTCCCATGTCAGGCTCTGCGCTGGGCATGGAGTCTGCTTAAGATTCTGTCTCCCTCTTCCTCTGCCTCTCCCCTGCTCATGCGGTCTCTCTCTCTCAAAAATAAATAAACTTACAAAAAAAAAATAGGACTACAAGAAATTAAATAAAAAAAATACACTTGTTTTAATTTATGTTGCCTTTTGACAGACAAGGAATGGTTACCTTGGAGGGACAAAGACATACCAAATGTTAATACTTCTTGTAGAAGTTGGTAGCAGCCAGACTGAAGCAAACCCTCAGCAGAGGGTCATCTGAGAAGAGGCAGGAATGGGAAGTTGGGAGATTCCCAAGTGTGAGGGGCCTTGTAGAGGCTGGGGTCCCACTCCAGGCTAGATTAACCTGCTCTCCACACCCACCCCAAATTCAGCAGCATTCTGGACACAGATACTCAGAGTTCTTCACCTCGACACAGGGGCTCATGTCCATGGTCTTCCCCCTAGGGGCTAGATCCAGAGGAAGCCTCCTTTGGTGGCTCAGGACTGCAAGAGGAGAGCACAAGCACCCACCTGAACCCTTCTCCTCGACAGAATGAAAGCTGCAAGTCACTGGGCAAAGGAAAGCAAACTTCTCATTCTAGGGCACAGACAAACATCCCAATGGCTGGGAAGGGAAAACTACCCTTTACTCCTGAGGGAGGGGCAGGAAAATGATCATGAGCCCAGACATTGAGAAGTCTGCTTCAACTAGGGGAAGGGCTGTGACCCAAGAATACAACACCTGCCTAAAATTGAGGATAGATCAGAACAGTGGAGCACGCGGTCATCTCCTCCTGCTCCTATCGAAAAGGCCAGCAAGCACTGAGTAACAAGCAACAGAAGACTTCTGCTGGGGGTGGGGGGTGCTGGTGGCCAGAGCACAGAGGAAAACCCTCTCTTGCAGGCACACCTGGAAGACTGAAAGTCCCCACCCTATGCACAAGGAAATGCCAGAAGAACGGGAATCCAGTGGTATACTGAAGGCAACTATGGGAACAGAACCCAGCCAAACTCCTGACTCAGGCTTTCACACTAACCACCTAGTAGGAGGGGCTATGTTCCCAGACAGATATATTATTTACTTCTATATCTCCTGTCTTAATTAATGACAGGTGACATTCAATAAAATATTATAAGACACCCAAGAGAAAGGAAAAAGACTGCTTGTGTGTACACACACACACAGAGTCAAGAGAATAAGTGACCAACAGAACCAGAATTAGAGATGACCCATACGTTGAACAATGTGAATGATCAGATGGGGAACCTCAGCAGATAGATTCTGTAAGAAAGGACTGGAAATGCTAGATGTAGAAAATATAGCAACATATGAACGCCTCTGATAGGCTCACTGCGGACTCAACCCAGATGAGGAAAAGACCAGTGGGCTTGAAAATAGGTCAACAGAAATTACCCAAAAAGAAACACAAAGACAAAAATGTATGAAACATAAAAATAAAATTGATATGGATCAATATCAAATGGCCTAACCTGCATGTAGTTGGAATTGCAGAAGAGAAAGAGAACAGGGAAGTAAAAATATCTGAAAAGATAATGGCTGAGATTTTCCTAAAAATAACGGAAGACATCATAACACAGATTCAAGATATTAGTGTCACACATTTTGTTTTGTTTTTAATATGAGAGAGAGAGAGCGAGAGCGCAAGTGCAAGTGGGGGAGACAGGTAGGGGGAGGAGAAGAGAGAGAAAGAAAATCTTAAGCAGGCTCCATGCTGCCATGGGACTCAATTCCCAAGCCCTGGGATCATGACCTGAGCCACAATCAAGAGTGGAATGCTCAATCAACTCTGCCACCCAGGCGCCCTACAAACATGTTTTTAAAATACCAACTAGAGGGGCGCCTGGGTGGCTCAGTCGGTTAAGTGTCTGACTTCGGCTCAGGTCACGATCTCACGGTCCGTGAGTCCGTGAGTTCGAGCCCCGCGTCGGGCTCTGGGCTGATGGCTCAGAGCCTGGAGCCTGCTTCCGATTCTGTGTCTCCCTCTCTCTCTGCCCCTCCCCCGTTCATGCTCTGTCTCTCTCTGTCTCAAAAATAAATAAACGTTAAAAAAATTAAAAAAAAAAATTAAAAAATTAAAAAAAAAATAATAAAATAAAATACCAACTAGAGGGGCGCCTGGGTGGCTCAAGTCAGTTGAGCATATGACTTTGCCTCAGGCCATGATCTCACAGGTCCGTAAGTTTGAGCCCCACATCAGGCTTTGTACTGACAGCTCAGAGCCTGGAGCCTGCTTTGGATTCTGTGTCTCCCTCTCTTTCTGCCCCTCTCCCACTCATGCTCTGTCTCTGTCTCCCTCAAAAATAAACATTAAAAAAAAAAGAAAAAGAAAAAAACCTGACTAGATACATCATATTCAAACTGCCAAAAACCAAAGAGACCATCTTAGAGGTAGAGGAAAAACACATACAACACAGAGGAACAAATGTAAGAATTACAGTAGACTCCTCATCAGAAACAAGTCAGAAAACAATGGACTGACACCCTTGAAGGGCAGAAAAAGAAAAAAACAAGTCAATTTGCAAACACCAATGGAGAGAACATCCAACAATCAAATCCAAACTAATGTTAAAGGAAATTCTTCAGGCTGCAGAAATATACCCGACAAAGCTGTATTTATACAAGAAATGAAGGCTTTTGGAAATGGTTAAAATGAAGGTAAATATAAAAGACTATGTAAAACGGTTTTCTAAATCACTCTAAGAGAATTGTCCAAAGCAAAAATGATTACACACTAGAGCACCTGGCTGGTTCAGTTGGAAGAGCATGGGACTCTTACTCTTGGGGTCATGACTTCAAGCACCATGTTGAGTGTAGAGACTACTTAAATAAACCTGAAGAAAATAGTTGTAATGGAGCAAATGTTTGTGTCTCTCCCCGCAAATTCACATGTTGAAGCCCTAACCTCCAATGTGATGGTATTTGGTGGTGGGGACTTTGGGAGGTAATTGAGAGTTAGATGAGGTCACAAGGGTGGGGCCCCCATGATGGCATTACTGCCCTCTAAGAAAAGACCTCAGTGAGCTTACTCACTTTCCCCCCACAGGCACACAGAGGCCATGTGAACACACAGAAAGTGGCCATACTGCAAGCCAGGAATAGAGCCCTCACCAAATTCTCACTTTTTTTTTAAATTTTTTAGCATTTATTTATTTTGGAGACAGAGAGAGACAGAGCATGAACGGGGGAGGGTCAGAGAGAGAGGGAGACACAGAACCTGAAACAGGCTGCAGGCTCCGAGCGGTCAGCACAGAGCCCGACGCGGGGCTCAAACTCACGGACCGCGAGATCACGACCTGAGCCGAAGTCGGATGCTTAACCGACTGAGCCACCCGGGCGCCCCAACTCACTCTTGTCTTGGACCTCCAGCCTAGGGAACTGTGAGAATGAAATTTTTCACGTTTAAGTCACTCAACCCATGGCATGGCATGGTTATGGCAGCCTGAACGGACCAATAAACAAGTATGCTACCCCAACAGTCTTCTAACACATATGAAACGGTGTTTGCGTTCTTTGAATGTTTGGAGATGTATATTGTGAACCCTAGGGCAGCCACTAACCATCTGTTCTTTCTCCCTTTAAAAAAATTAAGTTACTTCTCATGATTCTATCTTATCTCCTTTGTTGGCTTCTTAGCTTTAACACTTCTTTTGATTATGATATAGCTTAGTGATTTTATTCAAGTTTATTATGTAAGGGGTTCATTGGAGTTTCTTAGATCTGTGAGTTTATGGTTTTCATCACATTTGGAAAGTTTTCAACCATCATTTCCTAGAATATTTTTTCTGATGCTCCCACCTCTGCTTTATTGGCTTCAGCTATATATATTAGGCAATTTCAGATTGTCCCACAGCTCACTAATGTCCTGTGGTCTTTTTTTTTTTTTTTTTTTTTTTTAATGTTTTTTTTTTATTTTTATTTTTGGGACAGAGAGAGACAGAGCATGAACGGGGGAGGGGCAGAGAGAGAGGGAGACACAGAATCGGAAACAGGCTCCAGGCTCCGAGCCATCAGCCCGGAGCCCGACGCGGGGCTCGAACTCACGGACCGCGAGATCGTGACCTGGCTGAAGTCGGACGCTTAACCGACTGCGCCACCCAGGCGCCCCTGTGGTCTTTTTTTCCTTCCTTTTCCTTTTCAGTAGTTTCTAGGATTTTTGTTTTCACTAATCCTTTCTTATGCAATATCTAACCTGTCACTACTTTTACCCAGTAAACTCTTCATCTCATGCATTGTTTTCATCTCTAGAGATCAGAACTGGGCCTTTCATGTATCTTCCAAGACTCTACTTAACATGCTGAATATTCCCTCTAGTCCTTGAACATACAGAATAAATTTATTTTGTTTTCATGTCCTGGTCTTCCAAATCTTTTATTTTTTTAATATTTATTTTTGAGAAGACAGCATGTGAGCAGGGGAGGGGCAGAGAGAAAGAGAAACAGAGAGAGAGAGGAGAGAAAGATATAGAAACCAAAGTAGGCTCCAGGCTCTGAGCTGTTAGCACACAGCCCAAAGCAGGGCTCGAACTCACTGACCATGGGATCATGACCTGAGTCTAAGTCAGATGCCTAACAGACTGAGCCACCCAGGCACTCCTCCTGGTCTTCCAATTCTATCACTGATGTCACTTCTGGCCCGTTTAACAGGACTGTTTTTTTCTTCTAATTATGGTTGTTTTCTTACTTCTTTGAATGCTTGATAATTTTTTATTAATGCCAGATATTATGAATTTTACCTTGCTTCATGTTGGATATTTTTTATTTCTAGAAATTGTCTTGAACTTAAGTATTCTTGGTTAAGTTACTTGGAAGTAGCATGTATGGTTCTTGCCTTTGAACTTTGCTAGACCAGAACAGAATAGTGCTTAGGGCTCTTTCACCAGCCCTCCCCCTCCCCCCCCAACACACACACACACACACACACACACACGTTAGTTCTCTAATTGAGGATTCCCTGTGAGTTACAAGTTTCCCACTCTTGCTGTTGGGAACAGATAGCATTCCCAGCCTTATGTGAGCATTGGGCACTGTATTTACTAGCCTATAGCTCTGCAGGCTAGAATTCCATATGGGTTCTCTGCTCAGTGTATCACAAGGCTGAAAAATAAAGTGTTAGTCTGAATACTCATGTGGAGGCTCAGGGAGTAAATGCACTTCAAAGTTCATTCTTACTGTTGTCAAAATTTAGCCCCTTGTAGCTATAGGACTAAGAGGACTGTTTCCTTTGCCACCCTCACCTCCTGATTGCTACCTGCATTCCTTGCCATGTGGCCCCCTCCACCTTCAAGGCAGCAATGGTGCATCAAATCCTTCTTCCCATTCTTTGAATCTGGCTTCGGTCTCCAACCCCCAGACCCCCCAGACCCCGATTTAAAGAGTTCTCCATTCCTTAAAGGCAAAAGCTTAACGTAACATAATCACGAGAATAAAATCCACATTCACAGTCTTGGGGATTATGCAGGCAGGGCAGGTCCTGTGCTGAGAAAGAGAGCTCCGGTCTTTCTTCCTCTTCTAAGAACACTAATCATAGCAAATCAAGGTCCTACCCTTATGAGGTCACTTAATTACTTCCATAAAGCCTCCATCACCAATACATTTACACTGGGGTCAGGGCTTCAACATATGAATGGGGGAGGGGCACAAACATTCATTCTATTATGAGGACCATCTTAAATCCTGGTTACCACAGCTACTACTCCTTCTAAAGAGGCAGCTCTTTCCTGGCTTTGGATTTCCTTGCTAATACTCAAGAAGTCTTCCTGCAGACCTCCATAATTCTTTGTCAAACAGACTCCCCTGTGGGACTTCTGGCCTCTCTGGCATCTCGGGACTCCTGGCAATAATGTCCTCAAGTCTGGGACACCACTGGGCTCTGCCAGGGTTCCCCTCCTTGCACTGGGATCTTCTCCAAGTGGTGAGCTGGGACAATTGTAGGGATCATCCCTTTGTTTCCTGTCTTTTGGGAATTACTTTCCTTCACTGACTGACTTCCACTGAGAGAATGATGTCCAACATCTTGAGAGCCGAGGTTTCATATACATTGTCCAGTTTTTCAGTTGTTTCAAGTGAGAGGGTAACTAACATCTCTGTTTACTCCATCTTGGCTGGAAATAGAAGCCCTTGTTGTTGCTGGGTTTTTTTAATAGTTTTATATTAAAGGTTGGATCTCTAACCAATAACTTAATTAGGCATATTTCTGAGATTTCTAGAATTTTGTGTTACCTGGTGTTCTGCAACTTAATTACCTCTCAAGATTGTGTTCCTGATTCGTTATATTGTTCTACAACAGTTATCAAATCCCTTTCACTACAGTACATTCTGCTCTATTACAACACCATAGCTTATTTATCTGTCTAGCCTACTGCTGATGAACACTTGGGTCGTTTCCAGATTTTTCTATCTTGAAACATGCTTCTTTGAAGATTCTTGTACATGTTTCTTGGGGTTTACACACAAACGTCCTTACTGTGCACTTAAGAGTGGAACATCTGCCACAGGGATCCATATTTTCAACTTCATTTGATAATGGCACACTGGTTTCCAAAGTGAATGTGCACGTTTACATCATCATTAGCTGCTTTATATTCTCAGCCAAACTTGATAATGTCAGATCTATTTTTTTTTGATACTGAAGGTCTAACACGGTATATCACAGCAGTTTTAATTTCCATGTCACTGATAAATAATGAGGCTGAGCACGTTCTCACATTTATTAGCCCTTTGATTTCTTCCTCTATAGAACTTGTTCAAGTTTTGTGCCCACTTTTCTTATTTGATATTTCTGCATTTTTTAAATTCTCTTCAGAGCAATTATTAAGTGTATATACTGTTTTGAAAAATGGCAATACCAATAAGTTCTTCATTTAAAAAATCTGGGTTTATGGCCAATAAAATTTTTACACATCTCATTTTTTAAAAGTTATACTATATGTTTTTTAAACTGGAGAACACATGGTTTTTTTTTTTTTTTTTACTTAAGAAGCCTCATCTTCATAAAGTTAGCAAGCCAAAGAAATAATTACTCATTTCCATTGAAAAGTATTTCTTCTATTGTTTGAAGCTTCCTAAATAGGTAGTGTCTTTCCTGATGCCAAAGTAACGAGATGAGCAAAATGACTTTAATAAATAATTGTACAAAAGGTTATTCAATCATCCATGGCATAAAAGCAACACATGACCAAACTTGCAAGAGCAGAGCCCTCACTTTCAGAACAATACAGCTTCAGCTGTTGTTTCAAGTACAGACTAGGAAGAATGTTTTACATTGGATAAAACAAAGGAAAAAAAAATTCCACTGAAACAAATTTTTAATTTAAAAAACCCCTCTCCATGATTTTGTATAGAGTGTATGTATTGTATAACAAGAGCATACATTCTGCATCAGAGAACCCCAGGAATTTCTTTACATTCTGGTGAATCATCAGCATTAACACCTTCAGGGACTGTACTAGGTTAAAAAGATAAGACATACACCTACCCCATGGACAGGGTGAACCGTCTTGCTGCCTACAAGCTGCCATGTGGTCACGTTTGGAGTTATCTGCAAAAAGAAAAGAGAGTTAAGAGAGAACAAAACAGTTTTTAAGAGTAGGAACTCCTGGGGCACCTGGGTGGCTTACTGGGTTAAGTGATCGACTTCAGCTCAGGTCATGATCTCACAGCTTGTGAGTTCGAGCCCCGCGTTGGGTTCTGTGCTGATAGCTCAGAGCCTGGAGCCTACTTAGGATTCTACGTCTCCCTTTCTCTCTGTCCCTACCCTGCTTGCACTCTATTTCTCTCTCTCTCAAAAATAAACAAACATTAAAAAAAAAAAAAAAAAAAAAAAAAAGAGCAGAACTTCCTCCACTGGCTGTTACAGCAGGTAAGTGCAATTCACAGAGTTAAGACCACAGGCTCCTCGGGCAGAAGAGACCCCAGGTGGAAGCTACTCTTGCTCTCTGTCACCTGTCAGTGTGCACAGCTGCCAGGAACTGATCAGTCCAACTGAAGGAGGGCCAGCTCCCTTCACTCACCTGAATGGCCAATGCCCAAGCCCCCAGTCTCCTCAGCCCCTTGCCCATCCAGGACCCATGGCTCTTCTCCTCGCTCCAACTGACAGATCACGTTGGGCTTTGATCCTGGAAGTCCTGTTCATGGGGAAGGAAGGCCTTTTGTCAGCACAACATCTGTGAACACCCCTACCCCACCTGAGTGACCTGTAGGCATGAGACAGACAGGTGTGATGTCCCCCTAGAGCTGTAACACCTGGAGGCAACCCCAAACCCCCCACCCCAGGTCCCTGCCCTTGGCCAAGCACAGAGACACAGAAGAGGCCTGCTGAGGGGCCATACCCAGTGACACCACGTTGCCATAGGTCTCCATCATCACGTGTCGGTAGAGGCCCCGCTGAGCAGGGCCCAGGCGGTCCCACTCCTCCTGGGAGAGGAGCACAGCCACATCCTCAAAGGTCACCTTGGCCTGGAATGACAGGGGCTGCTGAAGGTTGGATTGAGTCTCCATGTCTGAGATGGAGCAATGTGGGTGAGGGAGAGTGGAGATGCCCTGGGTCAGGGGGGAAGGGAAACACATGCGAGCAGATGGGTGGTATCAGGAAGGGGCCACATTGTTCAGGAGATACAGTGACACTCAGGCTGTCACCCAGAACCCTGGACATGGGAGGGTTGTGAGGAAATCCAGGGGTGCAACAAAGGCCCTGGAGGCAGCTCACCTGGGGTCCTGCTGGTGGTGGTAGGAGCCTGGCTGCTGCCATCGCGTGATCCCTTGAGGTTTCCAAGGAAGATGGAAGTCAGAGGAGCCTGTGGGGCTGAGGAAGAGGAGGGAGCACATGAGGGGCCCACCCTTGCCCCCACAGACCCTGAGTTCTGAGGGAGTCCAGCCCCCACTGTGAACTCTTCCCATGGGCCCAGCCACAAGGTTTTGCTCTCCAGACCTGGGGTCTTTATGATCAGCTAGGGAGCTAGCAAGGACTCTGAGGCACCTGCTCAGGCCCACAGTCTAGGCACAAGGGCCCATGCCAGAGCATTCACATAGGTGTGAAATGTTCATCAGGTCTGGTGTGGGTCCCAGGCCAGGCTGCCTCCACAGACAATCTCCCAGTGAAGACAGGCTTTCCTCAAGGTCCACACTCCTGTGGGGGCCTCACCCCAGGTCTGGCATGCTTGGCTTGACCGTAACTCCTGTGGCCCCACTGATGCCTCAGTCTCATGTGGTTGTGCCCCAGTTGCCCTGATGCTCCACTGAGGCTGGGGTCATCAGCCTGGTGGTGGCTCCACCAGGGACTGGGAACGGAGGCAGGACAAATGGTTGATTCTGGAGGATTAAGTACAGAGTCACCCAGGGATTTGGTCTGAACACCTGATGTGGAGGCCTGGGGGTGAGCAGGTTCTGGGGACTTATCAGGCTAAATTAAGCTGAGATGTCTATCATACTCAAAATACGGGGGAAAAAAGGGGGACCAAAGGCTCTCCTAATGGGGGAATGGGGTTCACATCTTTTGGAGTGCCAAAGGGTGTCTATAACAGGGACACAGAAGCCAAGTGGGCAGATCACTCTACGAAAAATGGTACAAGATGGTGATCAACCTTCTCATGCATGCAGCTCAGCAGGTACCTCAACAAACAGGGTGCTTCATCTGTTTGTTTGATTTCTTTGTAGAATATCAGATTTTTGTGTAAGTTTGCATGGACAACTTTTGGGAATACAAATCCTGAACTCCCAACTGCAGCTGCCTCTGCGGAACACAATGGTAGACTTATTCACCAAGAATGTCCATTCCCCCCAAATCTGTGTGTGCTTGTGTCAGTGCAACTCTAATTAGGATTCCAACAGGTGCCTCTTAAAGGAGTAAAACTACCTTGAATTCACATGAACGATAGATGCTGGATAACAGATTAAGAATAAAATTTGAAAAAAAAATGGGTGTGAGGCAGGGTGGGCCTGCCTCACCAGATCTCAGAACAAAGATGAAGAAGCCATTTCCACCACCCACTCCACCTCCTGCCCTCTTGGCAGTGTATCCAACACCCACATCCACTCGACCAGCCCACAGACTTGCCATCTCTCATTGTCAGTCATCTTCCCCATGGTCTCGTCCAGATACCTCTCCATGAGTGGTCTCCGTACCCCCACCCCACCAGAAAGTGGCCCTGGTCAGGGTCTCCCATGACTTCCATGTGGTCAGATCCTTGCCCCTTGTTGATAGGATGACACTGGTCTCTTGTGCTCCTGCAAGTTGGTCTCTACCAAGTCTCCTGGACATTGCTCCCTCAGCCAAGGCCTCCAGCCATCCTCACCTGTTTGAGAATTTGACCTTCATGTATAATACAGCTCTGGTCCTATGGGAACCTGGCAGAAGTAGTCACTGGCACTATGGCCCCACTGCAACTAGGCCAGGATCCAACGATAAACACCAATAGGAACCTCATTCAGGGCCTTCCCAGTGGGTACAGATGACACAGGAGGCATGTGGCACATGTGGCCATAAGGCCTTAAGCCAGACCAACTCCTGCTCCTGCCCGTGCTTCTTCCTGCCCCACATCCTGCACATATCTGGCACTGGCCATGGTTATCCTACAATCCTGAATGTTCAGTGGAGCCTAGGGTCTCCTTTTTGGTGCAGTTGAACTGGCAATCCCCTTCCCTCCAACTCAACATCTTCATGGAGATGTTCTTTGGCATCTCAGACACTTAACATCTAACACTAGGCTCCTATTTCTGCCCCCAGCTTGGTCTGGGCACCTCTACCCAAGACCTGATCCTGAAACTACCTTTCCTCCTCATTCTTTCACACTCTACTCCAAATCCACTCTCCTAGTGCACCCAGAACCTGGCCCTGTTACAGCAGGGTCATGCATCTGCCTTCCATGGGAATAGCGACTGTCCTTGGCTTCAACTAACTTCCTGGCCCCTCCATGGCTATGAGGCTGCTCAGAACCCTGTTTGAACCTCCCCTCTGCCAGGGAGGCTCCCTCCCTTTAGCTGGTGCTTGGCCACATCACCTTCTCATTGAGGCCCTTCCTGACCCCTTATCTTGAGGGCCTCTGCCTTGCCCAGTCCTCCTTCTCCCTTCTGTCTCAGCAAAGCAGCCATCAGGCCAATGTCTGCTGAGTAAGTGAATGAAATTAAAAAAATCAACGAGACCATACTTTACACCCTGTCTCAGAAAAGCCACCTAACAGTTATGTAGATGAACCAGACAGGCCATTAGACAGTGGGAACTCCGCTGGAATGGATGCAGGCCCGAGGATGGTGCGACTGCCAACCCACAGTCCTTTCACACACAGGTCACAGACCCACTAAGAGAAAGATTTAGGTTGTGCTAGATAGACGACAGGTAAATGACACCGTGGGACACAGAGAGCATGTCCAAAATGTTCCTCTTTCAGAAACAATGACTCCAGGGCCATGAAGGGTATGTGTGTGCTTTGTCCTCACCCGTAAAACAGGAAGATCACATCCCTCCTCTGTGGGCTTCAAGAGGAGACAGTGCTCAGAACCACTGGGCGCAGAGTCAGATGCCGCTGGACCAAGTGTATCTCATTCGATTAGACTAACTCCAAACAACCAGGCTGTCAACACGAGTGAGAAACAGAGGTGGGTGGAGAGGGCAAAGGAAGATTCCTACCTGGCGGGGGGAGTCCTAGAAAAGCACAAAAACAAAGGATCTCTACCTAGATGACCTTCACACATTACCAAGTTAAAAAAAAAAAAAAGCATATCACATAGTCTGTGTTATACTATCACACAGTATTTTTACTACGATCTGAAGATTTGTGCCCTTTCAACATTCATATGGTGAAATCCTAATGCCCAGTAGGATGGTGTTAGGAGGTGAGGCCTTTGGGAAGTGCTTAGGTCATGAGTCTGGAGTCCTCATGATGGGATTAGTGCCCTTGTAAGAAGAGACTCCCACAGAGCTTTCTCACTCCTTCCACCACGTGAGGTCACAGCAAGAAGTCTGCAACCTGAAGGGGGCCTTCCCCTGACCGTGCTGGCACCCTAATTTGGACTTCCAGCCTCCAGAACTTTGAGAAATGTCTGTTGTTTTATAGGCTACCCAGTCTACAGTAATTTGCTCTGGAAGCCCAAAGGAACTAAGATGACTGTATTCTTTTGTTTTTTAAATTTTTTTTAATGTTTATTTATTTCTGACAGAGAGAGAGCACATCAGCGGAGGAGGGGCAAGACAGAGGGAGACCCAGAATCTGAAGCAGGCTCCAACCTGTCAGCACAGAGCCCGACGCGGGGCTCAAACTCACGGACCGCGAGATCACGACCTGAGCCAAAGTTGGATGCTCAGCCGTCTGAGCCACCCAGGCGCCCCGACTGTATTCTGATTGGAAAAAAAAAAAAAAAAAAGAACAAAATAAACACAAGAAGTGATACTAATTTTGAACAAGTCTGTGACTTCAAGCAAAGACGTACAAAACACTGTGCATCTCAAAACCAACAACTGTCAGGCAGGAAAACAGAGTCATCCAGGGTACCCAAACTGGCTTTTAACAAGCCGCCCTCTCCCCAACCCTGACCTCCATGATTCTGATGCCCTGTGATGCTCTGTGAGAAAAACACAGTTTAGACAAGAAGAGAGAACAGGTGGGCACGACAAGTCCTGTTTGGATGACCCCCCAAGCCAGAATCACCACCACTGAGTCCCCTAACAGACTGTGAGCAAGGCCATGCCACCCCCACAAAGGGGCAAGCACAAAAAGCACCGTCCATCCACCAATCACAGTCATTCTTCAGATGCAGGAATTCCATTTTTGGAAATCTCCTCAGGGAATAACCCAAACAAAACCAGAACAGATCCATGTTCTCAGCAGCCCTGGATGCTTAATGGGACAGAAGCCACACTGCAGTGAGACACTCAGCCAAACAGAATCTAGCTCTCATGATGACTGAGCAGCCAGCTACGTGGACAGGAACTAAAGAAGGGGCTGCAGAGATGCAAAGAGCTTAGAGTTTAAAGTTTACTATTATTGTTTTGTTTTGTAAGCTAAGCTTTAGGAACTTATCACCCTTGTTGGAATCCCTGATAGATCTGATGTAAAAGAACACACATGTCTGTCCAAAGAGCTCGCACACAGTGACAGGCTAGCATGGGCATACTAGACGTGCGTGGTCTGGGGTGAGAGGCTCCCAGGATCTTCTTCCCTCAGTCTTCACCATCCTCACCCACAGGCTTTCCTGGTGGAATGCCCTGCCCCACCTCCATGGTGGAAGCATCTTCACAAAGGGCAGCTCCAAGCCATTTGCAAACACAAAGCACAACCCTGCGCTCTTCCATAGTGAATGATCAAGCATCCAAACCAACAGCTTTCTTATACACTGGCAACACCTAGTCAGAAAACGTATAGGGGGAAAAATTCTGTTCATAAATGGCAACAAGGAACAAGCTTAAAATGAACTTTAGAAATGTGATGTTAATTCTGCCCACCGTATCCACAAAACCAAGGTGCCTAGAGCCAGTGGGCCTGGAGGAAAAGCAGTGGCTACAGAACGGGGCAGAGCAGGGCCAAGTCTGTATAAACAAATGGAGAACAGATGAGACAATTCAAATTGCTCAGGAAAGATGATTCAATAAATGGTGTGAAGACAAGATTTTTTAAATGCTTTAGGAAAAGCAAAATTAAGCCTTTACATAAAATTCAACAAATCTCCCAGAAAGTAGAGGGAGGCAAAGAGATTTAAACAAACAAACAAACAAACAAATTTGGCCAGAAAAAATTAGATCATCTCAGTCTAATAAATCCACTAGGCTAACTAATGAGTAAGAGTTGAAATTTTAGATCACATTTTAAGGACTTGAATACAAGTATAGATACATTTGTATTATTTTAGGTGGGAAGGGCTGTTCTAAGCAAAATAGCAAAAGCAGAAACCTGCTGGGCAGAGACTCCCACATTTGCTGCATGAAAATTAATACCTTATGCACATCAAAGCCACCAAATTCCAGAATGGGCCCAAAGACATGTAAGAATTTAATGCATGACAAAGTTGGTTTTCCAAATCAATGGAAAGATGAATTATTCAGTAGGTAGTGTTAGAAATAGCATAGAAGGAAAAAAATGAAGCTGGATTCCCAACTCACCCCACACCAAAATAAATTCCAGATGGATCCAGCATTGCACAAGTACCAGAGAAAAACAAGAGTCTATTTTAAAAATAATCTTGGCGTGTGGAAAGTCTTTTAAGACATAGGAAAGCTCAAAAGCCTTCGGAGTAAATATGTTACGATTAAAAACTTGAAATCTCTTTAAAAAACCCCAAACCAGAACAAAGCACCATAACTGGAGTCAAATGTCAGTTTGTGAAGAGTGTTTTCAACATATACGGAAAAGAGTATGAGCTGGCAGATCACAAAGGAAATACAAAGGAAAACAAAAAAGGAAATACAAAGGCACACGAACAGTTTCAACCTCACCAGTCATCGGGGAACGGAAATTAAAACATTCATGTGACAACAATGCGGGGCGGGCGGTCTTAAGGCCCCAACCTCCCCCTCACCCCGCCTCCAGTCCACCCTGCACACACCGGGTGTAGAAAACCGACGGAACGCACCGCCACGAAGGCAGTGTGCAAGTGAAAAATCTAACAAGTATCGACCGATAGAGCATGGCCACCCCTCTGCCCCCCGAGCTTCCCTTTTAGGTGAATAACAGAAAACAGCGCACGCAAAATCCAGAAAGGGTACAAAGGAAACCAGCCAGTGCTGCCTCTGCGCACACTGGCAGGCTGTTCCCAACGACGATTTCCAGTTTTTCTATTTTTCTCACACGTTCACATTTTAAAAAATGCATGTTATTTTCTATTGAAATCTTAAAAAGCAAATAATAAACTAGGAAAATATTTGCAAACCATGTTAGAAAAGGTTGGTCTCGTTCACTAAAAAGGGGCTCTTACAAGGTAGTAAGGAGAAGAGCACGGATAGAAACATGGAGAAAGGATGTAAAATTAGGAAAGTACTTTGAGCCAACGAGATACCAGCGCCGTTCGGACGCGGAGAAACGGCTTACTGCGAACGGCACAGGCGCTCCTGCCGCCGCGGGGTCCGGATGGGCTTCTCAGCCTCTGGTTCTGTATTTTGGGGAGACCTTGAGCGAGCCGGGGACTCGCGGGTCGCTGACCACCCTTCCCGGGGCAATCGCGCCGCCGTTCTCTTCGCCGCGGCCCCGCCGCAAACCTCCACCTCCTGCCAGCGCTCGCCGTCCGCGGGGGAGGGGGCCCGGGAGGGTCGGAGGGGGGCGATGAGGTGTCTCAGGGCCTGGGGTGGGGGTTGGATTCCGGGCGTGGCAGGGCCGGAGGGCTGAGGGCCCGGAGACTGGGTCGCAGGCAGCCTGGTGTGTGTCAAGGGTAAGGGGAGAGGGTTCTGGGGCGTGGCAGGGGCCGAGGGGCGGGGGTCGGGAGAAGCCCGGGTGTGAGGAGCGGAGAGAGGACTGGGATGCGGCAAAACGCTGGGGGAGAGGGGGCTCAGAGTGGGGTCCGAGGAGGGGAAGGAGCCCACCGCGCGCCCGCAGGAGGAACCCGGCAGGAGGGGCGGAAGCGGAGCGTGCCCGCGGGGAAGTGCCCTGTCCGTGAGGACGACCCGGCTCCAGCGCGCGTGCTGGCAGAAGGGCCCGGGCGCCAGTGCCCACGCGCACCCCCAACTCACCTTCCACGCCGCAGCCTCACGCGCGAAGGGACGGATGCCCGCAACGCACTCAGACAAAGGGGACGCCCCGCCTGGTCTGCGCATCCGCCAATCCCTGGGGGCCCCGCCTCCTCAGTCCCCGCCCACGCCCCCGGTCACCAGTCCTGGAGCGGACACCTCCCAGTCGTCCCCGCCTTCCCCGCCGGCGCCATTTTCCTGACTGACAGCGAGGCCGCTTTCTGCGGAGCCACCGAGAGGCGAGATCTCCCGCGCGCCTAGAGAGGCCATACCGCGCTCCGTCCTCGCATTTACCGCACTTCCGGCGGTCCTGTGGAAAGTTCTAGTGAAGCTTCCGAGCATCGGACCCACGGGCCACCTAGTGCCTGTAGAGTCGGGTTTCAGGCTTGTGTCCAGGGGGGTACCTTTTCCGCTCCTAGCCAGGTGCCACCCCCTCTGAACGTGCCTCCTCGTTGCTGTGCCCCGGGACCCGCCGAGGACCTAGCGGTGGTCGTCACGTGTGACAGTGACCGCCTCCTCAACCACCTGCACTGCTGTTCACGGACTTTTTTGGGGCCGGCGGGGGGGGGGGGGGCGCCGTGAAGCCTCCGTCCGTGAGGGCGTTGCACGGTGCGGTAGCAACTCCCGGAGAGGAGGCTGAGACAGCCACGGCTGGAATGCTTAGTCGTGTTCTAGAAAAACTAGAACGGTGAGGGCTTTCTTGGAGGAGCGGTTGGGGAGCCGGAGGAAGAGTTGGCCATCTCGCCTTTTCTGATAAGCGACCCTGGGTTGGGAGTAGGACTCCCTAACTTCAGGCAGGGATGGGAAGAAAAATTAAGGAGGAGGGGACAGAGAGTCCCTCAACAGTGACACCCTTTCCTCTTTCCTTTTTCCTTTTAGCTTTTTATTATAGAAACTTTCAAAGATAGGCAAAGGTAGACAAAGTAGTGTAATGAACCCCACGTGTCCATCAAACAGTTGAAATGGGCAGTCTCTTCACCTATTTCTCTGGTTATTTCTTTTGTCAATCCCGTAGAGGAGGTCATTTTATATAATAATTATTCTCATATTTGCCTAAAAGATAAGGGCCCCTAAAAACGTAATTACAAAGCTATTATCACCCGTGAATGTTAATGATTATCCTTTATTATCAAATGTAGGAAACTTTTTTTTAAATGTAAAAATACATCATGAGTTTACAGTGATATTTCAAGTTTAGGGCTAGGTGGCTATTAATTTTTAAAATTTTATGTTTGTATCTTTTTTCCCCCTCATATTTAGAATCTTGGGGGGCGTCTAGGTGGCTCACTCGAGCATAGGACTCGTGGTTTCAGCTCAGGTCATGATCCCAGGGTGGCGGGATCCAGCCCTCTGTCAGTCGCTACCCTAATCAAGGAGTCCTTTAAGATTCAGTCTGTCTCTCCTGCCCCTCTCCCCCACTTGCACATGCATTGTCTCTAATTAAAAAAAAAAAAAAAAAATCTTGGATCCTGATTATCTTAACACAATATATAATTATGTCAGAATAACAATGCCAATATTACTAATGGTATGATTATTGAAAAGTGTAACATTCTTTTGCAGTTCTTTCTGTTGTTAGGTTATATCCCATGCTTTAAAGTAAATTAAGGGCCGCCTGGGTGGCTCAGTTGGTTAAGCGTCCAACTTTGGCTCAGGTCATGAGCTCACGGTTTGTGAGTTTTGAGCCCGGCGTTGGGCTCTGTGCTGACAGCTCAGAGCCTGGAACCTGCTTCAGATTCAGTGTCTCCATCTCTATCTGCCTCTCCCCAGCTTGCATTCTATTTCTCTCTCTCTCTCTCTCAAAAATAGATATAAAACTTTAAAGTCAATGAAAATAATTTGTTTCTGTGGGGTTATATATACTGGCTCATTTGTTTCATTTTGCTTATGCTCTTTAGGGTTAAGTTTTTCAGGTTTTTAAAAAAATGTTTATTTTGAGAGAGAGCATGATGGGGGAGGGGCAGGGAAAGAGGAAGAGAGAGAATCTCAAGCAGGCTCCACACTGTTAGTGCAGAACCTGATGTGGGGCTCCATGTCCTGGATAGTGAGATCATGACCTGAGTCAAAATTAAAATGCCTAACTGAGCCACCCAGGCGCCCCTCAGGTCTTTTTTTTTTTTTTTTTTTTAATGATTTTATTTTTATTTTTTATTTATTTTTATTTTTTAATATATGAAATTTACTGTCAAATTGGTTTCCATACTAATGATTTTATTTTTAAGCAATCTCTACACCCAACCTGGGGCTTGAACCCACAACCCTGAGATCAAGAGGGGCATGCTCCACTGACTGAGCCAGCCAGGTGCCCCCAAATTTTCAGGTTTTTATAAAAATTTTTTCATGATTATGTAAAACATGTATATGGCTCCAGAGTCAAGTCTACAAAACAATGTACATTCAGAGAAGTCTGACTTCTCTCCCTGTCCCCACAAACCTGTTACCTTCCTCTCCCTATCAGTAAGCATTTTTTTTTTAAGTGTATTGATTTATTTTGTGAGAGACTGCAAGTGGGAGAGGGGGAGAGAGACAGGGAGATAGAGGATCCAAAGCAGGCTCTGTGCTAACAGCAGACAGCCCAATGCGGGGCTCAAACTCCCGAACTGTGAGATCATGACCTGAGATGAAGTCAGATGCTTAACTGACTGAGCCACCCAGACTCCCCCTGTATCTACTGTTCTGCATTTTGGCTTTTGCACCTAACAGTGTCTTGGAGACCTCTCATTAGCAGCGTCTAGGGATATTCCTTGTTCCTTTTTGCAGCTGTAACTCCCTTCTTTTGTGAATGTACCATAGAGTATTCAACTAGTCAGCTATTACTGGACATGTGGGTTGTTTCCTGTCTTTTCCTATTAAACTTAGTGCTACAGTGAATAGTCTTATGCAGATCTTTGTATAGTTCTGCCAGTTTAATTTTGGGTTAGATTCCTAGAAATTGCCTGGTCAACAGGCATTTGTAATTTGTTTTTGCTGTATGTTGCCCAGTTCCCTTTTTTAGGGTTGCACCATCTTGCATTCCCACTGTGATGTGTCCTCACAACCTTGTAAGCCAAGTATTTTGTCAAATATATGTAATCTTCCTATCTGAGAAGAATAGCATCTCAGTGTGGTTTCCTTTTGCATCTTTTTTTTTTTTTTTTTTTTGTGGGTGGAGTCAGGCATCTTTTCATATATTTAAGCATCATCTTCACTTATTTGTCTGTGAACTTGCTGCTTTTCCTAGTTGGTGGTCTCTTCCCTCTGGTTTTAGAAATGCTATTATGTTAATCCTTTGTGACATAAGTTGCAGATATTTATAAAACTCTATTATCAATGCACCAATTTATCAGTTAAGATTAAAAATTACAAAATAAGCCCTGTATAGTCTTTTTTGATGCAACCCAACAAATTAATAAGGAATTTGATACCAGAGAGATGGTTATAAAGAATAGTCTTCAAACTACAATTTAATTTCTGTTATCTAAACCTGATTTCATTAACTATCAGTATTCAGTTCATCCTCGATGTAGTTAATGTTCATAGTTTACAGGATACTTAGAAATGCCATGTTCAGAGCAGAGGAAATTTCTTAGGGGAAAATACAGTATAAAGCCGATAATATATTGTTTAAAATATTTTTAAAATTGCAAAAATATTTTTTAAATATTTAAAAAAATTTTACTGCTGTTTTTCTTTTTTATGGCTTTTTTGAGGTATGAATTGAAAATACTTTAAGTATACACTTTGATGAAAATTTCGACATAAATATATACCTGTGAAACCATCACCACAATCAAGATAATGAGCATATCTATTAGCCCTAAGTGCATCCCCAGCTGTTGGTGGTGATTGATCTGCTTTCTGTCACTTTAGCTTATTTTGCACTTCCTGTATATCTGATTAGATATAAATGGAATCCCAAAGTAGATATTTGGGGGGATGTGTGGGTCTAACTTTCTTCACTCAGCATAATTATTTTGATTTTTATCCTTATTACTGTATATAGCAATAGTTTTTTTTTCTTTTTCTTTTTTTTTTTTTTTTTTTTTTACTCTTGGGTAGTATTTCATTGTAAGAATATACCACAACTTGTTTATCCATTTATCCATTTACCTGTTAATGGACACTGGGTTGCCAGTTTTTGGCTACTGCAACTAAAACTGCTACAAACATTTATGTACAAATCTTTGTGTAGACCTATGTTTCACTTCTCTCGGGTTTACATCTAAAGTGGCTTGGCTGGGTGGTATCGTAGATGTGTGTTTAACCTTTTTTTTTTTTTTTAACGTTTATTTATTTTTCAGACAGAGAGAGACACAGCATGAACGGGGGAGGGGCAGAGAGAGAGGGAGACACAGAATCGGGAGCAAGCTCCAGGCTCTGAGCCATCAGCCCAGAGCCCTACGCGGGGCTCGAACTCGCGGACCGCGAGATCGTGACCTGAGCTGAAGTCGGACGCTTAACCGACTGAGCCACCCAGGCGCCCCATTAACTTTTTAAGAAACTACCACCCTCTTGTCAAAGTGTTTTTACTACTTTGCCTCCCCAAGCAGATGTGACAGCTATAGTTGCTCTACATATTGCCCACATTTGGTGGAGTCATTTGTTTTGAAAATGGCCATTCTAGGGGATGTGGGGTGGTGTCTTGCCGTTTATCTTGCATTTTTCTAATGTTTAATGATATTGAGTGTCATTTCTTGTGCTTACTAGCCATCTGCGTATATTCTTTGGTGAAGTGCCGATTCAAATGTTTTGTCCATTTTTTATTGGATCATTTGTCTTCTAATTGAGTTGTAGGACTTCATTATAGTATGGGATACAGGTCATTTGTTGGGATATATGTTTTGCAAATATTTTCTCCCAGTTTGTGCTTTGCTTTTTCATTTTATTTCATTTTGAGGAGCAAAAGTTTTAAAATTGATGAAGTCCTGTTCATTGATTTCCTTCCTTGAAATTTCATGCCTTTTTGTATCCTATTCAATAAATCTTTGCCAAAGTTAAGATCACTAAGGTTTTCTATTATGTCTTCTTCTGGAAGTTTCTTTTTTTAATTTTTAAAATGTTTGTTTATTTATTTATTTATTTATTTATTTATTTATTTATTTATTGTTTTAGAGAGAGAGCATGAGTGGGGAGGGGCAGAGAGAGAGGGAAACAAAGAATCTGAAGCAGGCTCCAGGCTCTGAGCTGTTACCACAGAGTGTGACGCAGGGCTCGAACCCACAAACCGTGAGATCATGACCTGAGACGATGTGGGATGCTTAACCAACTGAGCCACCCAGGTGTCCCATGGAAGTTTCTACTTTGCATTTTTGGTTGACGATACATTTTAATTCTTATATATGATGCGGTGTAAGGATTGAGGTTCAGTTTGTTGGTATATGGTTATTCTATAGTCCAAGCACCATTTGTTGAAAATAAAGCCCTAATTTAAAAATAATCATTTAGGGACACCTGGGTGGTTCAGTTGGTTAAGTGTCTGACTTTGCCTCAGGTCATGATCTCATGGTTAATGGGTTCCAGCCCCGCGTCAGGCTTTGTGTGGAGAGCTCAGGTCCTGGAGCCTGCTTCAGATTCTGTGTGTCCCTCACTCTCTGCCCCTCCCCCTCTTGCCCTCTGTCTCTCAAAAAATAAAAAATAAATAAAACGTTAAAAATTTTTTTTAAACAGGATTTATTTTGTTATATGATGTGAAGAATGGATCTAATTTTATTGTTTTTCTAAATGGCTATCTAGTTATCCAAAACACTACATATTTTGAAGTTTATCCTTTCCCCATGGATTTAAGATGCTACCTTTTACTTATATCAAATTTCCATATCGGAATGGTCTTCTCTTTTTTTAAATATAATTAAAAAATTTTTTTAAATTTTATTTTTTAAAATTTACATCCAAATTAGCATATAGTGCAACAATGATTTCAGGAGTAGATTCCTTAGTGCCCTTTACCCATTTAGCCCATCCCCCCTCCCACAACCCCTCCATTAACCCTCTGTTTGTTCTCCATATTTAAGAGTCTCTTATGTTTTGTCCCCCTCCCTGTTTTTATATTACTTTTGCTTCCCTTCCCTTAGGTTCATCTGTTCTGTATTAAAGTCATCATATGAGTGGCTCCATATATATATATATATATATATATATATATATATATATATACCACATCTTTATCCATTCATCCATCGATGGACATTTGGGCTCTTTCCATACTTTGGCTATTGGTGATAGTGCTGCTGTAAACATGGGGGTGCATGTGTCCCTTCGAAACAGCATACCTGTATCCCTTGGATAAATACCTAGTAGTGCAATTCCTGGGTCATAGGGTAGTTCTATTTTTAATTTTTTGAGGACCCTCCAGACTGTTTTCCAGAGTGGCTGCACCAGCTTGCATTGCCACCAACAATGCAAAAGAGATCCTCTTTCTCTGCATCCTCGCCAACATCTGTTGTTGCCTGAGTTGTTAATGTTAGACATTCTGACAGGTATAAGGTGGTATCTCATTGTGGTTTTGATTTGTATTTCCCTAATGATGAGTGATATTGAGCATTTTTTTCATGTGTCAGTTGGCCATCTGTATGTCTTCTTTGGAGAAGTATCTATTCATGTCTTTTGCCCATTTCTTCACTGGATTATTTGTTTTTTGGTGTTGAATTTGATAAGTTCTTTCTAGATTTTGGATACTAACCCTTTATCTGATATGTCGTTTGCAAATACCTTCTCCCATTCTGTCGGTTGCCTTTTAGTTTTGCTGATTGTTTCCTTCACTGTGCAGAAGCTTTTTAGTTTGATGAGGTCCCAATTGTTCATTTTTGCTTTTGTTTCCCTTGCCTCTGGAGACGTGTTGAGTAAGAAGTTGTTGCGGCCCAGGCCAAAGAGGTTTTTGCTTCCTTTCTCCTCGAGGATTTTGGTGGCTTCCTGTCTTACATTTAGGCCTTTCATCCATTTTGAGTTTATTTTTGTGTCTGGTGTAAGAAAGTGGTCCAGGTTCGTTCTTCCGGATGTCGCTGTCCAGTTTTCCCAGCACCACTTGCTGAAGAGACTGTCTTTATTCCATTGGATATTCTTTCCTGCTTTGTCAAAGATTAGTTGGCCATACGTTTGTGGGTCTGTTGCTGGGTTCTCTATTCTGTTCCATTGATCTGAGTGTCTGTTTTTGTGCCAAATATAATTTTTTAAGTTTATTTATTTGAGAGACAGTGCGAGTGGGGGAGAGGCAGAGAGAGAGAGAGAGAGAGAGAGAGAGAGAATCCCAAGCAGGCTCCATGCTGCCATCACAGAGCCCAACACAGGGCTTGAACTCATGAAACTGTGAGATCATGACCTGAGCAGACACCAAGACACCCCTTAACTAACTGAACCACCCAGGCATCCCAGGAGTGGTCTTTTTCTTCTCCTCCTCCTCCTCCCCCTCCTCCCTTCCTCTCTCCCTCCCCCTCCCCTCCCCTCCCTCCCTCCTCCTCTTCTTCTTCTTCTTCTTCTTCTTCTTCTTCTTCTTCTTCTTCTTCTCTTTTTTGTAATGTCTGTGTTTTATATAATCTCATTGTGAGGCATCTACATTGCCAGTCTCTTCAAAGAGAGTTAATTTGTGAAATTATTTCAATAATAATAAAACAATAATTTATATTATTGTCAAACACTTTCAAAAGGTCTACTGCTCCTTTGCTCCTTCTGCATATTTTTTTCCTTTTAAAAAAATTATTTATTTAAATTCAAGTTAGGGACACCTGGTGGCTCATTAGGTTAAGGGTCCAACTTTGGCTCAGGTAATGATCTCACGGTTTGTGAGTTTTGAGCCCGGTGTTGGGCTCTGTGCTGACAGCTCAGAGCCTGGAGCCTGTTTCAGATTCTGTGTCTCCCTCTCTCTCTGCCTCCCCCCGCCCGCCCACTACCACCAAATAAAAACATTAAATCCAAGTTAGTTAACATGTAGTGTAGTATTGGTTTCAGGAGTAGAACCCAGTGATTCATTGCTTATATATAACACCCAGTGCTCATCCTGACAAGTGTCCTCCTTAATGCCCATCACCCATTTAGCCCATCATCCCATTCACTTCACCTCCAGCAACCCTCAGTTTGTTCTATGTATTTAATAGTCTCTTATGGTTTGCCTCCCTCTGTTTTTATCTTATTTTCCCTTCTCTTCCCCTATATGCATCTGTTCTGTTTCTTAAATTCCACATATGAGAGAAATATATTTGTCTTCTCTGACTTATTTCGTTTGGCATAATACACTCCAGTTCCATCCACATTGTTGCAGATGGCAAGATTTTATTCTTTTTGATTGCCAAGTAATAGTCCATTGTATATATATACTGTTTCTTCTTTATCCATTAATCAGTCGATGGACATTTGGGCTCTGTCCATAGTTTGGCTATTGTACATACCAGGAGTGGCCTTCTAATTGATGTTCTAACATGTGGAAATGCTCAGAGCCTATCCCATGGACACAGAAGAAGACCCTGCACACAGAATAAACCACATGGGGTACCTAGGAGCCAGGATGCCCCCAGGCCTTCATCTTACTTCCAGGGAAGCCCAGTGGCCAGTGACGATTGTCTGGCCCATGCCTGCCAATCTCCCTAGGAGAATGGTCCAGGTAAGACTCTGCTCCTGTCACAGCTGTCCTGGCATGGACTGCATTGTCCTCAGCCATCAGGTCCCTGTTCTCCCCTCAGATTCAGGAGTTCCCACCAGATCCATGGAGGTTTTAGGATTGGCATGGATTCTGGCCCTTTTCTGCACATACCATGCTCCACAGTTTCCCGGCTTCACCTTGTGTGGAGGGGTGCCTGTGGATGTTGGGGGAAACTCAAATCCCTCACCGATTTAACTCCAGAAGTTGCAGGAAACACTTCGTGGGGGATGAACTGTGGGGCTCTGTGAAGGGGATCTCCCAGGACTCTACCAAGCACATGAATCTCTTGGCACAGTTGGTACCAAGCCAGCTACCAACTATTAGGGCTGCTTGTTATTCTTTTTAAAAAGAAATTTAAGGGGCGCCTGGGTGGCGCAGTCGGTTAAGCGTCCGACTTCAGCCAGGTCACGATCTCGCGGTCTGTGAGTTCGAGCCCCGCGTCAGGCTCTGGGCTGATGGCTCGGAGCCTGGAGCCTGTTTCCAATTCTGTGTGTCTCCCTCTCTCTCTGCCCCTTCCCCGTTCATGCTCTGTCTCTCTCTCTGTCCCAAAAATAAATAAAAAACGTTGAAAAAAAATTTGAAAAAAAAAAGAAATTTAATGTTTATTTATTTTGGGGAGAGAAAGAGACAGAGTGCGAGTGGGGAAAGGACAGAGAGAGAGGGAGACGCAGAATCCGAAGCAGGCTCCAGACTCTGAGCTGTCAGCACAGAGCCTGATGCGGGGCTCAAACCCATGAACTGTGAGATCATGACCTGAGCTGAAGTCGTATGCTCAACCAACTGAGGCACCCCATTAAAGGAATTGGGATTGTTGGATGAAGGTAGGAATAATATCTGGGAGTGGAAATAAAGAGCAAGGAGAACATCCAATCTCTGGTTCCAGTGGTACATGGGGGAGGGAGAAGCCTTCAGGAGAACCATGTGTCAGGGGGCAACCAGGTTTTAGTTTGAACAGGAAGCTGAAGGAAGCCTTCAGTGAAGTCACAACACAGAGTAATTTGTTTATGTCCGTAAACCAAAGAGCAGAGTAGAAGGTGTGGGGGCCAAAGAGTTTCTATATATTTTTGAAGGTATGGAAATATTTATTACTTACATAATGGAGGTCTTTTGGGAGAGTAGGGAAGGCCTCTCAGAATGGTCTGAAATGGCTTAAGAGACCAAGTAAGGGATGTTAACTTTGGGTCTTTATTGTGGTCAGTAGGTATGGTGGGTGGGAGGACTGCCAAGCATAGGTGAGGGCTTGTGTGGTTTGAATCTCCTGCTGGTGTCAAAAGAGAGAGCACCAGCTTTCTTTCTCTCTTTTCTTTCTTTCTTTCTTTCTTTCTTTCTTTCTTTCTTTCTTTCTTTCTTTCTTTCTTTCTTTGTTTTTAAATGTTTATTTTTGAGATAGAGAGAGACAGAGAGAGAGAGCGAGCCGGGGAGGGGCAGAGAGGGAGTCACAGAATCTGAAGCAGGCTCCAAGCTCTGAGCTGTCAGCATAGAGCCCTATGTGGGACTTGAACTCACAAACTGTGAGATCATGACTTGAGCCGGAGTTAGAGGCTTAACTGACTGAGCCACCCAGACACCCCAAGCACCAGCTTTCTTATCAGCTTGTCCAAATGTGGGCATGGAGAAGTAGGAGGATGAGGTTCCAAAGCTATCAGCAAACACTAAAAAATGGAACCAGACCATTCATTATAATTCATCTCTGATGTTTGATGACTCAAACACTAATTGAATTAGTACTCGTTTAAATAAACTATATGGCACTCTCTGCAACCTGCAGCCTGAGGTTGGTGAGGGAGATGAAAATCCCACTAAATGGCTTTTTGAAGAGTCCAGCATTGTGTTTTCTGAGAAGTGACATGAGTGCCTCAGCTACTCCAGAGGGGATGAGGGTGTCCTGGTGAGACCTTTTACTTAGGCCTGAGCATAGGTAGAGAGATATCTTGACCTTGATTGATATTTTGGGGCTCTATCTGTGGGGTAAGAGGTTCTGAGAGTTCTTTACCCTAAAGGGGGCAACTTTTAAGGCAATGGCACAAAAGTTTGTAAAAATGTGGAGATGGGGCTATTCATTAGCCAGGCCATCCAGTGCTAAGATAATTGCCGGAAATTCAGCCCAGCCACTTGTGCTGACGTTTGGATCTGGTTCTTTATTAGGGAAGTCCTGGTTAAGAAATAAGGAACAGTAGCTCCCCACTGCACTCCATCACCTATGATGGTTGGCAGTGCTGCTTGTATAGTCTGTGGATTCCCTCTGCTGTTCACTTACTTCATCCCAGGTGGCTCTCCAGGTAGCCAAAGGGTCTGGGGAGGGCTGCCCTCCAACACCCTGGCATCTGGCAAGGGACAGAGGACAGAGGAGGCTGCCCCTTCTGCAGGTGGAATATACCAGGGGGCCCAGGTTTGGCTTTATACTGTACCAAGGTGGCCTCAGCAGTTGTATTGAGCTCATGGTGTACTACTCCCATAACCCAGAACACAATGGGCAGCTGGGTACAGAGATAAAGTCACAGACTCAGGGCCTGTGAAAGCCTCCATTTCTAGGAGGTTCCAGTATGTGGCCAGCAATTGCAGCTCTGGTAGCATGTAGTATAGGGCAAGGAAGGTAGTTTCTTGGATCAGAAGCCCTTGGACAATTTATGGCCATGATGGGTGGTCCGGAGACTCTGGGAGATGTGAAAGGAGGTTGTTGAATCCCCTGTGATGGAAAAGTCTTGGTGGGAGGGACACTAATGGGAATGTGGTGTTGGAAGCTGGACAGATTCTAGAGGATTTTGTTGGAGGGGGCCCCAACCAAGGTGGGCTGATTTGCAAGTCGCAACATAAATGGGGTTAAGTAAAATCTGTAGATGAGGAACATGTTGCCTCCAGAACCCCCAAAAGATCTAAAAGAGTTGTGGGTGCTGATAGGGACACTGATTATTTCTGAAGCTTCAAGGATGGAGCAGTCCTTGGTTTACAAAACATTTTTGGCAACTTAACAGAAGTGGCAGGGCCTTGCACTACATTTGGGGGCAATGGCCCATTCCCTTTGGTGAGCTGCTTTGTATTTGTATGTCCTGAATAAGCGACACACAAATGAATGTCAATTAAATCACCTTGGAGGAGGATGTCATCAATGTAATGTCACATCTGTGCTCCCAGAGGAAGGTGGATGCAGTCAAGACTGTATGTGACAGTGAGGCTGCTGAGGCACCCTATGGGTATCCTAGTAAAGATATATCATGTTCCTTCAGAGGTGAAGGCAAACTGTGGCTGAATGGCTGTGGACGCCATTGTCTAGATGTCCTGTTCACAGTGCCAACTCCAACTTTTACCATCACCTGCATGGTGGATGGACCCCACCCAAAAGTTGGTTCAGATGTCAAGACTGACAATGCCACACATACCAAGAGGGCATGAGGTGGTTTATTACTCACATAACTGAGGTGAGCAGGGCAGGGTTCCTTGGGGAGGCCCAGAGTGGCTTAAGGAATGATGGAAGGGCACTGAACTGGGTGTTTGCTGTGCCTGGGATGAGGCTGCAGTACATACTGCACATTTCCTGTTAAGTGGGACTTGAATGGTTTGAAATCTGCTGGCACCAAGGGGATGGCACTCAGGCTTCTCTCTCAGCCCGTTTCCCAAGAAACATTTCCAAGGACATCATCAAAGTCAAAAGAAATTGTGGCTGACCATTTGTTTCCCAGACTTTCTCTTTGGAAATGTGACATTCCAAAATCAAAACTCTCAGGCTGCAGATAGCAGGCCCCTAAATGTGGTCAATTCTGCCCAGACACTGAGTATGGACAAGGGTCCAGTAGAGCTTGACACTCACTCCTCCTTCCTGTCTCCAGACTCCCACAGCCATGCCTCAGCCCCAGGAGTCTCCCAACAGTGTGGAGGCCAGGGGAAGGAGAAAAAGGAGTTGATGAGGGAGTGATACAGAGGACATGCTTGCCCCTAGAGCCTCTTCTCCACACAGCAATGGCCCTGTTAAAATGTTAAGTCATCCAAATCCTCCAACATCTCCTTTCACCCAGAGTAAAAGCCAAAGTCCTTGTCATGGCCACGAGGACTTTTGTGATATGGCCCATTACTACCCATCCCATCTGCTTCTCCCTCTGCTCACTCAACTCCTAGCCATACTGAACTCCAATGATTCTTGAACACTCTAGACCTGTTCTGCTCAGGGCCTTTGTACTGTGTGAATGGAAAAACAAAAGTTGTTTTTCCCAGTTATTGCCTAGGCATTTTACTGTATGCTAACCCTATTATCAGAGTCTGGGCATTTAGATAAGAACGTGAATTCAGTGCTCACCACCCTAACCACTTCCTAAGTAATAGGTGCCTGCTACCCTGTTCTCTTATTTCTTGCTTGCTCATGACCTGGGATGATGGACTGCCCTCCATCATTGTGCTCCCTTGCTTCTGGGATGTGTGTGTAGCCAATCTTGTGACTTTACTTCCTTTGTGTAAGTGTATTGAAACTGTGCCTTCAATCAAAAAAGACTCTGGGTTTTCACTTTCCCAAAGCTGGAGCTTGGATAACGAGAGAGTTACCTGCCAACCCGTGTGGGTGGCTTGTGAGTCCCACCTCAGCCAGTCATAATCTGCACATTCCTAATACCCCAGATCTGGCTTCCCAATAAAACCAGCTATTCTTGCCGTCAACCCCACTCCCCCATTTTCACTGGTCATTTTCTCATTTGCTTCAAGTTGTCACTCAAAGGGCATTGTGGCAAGGCCTGCTCTGACAGCCCCCATTTAAAACAGAATCTGCCAAAACACCCACACCTTGTTTCCTGCTTTCCTTTCACCTCATGACAACCATGACCATTAGGCCATTTTTCTCTACCCACTGACCTCAAGGACAGACTTGTTTCTTGCTGTGTCCCTATGAATGGCATGTAGTAAGTATCTCACAAGTATTCACTGGGGGGTGGGGGTGGGGCTGTGGAATCCAGGCTGGACAATGGGGAATGTGAAGCCAGAAAGGATTGCCTGACAGTGAGACAGAATGAGGGTTAACAGATGGAGGTCTCCATGGAGTAGAAAGATGAGCAAGTGAGGATAACAGAGCAAAGCTGTCACCAAACTGCAAGTGTGACAGTTTGTTATCTAGCATATTGCCTTGGGAAAACAGGGCTGAAGTGGAGGGGAGTGAGTAGTGATGGGCTACCCTGATGGCCTCTGAGAGAAGGGTAGGCAGCCCACTGTAGCCCAAGCCCATGGAACCAAGCTGCGCACCCTTGATCCAACTTTCACATACTTCTCTCTTCAAACCTCTCCCTCCTCATTTGCAGCTGATGATTCTGCCTCTACATCCTTGAAAGCAGAGAAGTCAAGCCCTTATCTTCCTACCTCAACTGCAAACCTGACTACATCTGCCCATTAATGCCTTTCCTCCTGAACCATGAGGGAAGTGCTTCTCCGTCCACCCATCCTAGGATACTCCTAAATTGAGACCTGGTGGCTGGCACCCAGGGGCCTCTCTCGTGGCAGATGTGTTGCTTCTGGGCCAACTCCCCCTGCTCACGGAGAAGGGCACAGCTCTGGGAAACTGAGGAGAGGCCGGTCCCCACCTACTGGGGGCACTCACAGGTCCTCCATAAATGTCTGGCGATGAATGGGCCTGGGAGAAAACAACCTGGGAACTTGTGGGGAGAACAGGAGGGGCATGGAGAGGGCAGGCCTCTGTGGGGCCAACAGCCAGGACCATAAGGCACAGAGCTGGGAAGTTGGGAAACACCTGCATGTGTACTTGTGCAGCAACCCTGAGCGGAACTGTAAGCAGAAAGCATGACCTCAGACTCAGGCACAAGGGCAAGGGGGGCGAAGGGGTCCTGCATCCAGTGACTGTATGGGAGGGTCAAGAAAGGGTGAGGAACTGGTGGTAATGACTACACACCACTTCTGGGAAGGATGACTATAATTCAAACTGAAAAGCTCGACCTGATATATGTAAACAGAGTCTCATTATAACTATAGAAAAGAACTCACTATGACTAATTACCAAATAAAAGAATTACTGTTGTTATTTTGAACCAAATGTCAGTTTACTTTTTTGGTTCTGTTTGATTATAGTAATAAACTCTATTCATGAATATGCATCTTCTATCATCCTTTTCCTCCTAATAAATGTGGCAGTCTGATAACAAAATGTATAAACAAAACAAACAAGAAACAAGAGGTCACAGGAGGCTGGAATGATGACAGGGGAAGGAGGGTTGAGGTTTTTTGGACAGTGGGATATGGGTTTACAGGGCAGCAAGTGAGCCTGGCTTCAAGTCTGGGAAGTGGGTGAGGCTGGGACATGGCCAGAGGAGTCGGGAATGGAGCTCTGTTTCACTCCCTAGCATGGATCAGCTGGTGTTTGACCAACTTGGACCGCTGGCTGAAGGCTTTCCCACAAGCAGAGCAGTCATAAGGCTTCACGCCGGTGTGGATCCTCTGGTGCTGGATGAGGACTGAACGCTGACTGAAGGCTTTCCCACACTCACTGCACTTATATGGCCTTTCACCAGTGTGGATTATCTGATGTTGAATAAGGTGTGAACTCTGGCTGAAGCCCTTACCACATTCGACACATGTGTATGGCTTCTCGCCAGTGTGAACTTTCTGGTGGTGAATAAGGTTTGAGCTTCGGTTGAAGGCTTTACCACACTGGTTACATTCATGAGGTTTCAATCCATTATGGATTCTCTGATGCTGAATGAGAGTTGAACTCTGGCTGAAGGTTTTTCCACATTCGGTACATTCATAGGGTTTCTCCCCAGTGTGAACGCGCTGGTGAAGGATAAGGTTGGAGCTCCGACCAAATGTTTTTCCACATTCCCGACACTCATAGGGTTTGTCACCTGTGTGCACACCCTGATGCTGAATGAGAGCCGAACTGTGGCTGAAGGCCTTCCCACAGATGCTACATTCATACGGTTTCTCTCCTGTGTGGATTATTTGGTGCTTTCTGAGCACTGAGCTGTAACTAAAGGCTTTTCCACACACATTACACACATGAGGTTTTTCTCCAGTGTGAATTCTTCGATGCTGAATGAGGCTTGAACTCTGACTGAAGGCCTTCCCGCAGTCACTGCACTTATAGGGTTTCTCTCCAGTGTGAACCCTGTGATGCTTAATGAGGTTGGAGACCCGGCTGAATGGTTTGCCACACTCATTACACTCATAAGGTCTCTCTCCAGTGTGAACTCTCTGATGCTTCCTCAGGTGTGAGCTCTGGCTGAATGCTTTCCCACACTCATTACACTGGAAAGGCTTCTCACCTGTATGAATCCTATGGTGTTTAATGAGATTTGAGCTCCGCCTAAAGGCCTTCCCACATTCATTGCACACATACGGCTTCTCTCCAGAATGAATTCTTTGATGCTGGATGAGGTTTGAGCTCCGCCTAAATGCCTTCCCACATTCACTGCATTCATAGGGTTTCTCACTCATGTGAGACTTCTGGTGCTTTTTAAGGCTTGAGTTCTGGCTGAAGGCTTTTCCACATTCATTGCATACGTAAGGCTTCTCACCACTGTGGTTAATCTGATGCCTAATGAGGTTAGAATGCACACTGAAGGTTTTCCTGCACTCGCTGCACTGGTAGGGTTTTACACTCACATGAGACCTCTGATGACTTTTAAGAAATGAATTCTGACTGAAGGATTTTCCACATTCATTGCATATGAAGGACTTCTGTCCAGCATGGATTGTCTGATGCTGGATAAGATCAGGGTTTCCTCTGAAGGTTTTCCCACAATCATTACATATGAGTGGGCCTTCGGCTACGTGAAGCCCTTCATGGCTAGTTAACTCCACACTGTGTTGGAAGCTGTGGCCACACATGTCATACATATGTGTTCTCTCTTCTGTAGGAATTCCCTGAGATGCCGTTGGGTTTGGGCTCAGACTGAAGCTTCTCACAAAGTCATTACAGCCTAGCTCTTTCTCTAAGGTGCTGCCAAGGAGCACTGCCACTGGTGTGAAGCTCCGCTCCTGGTAGTGGGACTGCACCCGTTTCTCATTGTCAGGGGCTGCCCAATCTCCCTCCAGGACATCCTCACAGAGTTCTCCAAGCTCAGAAGCCTGGGAAAAATCACTGGTATAGTTTTCTGATACTTCTGCCTGTGATTCCAAATCCTCAGAAACTTCTCTCTTCTGAAGAAACTCCTTGTCCTCAGTCCTGGTGTCCCAATCTGAAATAACAAACACAGTCACTTGGAAGGAAACAGGAAAATACAGATGACACATCTGGGAACGTGGGACCCATTAGGGGTGGTAGTCCTAGATCTCTCAAGGGGGCCACAGAGGGGGCTGGGATGGCTTTGAGGGGACAAGGCTGCAGGGCATTCAACCTACAAGACTGACCCTCACTCCCCTGACCCATATCTCAGAAAATCACCTGTAGTCCCCCCACTGGCTCAGGCCAAAATCCTGCCCCTCAACTGTCCCTTTCCTGTCTCACAGCAGGTCATCAGCAAGTCTTGTGAGCTCTACCCTGGAGCGCCTCAAATGCAGGCACTCACCATTCCCACCATTACATGCCTTATGCTATATTGTTAAACACTCTACCGTTTTTTCTTTCCCACAATGTTTCTTGGGCCAGTATTTGTTTTCTTAGCACCAACTAATGGCATTCAGGCTTTGCCTCAGAAGTCGCCAGTACAGAGAGGCAGGCTCTCTGCTGGCAGGTGCAGAGGGACCTGTTCCGTTCAGAGAAGCAAGGGTGGTTCTGATTGCATAGTAGGCTAAGAACTGCAGTAGGGACTTGCCTAAAATATCAGATTCTGTCCCGTCAACAAAGAGGCCTTCAGAGACTGAGCCCTGTCCTGCCAAAGCAACGCTTACCCCCTAAAAGCTGCAATTCTAACCGGCATTAGCTGGACAATTCTGTGCCCTGGTACAATGTTTTAAGCTGCTGTGTCCATCTTTCTGAAGGCAGAAATGTGCACAACATTCCTCATCACACTAGAAAGGCTCTGCCTGGGTGGCTCAGTCTGTTAAGCATTCGACTCTTGACTTCAGCCCAGGTAATGATCTCACGGTTCGGGCTTTGTGCTGACAGCTTGGGGCCTACTTGGGATTCTCTCTCTCTCTGCCCCTCACTTGCTCTCTCTCAAAATAAATAAAAAAACATTAAGGGAAAAAAAGGCTCTGACACCTCTCCCTCTTCTCCCTTCACACCTGAAGGAACAAGGAAACCCTCACTCCCCTGGATCTCTCTCTCAAAGATCTTAAGTTTCTGTCTCATTCAAATGGAGACACCCAGACCACTCTGTTGCAGTTTTTTCCTGCCTGGATGTGTAGTAGTTTATCTGCCCTCCCACCTTTCCCTCCTGCCCAGACAGCCTAGTTACATCAGAGCATTTCAACATCCTCCCAGGCCCTTCCTGAGCTCACCCTCACCTTTGCTGTTATTCCCTGAGCAAGATGGATGCACTCACCTTACGATCTACCCCACTTGGAACACCCTCCCCAGATAGTCCTCATACTCTTTCCTTTACTTCTGCCTGGTCTCTGCTCAAACACACTTCACTGGGCATATCTTCTTTGACCATTGCCCCTTCTTGCTGTCTCCTGTACAGCCCTGATTGCTTCCTTACAGGGCTCCATGTCCTGGGACTGGGGCGGCTTCTGGCCATAGTCAGTAGTATTGAGTATGTGGGTGAAGGCCACCCCCCACTCTGCTTCCTTATGCTTACTGCCCTCTGACCTGCCCCTCAGTTCAGGCCAACACTGCCTTTCCCCACCTGCAAGTTCTAGAATCTAACACAACAGCATTCTGTGTCCCTGCCTCATCTGGACACTTCAATTCCCCTTGGAGCCACCAGTGATCTCAATGCAGACTTGGCCTGGCCACACAATCATCCTACCTGCCTGCCATGCCCACACATCTGGTAGTGACAGTTTATGCTCCAGACACACTGTGTAGTGGCATCCCCAGCTGGAAGCCCCTACACACTCCTTGCCCATTGCATGGAGTCTGTCCCAGACTCTTATGGAACTCAGCCACATGGCTGGCTTAACACATGGTGCCGTGCTTTACCCTTCTGCTGACCCTCGGGCAGACCCTTCATCACTTGCTGCACACAGGCTGACCATATTTTTTCATGAGTCTCAGTGCCCCTCAGGTCAGGAGCCCTGGCTCTGGGGTGTTTAGGAAATGTCCACATGATGCTGGGCCCTTAGGAGTAATGGGGGGAGGGCTCAGCGAGGACTGCAGGGACAGACAGGGAGGCTGCTATGGGAAACAAAGGTCTGGACAGAATGGCCTAAGGCTCATTACGCCCTCCATGCCCCAGTGACTGACCTAGGGAGCCTCCCACCTTCTTCTGGCTGTGTGTGGAGAAGGGACCAGAAGGGGATGACATACAGGAGCCAATGAACCTTTTCCCTAAATGGTTGAAGAGTACCCATTTTAGGCTTTGTGGCTGTATGGTCTTGGTTATATGGTCTGCTTTGTTACAACCCTGAAAAGAATGTCAAAACCATTCTTTGCTTGCAGGCCATTAAAAACAAAACAAAACAAAACAAAACAAAACAAAACAAAACAAAACAAAACTCCAATACTGGCTAGCTGGATCTGGCCTGTGGGTCACAGTTTGTTGACACTAAGATTCCTGGTGTGGCTCAGGAGATGGTGGCCATGACGAATGATTTTCAGGCCCAAGCCACTGTTGACCTGGAAGCCTTTTATTGAAACAGGAGACAAAACTGGGTCCTATGGGTGAGGATGGTGAGATGTCACTTCGGATTTAGTCAATCTGATGTAATTCTTCTCTACAACCTAAGAACTGTTGGAAACGATGAAAGTGCCTCTTTTTAAAGGAAATATAAAATTAAAAAATGTGGTTTCCCTTAAGAAAATCTCTTTCTCTGAGACAGAGAAAGAGACTTGAAACCAAATGCAGCTGTTTGTACTGTCCTTGCCATTCCCATGACTGATCTCCACTAAAGAAAAGGGTGAGGACTCTGAGTCCTTCTAGAACACAACAAACTTACCAGTATTTCCTGAGAGGAAAAAAACACTCTTCAAAGATCTTTATCATAGGTGGCTTCCAGGTTTATGGAAAACAGCTTAGGTAAGTACCCAAGTCAAAGCCATGCTCATGTGACTACCGCACATGACTGTGGTGCACTGGCTACTGCTGGTGGCACAGCAGTGACCTCACCTAGCACCTCACTCAGCACCTGCCATACAGACTCCAAGTGGCATCATACTCAGCTGGGGGCTCCACTAGTATTCCATCTCCTGAGCAGCTTTCATCTCACTTTACTTCATTTATTGAGGTGGCATTTACAAAAATTGTTTTAAATGAACATTTCAGTGGCACTTAGTACATTTACAATGTTGTGCAATGACCACCTCTATCACCAACCATTTCCATCACTCCAAAGTAAAGCATCTTACCCATTACAGTTTATCTTATCTCCCCTCCCCAACTCCTAGCAACCATCAATCTGCATTTTGCCTCTATACATTTATCTATTCCTGATTATCTCATAAGAATGGAATCCTCTTACATGTGACTTATGTCTGGATTCTTTCACTTAGTCTAATATATATATTTTTTTTTTTTTTTTTTTTGAAATTCATCCACACTGTAGCATGAAGCAGTGTTTCATTCGTTTTTTTTTTTTTTTTTTTTTGGATGAATAATACTCCATTGTATGGATATACTACATTTTGTTTATCCATTCATCCACTGATGGACATGAGAACTGTTTGCTTCTTTGGGCTACTGTGAACATTGCTTCAATAAATATGATATACATGTGTTTGAGTATCTGTCTTCAACTCTTTGGGTATGTATCTAGCATTGCTGGGTCTTATGATAATGCTTAAAAAATTTTTTTTTTAATGTTTATTTTTGAGACAGAGAGAGCTCAAGCAGGGGAGGGGCAGAGAGAGAGGGTGACATAGAATCTGATACAGGCTACAGGTTCTGAGCTGTCAGCACAGAGCCTGACACAGGGCTCGAACCCACCAACTGCGAGATCATGACCTGAGCTGAAGTCCGATGCTCAACCGACTGAGCCACTCAGGCACCCATATGATAATGCTTTATTTAAACTTTTGAGCAACTGCCAAATTTTATACCATAGTAGCTGCACCACTTTACATTCTCACCGGCAAAGTATGAGAGTTCCAATTTCTCTACATCCCTGAAAACACTTGCTATATATTTATTAAACCACCCTAGTAGATATGAAGTGGTAATCTTGTTGTGGTTTTGATTTGTATTTCTTAAATGACTGAATACATTTAAGCATCTTTTCATATGTTTTTTGGCCATTTGCATGTTTTCTTTTGGGAAGTGTTTATTCAAGTTCTTTGCCCATTTTAAAATTGGGTTGTCTTTTATTGTTAAGTTGTAAGAGTTCTTTTTTTTTTAAATACATTTTAGGACTTTATTATTTTCAAAATGTTTATTCATTTTGAGAGAGAGAGAGAGAGACAGAGAGGGAGGGAGGGAGGGAGGGAGGGAGGAGAGAGAGAGAGAGAGAGAGAGAGAGAGAGAGAGAGAGAATGAAGAGAGAGAGAGAGAGAGAGAGAGAGAGAGAGAATGAGAATGAATCCTAAGCAGGCTCCATGCCATCAGCACTGAGCTTAACATGTGGCTCAATCTCACAAACCATGAGATCATGACCTGAGCCAAAATCAAGACTCAGATGTTTAACTGACTGAGCCACCCAGGCACTCTGAGTTGTAGTTCTTTATATATTCTGGGTACTAGACCCTTATCAGAAATACACTTGGCACAGAATTTTCACCCATTCTGTAGGATGTCTTTTTACTTTCTTGATAATGTCCTGTTTTGTTTTGTTTTGAATTTTATTTTAGAGAGAGAGAGAATGCATGAGTGGGGGAGATGGGAAGAGGGAGAGAGAGAATCTTAAGCAGGCTCCATGTTGATCTCATGACTCTGGGATCATGGCCTGATCTGAAAGTAAGAGTCAGATGTTCAATCGATTAAGCCACCCAGGCCTCCCAATAATGTCCTCTGATACCCAAAAGGTCTAAGTTATGATACAGTCCAACTTACCCATCTTTTTCTCTTACTGCTCATGCTTTGGTGTCATATTTAAGAATCTATTGCCAAACCCAAGGTCGTAAATTTACCTGTTTTCTTGTAAGAGTTTTATGACTTTATTACTTATATTTAGGTTGGTGGGCCATTTTAAGTTAATTTTTGTATACAGTATGAAGTAGGGGTCCCAGTTTATTCTTTTGCATGTGGATATCCACTTGTCCCAGCATGTTTTGTTGAAGAGTTATCTTTTCTCCCTGAATGGTCTTGGCATCCATGTTGAAAATCAATTTGTCATAAATGTCTGGGTTTATTTCTAGGCTCTCAATTCTATTCCATTGACCAAAATGTTTTGATTACTGCAGCTTTGTAGTAATTTTAGAAACTAGTAAGTATGAGTTCTCTCACTTTGTTCTCCCTTTTCAAGCTTGTTTTGACTGTTTAGGGCCTTTTGTAATTCTATCTGAATTTGAGGACTATTCAATTACTGCAAAAAAAAAGGCCATTGGAATTTTGCTAGGATTTGTACTGAATTTGTAGATTGCTCTGGATAGCATGGACATTTTAACACTGTTAAGTCCAATTCATGGACTTGATGTCTATTTAGGTATCTGTTAATTTTTGTCAAGGCTTTGTAATTCTCAACACACAAGTCTCTCACTTCCTTGGTTAAATTTATTTGTATTTTTTTTTCTTTTGATGCTATTAAATGATGCTAGCTGTGGGTACTTCACGAATGCCTTTTTACATGTTGAGGAGTTTCCCCTGTATTGAGTTTTCTGCTTTTTTTTTTTTTTAATCACAGAGTGTTTATTTTGTCAAATACTTTTTCTGCATCGAGATGATTACATTCTATTAGTTCTATTCATTCTATTAATGTGGTAAGTGACATTGGTTTCGTTATGTTAAACTACCTTTAAACATTTTTTTAAAGTTCATTTAGTTTTGAGAGAAAGAGAGAGCGGGGGAGGAGCAGAGAGGGAGAGGGTGAGAATCCCAAGCTGGCTCTGTGCTGTCAGCATGGAGCCTAGCAAAGGGCTCAATCCCACGAACCGTGAGATCTTGACCTTAGCCAAAATCAAGAGTTGGACACTTAAATGACTGAGCCACCCAGGTGCCCCATGTTAAACTACCTTTGTATTCATTCCTGGGTTACATCCCACTTGGTCATGGGATGTATTCTTGAGTCACTCGGGTAATTTTTTTTGTTTTTAGGAAGTTTTTTCATTGAGGCTATATGATTTGTTGGTGTAGAACTGTTAACAGTCTTCTTTTATACTCCTGTTTTGTAAGATTGGTAATGTACATTTCTGAATTTTTAAATTTTTGTGTCAGAGGTTTGTCACTTTTAATCTTTTTAAAAAACCCAACTTTTGATTTTGTTGAATCTCTACTGTTTTCTACTTTCTATTTCATTCATCTGTGCTCTAATGTTTATTATTTCCTTCCTTCTGTTACCTTTGGGTTTAGTTTCCTTTTTTTTTTTTTTTTGGTAGTTCCTTAAGATATCAAATTAGGTTACTGCTATAAATTTCCCCTTTGGCACTACCTTCCTTGCATACCGTAACTTTTTGTTTGTTTTGTCTGCAGACATTTTCCAATTTCCTTTGATTTCTTCTTTGACCCCCTGGTTAAGAGTATGTTGTTTTATTTCTACATATTTGTGAATTTTTCAATTTTCCTGCTGTTATTGACTGGAAATAATACTTTACATGACTTCAACTGTTTTCGACTTATTAAAATTTATTTTTGGCCCTAACATATATGGTCTATGTTGGAGAATGTCCATATACACTTGAGAAGAGTATGTGCACTTTTGGGTGGTGTGTACATATATGTCTGTTAGGTCTGATTGATTTATTGTGTTGTTCAAGTACCCTATCTCATTATTGATCGTCTGTCTAGATGTTCTATCCATTTTTGGAAATGAGGTACTAAAGTCTCCAACTATTAATGTAGAACTATCCATTTCTCCCTTCAAATGTATATTTGCTTCATATATTTGGGAGTTCTCTTTTTGCATGTAGAAGTTTATAACATATCTTCCTGATGAATTGATTTCTTTTATCCAAACATAAGTTCCTTCTTTTCTCTTATAGTTTTTAACTTAGTTTATTTTGTGTGGTATTATAGCATAGCTCTCTTTTGGTTACTATTTATTTGCATGTAATATCTTTTTTCACCTTTCACCTTAAACTTATTTGTGTCTTTGGATCTAAAGTAAGCCTCTTGTAGACATTATAGTTGGATCATGCTTTTTCATCCACTGTGTTAATATCAGCCTTTGGAGAGCTTAAACCATTTACAATTAAAATAATTACTGATAAGGAAGGATGTACTTCATTTTGCTATTTATTTTTGGTATCTCACCTTTTTTTGTCCCTTGTTTCCTCTATTATTGTCTTCTTTTGTGTTATTTTTTGTAGTGTACCATCTTAATTTTCTTCTTTCTTCCTTTTATGTATATTTTAAAGATATTTTCTTAGTGGTACAATGGGGATTGTACAATGGGGACAATTAACATCCTAATATCCTGAAGCAATGTAGCATGGTCCCCCCATCCCAGCTGTTTTAGTTTTTATTCCTCCAGCTTTACTGAAACATAACTGACATACATCATCATATAAGTTTAATCACAGTGTGATTATTTGTATACTGATACATGTACACTGTAAAATGATTACCATCATAAGGTTAGTTAACACATCCGTCACTTTACAGTTATCTTTTTTTTTTTTTTTTTTAAGTGATCTCTATACCCAATGTGGGGCTTGAACTCATGACCCTGAATTGAACAGTCAGATGCTCTACTGACTGAGCCAGCCAGACAACCCCTTTTATTGTGGTAAGAACTTTTAAGGTCTACTCTCTTAGCAATTTTCAAATATAGAATATAGTTAATTATAGTCACCATGATGTACATAATATCCCCAGAATATAACCATCAAGTATGAACTGATATCAACTTAGCCACAGCAGCATACAAAAACTCTGCTCTTATACACCTCTGTTCCCTACTTTCATGTTGTCAGAAATGTATCTTTATACGTTGTGTTTAATAACACAGATTTATAATTATTTTTACAAATTTGTCTTTTAAATCATTTAGGAAATAAAAGTAGAGTTATAAACTAACAATACAATAATACTAGTTTTTATAATTACCTATATAGTTACCTTTACCAGAGATTTTTATTTATTTATATAGCTTTTAGTCCCTACCCAGTGTCCTTTCATCTTAACCTGTAGGACCTTTAGCATTTCTTATAGGGCAGGTCCACTGGTAATAAACACCCTTAGCTTTTATCTGGAAATATCTAAGAATATCATTTTTTAAAGGGTAAATCTGCCAGATATGGAATTCTTGGTTGCCAGTTTTTTTCTGTCTCTCAGCACTTTAAATAGGTCATCCCACTGCCTTCCAACCTCCACGGGCTCTGATAAGAAACTGGCTACTGCTCTTATTCAGGATCTCTTATAAGGGACGGGTCACTTTTTTTGTTGTTTTCAAGATTCTGTCTTTTGACAATATGATTATGAGTCTTTGTGTGAATCTCTTCAAATTTATCCTAGTTGGGAGTTTGTTGCACTTTTTGAATGTATATATTCATATCTTTCATCAAATTTGAGACATTTTGGCCATTAATTCTTCATATATTCTTTCTGCCCCTTTCTCTCTTTTTTCCATAACGTGTATGTTGGTTTGACTGATGGTATTCCATAGGTCTATTAGGCCATGTTCATTTTTTTTCAACCTTTAGTCTTCCTGCTCCTCAGACTGAATAATTTCAACGGTTCCACCATCAAGTATGCTGATTCTTCAGGTTTGTCTGCTCAAATCTGCTGTTGAAACCCTCTAGTGAATCCATTTGTTATTGTACCTTTCAACTCTAGAAGTTCTGTTGTTTCTTTTTAGAATTATGTAACTATATATTGTATAATTATATAAATCTAAAACCTCTAGGTATTTTATTTGCACATTGTTTTTCTGGTTTCTCTTAGTTACATGAGCACATTAAAGATAGTTGGTTTAGGGGCGCCTGGGTGGCGCAGTCGGTTAAGCGTCCGACTTCAGCCAGGTCACGATCTTGCGGTCCGTGAGTTCGAGCCCCGCGTCGGGCTCTGGGCTGATGGCTCGGAGCCTGGAGCCTGTTTCCGATTCTGTGTCTCCCTCTCTCTCTGCCCCTCCCCCGTTCATGCTCTGTCTCTCTCTGTCCCAAAAATAAAATAAAAAACGTTAAAAAAAAAATTTTTTTTTAAAGATAGTTGGTTTACAGTCTGTCAAGTATCTGTGCTTTTTTTAGGGACACTTCCTGCCACTTAATTTTTTTTCCTTTGAAGGGCGAGCCTTATTTTCCTTTTTCTTTGTATTCTTTGTAATTTTTTGTTAAAAGCTGGACATTTGAATATTTATTGTGATAACTCTGTAAATCAGTCTCTCCGTCCTCCAGGGTTTGCTGTTCCTGATTGTTGAAGGCTACAATCATCTGTTCATCTAGTGACTTTTCAAACAAGTTTTGCAAACTAAAATAAGTCTGTCATGTGAGGTCACTGAGGCCTCTGTTTCTTTAGCTCGTGTTCAGCTAGTCTTTTGACAGAGATTTCCTTGAATGCTAACAGTAAAAGAAAAGTAATACCACTCTCCCATTTTTTATGCTGGGGTACTATTTGAATACTATATATAACTATCTTAGCTTTCTGCTTTTACTGAACTTAGAGATGATCCAGAGGTGAAGTTATGATTTTCAGAGGTCTTTTCAGAGCACATTTCCTGTCCTGGGCATGTATGTGGCTTTCTACATTCCCTGATATACTGGGGTGCTTTTGAAAGTCCTCATTTCCCCAGCTTTTCCTCCTAGGCTTTAGGTGGTTGACTGTACTGTTAAGTGATATCCTAGGTGGTTGGGGAAGGTAGTTCCCCTTAGAATGTTTTTGAGTCCACTACTTTTCTGCCCTGAGTAAGTTCTGAGTTAGGCAAAACAGAGACAAGCACTTTGCATCAATACTTTATCCTACCCCACATAGCTTAGGACAAACAAAATACTTTCTAAATAGGTCTTTTTTGCTCCCTTTGGAATCAGGGACCATGATCACACACTGGGAACATAAGCTGCTCACTTTACGACTGTTACTGAGCCAGGGAATGTTTGCGGACATGAGCAAGTAAAAACACCACAGAGCTTTCCTATCATTTTTAAGTTGTCTTTTTCTTGATTTGGCATTCACTTGGTGGCTGTAAACCTATTTTCTAGATTCCTGACGAAGTTGGTCCTGGCAGTTTCTGCTTGTTTTTGTGGAGGACTGGGTATTTGGAACCACCTACTCCACCATTTAGTTCCACAAGTAGCTTTTTATTTTTTTAAATGTTTGTTTGTTTATTTAGAGAGAGTGAGCAGGGGAGGGGCAGAGAGACAGGAAGAGAGAATCCCAAGCAGGACTCCATGCTGTCAGCACAGAGCCCAACATGTGGCTTAATCCCATGAACCATGAGATCATGACCTAAGCCAAAATCAAGGGTCAGATGCTTAACCGACTGAGCCACCGAGGCTCCCCTCCCCTCACAGTGGCTTTTAAAACATGCGCCTAGGTGGCTCAGTCAGTTATGCGACTGACTTGGGCTCAGGTCATGATCTTGTGGTTTGTGAGCTGGAGTTCCATATCGGGGTCTGTGCTGACAGCTCAGAGCCTGGAGTCTTCAGATTCTTTCCTTGATCCCTCTCTCTCTTCCCCTACCCTGCTCATACTCTCTTTCTCAAAAAAAATAAAAACATTAAAAAAAATTTAAAACATAAGTTACCATCAATCTGTTCTTTTTTTTTTTTTTTTTAAATTTTTTTTTTCAATGTTTTTTATTTATTTTTGGGACAGAGAGACACAGAGCATGAACGGGGGAGGGGCAGAGAGAGAGGGAGACACAGAATTGGAAACAGGCTCCAGGCTCCGAGCTGTCAGCACAGAGCCCGACGCGGGGCTCGAACTCACAGACGCGAGATCGTGACCTGGCTGAAGTCGGCCGCTTAACTGACTGCGCCACCCAGGCGCCCCCAATCTGTTCTTTTTTAATGGAGCAGGGCTTGGCCTCTCTCACCATTCTCTGCCTAGCATACCCTTAACCACTCGGTTCACAGTCTGCCTCTGTGTGGAACAGTCAGCAGACCTGTCTCTCAGGGCTACTTCTACTTCCTGGGACCTCATCATGTCTCTCATCCCCTAACACTCTCCTGCTCCAAAACACCCAGGACTGCCTTGTACCACCTCTGCTTACTGGGGAAGGTCACTGAGAGGATGCGACCACTGGTTGACTTACGAGCTGGATCCAGGCAATTGGAGGCCCCTCATCCTCTCACTTGTCCTTGGGTGTACATACTGCTTGCCTTCCCTGCTACCAGAAGCTGCCTCAAGGACAGACCCTTGAGACAGTGATATGGTGCTGAGACCATCTGGACAGTACGTATGACTAAACCCAGTTAAGGCCACTATATCAACTTTTAAGATTTGGCAGGCAGGTGCTGGGATTTACTTGTATTGCAGCCACTCATGACAAGCTTAAGTAAGTTCTCTTGCTTATTAAACTGCCACCTACCAATCGGGGTGGCCTGCCTGGTTATTCAGCTTCTCCTTCCCCTCCGTGTATAGGGGCCAGTTTAAGTTATACCCAGGAAGTTAGTTGTCAAGGTTTGTCAACCAACACTGCCATTATCCCAACCTTCCCTGGTCATACAGAGTCTGTACATTGCCCGGATGTCCTGAGAATAACCATAGGTCCCTGTATTTAAGAGTGCCTTTTGTAAAATAGCCAACATCAGATCCCGGTAAGGAAAGTGAACGCTACTATCCACCCTAATCACTGCTGAGAGGTCCATGAAAAAGGCAAGCTAGTTGAGGGATCTTTGGAAAAGGACTCTAGCAGTGTTCTGAAGTGGATGAGAGTGGCTGAGTAGTGTGAACACAGCCAGAAGGGAGCAGGATGAAAGCCTGAATTAGGGCAGTACCTGAATCAGGTAGGGCAGTAACTGAATCAGGCAGTACCTACCTGCCTGAATGCAGGCAACCATCATTAGCCTGGAAGTTGGGCTGGGCAGGCCTCAGCTGGTGACCATCATACCACACCCCTCCAGGTCAGGTGGGGGAAACGTGTGTCCTGCTCTGGCACCAAGACAGCCTGGGGCCAGGCCAAATTCCGTTCTGATCTCTAGCCTTGGCCCTCAAGTCCATGAGGCACCCTATCCCTAATGATGACATGGTTGCCTTCTAGGGGTAAGCACAGGGTGACATGGATAAAGTCCCTCTAGAATGAGGGCACCAGTGGGGGACTTGCTCCCAGTACCTGGCCGCTGATGGTGAGAGGGGGTGGTTCCTGGCTCAGTGTAGTCACAGCAGTGGGGATCACGGAGTGTTGATCCAGGGTGGGTCACAGCAGGAGCATCACTCACACACGCCTGGGCTGCAGGGGTCCAAGGGGATGGTCTAGGAACTGAGGGCTCCATTTCTGCCTCTTCAGAGCGAGCTCTGAGGCTGGGCATGGCTGGGACCTGGAGACCAACAAGGATGCAGGTGAATGTGCAGGGGGCCTAGCTCCAGGGATCCATCCTCCCACCAGGTAGGGGTGTCTTTTTCTACTCCTACAGACTGAGACCAGAGGAGGGCCTGCTGCTAGGTCTCAGGAAGGGGTAAGATGCTGACCCCAGGGCAAGGTGAGCACAGTGTCCCCCTAGAAGGGATCCTGCCATGACAGAATAGTCCCACAAAACCTGCACCCACCATGGGCCCACCCCTAATTCCTGACACAATGTCCTGAAGGTGGACCATCTGATCCATTCATGGCGGACCACCATGGTATCTGAGTTGTGTCCTCCTGGCAGCATCCACAGTGGGTATCCCTGTCTTCCCACTCTACCAGTGGCTCCCTCCCAGGCTTCCCCTTATCTCCCTCTTCATGTTCGTACCCCAGGGTTCACTTTTGAACCTATACCAATTTCTTTGATTAAGGAAGGCATCAAGACCCTTATGTGAAGATTCCCAAGCTTGGGCTCATCTCCAGCTCTAAATGCTCCTTCTGAGAAGATAAAATATTCTCAATGACACATGATGGGTCCGAGTTAGTCATTTCCCCCACTGCTCCCACTGCCCTGTCTCTTCAAATGCACCATGCTCTGCTCAGTGGCCCACACGTTTGTGGCAATACCCCTTGGCCCCTTATTCACACTGAACCATTGATAGATTATAATGACCCCTCTGTCCTTCAGAGACTGAGAAGACAAATCAGGAAACGCTGGCAGAAGCCCACTGTGGACACTACTTGCTTACTGGGTAGTGGGAAGTATCAGCCTTCCCAGTTGTGTTGTTTTGTTTTATAAGGCAAATGCCTGAATTAAGCTTTGATTGCTGAGGCATCCACTGCAAAGAGGCATCGATTTCAAAGATGGTTATTGGAGAATAAATGCATTGCCAGCCACTGGACTAGATAAAAAGCCTGGCTGCCTCCCCTGACTGAGCCTCCTTTTAGCAATCTTGGTTGATTCTGATAACTGGTCATTTGGGTCACTCGTCATTTTTCTCTTCCTGAACTTTAAATTCCCACTCTTATGTTTTAAATTCACCAATAAAGAGTAGCCTACAAAACCCTAGGTGTCCACCTTCAACTCCAATAAAAGCAGAAGCCTAGGCCGATGCACTTCTCTCATTACTTGCCACCTCACTGTGTGGCTCCAGGTGTGCTAATCTATAGGCCCTTGTTTTGAAAGTTTCCTGATGGTTTTTGTTGCAGGTAAGAACCACAAGGGTTGATCCAACCAAATCATTGGTTTTTGACAGGCTGAGACCGCAGGAAACAGAGGAAGCAAGGAAGGAGCAGCACCCTGGGGCAGGGAGGCATTTAAACCAGGCCCAGGGAAAAGGGCTTAGGCAATGCCTGGTTAGAGAGGTAGGAGAAGATGGGGCAAAGATGTGGACAGAGCTCAGAGGCAGGGTCATTGGGATAGAGACTATCAGGGCCCTTGGCTGCCTGAGTGGTGAGGCACCGGCCACATTTCTATATTAGGACAGACAGAACTAACCTGACACTGGTGCTCAGGGGAATGGCACAGACAAGATTCAAAGCAGGGACAGCACTGACTTAAGGTGTCTGTCTATGCAGCAGCAGAACAGAGCAGATGCTGCTTCCATGGGGGGAACCTTCACTCTCCCTCTTCCAAGGGGAGACTCAGTCATTTGCAATATTCATTCAGTTCACTTTATTTTAAAGTTCATTTATTTTGAGAAAGAGAGTTTGCATGCAGGAGGGGCAGAGAGACAGGGGGAGGGAGAGAGAGAATCCCAAGCAGGCTCCGCACTGTTAGCATGGAGCCTGATGTGGGGTTTGAACTCGTGAACCCTGAGGTCATGACTTGAGTTGAAATCAAGAGTTAGACGCTTAACTGACTGAGCCACCCAGGCGCCCCAGTTCATTTTATTTTAAAATTCTTGAAGGCGCACCTAGGTAGCACAGTTGGTTAAGCATCCTACTTTTGACCTAGGCTCAGGTCGTGATCTCACAGTTCCTGAGTTTGAACCCCGCCCTGGCGTCTCCTCTGATCGTGCAGAGCCTGTTTGGGATTCTGTCTCTCCTTCTCTCCTGCTTATGCGTGTGTTTGCTCTCTCTTGCTTTCAAAATAAATAAATAAACTTAAAAAAATAAAATAAAATTCTTGAAATTATCATCACTGTCACTGAATGGAGGCACAATCATATGGCTCAAATATGAACAGGCAAAAAAGAACTTCCTGGCCAGCCACTGAGTTCCCCTTCCCAGTTGTTGATGTATCCTTCCAGAATAGTCTATGCTCATTTTACACCTTGTTTTTCTCACCTCAGTATATGTGGGAACTTGCCCAGGAGGCTATAAACCCAATCTATTGGGTCAATCTATGGTAAACAGAACGTCCCTCAACACCCATGTCCACATCCCACTCCCCGGAACCTGTGGATATGATACACTACACAGCAAAAGAGACTTTGCAGAGAGAATTAGCTTGGTGGACCCAATCTAATTACATGAGCCATTGCTGGCTCTGAGATGCAAGGTCTCTGTGCAAAGATTGGGACCTCAAGAGCTAAGGACAGTCAGCAAGGAAACAGACACTTCAGTTCAATAACCCCAAAGGATTCGATTCTGCCAACAAGCCTGGAAGCAGATTCTCTCAGCTAAGAGCCCAACAGGGTGCTGAGCAGAGACAACTGGGAAAGACAAGCAGACAGCAGCCCACTGCAGGCATCCACAGGATGGACACGGCTCATCCCTCAGCCCCACTCACGTGGAGGAGAATAAATTCCTCTCTCCTCAGAGCTTCTTCGCCACCTGAAGAGTGAATCCATCTCCCGAGGCCTCCAGGCGACAACCTCACTTCTCATGCAGCTCAGTACAGTTCTGACGTTCGCACCCAAGTCCAGAGGCCTCTCCTGAACCCCAACCCCCATGCGCCAGACACCGCACCCCTGCCCCGTCGCCTAAGGCAGCTTCGCCACGCAGCTTTGAGGTAGGCTCCGGGGCGGGTCAGGATCGGCCTTCCTGGGCACCCTCTGGAGGGCGCCCCTCAGGCCCGCTCCGGGGAGGGGCCTCCGAGGCCCCAACCCCGCCTAGGCCGAGCCGCCCGCCTGCCCCTCTTCCCACGACGCCCCGCCTAGACCACCCGTGGCCGGCACCCACCGCTGGGGTATCGGAGTCACGCGGGAGCGCGGTCCAAAACGTGGGGGTTTCGCCGGCTCGAACTCCCCACTCCGGGTAATCTCTCCCGGCACCGCCGCAGAAGTACTGCGGCTGGGCCCCGAGACAGACCCCGGAAGTCCCTCTCCCGACTTCCGGGCCAACGTCGTCGCTCTAGGCGGCCGGAGGCCAGAGCGACTTGGTGGTCCCGCCCCTAGTCCGGCGCGGAGGTGGAGCTCCCTAGCTTTCCTGCTTCAGAGTCGACCGAGCCACTAGTGCGGTGGCGACTAAATGTGAAAATACGACGGTTAGAAATGCAGAAGAATGAGCCGTGCCGCTGTAGTGAGACTTGGATGCCCAATTCCTGGAATGAAACAGACTGCAGCTTGATGAAAACATGAGGGCGCACGTGGTAGAACTGAATCCCTAAATCAGTAAATGATGGGGCAGATAGATGGAAAAACTGAAATTCCTTACATAGATAATACACATTTAGTGGGAGTGTCCATGGAACATTTACAGAAGTTGATTATACACTTAGACATTAAGAATACGAGTTTTAAGGTATGTATTTGACAGGCAATTATCAAAGTTAGAAATATATAAAGTTGACTTAAAAAACGTCAGTATTGGAATTTACAAATAGCCTACATAACCTTTTAATAAAAAATGATACTAGCTAGAAAAGTACAGATAATGCATAAAGCAACGAAAAGCGAAACACTTAATTCTCAAACCTATGGGACCCAGTATAACGTGTAAAAGATATAAAATTCACTGAATATTTTTCGGAGAAAAATATATAATGTATTGATAAAATAAAGGAAATTAAAAAAAGGAAATTGTCAAGTTTTAATGTTTGTAGGCCCAGCATGGACTCTCATGGAAGCTATATTTTAACATCATAGTCATCAAAACTTCAAAGCATGAGCTCAGTTTCTACCCTGAACACATCGTAGTCTGCTTCATTTATAAATAACCTAAAAGGAAGCATTCCAAATATAAAGAGAAAAGCAAAACCAAAAACCTTTCCAGTTCCCATAAGATTAAGGTCATACAGCTCTGCATATACTAAAAAGATAATCTCTGTAACTTTCTGAAATGATTTTTGTCCAATGATTTGTAACTAACTTCTTATTAAAAAAAAAAAAAAAGTATATAACCCTGCACCAAATGTTCTTTCCCAGGAGCACTCTCTTCTTTGTTGTTGTTGTTATGGGGCATAAAACTGTCTTTTTTTTAAAGTTTATTTATTTTGTGTGAGAGAGAATCCCAAGCAGGCTCTGCGCTGACAGTGTGGAGCACAATGTGGGGCTCAAACTTATGAACCTGTAAGATCATGACCTGAGTTGAAATCAAGCATTGGAGGCTTAATGGACTGAGCCACCCAGGTGTCCTGGAGGACTCTCTTCTTTGTGAATATTGTGTACCCAGGGCAGCTGTCCTAATTTGGACTCAGATAAAACTCGCTTTAAAAAAAAAAAAATTAACATTTATTTATTTTTGAGACAGAGAGAGACAGAGCATGAACGGGGGAGGGGCAGAGAGAGAGGGAGACACAGAATCGGAAGCAGGCTCCAGGCTCTGGGCCATCAGCCCAGAACCTGACGCGGGCTCGAACTCACGGACCGCAAGATCGTGACCTGAGCCGAAGTCGGACGCTCAACCGACAACCAACTCAACCCCAAAAGTCGCTTTTTTAAAGAGATTCTAAAAGTTTTGTTAATATTGCGTGCATTTGATGAAATTAGAAAAAGGAATAATACATTACTCTGCACCAGCAATAACCAACAAGAAAATGTAACAAAAAATGAAATGTACTCCACGATAGCAACAAAAACCATAAAATATTTGGTAATTAACAACGAGCACTCAAGACGTCTGGTGAACACTTTGAAACTGTAGTATAGGACACAGAAGGTGATCTTAGTCAATAGAGAGGTATTTCTTGTTCTTGGATCAGGTAATTTAATATTTCAAAGATGTAAATTCCTCCCCACCCCCAATTTAACCTATAAATTCACTGCAATCTAGTCAAAGTTCTACTTGGTTAGGAGGAAACTCAAAATGTGCGTGGAAAAAGAAAAATCATTGAATAGCCAAATCAACCTAAAAAGGGAAAGAGGAGGATGTGCTATTAGTATTGACAGAAGAAAACACAGACAGCAGAAGCAGGACAGTAAGGAGATCAGTGTCAGACTTCTGTGGCGGTAGAAATTCAATAGATGATAATTCTGGCACCACAATCAATGGCAAAAGAGTGGGTGGGTTCTTTAGTAGAAGGTACTGAGAAAATGAGCTCACTCAATGGAGAAAAACAGAACCAGATCCCTACCTAACAACACGTGCAATGTTAGTCTCTAAATGAGTTAAAGACCTGATATGAACAGAAATGAGGTTAGCAGAAAAACTACACAGGAAATATTTTGAAACCCTGGGATGAAAGAGATGCTCTGCTGGTCAGCTATCAGAGAAAGACAAATAAATGACAGTGAGATATGACTTCATACTGCTGGGTTGGAGAACTTAGAAGCCTGGATCACACTAGTGTTAGCACTTGAGGTTCAAATATTTTTCTCTTATGTAAAATCACAAATTTTATGGCAGGTTCCCTAGGCAGTGATCAAGGACCCAAGTGCCTCCCTGAGGATGTTCTGCCCGCTGATTTGGAGGAGAGGAGAAGAACAGATCATAGGGATAATGAGCTGCTTCTGCCACAGTCTTTCCATGTGGTCACCTGCTGCACCAGGATGCAGCCCCTGGTCAAGAGGAAAAACCCAAAGTTCTGTCCAATCCCAAATGCAGCTCAGTCCAGTCCCTCTGGACAAGGTACAGGCTCTCCAACAGGTTCTATCACTGAAGGGCCAGTTGTGTGCTGCCCCCCCCCCCCCCAACCTGGACTGTGGAAAAGGAGGAGAATGGGAAACACACAGCAGCATTCAAACTCTGCTTGGCACTGTCCAAGGTAAGTCTGACACGTGGTTATTTAAATAAAACTGTGTAGGGGAACCTGGGTGGCTCAGTTGGTTAAGTATCTGACTTTTGATTTCAGCCCAAGCCCACGGTTTGTGAGTTCGAGCCCCACATTGGGTTCTGTGCTGACTTCACAGAGCCTACTTTGAATTCTCTGTCTCCTTCTGTCTCTGGACAGAACCCTATCACCCAAACTCAGCTGGGAGGAACTCCCTGGACTTTGGGCCTCATTAGGTCTGACTTTACTTTCTGGGGTGTGTCCTTGTCCATAATCTTCATGGTCAACTGCAAAGGAATGTGAGAGGCTGCCCTAGCCACAGCTGCCTAGCTTTGCAGGGGCTTCCTGATTGACAGCTGGGTCCCTGGGTCAGCTTCTTACATACATACTCCCACTCAGCTCCACATGCAAAGGCCTCATCTAGTCATGGGTTTAAGCCTGAGGATTCTTGTCTTTTATTTGTTGGTCTCTATATGCTCATCATCCTTCTCTGCCTCTCCAGCTCAAGGTGGCTACCTTGAGGCCACTTGCACCGCCAACTGTCCCTCAAATATTTGCAGAATGACCTTCCACAAGCAAGACACAGGCCCACTCTCTTGACTGGGTTGTCTTCACATGTATTGGATCTGGTGCAGTCAGAAGAGCCTTCTGCTTGGAAGGACTAGCACTTGGTTTAATGCTGGACCGATCCCTGTTATCTGGCTAAGAACTCAGGATTTGAGAGGAATGTGGGGCACACACTTGGCTGCCTTTTCAGAGCCTTGCTTTCTCAAAGCTTCATGTGGGGTTCAGAAGCAACTGGTATTTTCAACCTGAAAATGTGGAATTGGCTTTGGAACTAGGCTGTGGGTAGAGGCTGGAAGAGTTTTGCTAGTAATGTGGATGTTGAGGGTGATTCCGGTGAGAACGCAGAAAGAAAATGGGAGTGATGTAGAGAAAGCTTCCATCTTCTTAGCGAATACATAAATAATCATGAGTAGAATGTCAGAAGAAATATGAATGGTAGAGGCCTTTCTGATGAGTCTCACATGGAAACAAGAAACATGTTATTGAAAACTGGAGGAAAGGTGATCCTGGTTATAAAGTGGCAAAGAACTTGGCTGAATTGTGTTCGTGTTCTAACATTTTGTGGAAGGTAGAACTTGTAAGCAATTAAATTGGATATTTAGCTGAGGAGATCTTTTTTAAACAAAGCCAGTTTTTTTTTTAGTGTATTTATTTTGAGAGAGGGAACACACATGAACAGGAGAGGGGCAGAGAGAGAGGGAGAGAGGGCATCCCAAGCAGGCTTTACTCTGTCACTGCAAATCTGGATTCAAGGCTCAGTCTCACAAACCATGAGATCATGACCTGAGCTGAAATCAAGAGTTGAATGCTTAACTGACTGAGCCACCCAAGTGTCCCTAGCTGAGGATATTTCTAAGCAACGTATTGAAGGAGTGCCTTGTTTCCTCCTGACTTCTTATAATAAAATGCAAGAAGGGAGTGATGAATTGAAGAAGGCATTGTTAAGCAAAAAGGAATAAGAACATAAAAAATTGGAAAATTCTCAGCCTGTCCATATTGCAAAAAAAAAAAAAAAAAGTAAGTGTGTTCAGAAGAGAACAGCAGGAATGTGGCTGGATTATGACTTGATAAAGAGCTTATGGGACATGAGCAAAAACACTTACAACTTTCATTGAAGTGGACAGAGATGGGATAAAATGAAGGAAGGTTGTTAGACTTCTAAGATCCTATAGGACTGAACCACAGGGCTACTTGGCTACAAATGTGCACTATTCTGCAAGACAAGTGAAGAATGACCCTAAAGCTGATACAGAGATCACCAAAGGTGTCTTCTCAGTTTCAAACGGGGTGCCTATTACCTTGGTTTCAATGGGCCTGGAGCCTTGGGCAGGCTCTGCAGGACTTTCTGGAGACTTCAGGATGCCACCTGTTTGACAGAGCCACAGAGGAAAGACTGCTGCCCTGGTGGATCTGGAAGGTAGAGCCCTGAACCTGTAAGGATTATTCTTGAGCCTTAAATATAGTGATATTTTCCCTGCTAGGTTTTCAATTTACTTGGAACTCATCACCCCTTTCTTCCTCCCAATTGTCTCTTTTGGAATGGGAATTTTTTTCTATGCCTGCCCCATCATTGTTATTTTGAAGTATATAACTTACCTGGTTTCATAGGTTCTCAGCTGAAGAGGAATTTTGCCTCAGGATTCACACCTCAGGTGTCACTTATATCTGACATAGATGATATTTAAATTTTAATGTTTATTTATTTTTAGAGAGAAAAAGACAGAGCATGAGTAGGGGAGGGGGGCAGAGAGTGAGGGAGACACAGAATCTGAAGTAGGCTCCAGGCTCTGAGCTATCAGCACAGAGCCAGACTGGGGGCTTGAACTCACAAACTGTGAGATCATGACCTGAGCCAAAGTCAGGAGCTTAACTGACTGAACCACCCAGGCACCCCTGACACAGATGATATTTAGATGAGACTTTGGAATTTAGACTTTAAAGTTGATGACTCTTAACTTAATTAGTTAAGACTTTTGGGACTGTAGGAATGGAAAGAATGTATTTTGCATGCAAGAAGGACAAGAATTTTGAGGGGCCATGGAGGGAGTGGTATGGAATGAATGTTTGTGTCTCCCAAGTTCATATGTTGAAGCCCTGATCCCCTATGTGATAGCATTTGGAAGTGGGAAATTTGGAAGATAATTTGGTTACATGAAGTCATGAGGATGGGATGCCTGTGATAGGATAAGTATCTTTATAAGAAGAAGAAGAGTATGCTCTGCTTGTGCTATCTCTCTCTCTCTCTCTCTCTCTCTCTCTCTCTCTCTCTCTCTCCACTCCCTCTCAGTCACACTCTTGCTCTCTGTCATGTGAGGACATGGTGAGAAAGCAGCCATCTTCAAGTCAGGAAAAGGGCCCTCATCAAGAACCTGATCATGATGGCACCCTGATCTTGGACTTCCCAGCCTCTAGAACTGTGAGAAATAAATGTTTGTTGTTTAAGTCACCCAATCTATTGTATTTTGTAATAGAAGCCAAGCTGACTAAGACACTAGTCAACTTTACTTGAAATCTGGGTCTTGGGGCGCCTCGGTAGTACAGTCAGTTAAGGGTCGACTTTGGCTCAGGTCATGAGCTCACAACTCGTGAATTCAAGCCCCACATTGGGCTCTGTGCTGACAGCTCAGAGCCTGGAATCTGCTTCAGAATCTGTGTCTCCTCTCTCTGCCCCTTCCCTGCTCATGCTCTGTCTCTCTCTCTCTCTCTCTCTCTCTCAAAAATAAATAAACATTAAAACTTTTTTTTTTTAAATCTGGGCCTTAGAGGTTTGCCACATTTAACTGTCTTTCTCAGAATAGAGAATTTCCAGGATGCCTGGGTATCTCAGTCAGTTGAGCATCCAACTTCGGCTCAGGTCATGATCTCGAAGTTTGCGAGTTCAAGCCGCATGGAGTCTGCTCTGAATCCTCTGCAACCACCCCCCGAGTCCCTCCCCCACTCACTCTGTCTCTTTCACAAATAAATAAAGTAAAAAAAATGGAGAATTTCATATGGCATAGGAGTCACCACATCTGAGTTCACCAGTCCTGAATTTTCCATATAAATGATAAGTCAGCCTCCTCAAGTTGGGAGAAGACAATAAAATGATGAATATGTGTGGAAATGAACAACAATAAATCTTTGGCTATATTAACTGAGAAAAAGATAAAAGACCCAAACTATTATAATTAGAAACAGAAATGGGGATATTACCTCCAATTTGATGGAAATAAAAAGAAATACAGGAGAGGGCTGTGAAGGCACCTGGCTGACTCAGTCAGTTGGGCATCTGACTCTTGATTTCAGCTCAGGTTATGATCTCATGGTTTGTGAGATTGAGCCCCGAGTTGGGCTTCGTGCTGACAGAGCAGAGCCTGCTTGCAATTCTGTCTCTCTCCTCTCTCTGTCCTCATTCACGCGTGCACACACACACACACACACACAACACACACACACACAGAGTCTCTCTCTCTCTCTCCCTCTCTCAAAATAAATAAACATTAAAAAAAAAAGACGCTTTGAAAAAAAATGAGTGCTGTGAACAACTGTATGTCAACAGACTGGATAATCTAGATGAAATGGAAAAATCCCCAGAAATACACAACCTACTAAGACTGAACCATGAATAAAGAGACAATGTGAATAGTCATAAAATAGGAGATAGGAGATTGAAACAGCAACCTCCAAAAAGCCCAGGACCTGATGGCTTAACTGGTGAATTCTGCCAAACATTTAAAGAAGCATTGACACCAATTTTTCTTAAACCTTCCAATACATTCAAGAGGAGGGACCACATCTTAACTCATTCTATGAGGGCAGCATAGCCAATCTGAAAAGACTAAATATAGCATGATCCCAGCTGTAGGACATTCTGGAAAAGTCAAAACTATGTAAACAGTCAAAAGATCAGTAGTTTTCAGGGGCAGAAGGGGGCAGGTAAATAAGTGGAGCACAGATTTTTAGGGCAGTAAAATACTCTATATGATACCATAATGATGGATACACGTCATTATATAGTTGTCCAAATCCAAAGAATGTACAATAGCGAGAGTGAATTGAAATGTAAACTGGGTGCCTGGGTGACTCAATCAGTTGAATGTCCAACTCTTTTTTTTTTTTTTTTAAATTTTTTTTTCAACGTTTTTTATTTATTTTTGGGACAGAGAGAGACAGAGCATGAACGGGGGAGGGGCAGAGAGAGAGGGAGACACAGAATCGGAAACAGGCTCCAGGCTCCGAGCCATCAGCCCAGAGCCTGACGCGGGGCTCGAACTCACGGACCGCGAGATCGTGACCTGGCTGAAGCCGGACGCTTAACCGACTGCGCCACCCAGGCGCCCCTGAATGTCCAACTCTTGATTTCGGCCCAGGTCATGATCTCACAGGTTGATGGGTTTGGGCCACATGCTGAGCCTCTCTTTCTGCCTCTCCCACCTCCTCTCAAAAATAAACATTAAAACATTATTAATAAAAAAAGAAACGTAAACTATGGCTTTTGAGTGTGTTCATGTAGATCCATCAATTGTAACAAATGTTCCAGTCTGGTGGGGATATTGGAACTGGGGGAGGCTGTGATGCGTGGGAGTTTGGGAATATATGGGAGCTCTCTGTACCTTCTCCTCAACTTTCCTATGAACCTAAAACTGATCTTAAAAAACACAAACATCACTCAAGGAAGGGAAACCAAGGTCCAGCCCACCAAAGAGACAGACTCTTTTCTTTTTAAGTTTATTTATTTATTTTGAGAGAGAGAGAGAGAGAGGGAGGGAGAGAGAGAGAGAGAGAGAGAGAGAGAGAGAGAGAGCAAGCAGGGGAGGAGACGAGAGAGTGGGAGAGAATCCCAAGCAGGCTCTGAGCTGTCAATGCAGAGCCTGATGCAGGGCTTGATCCCATGATCTGTTAATCATGACCTGAGTGGAAATCAAGAGTTGAACACTTAATCAGCTGAGCCACCCAGGAGCCCCTCCCAGTTTTCTTTAAAACTTTTTAAAAAATTAATCTGTACACCCGACGTGGGGCTCAAACTTATGACCCCAATAGCAAGAGTCCTATGCTCTACCTAGTGAACCATCCAGGCACCCCATCATTTCCACTTTCCTAAAACAATTGCTAGAGCAGAGGACCATTCTCTGATGAAATGGACCATCCTCAACCTATGAGAATGGGTTGGTCAGGGCATGTGGTCAGGTGAAGACTAGGGCTTCTATCCAAAACTAATAGCCCATATTCTTAGCATGTTGGAAGGGAGCTAAGAGAGCTCAGGACCCCTAGAGGACAGGCCTCACTCACATTGGTTCACCTTGCCACCTCAGGTGTCTCTGGGCCAAGCTTCTCCCTGGATCAGGGCTACTTAGAAATCACTGCTGAGCTCAAAAGACATACCACAAACCACTCCATCTTTCCCCAGGGAGCAGAACTCACAGAATGCAGTACAGATGGTCCCCCAGATCTGACATCTGGACTCCTTTTCAATAGGGGACACTGAAATGTCAAGTGAAGACCAATGCACAAAATGCTTCCTTACTTGGGACTGATGGAAAAGGATCAGTAGAAAGTGTTTTCATCACCTTCAAAATGAGTAACATGAAAACAAAAGAGATCTCAACAAAGTTAATGAATGTAGACAATCTACAGTAGGAGGACAGTAAGAAGTAGGCTCCAAACTCTCTTTTAGTCTCTTTTTGTCTTTCAGCAGGAACACAGAAGGAGGAAGAAATGAGTGGGGGCTTTTAAAGATGAGGCTCTGGCACACCTGGGTGGCTCAGTTGGTTAAGCATCTGACTTCGGCTCAGGTCATGATCTTGTGGTTCATGGGATCGAGCCCCACGTCGGGCTCTGTGCTGACAACTCAGAGCCTGGAGCCTGCTTCAGATTCTCTCTCTGTCCCTCCCCCGCTCGTGTTCTGTCTCTCTCTCTCTCTCTCTCTATCTCTCTCTCTCTCTCACACACACACACACACACACACACAAAAACACATTAAAAAAATAAAAATTTAAAGGCAAGACTCTGCTGGTCAACCCTGGGCTCCCACAAGTTTGACCATCTCTCTCTCTACCAGGCTCAGATCCCTCAACATGGAGGACACCAGTTCCTAAAGCCTGTCCTGCTCAGAAACCAGAGCATCCTGAGGAACTTGTCAGGGGAATAGGGACCAGGCACACTGGTTGCTCTGCTCTGCCTTCTGTGGGAGTAACAAGTGAGGGAGCTGAGCAGGGGTCTTTACCCTCTAGGGACAGTGACACAGAGTGGATATTTCAGAGGAAAAATTTTGGGGTCCTGGCTTTGGACAAGTTATTAAAGTCCCTAATTTTTCCAGAATCCTCCCTTAAGAGGTCACTTGGTCCCACAGATTTTTGTCATGGCCACTTGGGATATATGTGTGGAAGCACCTTCCACATGACCCAGCAGTCACAGACTGAGCCTTACTGATGTGGCCATTGACACTTTGACCTTGAACACTAATACCTGGTGGCACTCAGGGTTGAGTTTTGAAGTAGCCTACACCCAAGACAACTGCTCAAGCTCCTGAAAGTTCCCTTTGCTCCTCTCTTCAACACTACAATCTGTTTTTCTATTTCCCAGCTGTGAGACTGGCCTGAGAGGCCCTCAAGTGGCAGTGGACAGGCCTCCACCTCAGAAAAGTCATTTGTGCCCTCTATTATCTCAGGGTTCCTCTCCTTAGCTTCCCCATGCATTTGCAGGGCCTGTACAGCATGTAGTTGACCTGGGAGGGAGAAGTATAGGGAAAGAGGGGGGGGGGTGACAGAAGCAATAAGATAAGGGATAGAAGGACTACAAGAAATCAAGGATGTGGGGAAATGGAATGTTTGTCCGCCCCATCTGGCCTGTCTGCCCCCTTCTCTCCAGGATGCACTTCTCACGTCTTGTCTCTTACAGGCAACTGTGTATGCTCCCCTTGGAGGGTCAAGAAGTTGGGAAGGTCTACTGGGTGGGGTCACTGCACACTTTTTTTTTTTTTTTTTTTTTTTTAATTTTTTTTTTTTTTTTCAACGTTTTTTTTTTTTTTTTTTTTTTTTTGGGACAGAGAGAGACAGAGCATGAACGGGGGAGGGGCAGAGAGAGAGGGAGACACAGAATCGGAAACAGGCTCCAGGCTCCGAGCCATCAGCCCAGAGCCCGACGCGGGGCTCGAACTCACGGACCGCGAGATCGTGACCTGGCTGAAGTCGGACGCTTAACCGACTGCGCCACCCAGGCGCCCCAACTGCACACTCTTAATGGCTCCACCCTGGGGAGCCCCTTGCCCCTGAGCGCCAGATGTTTGGCTCCCTCATAGTGCCAGCAGTATCACCATAGGCCCTCTTGAGGGCACCCTCTTCTCCATGCGGGGACTTCAGTGTTCCTAATCACAACATCATGCTCTCCTCAAGCAGTCCTTCCTTTTGAGGATTAGATTTCATCTCCCCAATGGCCTGCCTCTAAAAGCTCACTACAGGTGCATGCACTTTACCCATCAGATCTTAGAGCCTAATCTTTGTGATCTCATGTCTTCCTGTGAACTCTTCTCAGGCCACTCCCCTCTGTACCTTTTCTCTTGATCCTTACATAGACTCACTAATAAGTTGGCCTTAGCCCTTTCAGCTTGGGGTGTTTGCAGAAACCTGTCTGCACTTGCCACCCACATGCAATCACCCCCAGCACAGCCTGGCTTCTACCCCTCTCCCTCCTTCCCACAGGGATTTGCATGCAGTTTCAATGGATATCCTAGGTATGAAACCCTGGGACACTTTTAGTCCTTATTGTAAAGGACTTATGTAGTATTTGATGCAGTTATCACGCAGGCCTTTAAATTTTTTCCTGCTTCAATGTTACCAGGATCTTATTTTTAGTCTGATTCTACAAATGAGTTCCCTCTCTCCTTGATGGACTCCATTTCCTCTATCTGCCCTCAGTGATGCTTTTGCCCAGGACCCCAGCCCCTAACTTTTTACTCCAAACTTCTGCCAATATACAGAACCCCTACATGGCCCAGGGCACCATCACTTCCTCACCTTCATATCCATCTCCATACAAGAACACACCAACTTTACCTGATCCACTCAGACACTTAAATAAGAAATGAGGGGTCATTCTTGATCTTATTTCTTCCTCAGTCTCTAAATCTGTCCAGTCAGGAAACAACAAAACTAAAAGGCAGCCTACAGAATGGGAGAAAATATTTGCAAACAACCTATCTGATAAAGGGTTAGTATCCAAAATCTATGAAGAACTTATAAAACTCAACATCCAAGAAACAAATCACCCAATTAAGAAATGGGCATGGGGCACCTGGGTGGCTCAGTCGGTTAAGCGTCCAACTTCGGCTCAGGTCATGATCTCGCAGTTTGTGAGTTTGAGCCCTGCATCAGGCTCTGTGCTGACAGCTGGGAGCCTGGAACCTGCTTGGATTCTGTGTCTCCCTCTCTGTCTCTGCCCCTCCCTGACTTGTGCACTCTCTCTCTCTCTCTACCAAAATAAATAAATAAAATGTAAAAAAAAAAAAAAAAAAGAAATGGGCAGAAGACATGATTAGACACTTTTCCAAAGAAGACATCCAGATGGCTGATGCATGAAAAGATGCTCAACATCACTCATCATCAGGGAAATACAAATCAAAACCATGATGAGATACCACCTCACACCTGTCAGAATGGCTAAAATTAACAAACAAGAAAACAGGTGCTGGCAAGGATGCAGATACCAGGGAACCTTCTTGTACTGTTGGTGGGAATGCAAGCTGCTACAGCAGCTCTGGAGAACAGTATGGGGGTTCCTCAAAAAATTATAAATAGAACTACTCTGTGATCCAGCAATTGGACTATTTGGTACTTACCCAAGGGATACAAAAAAAAAAAAACACACACAGATTTGAAGGGGTATATGGACACCAGTGTTTATAGCAACTTTATCAACAATAGCCAAACTATGGAAAGAGCGCAAATGTCCATTGACTGATGAATGGATAAAGAAGGCACGCGCGTGCACACACACACACACACACACACACACACACACACACACACAATGGATTATTACTCAGGCATCAAAAACAATGAAATCTTGCCATTTGCAATGATATGGATGGAGCTAGAATGTATTTTGATAAGTGAAATAAGTCAGAGAAAGACCAAATACCACATGATTTCACTCATATGTGGAATTTAAGAAATAAAACAGATTAACATATGGGAAGGGAGTGGGGAAGAAGAGAGAGGGATATAAACCATAAGAGACTCTTAACAACAGAGAACAAACTGATGGAGGGAGGTGGGTAGGAGATGGGCTAGATGGATGATAGGTGTTAAGGATGGCACTTGTGATGAGCACTGAGTGTTGTGTATAAGTGATGAATCACTAAATTCTACTCCTGAAACCAATATTGCACTACATGTAAACTAAAATTTAAATAAAAAAATAAATATAGATGTGTCCAGTCATGTAGTCTTTCCAATTTTACCATTTAAACATTTCTGGCATCTGTTCCTTCTCTTGCATGCTTATCAAGAATTCAGTCCTGTATCACCTTTATCCTAGAGAATTCCTATCCCTTCCAGTCCTAAACGACTTTACCTGGCACCCTTTCATCTCCCTTAACCATTTCTGTATGATAAGCTCAGTTCCATATCACCTTCACCAAAATTGACACATTCTTTTTGCCCAGTTCCCCTACTACCAGTTAAATCCCATATCCCTTTACCTGGATCCTCCCTATAACCTTCTCATTCTTTCCCCCACCACTAAGCCTCTAACAGCTGCTTCCCTGCCTCTTCTTTTTGCTGATTAAAATAACTCCATAAAATTAGTTATCTGCCCAATGTCCCAACATGACAGAGCTTAAATACTCTCAAAACTTTCAGTGCTCCTTTGTTTACAGTTAAAGCCCAGTCCTGGTCCACAGGGTCCTGCATGGTTGGGACACTTTTTGCTTCCTCAGCCTCAGCCTCAGCCTCTGCTTGCCTGGGTGGGGCTCTGCACCTAGCATGGGGCCTGCCCCTGTGCCTATACTCACCTGCCATCATGCATGTCCTGGCTCCTTTCTCTCCTTTCCCTGTCACTGCCTGGCCAGTGCCCCTGGCCCACTAAGACTTGGTCTCTCCCTCTCTTACTCACTTGGGGATGGAAGAGAGGGGAGATAACATTACTGCGCCAACACCCATAGGTAGTACTCACTTTAGAAATTGAGAGGATTGGAGGTGTACATTCCCATGTGGGTGCTGAGGGAGGGCTGGGTTCTCAGAGTTGTTTTTGAGGAGTGGAAGGGGGGTTGTTTTTAGCTATGACTTTGCCCACTTGAGTGGTGTTTACTTCATTTTGATGGTTTGTAGGAAATTTTTTGTGTTCTCATGAAGAAGCTTGGAATGATCAAGACCAGAGAAACTGTGGTGTGGGAAATGGAGAGATGTTGGTTAAAGGACAGAGCCTTATAGTTACAAGATGGGTAAGTTCTGGGGACTTAATGTACAGCATGGTGATTATACTTTTTTTTTAAATGTTTATTTTTTTGAGATAGAGAGAGACAGAGCATGAATGGGGGAGGGTCAGAGAGAGGGAGACACAGAATCTGAAACAGGCTCCAGGCTCTGAGCTGTCAGCACAGAGCCCGACGCGGGGCTCGAACCCACAGACCACGAGATCATGACCTGAGCCGAAGTCGGACGCTTAACCGACTGAGCCACCCAGGCGCCCCTACATGGTGATTATACTTAATGATTATTGCGTATTATACTTGAAATTTGCTGAGAATAGATCTTAAGTGTTCTCATCACATAAAGAAAAGTGTTGAAAAACTATGTGAGGTAATGGATGTGTTAATTAACTTGATTGTGGTAATCATTTCACAATGTATAAGTATATTAACTCATCACATTGTATACTTTAAATATATACTATTTTTCTTAATTTACCCCAATAAATGTGAAAAAAAGACCAGAGAAACTGCCCTGAAAATGCAGCAAGAGGCTTTTGGATGCAGTGCACCTCTCTCACTACTGGGAATTGGATACCATCATGGATGTTTCAGTGGGGCAAGGAATCACTATGCCTAGAAAAAGGGATTCTCAACACAACTGGGAGCCTCTTAAGGCCTCTTTAGTTCTAGGTTTCTGGAAAAATGGGATTGTGAATAATACAGAGAACTCTCCTGATCTCGATCCTCTCATTCTGCAGTTAGAATGGTGACCTTGAAGCCCAGACAGTTGAAAAGAGGAAGCAAACTGGGGAGGAGCAAATGAAATGGCCCGGGAATCTGGAAGTGTGAGAATGGGAACTCCACGAGGCTCTCTGCTGTTTCACGGGTCTTGGGGATACTATAGCCTGGTTCTCTAGTTTGATTCACAATGGTTGTCCATACTGAGGACCAGCCTGCGGCCTGCTGCGTTGGTGAGGAAGGCAGGGCAGGTGGGCCCTGAACAACTTGCACTCACTCCTGCTGCTGTCTCCTCTTCCAACCGCTGGGACCCAGGTGAGTCATCAGTCCTTGGAGCCTGGTGCTGCAGCCTGAAATAGAGAAAAGCCTGTGACCCCCAACCCTGAAACCTGATCCCTAATCTCTTCCCAAGGGCATGGTATGGGTGTAAGGGGTGAGGAATGAGTGACAATGGTTAGCCAGTGTTTGAAACATGCAATGACCACTGTTCTACCTGAAATACTTAGGATACAACAGCAAATAAAGACCAGTCCCCACCCTCAAGCAGGCCCCATAGTTTTGAGGGGAAAACAATTGTTCCCATCCAGGGCACAATTCCCAATCCAAGTCTTGCGGGCTAGGGGACCCAGGCCCTGCAGCTACTTGCCAAATTCTTCTGAGATGACAGCTTGTAGATATTTTTTTTTTTGGCCACAGGATCGAGAGGACCTTACTTCTGTTCCATAATGAGCTACTTTACTCCCTGTTTTTCTTCAGAGCATTCACCACCACCATATACTTTCTTTGCTTATCATCTTTCTCTCCTTGCTAGAATGTATGCTCCATGAGGGCAGGGATTTTATCTATTGCTGTATCCCCAGCATCTAGAACCATACCCAGAATAAGTACTTACCATATACATTTGTTGATTAAATGAATCCATGATCAACCACACTAGTTCTCTTTTAAGAAAGGAAGAGAGTGGTAGTATTTGGGAAAACACCACATTCCATTATAGGAGTTATTACACATAAATCTCTCTCCAATAGGAGTTATATTATGCCCTCTTTTACAATGAAAAACAGCCCATTGATGTGGAGCCAAGACTCAAGCTAACCCTCTCCAAAGGCAGTGTGCTCTTTCTACTGTTCTTGCTGCCCTGACCAGAGTGGCAGGAAAGAGAGCTGGCTCTGCTGTGTGCCCACTGTGTTCTGAGTAGCACATTGGTCACTCTGCATATTTGGTTCTACCTAATCCTAACCCCCAAATAGCCCCACATGGGTTTTTATTTCTTTTCCCATTTTGCAGATAAGCAAACACTCAGAAAGGTTAGTTTGCCCAGAGTAATCCAGCCTACAAGTGGGGAGCTGGGCTCACCTCCAGGCATGTCTAATCCAAAGATTCCTATCGTAACACCCTGAGAACTCATATGGGGATTCTGCCAAGTGCAATATGTCTCCTCTACCTATGCATTCAGGATCTGGGTAAATACCATGGGGTGAGTTCTGGGCCCCAGTGATCTTACTGTGAAATAAATGATCCTGAGTTAAAAATCCATTTGCCACTTGACTCCATGAACTCCTGCTCTGGTGAACAACAGCAATAACTTGAACCAACATCAGTTCAGAGCCAGAGTCCAGTATCCCCTCCCCTTGCCTGATCAGCCTCAGACTACCAGGAACAAGCCTATACTCCAACCAAGTTAGGGTCATGGAGCTATTACCACAAGGGTGACAAACGAGATCTGTGGGGTGTCTCACCAAAGGAAAATGGAGTTGTTATAGGACTTCAGGGAAGGGTGTTTAGGTGAAATCTGTCTGAAGCAGTGCTTGGACAGGCAGGAAGCAAAACTAGGCTGTGAGTAGTGGGTCAACATTGGTTCTGGACTGTGAAGTGGACCCAGTCTCCTATTTCCCTGGAAACCACAAAATATAGGGGCGCCTGGGTGGCTCAGTCGGTTAGGCGGCTGACTTCGGCTCGGGTCGTGATCTCGTGGTCCGTGAGTTCGAGCCCCGCGTCGGGCTCTGTGCTGACAGCTCAGAGCCTGGAGCCTGTTTCGGATTCTGTGTCTCCCTCTCTCTCTGACCCTCCCCCGTTCATGCTCTGTCTCTCTCTGTCTCCAAAATAAATAAACGTTAAAAAAAAATTAAAAAAAAATATAGATGTGGAATATGGGGTCCTAAACTCCTTATCTGGTTCCAGTTGTAAATCAAGGCTGCTTCTCTGCGTCAGTGACTTAGATCTGTCAGGAAAGAGTGGGTGTTTCACTCTTGATAATTTATCACACATCCCTGTTTTCTGTGACATTAGAGAACAAAGTTCTTCAGTAAGAAAACAGAGGTAAAATGTCATGACATTTTAAAGGTACATATCGTTTTTGGGAAAGTATTGTCTCCTATTAACTTTGAAGCTGGCTTTATCCTCGTCTGCAATTCCAGCAGTTTAATAGATTGTTTTCTTCTTCAGTCCAAGCTAATTCTTACTTTCTCATCTCTCATAAGGGTGGGTATTTCCTGTCTTTCAACATGGTTACTCCATAATTGGCCACATTCCCTTTTGGGAAGGAAATAAGGTATAGTATAAAATTGGGGGAGAGCATTAGGGTCTTTCCTCAAGGGAATCTGGCCTTTTCTTCTTTCAAGAAGTTCAGGTGTCTCTTCACCAAATACATGGTTTTTTCACTTACACTGATAGAAACTTTAGTGGGCCGTCTATCTATTTCTGTCTCAGAGACACCATCACCATTATCCAGGGCCAAAACATCTATGTTCTAACTGTTCCGATTACTGCTCTGGACCTGGGCCTGTTAAGGTGACACACTTCCACTGAAAAGGTTATGAGCTCCTGTCTGGTATTCAACAATCCCCACTGAGTTATGGAACCCATTTTCATGACAGCTCTCCTACTGTCATTCCTAGCCTATAGAAATTAGCCACTGTATCACCTTCCCAGGATGTTGGTGCTCCCCCACCAATGCATTTCTCAAGCCTGGGTGATGCTCCTTGAGGGAAGTAGGCTCCAGCCACTACAGAATGAGTATCTCTTCCAGAAAGCTTCTTTTCATCAACTGGAGAAAGTGAAATGTCCTTCTCTTCTCAATTGTAATTCATTTACTTGGTTTAGAAGCTAGGGTCCCAAGGGATGACTGCTCTGTGGTAAGCAACAAGTGTAGCACAGAGCAGGTCTGCACCATCAGAAGACAGTCTGCCTCCCAGCCAATATTGATGTCATCACCAAGCTAAGTAAAAAATTAGGTAAGAGAGAAATTTATGACTGGAATGGAGCATATGAACGACTATGTAAATAAGATCTAATACAATTTGGGTGAAATACTTAACTGAAAACTAAAACAATTAGAAATTCATTACAGGAATTAGAAGGGATGTCTTACCCATAGTTACTTAAACAGAGGATTAAAATAAAGGCTGGAATTCTTAATTAAGTAAACATCTGCACTGTATATAAAGATGGATTTAAAAAGAAAAAAAATATTTCTTCTGGATTTGGCATTCTAAGATCGCATGCAATCTTGAGGAAGACACTGTCATGGCTTCTTAGTCTTTCTGTCTCTTGAAAGGATGGGAGACCCTTGAAGCAAAAACAGTTAATTTGTCTTCCTTCCTAAAGGGCCCTTCTCTAGAAGCAAAAGTTGTAACTGAATAAAAAGCTCCAAGGCCCTATCTCAGACTGAGAAACCAGGAGAGCCAGAAGGAGCTTCTGACACAACTTCCAGAGACTAAGGTTTCCAGCCACCTCAGGAAAAGACAGACATTCTCTTTCTTATGTGGAACATGCCTGTCGGGCAATGGTTAGTGAAGTCATAAGCCAGAGGCTCCTACCTTTGAACTGTTTGTCATTTTCCGTCATTGATCAAACACCTAAAGACCCATCTACCAAACCGCATTTAAGTAAAATGTACCATTTGGAATCAGCAGATGGGCCAGCCTTGGGGCTGCAAGCTTCCTACCAGCACTGCCTTCATTCTTGGGGTGCTGGGGTGCAGCAGGTGCTAGCCTGCAGGACTCAGGAGGTATCAAGAGCCTGGGTGGTGGAGCCACACAGAGAGCACTACCACTGAGCAGACTGTGCCTCAGGTCTCACTGTGAAACAAGGTAAATAAAAGTACCTATGTCACTGAATTGATGTGAGGGCTAAATGAGAAAACCCATGCAAAGCATTAATCACAATGCCTGGCACATGCTAAGGTAAAAAAGTAAAGGTTTATTGACTGAATCACAATTTTCATTCAGCATACAACCATTATTATCACAGTAAATTCACTCCCATTTTCATTTTTTAAGTCAAAGCTATTTGCGGTGAAGTATGCTTAGGAGGATTATCATCAAGAGGCAGATTTTTCTAATCAGCTTTTCAACATTCTAAGAGAAGTAAAGACCACTGCCACTACCATATGGGCAAGAGCCTGGAAAATAAAATCTGAAGTACAGGTCAAGTCAATGTAAGAAAAAAGAATGGAGTCAAATTCTAAGAAAGCTCCTTTGGGGCGCCTGGGTGGCGCAGTCGGTTAAGCGTCTGACTTCAGCCAGGTCACGATCTTGCGGTCCGTGAGTTCGAGCCCCGCGTCAGGCTCTGGGCTGATGGCTCGGAGCCTGGAGCCTGTTTCCGATTCTGTGTCTCCCTCTCTCTCTGACCCTCCCCCGTTCATGCTCTGTCTCTCTCTGTCCCAAAAATAAATAAAAAACGTTGAAAAAAAATTTAAAAAAAAAGCTCCTTTAATAAATGGGAAAACTGGAATAATTTTATTAGTGAAAATGACACTATAAAGGAATAAAATGGCCATTTGCTCTCACTTATTCTTTCTTACCCTGATTCTTATATACAAAGCACCATTCCATTATAGCTTATCCCAAATATTAACTGGTCAATCTCCTCTCAAGTGTTTGTTCATATGGCATTCAGATTGTTCATCAAAGACTCTAAGCTACTTTCAGTTGTCAGATTTCAGCTTCTACAACTGTTTCTCACAGACTGCTGTTGCTGAATTTCTATTTATTTATAACCTGTTTCAGACCATTTTGATGTTAATCTTTCCTCCACAAAGTAAGTAGGAAAAAGTGCTAAAGAAGTTTCTGGAGAACAGGGTTCTGAGGATACTGAAGTGAACCACTCATAAGGGAACCTGGGGCAGAAGCACCACAGGCAAGGGTGGCAACTCTGGAAACTGGCTTTAGGAAAACAGAGCTCCCAGGATACTTGTCATCTCAAACATCAAGAACCAAAGGACACTGAGACCTTGCTGACCAACATCACTCTGGAGGACAAAAGGCAGCTTTAAAACATGCACACAAGAGTTCCCAGGCTGACAAACAACTTGCACAATTATCTACCTACCTACCTCACCTGGAATCCTGTCCTCTGGCAGCAGAAGGACCTGCCACTCCTCACCAGAGTCTGCTCAGTGCCAGGCTGCCCAGAACACAGTTATGACCACTCACCTTCTCCCCCCGAGAAACTGATACAGAATACACCAACCTTGGTTTTGAGAACAAAACCTGTTAAGTCATATCCCATATACCACTGTGTGTCTACTTTATGGCTACTTTCCTCCCAATTCACAGGAGTTTGTCTTTCCCAATTACCTTGTAGAAAAACCCATTTTACTTGTGTCATTCGACTTCTTAGCAGGATCTTAAAAGTTTCAATCTACACATAGGCCTCATGTCATTCCTTAACAAACTTTACTCAAGCTCATAAGGTTTCTCTCCTGTCTGAATTATCTGATGCTGAAAAGGGATAACATTTTTGAAGTTAAAGGGATATTCCTCACAATAGAACGAAAACATTTTGAAGAGGGCCAAACAAAGAAATCCCAAACTGGCTCTATCATGATTGAAAGTGCAAGGATTCCAGTGAACTTTTCTTGAACCTGAAATAGATGAGTACAAGGAAAGAAAAGCAAGTGACCACATAAAATACCTCACTGCACCTTAAGATCTGGTGCTATGAAAACATGATTTTAAATAAGTATATTTAAGCCGTGCTTGTTTAAAGTACTGAAGCACAGGGCCACCCTCTGAATCTGAGGGAAGGCATGTGACCTTGGAATTTTTAGCACATAATTTTGCAGCCTACCTTTAGTTAACAGCACACTGGGAGATCTTAAATCACTGGAGAGATGAATCTCCAAAATGAAAGCTGTAAAAGTGACAGCTTTCCCATCAGTACATTGCTTCTGATGTAAAACAGGGAAGACTATCGAATAAAGTGGAGTTATTCTCCATTGTGAACTTTACGATGCTGAATGAAAGCTGCCTGTGCACTAAAGAGGGCCCCACAATTAATACACTTATAGGCTTGCTCTCCAGTGTGAATTTTCTCATGACCAGTAAGAGTTATTCTCTGACTAAAAGTTTTCCCACATTCATTACACGTATAAGGTCGTTTTCCACTGTGAACTCTCTGATGACGAATGAGGTGAGAGCTTTGTCGGAAGGATTTTCCACATTCAGTGCATTTGTAGGGTTTCTCTCCTGTGTGAATTCTCTTGTGTTGGATAAGGGACAAGCGTGCACTGAAGGCTTTCTCACATTCATTGCACATATAGGGCTTCTCTCCAGTGTGGATCCTCTGATGCTGAATAAATTGTGAATGCTGACTGAAGGCCTTGCCACACTTCTCACATTCATAAGGCTTCTCCCCTGTATGAATTCTGTGATGCTGGACGAGAGAGGAGCGGACGTTGAAGGCCTTCCCGCAGTCACTGCACTCGTAGGGATTCTCTCCAGTGTGAATCCTTCGATGGCGGACAAGGTGTGCACTCTGGCTGAAGGCTTTTCCACAGTCTCCACACTCATAGGGCTTCTCTCCATTGTGTGTTCTCTCATGTTTAATTAGGGTGGATATCTGCCCAAAGGTTTTCCCACACTCGTTACACTCATAGGGTTTCTCTCCAGTGTGGCTCCTCTGATGCTGAATGAGGTGTGAGCCCTGGCTAAAAGCCTTCCCACATTTGTGACACTCATAGGGCTTTTCACCATTATGGACTCTCTGATGCTGAACAAGGGAAGAGAGCACACTGAAGGCTTTACCACACTCATTACATTCATAGGGCTTCTCACCATTGTGTGTCCTTTGATGATGAATGAGATTAAAACTCTGGCTGAAGGCTTTTCCACACTCATTACACTCATAGGGTTTTTCTCCAGTGTGAATTCGCTGATGCTGAATCAGATGTCCCTTTTGACTGAATGTCTTCCCACACTCATTGCATCCATAAGGTTTTTCTCCAGTGTGAATTCTCTGATGCTGGACAAGGGACAGGCGAGCGCTGAATGATTTTCCACACTCATTGCATATATAAGGCTTCTCACCAGTGTGAATTCTCTTGTGCTGAATGACTTGGGAACGTTGACTGAAGGATTTCCCACATTCATTACACCTATAGGGTTTCTCTCCAGTATGAATTCTCTGATGAACGATAAGGGTTCGGTTCAGGCTAAAGGATTTCCCGCATTCATTGCATTCATAGGGTTTTTCTCCTGTGTGAATTCTCTGATGTTGAATGAGAGATAATCGTGCACTGAAGGCTTTGCCACACTCAGTACAGTCATAAGGTTTCTCTCCAGAATGAGTTCTCTCATGCTGAAGGAGGTGTGACTGTCTACTAAAAGCCTTCCCACATTCCTTACATGTGTAAGGTTTCTCTCCGCTATGAGTTCTCTGATGATGAATCAGGTTAGAGCTATGACTGAAGGCTTTCCCACACTGATTACACTCATGAGGTTTCTGCCCAGTATGAATCTTAAGATGTTGACTATACGATGAACGTGTACTGAAAGCTTTTCCACATTCACTGCACTCATAAAGTCTTTCTCCAGTGTGAATGTCATGGTGCTGAATGAAGTAGGCATGAGCCCCGGAAGCTTTGTCGCACTCAGTGTAGGTGTGGGGCTTCTCTCCACAGTGAACTCTCTGATGTTGGTTGAAGACAGAGCAGTGACAGGAAGTTTTTCCACATCCACCACACTCAAAGGGCTTCTCTCTGGTGTGATTACTCCCATGTTGAGAAAGAGCTCTACTCTGGCTGAAAGGTTTTCCACACTCAGTCCACTCAAAGGATTTCTTTGGATTGTTAACCCTCTGACTCTCACCAGGAACTGAACTCTGCCTGGCCACTTTCACAAACACATCTGTCTGACATGATCTTTCTCCTAGATGGAAACATGGGAGATTAATGAGGTCCTGAGTTTGTTGAAAGTCATCTACATGTGGCACATTCTGGTGGAGACTCTCCCCTCTAGACCCTCGATGAAATCCGACAGGGTTTGGGTCTGCAGTGCAGTTTACCTCCGTGGAACCGGATATCTGACCTTCCCCCATGGGGGTTTTCACACGTGTCAGTGTCACCGGTCTGGAATTGTTCTTCTGGGGGAAGGATTTCTTAAGTCTTTCCACTGTAGATTTTCCCCCGTAATTCTTTATCTTTCCCTCAGTTTTACACATTTCTTCAAAATCAGATTCCTTGGATATATTTCTTGCATGTTCTTCTGATTTTGCTCTCTGGGACTCCATTGCTTTGGAAATTTCCTGTTTTGGAGTTAATTCCTTTTTTTCCATTAGAGACTCAAAACCTGAAAGAATGAAGAAAAATGAGTTATGTGTATTCTACTATGGGAAAAAGAATTAGAGCATAAATAGGAACATTTATATGAAACAAGTATCTCCTAGGAGGATACTGGATTTTCAGAATGCAAAAGCAAAAAATGACCTCAATGGGATGAGGGAAGAGGGGAGAGAAGCATTCTATCAAAGCAACAATAGCTGGTGTGGGGAGGAAGTAAGGAGAAGCCCAAGGTCAAAGTGTTACATCTGCAGACGGGCCAACTAGGCACAGATAGAGCAGAAACAGTGAGGCATGACTTGAGGGCGCTCAGAAAGGTGATGAGGGTAACAGGAGTGGAGGCTCAGAAGGCCACCTCTGCTGATCATGCCATTGCTGCATACTTTGCAAACAAGGTATCTTCTTATAGCTTCTTATAGCTTTCTATAATAGATATTCAAATATTTGTTTAAAAATAAATGAATGATAAAAGGCTTGTAATGAATAAAGGGTATACAGAATAATAGATAATGGAAAAATGATTTGATATGGACAAATTGGCTTTATAGAAGCAAATTAGGGTAAATAGAGAAAAATAGATACAAAGAAAAGATACAAAAACAGATACTCATCCAAACAGCAGGCACAGTACAAGTCAGAAAAGCTAAATGTGTGCACCAGTCCATACCACACATTCCCAATGTACAAAAGTACCTGAGTATTGGTAAAAATTGTGATACAACCGAATTCTGAAATTCAATGAAAGGAAATTTACTAAAGACAAAACAAAAATTTCACACTAAACCACTAAATCATGTGGACACAATGACTGTTGGAAGGACAACCCAGGTCAGAACACTGAGAGGGGAGCCCTATTGTGGGATGCCATGAAAGCATAATTGAACCTCTCTTTTGTAAACTAGTTATTATAGAGCTGTAACAGGCTGTTACTTGCAGACTGTTTGGCCAGACAAGGAAACAGAGCTGAAAACGTTGATTAGATGGTGTCTAGCATTGGGCTAAGTCCTTTTAAAAGACTTCAGTGAACTACTCACAATACTTCCAAGGGATTTACTTAAGTATGGAAGCTAAAAACAAACAAAAATTTATTCTAGAAACTTATGAGCAGTCTGAAGGGGCAGACTCTGGATGTAAACATCCAGAATTCCTGTGGCTTCTATCAGGAGTATCTGAAGTGTCAAGAGTCCTCAACATCTTAGGAGTGGAGTCTAAAAAGATCTCAGTCGAGAGGTATTATTTCACTGGGTAGGAAACAATGAAGAATGTGAACAAAATGAGAAACCACAGAAGAGGGGTGCCTGGGTGGCTCAGTTGGTTAAGTGTTCGACTCTTGATTTTGGCTCAGGTCATGATCTCACGGTTTGTGGGATTGAGCCCCACTTTGGGCTCTGTGCTCACAGTGTGGAGCCTGCTTGGGATTTTCTCTCTCTCTGTCCCTCCCTGACTTGTGTGCACTCTCTCCCTTTCAAAAACAAACAAACGAACAAAGCACAGAATAGAATGATCTGTGGGTCAAGAAGCAACATCTCATGCTGATTCATGCTGCCATTTTCCCTCAGGAATCTAGTGATTCTTGGTTGCCTATTTGTATTTTAACACGAGACAATAAAAAGATGCTTGGGAACTCTGTGTATGAATGGTACTTGTCAAGTGGAGGCACATTTGAGTAAGGTGGTAGTTATAAGGCCAGGGCATCCCCAAATGTCAAAATTTAGAAGTCTTTCCTCTATGGTTGGTTTTTTGAGGCAATCCCCTAACTTTTGCCTTAGATAGACGATGCCTTACTGTTGGGTATTCTTTGTACAAAGTTAGAGGAAGGATGTGTCACTATTAGCTGTTTCTGTATTTACACCTTTTAGTTGGTATCTCAGGATTCAGGTCTTTTTTAAAAAAAAAAAAACTAAACTAAAAACAACTCTTTATAAGTGGTAGACTGTTTTTCCATCAGGAGGTACAAAATGTCTGGTTGCTTCTCTTTTTTGCAATGTTAGCAGCCATTAGTGATCATTATTTATATTCATTTTTATTAAAAAAAATTTTTTTTTAACGTTTATTTATTTTTGAGACAGAGAGAGACAGAGCATGAATGGGGGAGGGTCAGAGAGAGAGAGGGAGACACAGAATCTGAAACAGGCTCCGGGCTCTGAGCTGTCAGCACAGAGCCCGATGCGGGGCTCGAACTTACGGACCGCGAGATCATGACCTGAGCCGAAGTCGGCCACCTAACCGACTGAGCCACCCAGGCGCCCCTATATTCATTTTTAAATTTGGAATTTTGAAATAGTGATTTCTAATTCTGTCATTGTTTTATTTTTCTTTTATTTTTTTTTTTACAGCTGGAAGCTCTATGATGAGAAATTTCTACTCACCAATTGTTCAGTTATCCTGAGGTATAACACATCTTACAAAGGCAGAATAAACACTTGATATATTTATTCACCAGTTTTCAGAATAATGAATCAATTCCCTAGCATTCCTCAAAGGTGACCAATGAGTAGGAAATTACTCTAACAAAGTCTAACTCTAACAGCTCTAACAGGGGCGCCTGGGTGGCGCAGTCGGTTAAGCGTCCGACTTCAGCCAGGTCACGATCTCGCGGTCCGTGAGTTCGAGCCCCGCGTCAGGCTCTGGGCTGATGGCTCGGAGCCTGGAGCCTGTTTCCGATTCTGCGTCTCCCTCTCTCTCTGCCCCTCCCCCGTTCATGCTCTGTCTCTCTCTGTCCCAAAAATAAATAAAAAACGTTGAAAAAAAAAAAAAAAGAAACATTTAACAGCTCTAACAAAGCCTAAGACCAACCCCTTGACAAGACATGGTAATTCAATGTCATGTTATCTTTCTGCCAAAAGGAGACTTAATCCTCTTTCAAGAGTATGACATCAAATGGAGACTCTATAATGTTTTATCTATAATACTGACTCTCAATTAAATATCAGAAAGTATGTTAAGAAAAAGAATAATGACAAGAAACCAAGAGAAAAAAATACACAATAGAAACAAACCCACAGGTGATTCAGATACTGTCATGAACCAATTTCAAAAGCAAAACTGATTAGTATATATAAGAACATAAAGAGATACAGAATGTGACCAGAAATCAGACGGAAACTGAAATTAAGAGTTCAATAGAGAGTTTCTTAGCAGACAGGACATAATAGAACAGAGGATTACTTAACTGGAAGGTACACAAGTAAAAGTATTCTTAAGTTTCAGACTGAAACACAGAGGGGGAAAAAAGGACAGGAAATATAGAAAAGAGCATAAGAAACAGGTGTGATATGGCAGAACAGTGTAATATATGTATAGTTACAATCCCAGAAAAAGAGGAGAAAAGGAACAGGACAAAAGAAATACCGGCTTCCTCACACCTATCAGAATGGCTAAAATCAACAACCCAAGAAATAATAGATGCTGGCAAGGATATGGAGAAAAAGGAACGTTTGTGCACTGCTGGTGGGAATGTAAGCTGTTGCAGCTGCCCTGGAAAACAGTATGAAGGTTTCTCAGAAAGTTAAAAATAGAACTACCATATGACCTAGCAATTGCACTACTGGGAATTTTCCCAAAGAATACAAAAACACTAATTCAAAGGGATTCATGCACCCCTATGTTTACAGGAGCATTATTTACAATAGCCAAGATACGAAAGCAGCCCGAGTGTCCGTCCATTGATGAATGGATACACATGGTGTATATATGGACAATGGAATATTATTCAGCCATAGAAAAGAATGAAATCTTGCCATTTGTAACGACATGGATAGAGCTAGAGAGTATTATTCTAGGTGAAATAAGTTAGAGAAAAAAAAATACCATATGATTTCACGCATATGTGCAATTTATTTTATTTTTTTTTAATTTTAACGTTTATTTTTGAAGGAAAGAGACACAGAGCATGAGCAGGGGAGGGGCAGAGAGAGAGGGAGACACAGAATCCGAAGCAGGCTCCAAGCTCTGAGCCATCAGCACAGAGCCTGATGCGGGGCTCGAACCCACGAACTGTGAGATCATGACCTGAGCTGAAGTCGGATGCTTAGCCAACTGAGCCACCTGGGTGCCCCTCATATGTGCAATTTAAGAAACAAAACAAATGAGCAAAGAAAAACAAAAGAGAGAGAGGCAAATTAAGAAACAGACTCTTAATTATAGAGAACAAACTGATGGTTTCCAGTGGGGAGGTGGGTATGGGGATGGGCTAAATAGGTAATGGGGATGAAGGAGTGCACTTGTTCTGATGAACAGTGGGTGATGTATGGAATTGTTGAATCATTCTATTGTACACCTGAACCTCATATCACACTGTATGCTAGCCAACTGGAATTAAAATAAAAACTTAAAAAAAAAATATTAGCTTACAACTTTCCACAACTGACAAAAATCTACAAATCATTGCAAAAAGCTTGAAGAATCATAAGCAATATAAATGCAAAAAGACCCCACACCTGGGTATAACATAATCAAAGTGCTAAAAACTAAAGAAAGAAAATATTTAGAGCAGCAAGAAGAAAAAGACTTATCAACTTAAAAGCAAAATAAGATTGCAGGCTGACTGTTCAACTGTAGAAGTGGAAGGCAGTAGACAAAAGGGTGTTGTTAATGGGCTGAAGAAAATAAATGGCAACACAGATTTCAGCATCTAGCAAAAACAGTCTTCAAAACTGAAAGCTAGGAAATTGCATTTCCAGGATGACAGTGTAAAGAACTCACTGGATCCATGTTACAGCAAAACAAAGATGGTAAGAATTATAAAAACAGATGAACACAGGGGAAGGGATAGAAAAATAAAATAACAGAGAAGGAGGCAAACCATAAAAGACTCTTAAATATAGAGAACAAACAGGGTTGCTGTAGGGGAGGTGGGTAGGGGGACGGATTAAATGGGCGAAGGGCATTAGGGAGGGCACTTTTTGGGATGTGCACTGGGTGTCATATGTAAGAGATGAATCACTGGGTTCTATTCCTGAAGCCAAGACTACACTGTATGTTAACCACCCTGGATTTAAATTAAAAACAAAAACAAAAAAACAAAAAACAAAAATGACAACAACAAAAAACCAAACTAACAATGATTTAGTCTCCGGAAATTATCCTAAGGGCAAACTGCAAATCAAGAAGCAGTTTTCTTATTCAAGAAAATCTACTAAAATTTGGTATGAACACTGAGAATGTAGGGCATTTGAGCCATGACCCACTCTATCTGTACCCACAGCTCAGCCTGACAGATGCTGTACTTGGGTTCGGTGGGGACAGGAAGAAGGGGCCTTTCTCCTTGGCTCCCAGTGAAAGCTTACCACATCTCACCAGGAGGTTAGGCCACGGGTAGTTACCATTCCTTCCAACTCCAAGGCAAAGAGGCAAAAGTCCTGGTGAGTGTGGCTGAGAGGGCAGGGAGTCACCCTGCTGGAGTCAGAACAAACCTCTAACAATGCTTTAAAAATACCACAGCCCAAGTTTAATTGGATCAGACTGCTGAGCTATTTATACCCTAGGGTATTATCAAAACAGTAGAGCAATCTTTGTTGCTTTCCTCACATAGCAAATTCCAAGGGATTCAGGAGCTCTGTGCCAGAAATGGGGATGAGAACCAAATATGTATTCATTATAAATCACAGTATCACAGATAGGAATATTTTATATGTGACAAAGACAGCACAGAGGAGGTGAGTGAATGCAGAGTGCTGTTGGGAGTCAGAAAATGACAGCAGGTGGCTAATGGAATGTACAGGAACAAATGAAAACAAATGGTAAATACAACAAACTCTATATTCATTCTTGTTCTCATTTTTTTTCAATTTTCATAATAGATATAATTAACTATATAAAGTAAGAATTATGAAAATGAATTGTTTCACTTGGAACATACAGAGATGGAACTGTGTAACATTAGCACAAAGAGAGGAAGAGAAAATAAAGCCATGTAGGAGCAACAATTCTACATGCCCCTGGAATTGTTAGTATAAACCAGAAGGAGATTGATAAGTTAAGATGTACCTGGTAAGTTCTGGAGCAACCACGAAGAAACTAAAGGTACTAGGTACGGCCATGTAGCTGAACTCACCATTGGAACGGGACAGGCAGTGATTTGGGCTTCTTCAAGGCCAGGATTTGCCTCCTCTGCTCTTTCTCTGTCTCACAAGCCTGAGGACAGATGTGTTTATGATGCGGAGCATAGAGATGGGGCTGGAGATGAGCATTTGGACATGCTGCTCCAGAGGACGGCAGACAAAACAGATAAACTGGCTTCTGAACAAGCATGTCCAACAGGGAACACACCAAACAGGGACTCTACTACATGAGGAAAAGAAACTTTTATCTGTTCAAGCCAACGTATATATGGTCTATGAAATACTGTCACCTAGTGCCAAGAATGAACATTTCTACATAGGAAGATTTGGGGTGATTTTATTCTCATTGGTGTACTTCTCTACAAGACTATTTTGGTAAGATGATACGTGTTCACTGTATAAAAATACTTTTTTTTTTTCTTTTTAGGCAGAGAGAGAGAATTCCAAGCAGGCCCCATGCTCAGCTGCACAGCCAATGAAGGGCTTGATCCCACCACTCTGGGATCATGACCTGAGCTGAAATCAAGAGTCAGCCACTCAAAAAACAGTCACCAGTCACCCCTAAAAATAATAAATTATCTTATTTTTTAAGTTTATGTATTTATTTTGAGAGGAAGAGCGAGCAAGCAGGGAAAGGCAGAGAGAGAATTCCAAGCAGGCTCTGCATTATCAATATAAGTCTGGTGTGGGGCTTGAACTCACGAACCATGAGACAAGACCTGAGCTGAAGTTGGAAGCTTAACTGACAGAGTCACCCAGGCACCCCAAAATAAAACACACATTTCATAGCTTCCTACTCCTCTGGGATCAGAATCACATCTAACACACATCTAACACAGCCTGCTAGGCCCTAATGCAGTCCTGTCTACTTCTCTTTAAATTTTTTTTTAATGTTTATTTATTTTTTGACAGAGAGAGAGAGAGGCAGAGTGTGAACTGGGAAGGGGCAGAGAAATAGGGAGACACAGAATCCGAAGCAGGCTCCAGGCTCCAAGTTGTCAACACAGAGCCCAATGAGGGGCTCAGGCCCACGAACCATGAGATCGTGACCTGAGCCGAAGTTGGGACGCTTAACTGACTGAGCCACCCAGGTGCCCCTGTCTACTTCTCTTTAAACATGTGTGTCTCTGTTCTGGTCTGTCCTCCCCTGTACACTATAGGCTCTGACAGCCACGAGGATGCTACCCAGCTTGTTCACCATAAGTAAGCCAGATCATAGCTGAGTGATACATTTGAATTCATACACGTTCTGTGCCCAATTCCCAGCCTGTCCTTGACAAATTCTTCTGCCTGGGTGTCCTTGTCCTTGGACCCCCTTCCCTTTTGCTCAGGTTCTTCTCAGGCTCCTCCTCCTACCTAAGAGGCAAAGCCACAGGACCACCAGGACCACCAGACAAGGCCACCAGGAGAAGAAGCATGTTAAATGCTCAGCTGCAGGACGGTGAACATCCCTGAAACTGGGCAGAATGACAAAGTCCATCCTGGTCTCAGGTGGCACAGAGGAAACCACACAGTCTTGGAGCCAAACAGCCATGATTCAAATCCCAGCTACTCCCCAGCTGTGTGTAACTGACTCATCTCTCTGATCATCAACTTCCTCATCTATGAAATAGGGAAAATAATGCTTCTGGCATGGACTCTGAGCCCTCAAGAAATTGTAATGGGAGGTTGCACCAAAGGCCCTTGGAAATCTCCTGGAAGATAAACCACTTCTTACTTCCAGGTAAGGAGATATGACAAAATAGAAGTCATCAGGGGACAATGTTTAACATATTGTGTAACCCACAGAGGGTGGTGCATGTGGAGAAACGAAGGGGGACCCAAAAATAAGTTTAACTGGTTTAATTTCATCAGGCAAAATCTGGGTAAGAGAGTTACAGAGGCATGCTACCACTTAGTTACTTTACAGCACTTCTGCCAACTCTACCCCTTTCCTGCCAGCATGGACTCATTTCCCTATATGCCACCATTCCCACCGTGTGCACCCACGTATACAGGAAACTCGATAAATGGACTGTGCAAAATTGCAGGGTACAAGAACAATTTGCAAAAATCAACTATATTTTTATACATAAGTAATGAAGAATTGGAAATACCATGCACAGCAGCATAAATATGAAAATACTTAGGAATAAATCTGACAAAAGATGTTAAATGCCTCAATGCGGAAAACTAAAATACTACTGAGAAACTGAAACATAAATAAATGGAGACGTACATCTTGTTCATGGGTCAGAAAACACAATATATGTCAATTCTCCCCAAACTGGTCTATAGATTCAAAGCAATCACAATGAAATGCTAGCCGTCTAGCAGGAGCAGAAATCAACAAGCTGATTTTAAAGATCATATGGAAATACAGAAGACCTAGAATAGCCAAAGCAACTCTGAAAATGAAGAAAAAAGTTAGAGAATTAATACTACCTGATTTCAAGACTTTTAAGTTTACTTATTTATTTTTGAGCGCACTTGAGTGGGGGAGGAGCAGGGAGAGGGACAGGGAGAGAGAGAGGGAGGGAGAGAGAATCTCAAGCAGGCTCCACACTGTCAGCATGGAGCCCAGTGCAAGGCTGGGACTCATGATCCATGAGATTATGACCTGAGCCAAAATCAAGAGTCAGACACTTAGCTGACTGAGCCACCCAGGCACCCCTGATTTCAAGACTTTTCATAAAGCCTCAGTAATCAAAACAGTATGATACTGCAGTAGAGACTGACAATAGACAAACAGAAGACAGCAGAGAGTCCAGAAATAAACCCACACATATATGGACAACTGATTTGTGACAAAAGCACAAAGGCAATACAAGTGGAGAAAAAATGTTGTGTTTTTTTTTTCTTTTTTTTTTTTTTTTTAAAATTTTTTTTAACGTTTATTTATTTTTGAGACAGAGAGAGACAGAGCATGAATGGGGGAGGGTCACAGAGAGAGGGAGACACAGAATCTGAAACAGGCTTCAGGCTCTGAGCTGTCAGCACAGAGCCCGACGCGGGGCTCGAACCCACAGACCGTGAGATCATGACCTGAGCCGAAGTCGGACACTCAACCGACCAGCCACCCAGGCGCCCCTGTGTTTTTTTTTTCAACAAATGGTGCTGAAACAAGTGGATTAACAAATTAAACAAATTAAAACTTGGTGGGGCACTGGGGTGGCTAAGTCAGTTAAGTGTCCAACTGGCTCAGGTCACAATCTCATGGTTCATGATTTTGAGCCCCATGTCGGGCTCTGTGCTGACAGCTCAAAGCCTGGAGCCTGCTTCGGATTCTGTGTCTCCCTCTCTCTCTGCTCCTCTCCTGCTCACGCTCTGTCTCTGTCTGTCTCAAAAATAAACATTAAAAACATTTTTTTAAAATAAAAATTAAAAAGCCAAAAAAAATTTAGCAACCAGAAAGCAAAAAATCCAGTTAAAAAATAGGCAAAGACATGAACAGACACTTCACCACTGAAAATACACAGAAGGGAAACAAGTACATGGAAAGACAGCTAACATCTTTAATTACTAGAGAAATTAAAATTAAAACCACAATGAGACACCACTACACATCCATCAGAGTGGCTAAAATGAAAAAGATTGATAACACCAAGTATTGATGAGGATGTAGAGAAAATGGAACCCTCATCCATCGCTGGTGGGAATATCAAATGGTGCAACCAGTTTGGAAAAGAGTCTGGCAGTTTCGTAAAAAGTTAAATATATACCTACCATGTAATCCAGCCATTCTATTCCTAGGTATTTATCCAAGAGTAAAGGAAATGAATGGTCATACAGGGGTCTGCATACAAATGTTCATAGCAGCTTTATCTGTTATTAACCCCACACTGGAAACAACCCAAATGTCTGTTAACAGAATTGATAAACAAATTGTCGCATATCCATACAATAAAATACTAATCTAAAAAATAAACAAAATAAAAAATAAAAAAATTAATAAATAAGTTATTGATACATAACGTGGAAGAATATCAAAAGAACTATGTTGAGTCAAAAGATGACAGACAAAGAAAAGAATACATGCTCTATGATTCCAATTATATAAAGCTCTAGGAAATGTAACTTATATAGACAGAAAGCAGATCAGTAATCACTTCACGATAGAGATGGGAAGAAGTGAGAAGGTGGGATTACAAAGAAACAGGAGAAAGTTTTGGGGGTAAAGGATATTCTTGCTATCTCGACTGTGGTGAATAGTTTCACACGTACATACATAATGCACAAATGTTAGCATATTGCACATGTTAAACATGCATGGCATATTAATGCTTAATATACCTTAATAAAGCTGTTTCTAAAAGGGGGAAAAAATGCATGGAGTGTGGAGCCAGTATGCCAGAGATCCAACCCAGCTCTTTTCCTGGCCAGCTGTGTGATCTCAAGGCCAGCAACTGAATCTCTCGTGCCTCAGTTTCTTGAGCACCAACTGTGAGGACCTTGGAAGATTGCATAAGTGCATGTACTGAGCACAAATGTCCAGGCATTGTTAGCTGCTGTGGTAGCACAGAGGATTCAGCTACACTTACTGTTCACTATTTATATGCCCATACTCTTTGCTACACATGAAGAAACCCTAACTCATGTTTTTCTCCAAGGCCCTGAATCAGCCTGGGAAGTCTAAGTGAGCAATAGCAGGAATGACTCTGGGCAGGAGGGCATATCTCTGGGTGGTCTTTCCAAGCAGCCAAGGCAGAGCTGACCAGCAAGGCCTGAGAAGGAATGGGCAGCCAGGGCAGGGAGTCAGCGCCCCAGAAAGATACCTGAGCTCTTTTCTGGGATCTTTCTGATCATTTCCTAGGGTTAAGGGAACCATGAACTCATTTATGGGTATAGAGAGAAACGAGAAGAAAGGCAGAAATGGAGAAGAGGGAAAGCAAAGCCTTGGCAGTGACAAGAGATGTGGCCCAGAGCTCACAGAGAAGGGCCTGGAGAAGTGGCAGCACCTGCCACCAGGGGCAGGAGAGCATGGGGGCATTCCTGGAGACTTACTTCCACTCCTGTGATTCCGGATCCAGCTCTCCTCAATTCTCAGTGACTGTGGGGCCCATGGTTCTTCCCCCTTCTCCAGCCTGGAGATGACATCAGGTTTGGAACGTTGAAGTCCTGTTCCAGAGAAAGGAAGCAAGACTGACAACTCATCCAAGTCCAGGGCAGGATGGCCCCATGGGCAGCACGTGTGTGCTGGTCATGACCTCCCCTGTCGCCTGGTCTGCTAATCAAGGAGACAGATTCAGGCCTCTGCCCGAGCTGAAGAAAAGTTAAACCCAGCTCTTCTGGGGGCTGTAGATAAGGGACAGAGTTGGGGCCTGAACACATCACACTAGAAGACTCATAGAGTCTTGGTGTCTACCAAGGACTGTCTACAAGGACTAAAGGGAAGCAGCACATTCTGGTGTAAGGTAGGGCTCTGAAACCAAATGGATTCAAATCCTAGATCTGTCCCTGACTGCCTGTATGAACTTAAATGAATGATACTCTTCTTCTATACTTCCTACAAGGAAATCGGGGTATCCATGGCACTGCCTGTCCTCTCCTCTATGCAGACCAGGCCTGCCTGGGACCAGGGTCATAAATGTCTTGCGTTCGGGCCCAGGGGATGAGGAGCCTCTTAGCCCCAAGCCTAGCCCCAGTCCCATTCATGAGCAAGGAACCCAGAGCCCAACTTCAGAGAGAAGCCTTACCCAGCGAGACCAGATTTCTGTAGGTTTCCAGCATCACGTCCCTGTAGAGGCCTTTCTGAGCAGGGCCCAGACAGCCCCACTCCTCCCAGGAGAGGAGCACAGCCACGTCCTCAAAGGAAACTGAGACCTGGAATGACGAGATCTTGTTGCAACCCCAGGATCAGGCCCAGGGTGGGTCTGGGGTGTGGAGGAGCCATTAGGCTCAGGATGGGCAAAATCCCTCTGAACGCATGTACCAGACTTATCCTCACAAGAGTGGCCTCTTTGAGGCAGGCACCATTTCCACTTGTCTTTGTCTGCTGAACCCCTGCCCTCCACTGTGTCTGGTCCAGGGATTGGGAAGACACAGTGTGGAGCACATTTCAGGGACCTGAACTCAGGGACCGAGGACACTGGTGAAGACAGGGAGCCAACTACCCTCTGGGACCAGCCCCTCATAGAGAGAACCATGGAGAGACTCCAGCCAAGAAAGGGCTAAGGCCACACAGAGGTGTCTCCATGCATACCACTCACCTGGGGCCCATCAGGAAGGAGCTGCTTGACGGCTATCATTGGATCTTTGAGCTTTTCCCAAGGAGGTGGGCAAAACTGCAGGGAGAGGGAAGACTGTAATGGAGTGTGACCAGCCTGCTTTTCTCACAGCAACACTGAGACTTCTGTGCCTGGATCTCAAGAGGTCTATGGCAGCAGACATGGAGTGTGGGGCTGCCAGAAAGCCCTGGGAAGGGCAGATGGACTAAGCACCCAGTAGTCTCTGAGACTATATCCCCTTGCCCACCATGAGGCCTCCCCAGCAGCCCCTGGTACAACAGCATCCTAAGGCCACCATGTGATGGCCCCAGCAGTGCACCTGGCTGGAGGAACCAATGGGCTGCATCTCAGGCCCTCTTAGGAGGTCTTGGAGAGTGGGCAAACACCTGAGGACAAGCAGACCAGGCTCTTTCTCATGCAGTGCACAACAAGTAGGGAGGCTGACAGACAAAATTTTAAGTGCCTATGACAGGTGACGATAAAGGATAGAAAGAATGACTAGCATGAGGGCAGTACTTGGTGGTAGGAGATATTTTACAGAGGATAGTCAGGGAAGGCACCTTTGATAAAGCAACATCAAAGGAGAGATCTCACTGTAGTGAGGGCAGGCAATATGTGGATATTAGGGGAGATATATCCTAGGAAGGGGAAAGCACAAGTGCAAAGTTTATGAGGTGCAAGCTCACTTGATGTGTTCAAGTAAGGGCGAGGAGGCCAGAGGGGCTGAAGGGGAGCTGGGGAGGGCACGAGAAAAGAGGGTGGAGAGCCTCATAGACTATAGGATTTGGGCTTTAAATCTGAATGATTTAAAGGATCTAGAAGGTCTGGACAGTGATATGACCTTGACAGGTCTTGTGGCCTTTCCAGCTGCTGCTTTGAGAACAGACTGGGGGTGGGGGGTGGGGGCTATCAGGGCCTAAACAGGAAAACCAGTTGGAAGGCTCTGGCTATAATCCACTAGAGGTGACCAGAGTGGTGGCAGTAGCTGATAAGTGATCAGATTCTAGATGCATTTCAAAGGCATACTTAATAGGATTTGCTGATGAATTAGATTTGGGATAAGACATCAAGAATTCTGGCCCAAGCTATTGAGATGATGACATCTCCATTCACTCAAAAGGATAAGACTGTAGAAGTACATCTGAAGGGTAAAAATTAAAAATTGGTTTTGTATGTGTTGTATTTAAGATGCCTATTAGACTTACAAGTGGAGAATGAGAGCTTTTGCATATATGGGTCCATAATTCAGGAGAAGGGCCGAAGCTGGCTGGGTATACACTGGGAACTGTCAGTATACATATGACATTTAGAACCCCTCCTCTGGTTTTACTACAGGCTGACAGGTGACATGAGGGTTATCACTCTCAGCAAAACCTTCCCAATCAGCGTCTGATACAAAGCTAGCTTCCACCTCCACAGCTCCCCACTCCATGCAAACGAACCCCTTAGTTCAAGTAGAAATGTGTATCGCTGGTAGGTCTGCACTCTGCCTTTGCTTCCAGACTGACAGGAAGGCATGTAACACTGCTGCTGGAAGCATAGGCTCTGGAAGCTAAGACGGCTGAATTCCAAATTTGGATACACCACCTACTAATGCAAAGGTCCCCGGTAAGTGACGAGTTCCTACACAGACCTTAAAATGAGAACACTACCGCTATCCTAAGTGACTATTTTGAGAATTAAATGAGGAAAATGTATAAAGTACTTTGTATAGTGTTGGCAAACCATAACCAAGAAAAATATAACTAAACCTTAATCACTATCATTAAGGCAATGTTTATTGACCGCCCAACAAATGAATGAACGAACGCCGTGATTGTTCTAGCTCCAGAAAGTGATTCCTGCTTGTCCCCTTCAGACCCAGGAACCGAGGTCCCTTCCCTGACAGCTTTAGCAACTCTATCCTTTCACCTAATCTGCTGCGTGAAAAGCACTTTTCGAGAAAAAGCACAATTTGATTCATCCCCTGACCACGTCCCAACCTCGCCTCCTCGCTAAGGCCTTCTTCATCCACGCGGCGACCCAGGGAGCCTGGACGCCACCGAGCGGGTTTCCGCGGGGGCCTCCGCCCTCCCCTGCCCGCCTCCCCACACTCCACGCCACCTCCGCGCGCTACCCACCGCCGCTCAGACACCTCCGCGCCGGCCGCCCTCTCCCAGACTCACTCAGTTCGTACACGGAAGGACGCGCCCCTCGCAGACGCCAGGCCCTGAGCGCCAGAGCGGCCGGACAGGAAGTGCCCGCCTTGAACTTCCGCCACGCCCTCCATCTCGCCACCAATCGGGTTCCCGGTTCCGGAGGCTGCTCACAGAAGACTCTGCGCTACTGGCAAGTTCCTGGGTCCTGGTCCTGAGTTGGTTGCCAGAAGCAGACTGGCCTTGTGAGAAATGTTAAAAGCTCTTTAGAGAGTTGCGAACTGTCACATGGCGGAAACTCATGAAGAAAGGAAAAGGATCAGAGAAGGAATAAGTGACAGTGAAACAAAATCTTTTATTTTTCTTATTCCCGATTATTCTGAAAGATTGTTTTTCAAAGTAATAATAGCAACGATATATTAGGTTATTATAGCACATGGATGAGTAAAATGGAAGACAGCAATGTCATAAGGGATGGGAGGGAGGAATTGGGAATACTTGGTTATAAGTACCTATGCTACCTATGAAGCAGTATAGTGTTACTTGAAAGCCGGCTCAGATTAGTTCTACTAGATATATTTGCTAGATATATTAATATCTATAATATAGATATTAATATAGATATTAATTCTACTAGATATTAGTAGATATCAATATAGATATTAGTTCTACTAAATATATTTGCTAGGTATATTAATATCTATAATATAGATATTAATATAGATATTATCTATAGATAATAATATAGATATTAATATCTATAATATAATTAATATACTAGATATATTAAAATATTTTCATTTATTTATTTTTTTTTATTTGAGAGAGAGAGAGAACGAGTGGGGGAGAGGGCAGAGGGAAAAAGAATCTTGAGCAGGCTCCATGCTCAGCGTGGAGACTGAAGTGGGGCTCCATTCCATGACCCTGGAATTATGACCTGACCTGAAATCCAGAGTTGATGCTCAACTGACAGATGCACCCAGGAGCCCCCTTTTTTTTCTTCTCCCCATGCTATATGGAGACTTATTTAAAACCTGAGGACACAAAGTTGAATGTTTTTTGTTTATTTTTGAAGGAGAGAGAGAGAGACAGCATGAGCAGGGGAGGGGCAGGGAGAGAGGGAGACACAGAATTCGAAGCAGGCTCCAGGCTCTGAGCCGGCAGCACAGAGCCCGATGTGGGGCTCAAACCCACAAATTGTGAGATCATGACCTGAGCCGGAGCCGGACACTCAACGGACTGAACCACCCAGGCGCCCCGTGAGGACACAAAGTTTAAAAGTAAGAAGATGGTGGAATGCCTAGGTAGCTCAATCGGTTAAGCATTCAACTTTTGATCTCAGCTCGGGCCCTGATTTCAGGTTTGTGGGTTGGAGCCCCATACTGGGCTCCACACTGGGTGTGGAGCCTACTTAAAAAAAAAAAAAAATGGAAAAGCTATCGAAGCTGTATAACTTAGAGATAAAGCAATCTTTTTATTTTTTTAAGTTTATTTATTTATTTTGAGATAGAGAGAGAGAGAGAGAGAGAGAGCGAGCGCACACAGGGGAAGGGCAGAGAGACAGGGAGAAAGAGAGAATCCCAAGCAGGCTCTGCACTGTTGTACGGATCCCGATGTGGGGCTCAAACTCACGAACCAGGAGATCATGACCTGAGGTGAAACCAAGAGTCAGATGCTTAACTGACTGAGCCACCCAGATGCCCCAAGATGAAGTAATCTTTAAGATCAAGGTATTACTATAGATAACAGAATGCCATTAAATAATTCTGAAATGTTTATTTAATCAGGAAGATACAAATATTTAAAATTCACAGAATAAGAGTTTCAAAATGCTTCAAAATTAGAGAATCATAAAGAACAATACACATACCATCATAGTGGAAGGGTATTATATGCCTTTTTCAATAACCGATAGACCAGACAGACAAAAAAAAAAAAAAAAAATCTAAGGATTGAGGGTTTTTTTTCCCCCTCCTGACACCAACTATGTGGTATCCTCTCCAATACCAGCTAGACTCCTATAACTCAACTAAATTTTGACACTTAACTACGAGAGGTAGAGCAGACCACACAGGCTAAGGGCTCAGCCCACAAGACTTCCCACACTAAAGATATCAGTCACAAATATCAAGTGCCAGGGATACTCACACTTCTGTGTGACTGAGTTATGAAGTCAGGAGTTCCCACAACCCCCGCCCCCAAGCTCAACAATTTGCTGGAAGGACTTACAGAACCCAGGAAAATGCTAACTCATGATTACAATTTATTATAAAAGATACAAATCAATAGCCAGATGAGGAGGTATGGAAGGGAAGTCTGAAAGGATCTCAAATGCAGAAGCTCTGTCTGTGTGGAGTTGGGGTGTACCACTTCCCAGCACATGGATGTGGTCACTAACTTGGAAGCTCCTCAAATCCCCTCCTGTAGGGGTTTCCATTGAGGTCTCATTATGTAGGCATGAGTGTGGTCATTGATGATTGGCTCAATCTCTAGCCCCTCTCTCCTCTCTGGAGGTTGGGAGATGGTGCTGAAAGGTATAAGCCTCTAATATAAGCTTATTATTATTTTTCTGCTGACCAGCTCCCATCTTTTTTTTTAATGTTTATTTCTTTTTGAGAGAGAGAGAGAGAGAGAGAGCACGTGAGTGGGGGGAGGGACAGAGAGAGGGAGACAGAGGATCCGAAGCAGGCTCTGTCCTGACACCAGAGCGCCTGGTGTGAGACTCAAACTCAAGAACCGCGAGATCATGATCTGAGCCAAGGTCAGACACTTAACTGACTGAGCCACCCAGGTGCCCCTGACCAGCCCTCATCTTGAAGCTTTCTAGGGGCCCACAAGAATCATTTCATTAGAACAAAAGATGCTCCTATCATCTTTATCACTTAGGAAATTCCAAGGGTTTTAGGAGCTCTGTGCCATGAACCAGGAACAAAAATCAAATTTTGTTTTTATTATATACATGATTTGTGTCCCACTTTGAATCCTAATAGCAACTAAACAATAACATATGCAGGATTAATTACCCCCAAATGTGAAAGGTCTTTAGGGAGGAAGTTGTAAAACTTTATTGAAAAATATTATAGAAGATTTAAATAAATGAGAGGTATACAAGGCTCATGTAAGATTCATGACTGTTTACTACAGAGATTCAATCTGCAACAAAATCTTCTATAGAATTAATTTGAACAAAATCCCAAAGGAGTTTTTAGTAGAAACTGACAAGCCAATTAAAAAATTTATATGGAAAAACAAATAGTCAAGGTGCCTTTGAAGCAAAAGAAAAGGTGGGGTTTACCTTATTTAGATCAGACTTACTATAAAGATTGGTAGTGAGGGACTCCTGGGTGGCTCAGTCAGTTAAGCCTCTGACTTCGACTCAAGTCATGATTTTGTGGTCCCTGAGTTCAAGCCCCACGTCGGGCTCTGTGCTGACAGCTCAGAGCCTGGAACCTGCTTCAGATTCTGTCTGCCTCTCTTTCGGCCCCTCCCCCACTCACAATCTGCCTGTCTCTCGAAAAGAAACATTAAAAGAAAAAAAGATTGGCAGTGAAGCATAGTGGCATTAGTGTGGGGATATACAAAAGATCTAATGGAACACAGTGAAGAGCTCTCAAATACACCCCACATATGTGGAAATGAACTACAACAGATGGACACTGCAGATCTGAATTCACAAATGAGGGTAGAAAAGCTGATTATCCCTATTTGAAAAATAAAACTGAATTCTACTTTACAAAAGACACAAAAATCACCCCAGACTAAAAATTTGAATATGAAAGGTAAAGCCATAAAACTTTTAAAAGAGGAAGTTAGCTCTAGGTTCCCAGGTTAACAAGAGGTTCTTAAGATACAAAAGGGGAAAACAAAAAGATTGATACATTTAACACTGTTAAAAATAAGAATTTCTTGGGGCGCCTGGGTGGCGCAGTCGGTTAAGCGTCCGACTTCAGCCAGGTCACGATCTCGCGGTCCGTGAGTTCGAGCCCCGCGTCAGGCTCTGGGCTGACGGCTCAGAGCCTGGAGCCTGTTTCCGATTCTGTGTCTCCCTCTCTCTCTGCCCCTCCCCCGTTCATGTTCTGTCTCTCTCTGTCCCAAAAAAAAAAAAATAAAATAAGAATTTCTTTTCATCAAAGTACACTATAACAGAAGTGAAAAGACCCTACAACTCACTTTTTCCACTCCTGGATATATCTTAGAGAAATTCATTTTTTTAAAAATTATTTTTTAAAATTAATTTATTTTAGAGAGAGAGGGAGAGAGAGCATGCATGTGCAGGGAGGCGCAGAAAGAGAGGGGGACAGAGGATCCAAAGCAGACTCTGTGCTGACAGCAGAGAGCCCCATATAGGGCTCGGACCCACAACTCGTGAGATCACAACCTGAGCTAAAGTAGGATGCTTAACCAACTGAGCCACCTAGGTGCCCCAATAAATTCTTGAACACAGGATACATACAAGAATATTCCTAGTGCATTGTTTATAATAGCAAAAAAGTGTAAGAAGCTCAAATGTTTATTGTTGGGTTTCCTTATTCGGTGGAGTATTATCATCAGTGAAGACAGTGAACTACAGCTGTCTGTACACAGCAACATGTATAACCCTCACAAACTTATTGAGAAAAACAAGCTCAAGAACACATATAGGGTGATTTAATGTATGCAAAGTTCAAAGCATGCAAACAATGTTGTTTAGAGATACATATTTATGTTACATAAGAACACAGGAGTCCTGAAAGATTGGTAATGTCTGTTTCTGCAACTGGGTGGTAGGTAGATGCATTTTTATGATTTTTAACTTCAAATATGCTTATATATAGTTAGTCTTCATTACTCTGATTCCATATTTGCAAATTCACCTGGTTGCTAAAATCTACTTGTAACCCTCAAAACCAACACTCACACTTTCACGGTATTCATGGGCATGCACAGAGTAATGAAAATCATGTGTTCCCAGCTTAGGCTGAACAGGTGACACTCTGCTCTCATACTGTAAGTCAATGTCCTTTTCATAGTATATTCAATGGTACACTTTTTGTATTCTTGTGCTTTTTTGGTGGGGATTTTACTGTTTAAAATGGCCCTGAAGCATAGTGCTGAAGTGTTGTCTAGTGTTCCTAAGGTGTGCTGTGCCTTATGGAGAAAATACTTCATTCAGGTACTAGTTATACCATGACCATGACTTCAATGTTAATAAATCAACAACATATACTAAATATATGTGTTAATGTATATTAAATGTGACTTTAAATAGAAACATACAAGGTGATGTATCAATCGACTGATGAAAATGTTGTGACTGGAGGTTCCCAGGAACCCAACTGTATTTCCTCTAGGAGCAATGGTTCAGTATTCACAAATTCAGCATTCTCAGATATTTTATAGGACTACCTTGGATGATAATTGACTGCATATGAATATTGATATTTGCAGGTATGAAATTTGTAATAGATTTTCTAAAGAGGCTAGAGGAGTAGAGAGAGGAAATATGGTTTTGGTGGAGACCAGTGGAACTTACCTATTCAAGAGATAGGAAGTAGCTATGGTGATGGAGAGTGAAATGTTAGGAGCGGTTGCTAGAGTGGTTGTGGAGGTGTAGATAAGTCAGGAAGAGGTAGCTGAAAACTTGCACTTCCTTTTATGAATCCTCTTTCCGTGTCAAGGTGGGAGGTGGTGGAGAGATTTGGAGACTTATTGACATGGAATGCTGGGTCCTCTAGGCCTTCCTCTCTGAAGTCCTTCAAGGACCTGCCTTCTGGGGGCTTGGGGGTTTGAATAGGTGTTGGTAATGCCAGGGAAGGAAAATGAAGTCTCTGTGCAGGACAGAGGGGTTGCAGGGGCCTGTAAGAAGATGCTCAGAAGGCTGGGGGCTCAGTGGGACCACAGCAGAGTGAGGTCTGGAAAAAGTTGCCTTTGTATGATTTGAAGGGCATGTGCTGGCTGGAAGTCAGGCAAACAGCTGTCCATGTCAGCTAAGGAGCTTGGACTTCATGCTGGAGGAAATGGAAGATTTCCAGGTAAGAGAGTAATATAGTTTTTGTTTTAGAAAGTTCACTCCCACAAGATGCTTCAGAAGAGACAAAAAGGGAATGGAAGTATAGAGATTAGCAAGGCCTGGATTGAGGTTGTTCAGGGCAGAGATGGTCTGGGGCGGGGGCAGGGGCGGGGGAGACCATTTAGGAGATCAACTGATAGGATTGGGTGGCTGATTGCATCTAGGGCTGTGGAAGAGGACAGTCTGCTGTGAGAATTGTGCTCAATCACAGATGTCTGGGCTGAGAAGGCTTTCTGGAAGAAGCAGTTCTGGGCCAAATCCCACAGGCTGATTCACAGCCAAACAAAGCAGTAAAAAGTCCCTTTGGATCTGGAACCCACTCACCGCCAAAACCTCCAGTCTCCCAGGGCTGAGATACATCCTGACTGTGGTAGTTTAAAAAATATGTCTAAAAGTTTTTGAAATTCCTCCTTTCAAGAGTGGTCATGAGAAATCCTGAGTTAGAACCACACAGCTATGCTGTTGCTGCATTCCTGATCCTCAGAAACTCTATGAGATAATGTTTACTGTTTACAATCTGCTAAATTTTGTGACAACTTGTTATGCTGCAATAAATATCTGTGATGACCAAACTCCTACCCTTTGACACCTCTCAGCCCAGGCAGGCAGCAGTTCCCATTCACTGGGTCAGGAAACGACGCTTTCTACCCTGATTTCCCTGACAGGAGTCATAAGACAACACTCACGACTCCTGTTCTCCTGAAGTTCCTAGTTCCTCTTGGTTGTGGAGGTCTGCTAACGACTGTGACCCCAGACAGGGAAGAGGCACCCGGGTCTCTAGTGCCATAAGGTGGAAGGACTGCCCTGGGCAGAAAGCGAAGGGCAAGGTAGACTGTGGGGTGGGATGGGCCTCCCTCTGTAGCCCCCCCCCCCGCCCCCCCCCCCCCCCCCCCCGGCTCCGTGTTCACATCCAGACCACCAGCAAGTGCGCAGGCTTTCCCCCCTCAGTTTCTGAAACTCCTCCACATCCCCAGGCTCACCTGCCCCCAACCCGTCCGGCCTTCGTCACAACACAGCAGAGTGATCTTTAAAATACACATCTGAGTAAGACCACATCACTCCTCGGATGAAGGTCTCTCAATGGCTTCCCATTGCGTTTAGAATAGAGGTGGACTGCGGGCTATCCTACGGGGTCTATGACCAGATCTCGCACAACTCCGAGCCCGCCTAGCAACACGGCCCCAGCTCCCCGGCCTCCTTCTTGGCTACTCGAACAGTCCCGCCGGCCAGGCACAGGCTGCTCCTGGGAGGTTTTTGCTGACCGCTCGCCGTCCTGTTTCGGGCCGCTATTGACGGCGCTTCTCTGCCCGATGGTTTTTCTCTCCGCACTAAGTGAGCTTTGAGCGCATTCCCTTGCTTCAGGCGTTGTCCTTTCACCCAGAGTGGTGCCTTCAACGTAGTAAGTGCCACGAGAGCGCCGTCCAGAGGCTCCCCTTCCGACCTTTCCTAGGTTCCCTGAGGCCGGTGCGTCCAAGGCACCGCCCACAGCGCCGTCTGTGCCCAGCGGAACTCTGCGCCGCACACGCGTTTCTGCAGGGGGGATTTCGGCCTCGGACCTCAGGCCCCACGTAGTCTCCGGCGGCGACTGCGGCGCATGGCGGTGAGCTGCGCGGTGAGACCGCAGGGGTCCCAGGGACTTGGGCCGTTGGCGGCCCCCCATGACCCTTGTGCTGTCCCCCTTTCTCCAGGCCCTAGGACATCCTGCTCGGGAGACATCAGTGGCCGCAGGCCCAGGTACTGCCCGCGCTCCGCAGCCCGCGGCTGCCTGGGTCGTTTCCCGGCTGCCCGGGTCGTTTCCCGGCTCCCCGGGTCCTTCCGCCGTAAGGTCCCATCCAGTTCGTCTCTGCTTAGGGCACTCCACACGCAGTGACGCCGCCGCCCGGGCGCACCCCGAACGTGGTGAAGGCGACGCAGCCTCTAAGAAGCAAAAGAAGAAGAAAACCCGGAACGGAGCCTCTGTGGCGAGTGGAGGCGGGAAGGTCTCAGAAAAGCCCTGCTCAGAGGACGCGCCCCTAAACGCGGAGGCTCAGGCAAGGGCGGGCCTCTGTCGGGGCGGGTGGAATTCAGCGCTGCATCCCGGGTGTGAGTGTGCTGGCGGGTGTGTGTAGTCTCGGTTTTTCTGAGTTAAGGCCGGGATGGGATGGGGTGGGATGGGATGGGATGGGGACGGAGGGTGGGAGGGAGGGGTGCCTGTGGGATGGGGCTAGAGCCCACGCTGTCCTGGTGCGGTCTCACAGCCACTCTCCCCGTTTCATCACAGGCAGAGCAGCTGGTCCGGGAACTGGCGTGGTGCGTGGAGCAACTGGAACTGGGCCTCAAGATGCAGAGACCCAGTCAGAAACAGAGTGAGGGGCCTTTCTGTAGAATTGGGGGGAGGTGAACCATGATAAAGCTGTGGCCTTCAGGTGGTGCCAGGGGATGGAATTGTCGTCTTTCCTGTAGGATGATAGGCGGTCAGAATAGAGGAGATTCCTAGTTTGTTTGTTTGTTTGTATTTATTTATTTATTTATTTATTTATTTATTTATTTATTTATTTTTAATCCGTAGAAGAGCAGGCTCTTGGGGCAATCCGAACCCTGCGTAGCGAAAGAACCCCCTTGCCCCGGAAGAGGCAGCTGATGCGCTCCTTGTTTGGGGACTACAGGGCTCAGATGGAAGCCGAGCGGCGAGAGGCCCTTCGGGTTCTCAGGACTGGTGAGGAGCTGGAAACTGGTTGATTTCAGGGGGTAGGGAGGAAAAACCTAGGGAGTGACTGGAAGAAAGCTAGAGTAACAGGGCTGGCAGGGGTGGAGAGAGGAGATGGACTCAGGGAGGCCTGGGAAAACATGGAGAGAGAGCTGGGTCCTCTCTGGAACACAGATGGCAGGCTTGGACCCGGGACGCAGAGCAGCAGAGTTAGCACTGAATGTCTCAGTGATTCTAAGTGGAGTGTGATGATAATACCTACCCTAAGACTTTGAGAAGTGAATCAGTTGATTTGTCTTAAGGCACAGGTAATGTTAGCTGCTTTTACTCTGTTCTGATACTCTGTCCTCTCCCCCACAGCAGCCCGCACAGCCCAGGTGCAGCCTGTAGCTGAGGCCACCAGAAGGAAGAGCGGAAGGGTCTGCAGGACTCGCCAAGCAGGGGTAGCCAAGGCCACCCTGGACACTCCTGATGAAGAGTTCAGGTTCAATTTCTTTTAGCCTGTCCTCCATCCTGGAACAGTTCCCCTCCCTGGGGAGCATGGGGGTTTCTGTTGAGTGCAGAGCCTTTCTGGGAATGCGCTGTTGGACAGATGTGGTTTTGTCCATGGTCCGTGGATCTGGTGCCATGGCTGTTGGACAGATGTGAGACCAGCATATTGAGCAAATTTCAGATAAGCACAAGACCCATTTGTAGGTTTTCAAATGAAATGTGCTTCCTGCCAGAAGAAGGAGCTCCATTCAGAAAAGCTTCTACAATAAACTGAAGTGAGTGTTCAGCATGTCGTTGAAAGAATGTTTTACTTAATCTTTAGCCTGACATTAAGCAGCTGTTTGTAATAAGGACAATGGAGGAACCTATATAATTGTTCAGTGGTGCTCACCTATAAAAGAACGTCCTGTCAAATGATGTAGTGCTTTATGCTGTAATATCACATTGTAGTAAGAAAACTATTTTCTGTACAAATGGATTAGTGAATTTGTGTGCTAATTATCTGTGTTAGGTGAATACAGATGAGGCAGGTGCCTGGCACTTCTGGCTCCAGGCTCACCACAGTGCGTGGTCCTTTGTATTGCTTTCATTTCTGAGCATGTGTCATCCTTAGGGAGCCAGTGTAGCTCCCAGAAGGGCAGATTTGTTCTTAGGACAAGAGAGCTTCTTGCCCTAACAATCCTGGCCGAAGACCTGGGTTGAGCTTCAGTAGATGACCTCTGCAACGTTTGGCTACTCCAAATGATAGTCCCAGTACTTCTGCATCAAATTGGGTGACTTAATCCTCAGTGGCTGTGATGCTGTCTTTGCTGGTGTCTCCCAAGCTTGCATCCCAAGCTGGATAGATACCAGGAGCCCAACTGCCTATTCAGCATTTCTACTTAGATGTTTTGTGGGCATTTCAAACTTGACATATCCAAAACATTTATTGGACCCTACATCTCCCTTTGTCTTTTGCTTTTGAGTCAATGGCCCTACTGCCCACCTAGTTGATTAGGCCAAAAACCTATGTCATCCTTTCTTGCTTTCCTTCTCCCATACATGTGTTCTGTACTTCAGCTGGTATATGAGTTCTGTCTTCAAACTAAATTTCTAACCTTTTGTGCTTTCTCTCTTTACTGCTAGACATTCTAGTCCTGGCCCCAGCTCTTCCCCTGACTGCTCTGTGAACCTCCAGGTGTTAGTGTCCCATATATCACTCTTACCTCTTGTGTGTTCATTGTAGCCAGTGATCATATGTATTGGGCCCTATTTCTCTGACCTAGTGACTTTATTGTACCCAGAAAACAGTGTGAAAGCTGGTGGATGAGGCCCCACTTAGGGGCTGCACACATTTAGGCTTCTGACTTGTCTCTCTGATGTGGCTCCCTTTTCTTGTTCCCTCCTTGCTGGCTTCTTGTCTGCTCCTGCGATAACCAACTCAATCCTGCCTTAATGGCTTCAATCCTGATAGGATGTTCACAAAAAGTCCACTTAATTGTAGCAGGTCTTAGACTCTGGGGAAATATAGTGCAAGGGGACTGGGAAACAGGAAACATCTGAAGACCAGAGATGGGAGGGCACTATGTGGCCTCTGACTGGGCCATCAATCCTGCTTCCCTCTTAGGTCATTTTTCTACTCAGGGTGCTCCTCCTTCTGCTTATACCCAGCTATGTTCTTGGTAGTGTTTCATCCATGGCTTGCATGTTGGGCAACCACAGCTAAGTCACACTCTTTAGCCTGGCCTCAGTTCATCCATCTATAAGTGGGGTGGTTGTAGGTAGTGCTGGGTGAGGTTAACTGGAGCTTAACCTGCACTGCTCTCGGGTGTCAGTGTTCTGGTCTATGCAGCAGGCCCTGGTGTGTAGGGTGGGGGTCTCAATACCAGCTCCGAGGCTCTGCAGCCCATGTTTGGCTTTTCCCAGTGGCCTTTGCAGCTGCACTCACATGTCTGATACAAATAAATACCACTGGATGATGATCATTTGTTTTACAAACTTTTATCAGCACATGCTTAGTGCCTGACGGCTTGTTCCAAAGACTATATTCTTTCCAGCAGAGGCGAACCCTCCTCCTTATTTGAGTCCCATTGTCTCCTGAAAAAATGGAGGTGTATCACCTACCTACTGGGTGCCTGGACAGGATACACCCCAACCCCTGAGGTTTTGGAGGTCCCTTTAATGCACACTTGCAACTGCACATACCCCAGGTATCCTGGGACTCCCAGGAAGCCCCCAGCCTACTTTGCCCACTTGATGTGTCCCTGTGGGACTCACTAAAAGCTGGGCCCACTGGCCTGAAACCCCCTCCAGTCCTGCCCTTCCAGTCCTGGGCTCAGTTGTCCCCTCACTTCTGGTAATGTGGACCCCCTACATGGGGAGCTTCAGAAACAGGTCACACTCTGACCTTCTCCCTGTTGTTTTCCTTGGAAAGAAATGCTAGTTCCTTACAATTCTCAATAATAAATTCCAGAGGAGTAGAAGACAAAAAGCTGTAAACTAACCTTTAGAAATGCCAGGGGAAACATAGAAAGACCTGTTAAAGATTGGAGTGTGGGAAAGACTTTTGTAATTGAGGAAAGCAGAGAAAGTGAAAACCTAGTGATAGAAACATGGTTCAAGAAGTGGAATGTAAAATGAGATCACTGCACACCTGGTAAGGGAAGATTTGAAGAATTTTATAATTGATTCCATATCTAGGCTCAGAGTATCTGTGTCAATGAAGCTGGGAGACCTTCCTAGCCAGATTACAGACTCACTTGGATCAGGTAGCAGATGGAAGTGCCAGAATTAGATGCCCCATGACACTAATCAACACTCACTTTTATCCCAGGCGTGAACCTGAAAGCCAAGACCACAGTGATGGTTTTGGCCAAAACCATGGAAAGACCTATAGTAAGCACACCCTAAATGTGGATTGCCACAGGATGCAGGTGGCTGTGTTGGGGACCAATGAAGAGTAAGGAGCAGAGGAAGCACAGGGTGAAGGAGGTGAGCAGGATGTAGCTGAGGGTTTGTTGATGAACTTCACTATGGGGGTTTCTCAGTGCCTCACAAAGACGCCAAGTATCATAGCTGTGAGAACAGAGAAGAGAGTTGTGTTGGCCAGAGCTTTCCTCAAAAACCAGAAAGGTCACAGCCTTTGGGGCAGGGAGGGGTGGGGGGTGGCAATCTCTCTGATTCTTTCTAAAGTGATTGGATACTTCACATAGTGGTCTGCACTGATGAGAAAGCAGAAATGTAATGTCTCAGTTTTGGTAATTCTTACACATTTCTATCGAAACAGTCATATTGGAACGTTTGGACATATTTCTCCACGCAGCTACAGGGAAGGTCTTTATGCATAATTTTAGATTTACATTTCTCATTCCCTGATGATTTTATGCAAACAAACAAACAAACAACCCCCCCCCCCAACCCCTCTATTCCTCTTCAGTGTACAATGGAGCTATTTATTTTGTTGTTTCTCAAAGGGAAATTATACTAGATTCTTAGATTTACAAATATCATTTCTCCTGGTTATGTCTTCAGTATGCATGGTAATGTTAATTGGTTTTTAGAAAATCCCTCCTAACTGAACATTGATGATATGTGAGAGTTATTGGTTTTATTAGGTTCAATACTGGTGATGAGAGAGTGTGGGGCAAGCTGAGGGCAAAGTCCAGGCTAACAGCACCACCCCTCCCCCCCAGGTGGGGTATTCCTCGGACACTCCTGGCTACCCAAGAACAGAGGAAAGGGGTTTAAGTGCTTGCCATGGTGATGTGGGGAACAAAGGCAAGTGAAAAATTAAATTCTCTTACTGCCTGTAGCTCACTGACAAGTCCTTGAAGCTTGGCTGTCTTGATGATGGCACTTTGCTAGGGGCAAAAGAGAATCTTAGCTTAACATTATCCCAACCTTGAGGATCCTGTAAGTCTACTTTACCATATAAAAATTCCTTTGGAAACTTCCTTTAGCCCAACTCTCCCAAGATACATACTGCAATCATACTCCAAGTTTATGGCCCTTGATATACATCTGAAGGGTCTCATGATTGAGGTTTTACTAAAAGGTAATACATGGTGTTTTCCTAGCAACAGCTAGCCCCTCAAAGTCCTGGAAACCTGCTTTCAAAATATGTTAAGACTTACTCTATCCCTAACTACCCCCCCCCCCGCCCCCACCCTGAGGGTATATAATCAGTTACCCTGCCACAACCCTGGTGCAGCTTTTCCTGCACACAGGTCCTGCTCCTGTGCCTTAACAAAATTGCCTTTTTGAACCAAAGATGTTATCAAGAATTCTTTTTTGGCCATTGGCTCCGGACCACCCCACCATCACCCCAAAACTTCATCAGTATTGCAGTTCTGTGGAAAATTGTGCTAGTATTTTTGGAAGTGCATACTGAGATATTTAGGTGTGCAGTGTTGTTATGTTTGTGATTTATAAGGTTTTATAATACAAGAAAATATTTTACAATAAAAAATGTGAAGCAAATATGGCTAATTATTAATAATTCAGTCTAGATAATGTGTTTTATGGTATTCACTACACCATTCTCTTCACTATATTTGAAATTTTTCTTATTACATCAAAAAAGATGAAAAGCCAAATTGTCAATGGCAGATCCTGCTAAGTTTAAAATACATTTACCTTAACTTTTAGTGGGAGAGTATTCATTAATCTCTTAATCTCCCAAGTGAATTTCTAGTGTAAATTTAAACAATATAAAGTCCTAATAAGAAACAAAACTATTTTGTCAATGTTAGTAAATTCTGCCATAAGATAGCAGTTTCCCCTCATTTATGACTGACAGCAGTGTGGACAGCTTGCCCATTGTCATCTCTGAACAATGCCATTGGTAGGGATTTTGGGGTAACACCAACTTTCTGTATAGTTTGAAGGCCAATTCTGCAGTGTGATTTGGACATTGTCCTGAAGGCTTACTATACCTCAGGCCCATTTATCTAACTCTATTGACATTTCTCTGAGCTTCCTATCACTTCTTAGAGAAAACAGACACATTTGACTGTAATTTGAAGAGTCCATGTCTGCTCTTAGGTCTCACTTAGAATATTTTTCAGTAGCTGGACAACTCCCAGGTCTCTTCAGCCCGTTGAATCTTTCCATTTCTTTTCTTTAAAAAAAAAAAAAAGTTTATTTTCGGGAGAGAGGGAGAGAGACAGAGAGAGACAGAACGTGAATGGGGAAGGGGCATAAAGAAAAGGAGACACAGAATTGGAAGCAGGCTGCAGGCTCCGAGCTGTCTGCACAGAATCCAATGTGGGCTCGAGATCATGACTTGAGCCGAAGCCAGATGCTCAACCGGGTGAGCCACCCAGGCGCCCCGAATCTTTGCATTTCTGAGACATCAGAACATCATTGAACATCATTGGTTCTCTTACCAAGGTCTTTCACAGAGTACAAGTTTTAATTTTATAAACCTCACATTATCACTTGTTTGTTTGTGGATCAGTGTTTGGTGTTGTGCATTAAAATTCATCACCAGGGGTGAGAAGGAAGAGCAGCATGGAGACCCTGAGCATGAGCTTGTCTCACCCCTGAAACACAGCTAGATCTGCACCAAACCATTTTGAACACCTAGGAAATTGATCTGAGGATTAACACAACAATCTGCATAACTTGAGCCACAAAACTCAGTAGGTACATGGTGTGGAGAGGTGACCTGGAGGAGAGAAAAACCATGGAGGGTAGGGAACCATTTTCATGGAGAGAGGACAGAGAGAGAAAGAGAAAGGGAGACAGTGTGGCACATTGGGATCATGCAAGAAAAGCACTCCCCCTGAAAATTGCTGGAGAGAAAGAGAAAGAAAGAGTGAAAACACTATTAGGGGACTGAACAAGAAATCTGTTCCCCGAAACCATTGATGGGGAAAAGGAAAGGGTTTCAATACCATCAGGATTCTATAAACAGTGGAGCGTAGAGTCTGAAGTTTCAGAGCTCAGTGCCTAGCAGTGCTCTGGTGAGGAAGTAGGGCGAATCCCCAGGAGCAGGCAGTGTGGTCTGAGGGGTCTGTGTGCCACACAGGGAGAAGTGGTTCCCCTGCGTGGACTGCATTTGGTACAGACCATAAGGCTTTTCCACAGGCAAAGGTCCCAGCAGACTCTGGAGAGCAGCCTGTTGCTGCGCACTGAAGAAAAAGTTCTCAGACGTTAGGCTGAGTGGACATGCAGGGCTGCCTCTGCCAGCAAAACAGCAGCAGCATCAGACTGCACATAGCCTTTATTTAGATAGAAGTATCAAAGAATATCAAAGCAAGGAAAGAGAGTACAAAGGATCTTTAGATAGTAGCCAGACATAGGTCTGGTGGCTACCTGAAGGTATGAACAGAGTGTGTGTGGTTTTAAGGGTTCTCAGGGAGTTATAGCAGGTGTTATATCTCAACTGTCCTTTGGGGGATCATGGGGTTCTGTCCTCATAATGCTATCATTTGCAACCTTGAGACCAGAATATTACTGATATTTCAGCAATTATCTCATTCACCCTTTAGGACTTATACACTCTCTAGAAATAACTCCACAGCAGCCACATTTGCTGGTACTGGAACAAAGATGCCAGAGTGTGGGGAAACCTGGCACCAGCTGTGTGTTGTGATTTGCCATAATCTCTGAACCTCTGCCACTGTGCCATCCCACAAGTGTTTTCTGGGGCAAGCTGGCACCCAGCCATTCCTCAGTGAGACCTTCCCCTGGAGAGTTGGTGCAGGTCCAAGCCGCAGGAGTCTCTGAAGTGTGGGGTTTTGAAACACAACCCTGTCTGAGATAAGGCTCTGGAGGGAGGTGCTCATCTGGCAGGCAGACAGCTTGGACACGGAGAGGGTAGAGGCAGGGAGTGGACAGAGGCCTGGAACAAAGGAAGGGTGGTTGATTGTGGGTCGGTGAGAGCCCAAAGCTCCTGCACCAGAGACTGAGGAGCTGGGTGAAGCCATTTCCACCTCTCCTGCGCAGCGCAAGCACACATACACACTCATCCACCCTAGTAAGCTAAGCAGCACCACCTAATGGAGAACAGAGCCATTACACCAAGCGCCACCAAACTCACCCTCCAAGCACATCCCACAGAAGACCAGCACCAGTCACTCCACCTGCTTAATGCACGGACTAGAGACTGCTTCATAGTTTCAGTTCTAGGGTAAACTGGATGTAACTTCATTTGGGTTTCACTCTGTTTGCTTGTTCATTGATTTGTTCGTTTTCTTTTTTTCTGTTTTTGCTTAAATTGTTTTCTTTTTTCTTTCTTTCCTTTCTCTTTTCTTTTCTTGGACACAGAAAGAGAAAATTTTATTTTTTTTTTACTTTATTTTTTTATTTTTAAAATTTTATTCTATTTCATTTTCTTTATTTCATTCTATTCTATTGTGTAATTTTTAATAATTTTTATATATTTTTTCTTACCTTTCCCCCTTTCTCTATTCTATCAAGCTTCTTTCAACAAGGAGACCAAAACACACCTAGCATCTATCTTTCTTTATTTGATTTTTCTTTCGTTCTTAATTTTTTAATTTTAATTTTATTGTTTTTTCTTCCTCCAAAATGACAAAATGAAGGAATTCACCCCAAAAGAAAGAACTGGAAGAAATGACAGCCAGGGACTTAATCAAAACAGATATAAGTAAGATGTCTGAACTAGAATTTAGAACCGCAATAATAAGATGGGGTTGAAAAAAGCATAAAAGACACTAGAGAATCCCTTTCTGTGGAGATAAAAGAAATAAAATCTGGTCAGGCTGAAATTAAAAATGCTATAACCAAGATGCAATCTCTAATGCATGCCACAATGGCAAGGATGGATGAGACAGAGCAGCAAATCAGTGATATAGAAGATAAAATTATGGAGAATAATGGAGCAGAAAAAAGAGGGAAACAAAGGCAAAAGATCACAATATAAGACTTAGAGAACTCAGTGACTTAATAAAAAAGAATAACATCTGAATTATAGGAGTCCCAGAAGATGAAGAGAGAGATAAAGGAGAAGATTTATGTGAACAAATTATAGTAGAAAGCTTTCCTAATCTGGGGAAGGACACAGACGTGAATATCCAAGAAGCAGAGAGAACTCCCATTAGATTAATAAAAAAACAGTCATCACCAAGGCATATCATAGTCAAAGTCACAAAATACACAAAGAAAGGTTATGAAAGCAACAAGGGAAAAAAAAAAAACCTTAACCTATAAGGGAAGAGAGATCAGGTTTGCAGCAGACCTATCCACATAAATCTGGCAGGCCAGAAAGGAGTGGCAGGATGTATTCAACATGCTAAATTGGATAAATATACAGTCAAAAATTCTTTATCCAGCAAGGCTGTCATTAAAAATAGAAGGAGAGGGGCGCCTGGGTGGCGCAGTCGGTTAAGCGTCCGACTTCAGCCAGGTCACGATCTCGCGGTCCGTGAGTTCGAGCCCCGCGTCAGGCTCTGGGCTGATGGCTCGGAGCCTGGAGCCTGTTTCCGATTCTGTGTCTCCCTCTCTCTCTGCCCCTCCCCGTTCATGCTCTGTCTCTCTCTGTCCCAAAAATAAATAAATAAAAAATGTTAAAAAAAAAAAAAAATAGAAGGAGAGATACAGAGTTTCCCAGACAAACAAAAACTAAAGGAGTTCGTGACCACTAAATCAGCCCTGCAAGAAATTTTAAGGGACGGCTCTTTGAGTGGAGAAAAGACAAAACAAAATAAAAAGACCAAAGCCAATGAAGACTAGAAGGGACTAGAGAACATCACCAGAAACACCATCTCTACAGGCAACACAATGGCACTAAATTCATATATTTCAGTAAATGGACTAAATGCTTCAATCAAAAGACATAGGGTATCAGAATGAATAAGAAAACAAGACCCATCTATATGCTGCTTACAAGTGACTCATTTTAGACTTAAAGACACCTTGGAATTGAAAGTAAGGGGATGGAGAACCATCTATCATGCTAATGGTCATCAAAAGAAAGCTGGAGTGAGGTGCTTGGGAGGCTCAGTCGGTTAAGTGTCTGACTTCAGCTCAGGTCTTGATCTCCTGGTTTGTGGGTTTGAATCCTGCATCAGGCTGTCTGCTGACAGCTCAGAGCCTGGAGCCTGCTTCAGATTCTGTGTCTTCCTCTTTCTCTGCCCCTCCCATGCTTGCACTCTGTTTCTCTCAAAAATAAATAAACATTAAAAATTTTTAAAAAGGAAAGGTGGATTAGCCATACTTATATCAGACAAATTAGAGTTTAAAATAAAGACTGTAACAAGAGATGAAGAAGGGCATTATATCATAATTCAGGGGTCTATCTACCAAGAAGAATTGAAAATATTTATGCCCCTAAAATGCAACACCCAAATATATAAGTCAATTAATCACAAACATAAATAAACTTATTAATAATATACCATAATAGTATGGGACTCCAACACCCGACTCACAGCGATGGACAGATCGTGAAAGCAGCAAATCAATAAGGGGACAATGACTTTGAATGACACACTGGACCAGATAGACTTAACAGATATATTCAGAACATTTCATCCTGAAGCAGCAGAATACACACTCTTTTCAAGTGCACAAGGAACATGTGGGTTAGGGTTAGGGTTAGGGTTTAGGGTCAGGGTCAGGGTCAGGGTCAGGGTGAGGGATAGGGTTTAGGGTTAGGTCCCAGGAGGTTTCTTGCACTGACCCTAGTGCAAAGCAGCTGTGTCCCCGAAGGGTTGAGTGGAGGTCCCAAGGGAGTGTGCCCGTCAGGATTAGTCTTTGGGTTCCAAGGCCAGACAAATGTATGGGCCACCCTTTGGGTAGGCCTCAGGTATTCTCTCGTGCAGCTGCAGTTGTGATTTGGAAATGACATGGTGAAGTTCCATGTTCCATGCTGCGTATTTGTGCCCTGATTCTTGAGCCCCCTGTTCATGTTGTTGTTAGATTTGGAATTGGGTGCCCATGGGGAGAGATCCTTAGGTAGGGTTAGCGTTCGGTTCAGGGAAATAGCCAGTGCCGAAGCGACTCCAGTTTCGTGATCTCCCTCTAGGGTTGAATTGAGGGCCCACGTGTGGGTTCGGGTCAAGTTTAGGGTTAGTGTTAGAGATAGGGTTAGGTGTAGGGTGAGGTTAATGGTTAGCGTTAAGGTTAGGGTTAGGGTTAGGTCCCAGGAGACTCCTGACACTGACCCCACTGCAGGGCATTTTTCTCCCTGATGGGCTGAGTGGAGTACACAAGGGCGGTTTCCAGTTAGGATTTGTCTTGTGTTCAAAATCTAGGCAAGTGTATGCAACGCTCTTTGGGTAGGGCTCAGAATTCCTCTGTTGTAGCTGCAGTCGCGCTTTCATAATGACATGTTTATCTTCCCTGTTCCATGCTGAGTATTTCTGCACCGATTATTCAACCTCTGTGGGTGCTGTTTGCAGACTTTGGCATTGGGTCCCCATGGGGAGAGAGCCTTAGCTAGAGTTTGGGTTCAATCCAGGGACGTCTCCAGGGCAGAAGCGACAGCATTCTCGTGAATTCCATGGAGGGCTGAAATGGGGCACATGGGCGGGTGTGGGTGTGGTGTAGAGTTAGTGTGAGAGATCGTGTTAGGTTTAGGTTTAGGTTTAGGTTTACAGTTCTGTTTAGGGTTAAGATTATTTCCCAGGAGGTTCCAGATCCTGAACCTACAGCAGTGCAGTTGTCTCCCCGAAGGGATGACTGGAGTGCAGAAGGGAGGGTGCCGGTCAGCATTAGTCGGACATCTATATCCGCCAGACATCTATATCCGCACTCTTCGGTAGGCCTCAGGAATCCTCCTGTGCATCGGAAGTGGTGCTTTGGAAATGACATGGTGATGTTCTACATTTCACACAGAATTATCCTGTACCGGTTTTCAACCTATTTGCATGCTTTGACAGACAGTGGAATTCGATCCCCATGTGGAGAAAGCCTTAGCTACGGTTAGTGTTTGGGCCAGGGAAATCTCCAGGGCTGAAGTGACACCAGTTCTGTGATCTCCCTGTATCAATGATGTGTGGGCACATGCATGGTGCGAGTCAGGTTTAGGGTGAGTGTTAAAGATGAGGTGAGGTTCAGGTTCATGTATATACTGTGGGTCACCGTTGAGATTAGGCTTGGTCACAAGAGGCTCGTGGCACTATACCCCCAGTAGGGCAGTTGTCCCCCCACAGGGCTGAGTAGAGGGGTCTAAGGAGGGTCCCAGTCAGGCTGAGTTTTGGGTGCCAGGGCCACTCCTTGGTTAGACCTCAAGAAGTCCCCTGGGGAGCTCCTTCTGGTCTTTGGAAATGACATTGTGATATTCCAGGTTCCATGCTGAGTAATCCTCCTCCGCTTCTGGGGCCCATGTCCGTCATGTCCTCAGACTTAGGAATTGGGTCCCCATTAGGAGAAAACTTTAGCCAAGGTTGTTTCGGTCCAGTGACATTGCCAGGGCCGAAGCGACACCATTGCCGTGATCACCCTGGGTGGCTGAATGAGGGTCCATGCGCGGGTGCGGGTCTTGTGTAGGGTTACGTTTGAGTTGGGGTGAGGTTTAGTTTGAACGGTATGTGAGTGTCACAGTTAAGGTTAGGGTTAGGTCCCAGGAAGCTCTAAGTGCTGAAACTCTTGCAGGGTAGTGGTCTTCCCAGAGGATTGAGTGTAGGCCTCATTGGAGCGGGGTGTTCAGGCTTAGTCTTTGTGAGCCAGGGCCAGCTGTGTGTGCCGTCTTCAGTTGGGCCTCATCAACCGCCTTGTGCAGCATCGTGCAGGCATTGGAAATGTCGTGATGATGTTTGATGTTCCATGCCAAGTAAGTCTGCACCGCTTTGGGCCCGTTGTTTGTGGTGTTCTCAGAGATAGGAATTGGGTCCCCATCCAGAGAGATCCTTAACTAGGGTTAATGTTCTGTCCAGGGACTTCATCAGTGCTGAGGTGACGCCATTCCTGTGTGTCGTGTGTGTTGGGTTAGGGTTTGGGATTGGGTTTGGTGTTAGGGGTTAGGGTTACGGTTAGGGTTGGTGTTAGGGGCTAGAATTAGGTTTATGCATTAGGGTTGGGTTTAGGGTTATGGTTAGTGTTTAGGGTTATGGTTAGGGGTTATGGTTTGGAGTTAGAGTTAGGTTTAGGCATTAGGTTTGGGTTTGGGTTAGGCTTAGGTTTAGGGTTATGGTTTGGGTTTGAGAGATCAGGTTATGGTTAGTTGGTAGGGCTAGGGTTAGGGTTAGGTGTTGGCGTTAGTGTTAGGGTTTGCATTAGGTTTAAGTATAAGGTGAGGTCTAGGTCTAGGACTTTGGTTATGGTTATGGGTTAGGGGATTGGATTAGGGATTAGCGTTAGGGTTAGTGTTAGAGTTTTATGGTTAGGGTTAGTGTTAGTTTTAGGGTTTATAATTTTAGGGTTAGCAGGTAGAGTTAGAGCATTATGGTTAGGGTTTTAGGATTAGAGTTTTAAGATTGGGAAAGATGGTTAGGGTTAGTTCGGGTTATGTTTACTTTTACGGTTCGGTAAGGTTAAGGTTTGGTTTAGAGGTAGGGATAGGGCAGGGTTTAGAATCAGGGCTATGTTTAGGGTTAACAACAGTTAGGTTTAGGTGTTGGGATTTGGGTTAGTGATAGGGTTAGGGCTACGGAAGGAAGTAGGTCATGTTTTTACTCCCACTTGGACCGGGAGGACGTTCATGCGTGGACACCGCTCTCCATGTGGGAGGGATTTCGTTCATTTTATCGCCCCTGTCTCCCTCCACTTGAGGTTGTTCCTGCCTCGCCCCATTCCAGCTTGGTTGTGGAGTGTCTCACACTGTCACCCTGCTCTCTCTCGGTGTGGTAGGATTTCACGTACTGCCTCACCCATTTTCGGCCCATGGGGTGCATAGTTTTAATCTTTATATCATTTTTTTTTTATTACTTTTTTTTTTTTTGGGGGGGGGACAGAGAGAGACAGAGCATGAACGGGGGAGGGGCAGAGAGAGAGGGAGACACAGAATCGGAAACAGGCTCCAGGCTCCGAGCCATCAGCCCAGAGCCTGACGCGGGGCTCGAACTCATGGACCGCGAGATCGTGACCTGGCTGAAGTCGGACGCTCAACCGACTGCGCCACCCAGGCGCCCCAATCTTTATATCATTTATTACTCCTCTAATTTTAATGATTTTCTTCATTCTGCCGCTTGGGGGTTTTGTTTGTTGTCCTTTGTCTGGCTTTTATAGTTTATAAGGTTATGGATGTTACTTCAGGTTTTTTTTTTCTTGAGGAAGACCTGAATTGCTATAAACTTCCCTGTTAGAACCAGTTTTCCTGCTTTACAGAAGTTTGGATTGCTGTGTTTTCATTTTCATTTGTTTCCATGTTTTTTTTTGTTTTTGTCTTTGATATCTTGGTTGAGCCATTGATTGTTTAGTAGCATGTTATTTAACTTCCATGTTTTTGTGCCTTTCCAGATTTTTTTTCTTGTTCTAGTCTTCTACTTCATAGCATTGTGGTCTGAAAAGACACATGGTATGACATCAATTGGTTTGATTTTGTTTTGGCTTGTTTTATGACCTAATATTTTATCGAGTGTAGGGAATGTTCTATGTGCACGTGAAAAGAATGTGTATTGTGCTGTTTTAGGATGGAACGTCTAAAATATATCGGTTAAGTCCATCTGGTCTACTCTATCATTCAAAGTCACTATTTCCTTGATTTTCTGATGGAATGATCTATCCATTGATGTCATTGGGGTGTTAAGGTGCCCTACTATGATTGTATGACTATCAATTCTTTACTTTAGTTTTGGACTGTTTTGTGTATTTGGATGCTCTCAGGTGGAGCGCATATATGTTTACAATTGTTCTATCTTTTTGTTGGATGGTACCTTTTATTAGTATAGTGTCCTTCTTTGTCTCTTGTTACAGTTTTATTTTTCAATCTATTTTGTCTGATATAGGTATGGCTACTGCAGTTTTCTTTTGATACTTTAGTTGTATAACTAGTCTTTTGTAGGTAGGAAATAGATGGGTCCTATATTGTATTCATTCTATCACCCAGTGCCTTTTATTATGAAGAGAGAGAGCACAGGCATGGGAGGGTGGGGTGGGGGGAATGGGGGAAGAGAGAGACAAAGAGAGAAAGAGGGAGAGAGAGAAAGAGAATGAGAATGAATCCTCACCAAGTTCCATGCTCAGTGCAGAGCTCAATTGGGGCTCAATCCCATGATCCTGGGATCAGAGCCTAAGCCAAAATCAAGAGTCAAAATTTCAAGCGATTGAGCCATCTAGTTGTCCCTATCTGTCACCCAGTGCCTTTGGTGTGAGCATTTATTCTGTTACCATTCAAAGTAATTGATAGACATGTACTTGTCCTATTACTACTTGATGTTGGTTGTTTCTGAATGTTTCTGATCCTTTCTTCTCTTTCTCTTTTCTTGGTTTGCTGGGTTTCATCACAATTTCACAGTTGAAATTGTTTGTCTTTATATGCTGCATATGTATTAGTGGTGTTTGTTTTGTGGTTATTATGAAGTTTGTACCTAACCACTTCTGCATATAGAAGTCTATATTAAGTTGATAGTTGCTTAAGTTTGAACCAGTTCTTTACTCCTCTCCTCCCTGTGTTATAGCTATGTAGTGTTCCTATTTCAAAACCTTTCATATCGTGAGTACCTTGACTGATGTTTTACAGATATACTCATTTTTATTGCTTTTGCGTTTTGCACTTTAATATTGTCACTTTAGGTGTTTCTTTTCCACTTAAAGAGTCCCCTTTGGGGCGCCTGGGTGGCGCAGTCGGTTAAGCGTCCGACTTCAGCCAGGTCACGATCTCGCGGTCCGTGAGTTCGAGCCCCGCGTCAGGCTCTGGGCTGATGGCTCGGAGCCTGGAGTCTGTTTCCGATTCTGTGTCTCCCTCTCTCTCTGCCCCTCCCCCGTTCATGCTCTGTCTCTCTCTGTCCCAAAAATAAATAAAAAAAAAATGTTGAAAAAAAAAAAAAAAAAAAAAAAAAGAGTCCCCTTTAACATTTCTTGCTGGGGTGGTTTGTTGGTTGTGAGCTCGCTGAGTATTTATTTGGGAACCTCTTGATCTCTCCTCCCATTTGAATGATAGTTTGCTGGATAGACTCTCTTTGGCTGCAGATGTTTTCCATTCAGCACCTTTACCATACCATACTGGTCACTTATAGTTTCAAAGTTTCTTCTGAAAAACATCCAGTGATAACCTTATGGGGTTTCCCTTGTAGGTAAATGTCATCTTTTGTTTTCCTGCTGTGAAAATTTTTCTTTATCACGACATTTTGCATTTTAATTACTATATGACTTGGTGTGGATCTGCTTCTGTTGAATATATTGGGGGTTCTTTGTGCTCCTGCTTCTGGATCTGTCTCCTTCCCCACATTAGGGAAGTTTTCATCTATTATATCTTCAAATAAATTTTCTGATTCTAATTTCTCAGAGTTCTGAGAATGAGAAATAGGACAGAAAAGACCTATTGAAGGTTCTCTTATGAGCCACTGGATTTGCATGCGTGGAGGATAGATTTGGGACTCAAATGAACAACTTATCTTTAACTTCAAAGAATAGAAAAAAACAACAATCTATGTCCAATGTTCTCAAAAGGGAGAAAGTAATCCATATGAGAGTGCAAACCAGTGAAACTGAGACCATGAAGTCAATAGAAAATATGAAGAAGACCAACAGGGGTTTTCACAAGAGTGAAACAAAATTGTCAAGACTATACATAGACTACGCTAAGACAGAGAGAGTACCCAGTTCAAAAGAATTATAAATAAAAGAGAAGACATTACGCCTTATACCAAAGAAACATAAAGGAGACAAAGAGGCGACTATGGCCACATTAGATGCCAGCAAACCGCCTACTTAGTAGAAATGGACACACAACCTACCAAGACTGTACCAGGAAGAAATAGAAGGTTTGCACAGACCCATTAAAGGAAGACTGTATCAATACAAGAAGATAACCAATGCAAGTAAATTGAATCAGTAATCGAAGTTCTTCCAGGGAAGAAAAGCCCAGGACCAGGTGGATTCACTGGTGAATTTGACCAAACGTTTGTAGAAGAACTAACAGCAGTCGTCTCACTGATTCAAAAGGAATGAACACCACCAAACTCATTTCATGATACTGGAATTACCCTGGTAGGAATCCAGAAAAGGATACTACCTGAACAGAAATCTATAGGCAAGTATCCCCGTGATGAATGTAGATGAATAATTTCCAATAATGTACAGGCAAACCAAATTCAGCATCACATTAAAAGGATCATTGACCGTGATTAAGGGTTTTTCCCTGCAAAGGAAGGATGTTTCAGAAATGCAAATCAATCAATGTGACCCCTCACATAATTGAATGAAAGAAAAAACAACCAGAAACAAGATTCTTGACTATAAACAGCAAACGGAGGGTTACTAGAAGGGAGGTAGGCAGGGGGATGGGTTAAATGGGTGATGGGCTAAGGAGGGCACTAGTAGTGAGGATCACTGGGTGTTGTAGGTAAGTGATGGATGACTACATTCTATACTTGAAACTAACATTACACTGTATGTTAACCAACTGGAATTTAAATAAAAACTTGAAAAAATAAATACTAAAGAATTACATAAATACATTTAAACTAAACTAAATAAATACATTTTAAAAAATAAAAAGAAAACTCATGTGATGATGTCAATAGACACAGAAAAAAAGTTCTGAGAAAATTTGGTATCCATTTGTGCTAAAAAACTCTTTAAAATTCAGTGTAGAAGGAACATATCTCAACATAAGCAAGGCCATGTATGTGAAGCCCACAGCTAATATCATACTCAATAGTGAAATTGTGAAAGATTTTCCGCTAAAATCAGGCACAAGACAAGGATGCCCTAGATATGTGAAGGGGATTGGGTCATGAAGGCTTCTGGTTATGCAATGAATAAATCACAGATAGAAGGTATAGCATAGGGAACATAGAGAATGGTACCGGAATAGTGATGCATGGTGACAGATGATAGCTACACCTGTGTTAGCATAGCAGAATGTATACACTTGATGAATCACTATGTTGTTCATCTGAAGCTAATGTAACATAGTGTGTCAGCTATTCCCAAATAACATGTTTTTTTAAATAAGGTAAATAAATGAAGTAAAAAGTTTAATGTAAAAGATCCTGTTAATATCTAATCAAGAAATGCAGTAAAGTTCCAAAATAGAAAGTCACCATATCAAATTCTGTAGCCTTCCTATACACTAACCCAATTATCTAAGAAGAAGTAAAGAAAACAATCCCATTTACAATAGCATCAAAAACAATAAAATTTATAGGAATAAATTTAGCCAAGGAAGTGAAAGATCTCTCTACAGAAAACTATAAAACCTGTGTGTAGGAATGGAAGAAATTCAATTTGGGTGAAAGAAACAGGAGAGCACACAAGTCAGTGAAAGGCCATCCCATGTCCAACTTTCGGAGGAATTAATATAGATACAATGTCCATACTACCCAAAGCCCTCTAGAGATTCAGTGCAATCTCTATCAAAACTCCGATGCAATTTTTATGCAATTAGAAAATCATATCCTAAAATGTATTTGGAACCACAAAAAGACCCCAAGTAGCCAACGCAAGAAAGAACAAAACAGGAGGCATCACACTTCTTGATTTCAAGCTTCATTCTAACACAAAGAAATCAGTTATGTCACTGGCATAAGCACACACACAAGACAACAGAACAGAAACTGAGAGCCCAAACTAAACCCATGCATGCACAGTCACCTAGTATTTGACAAGGGAGTCAATAATACACAGTGGAGAAGAGTAGTGTTTTGAATAACTGGTGCTGGGAAAATTGGATATTCACATGTATAAGAACAAAGCTTAGCACCGTATGTTACACCACTCCCTAGAGAGTGAAAGGAAAAAGTAGAGAGAGATGTGGTTAGAGAGAAACAGAGACAAAGAGGAAGTACAAGGAGGAAAGTAGAGACCTTGTCCAGGTATGTGGACAGGGTTAGATGGGCCAGGGGAGAGGGGATGTATGAAGTGGCTCTGAGTGCTGGGGCAGAAAGGGCTTGTATCATGGGCATCAGAGTTCCATGATCCCAAGACTCCAACATCCCTGGGTCCAAGCTCTGCAGAGGCCATTGGAATCGAAAAGATGGGTATCCCTCATTTCTTCTGGAATTGTGAGTCCCAGCCTCACATTCTATCATGGAGAGGGATGTTTTGAGGGAGAGTGTGCTGCTCCTTGGCAGGTAAACTCCAGAGCCTGCCCTGTGGGGAGGTGTCCCGGGGCCATCTCCCTCTCTGCCCCAGGCCCTGTTGGATTTCCCCCCTCCTCCCACCAGCTGGCCTTCCTCAAGTTCTGAACCCAGGCATCAGGCATTGTGTTGCCTCCAGGTCCTGCAGTCTGGACCTGGCAGAGGTGGACTAGTAATATTGATAAAAAAAATATTTGACAATAAGGTCCATATCCTCTCTCTGGGACTAGCGGTGTGCATCCAAATCGTGGGTTGCTATCCTCCTGTCCACAACTAATCTGAGGATTCTAGAAGGTAGGTGAACCCTTGAAAACACCATAGTCTTCTCTTACATCAAATTCAAAGACATTTTATTGTCCCAGCTTTCTTTTAATTCTGAAGAGATGGCAATTAGTAATTGAAGGCATAATGGTCCTATAGGAAATTGACCTATATGGCTGATGGACATTATTTCATCCATCCGTATCCCTAAAGCACATTTCATTGGAAATATTAGCCAAGGATACATACTGTAAATTCCCAACAGATGTGTAGCTCCCTGTAAGTTGCATTCTGACCTTGTCACATATGTGTCATCAAAGATATTATTAGTGACTTTTCAGATAAGCTTTCAACATCAAGAAGGTGATGTTAGAGAATCTGGTATAAATGGAATTTCACAGATTCTAAATGAGGAATGATTTTTCATTTTTTTTTTCAACGTTTTTTATTTATTTTTGGGACAGAGAGAGACAGAGCATGAACGGGGGAGGGGCAGAGAGAGAGGGAGACACAGAATCGGAAACAGGCTCCAGGCTCCGAGCCATCAGCCCAGAGCCTGACGCGGGGCTCGAACTCACGGACCGCGAGATCGTGACCTGGCTGAAGTCGGACGCTTAACCGACTGCGCCACCCAGGCGCCCCTGATTTTTCATTTTTAATGTTTCTTTTTTTTGAGAGAACCCGAGCTGGGGAGGGGGGAGAGAGTGGGAGACACCGAATCTGAGGCAGGCTCGAGGCTCTGAGCTCTCAGAACAGAGCCTGGTGCGGGGCTCAAACTCATGGACTGCAAAATCATGACTTGAGTCAAAGTCAGACGCTTAACCGACTAAGCCACCCAAGCACCCCAGGAATGATAGTTTATTGGCAAAGAAGAAGAAATTAAAGATAGTGTAAAGGATGTCTATTTTTAATTGAAATATTGTTCACACATTTGTTGTGTTAGTTTTAGGCATACATTGTAGTCATTCCATATGTCTATACATTATGTTGTACTCAACCATAAGTGTAGCTATCATGTGAAAGCATGCAACAATATTATTACAGGATTGACTCCATTCCATTGGCTGTCCCTTGTATCCCTAGGACTCATTCACTCCATAGCTGGACGCCGGTATCTCTCTCTCTCAAAGGTGTCCATTCTTTATCTAACCTAAGTATTTTGGTGGTAAATAAAATTACCTCTTGTTCAGCATGTGTAAATCGGTGATCTATTTTTCTGTGAATATTGCTTAAAACATTACAAATGATGTCGTTACGTTAATAAATTCGGTTTCATTCTTCACTCACAAGAAAGAGAAGGAAAAGATTTTGTGTCCCAGGCCCTGTCACTAAAACCTTCCTAACGAGGAGAACAGGCTTAGTTGCCCAGAGCACCTTCGGTCTCTCAGCTGAGCAACCAGGGCCTTCCACATTGAAGGAATTCCCATGGTGGCCAGCAGAGAGAGCTCAAGAACCACAGACCCCCGAGGGGCGGGTTCCTCTGCTGGGCAGTGATAGCCAGCAGAGGGCGCACCATCTGCTTTTCTGACTCAGGGCACCTCAGAGCAGGAAGGGCTTAGATTGCTCTCAGAGGACTCAGGCCTCTGCTGGTGCCTCAGTACAGAAAGCAGAGCTGCATTTCCAGCAGGTTCTGCCACCCACCCCAGGGGAGACCTTGGGAGCTTAGCAGAAACTTGGCATCTCCTGAGTCGCCAGAGAGAAGCTGCCTTGTACTGAGTGCTGAGGAGGGGGCGCCGGGTGGCTTTCCTGGTCAAGCTGGTTGCTGAGCTGCACAGGCCTTTGCATTTTCTGGGCTGTTCCCCTGTTTCATTTCTCCCCTTCCCGGACAGTATTTGAATAAGACGTATTTTACTAAAGGACTCGTGGATTGTGGGGTCCCACGACATCACCTCATCGATGCAGTCGATGGTTTGTTCCAGATTCAGGCTTGTTTCCGGAAGAAACCCTGACAAAATTCAGAAGAACGGGATCTGCATTCAGTTAGGATGTGGATACATGAAATGCTCGTCTCAGGACCTTCTAGAAGAATGAGCTGGGACCCACGTTCCGAGTCCTGCTGGAACCAGAGACTGAGGTAAGGGCACAAACTGTCCCCCATACATGCTTTTTAAAAAAATTTCATGGTTATTTTTCCAACCTAGTGAAGTGATTGAAAACTGCAGAAAACCTGGTTTGTACCTGTCATTAACCTTATGTTATCTTTTAATTAAACTTTCAGTGAGTAAAGATACAGTATAATATTAGTTTCAGGTATCCAATATAGAGCAATACTTCTATACGTCACCCGGTGCTCATCCCAGGTGCATTTCTTAATCCCCATCAGCTGTTTCACCCATTCCCCCACCTCGCTGTGGAACTCCTCAGTTTGTTTCCTAGTTAAGAGTCTGTTTGTTTGTCACTGTCTCCTCCCCCCACCCTGTTTTGTTTTATTGCCATGTATTAGTGAAATCATCGGGTATTTGTCTTTCTCTGACAGGCTTATTTCACCCAGCATAACATTCTCTCGCTCTATCCACCTCTTGGCAAATGACAAGATTTCATGTTTTTATGGCTAAATAATATTACATTCCATATACTACATCTCAATTTATTCATCAGTTGATGGATGCTTGGGCAGTTTCCGTAATTTGGCTGTTGTAGAAAATGCTTCTGTAAACATCAGGGTGCAGGTATCCCTTTGAAGAATTATTTTTGTATTCTTTGTGTAAATACCTCGTAGTGAAATTGCTGGATAGTAAGGTAGTTCTATTTCCAGTTTTTTTTTTTTTGACAAATCTCCATGATGTTTTCCAGAGTGGCTGCACCAGTTTGCATTCTTACCCACAGTGCAAGAGGGTTCCTCTTTCCCCACATCCTTGGCAACACCTGCTGTTTCATCATTCATTGATTTTAGTCATTCTGACAGATGTGATGTGTTATCTCATTGTACTTTTGAATTGTATTTCCCTGAAGATCAGTATTGTTGAGCATCTTTTCATGTGTCTCTTGGCCATGTGTATGTCTTCCTTGGGAAAATGTCTATTTGTGTCTTCTACCCATTTTTAATTGGATTTCTCATTTTTTGTGTTCTGTAAAACTTTATATATTTTGGACACTAACCCTTTATCAGATGTCGTTTGCAAATATTCTGTAGGTGTCTTAGTTTTGTTGATTATTTCCTTGGTGACAGACGTTTTTTATTTTTACAAAGTCCCATTATTTTTGCTTGTGTTTCCCTTACCTCAGGAGATATATCTACAAAGACGTTTGTACAGCCAATGTCAAATAAGATACTACCCTTGTTATCCTCTGGGATTTTTATGGTTTCAGGTTTCACACATAGGTCTTTATCCATGTTGGATTTATTTTTGTGTATGTTGTAACAAAGTGGTCCATTGTTGTTTTGTTTTGTTTCATTTTGCAGGTTGCTGTCCAGTTTTTCCAAAATCATGTTGAGGAGACTTTAAGTTTATGTATTTATTTTGAGACAGAGAGAGAGAGCATGCAAAAGAGGGGCAGAGAGAAATGGAGGGAGAGAATCCCATGCATGCTCTGCATTGCCCTGAGATCACGACCTGAGCCGAATTCACAATCACACGCTTTGGTGACTGAGACAACCATGTGTCCCAAGACTATCTTTTTTTTTCCATTGGACATTCTTTCCTGCTTTGTTGAGAATTAATTCACCATATATGTGTGAGTTCATTTCTGGGTTTCCATTCTATTCATCTATGCCTCTGTGTTTTGTTGTTGTTGTTGTTGTTTTGCCAGTACCATACTGTTCTGATCAGTACAGCTTTGTAATATAACCTAAAGTTTGAAATTGTGATGTCTCCAGCTTTGCTTTTTTTCTTCAAGTTTGTTTTGGCTGTTTGGGGATTTTGCCATTCCATACAAATTTTGAGATTATTTGTTCCAGTTCTGTGACAAATGTTTTTGTTAGTGTGATAGGGATTTCATTACATGTGTAGATTGTTTTGAGGAGTGTAGACATTTTAACAATATTTTGTTCTTGCCATCCATGAACATGAAATGTATTTCCATTTCTTTGTGTCCTCTTCTATTTTTTTCATCAGTGTTTCATAGCCTTTAGAGTACAGTTCTTTCACCTCTTTGGTTAGGTATATTCCTGGTATCTTGTGGTATTTGTGAACCTGTCAATGGGATTGATTCCTTACTTTCTGTCTGTGTTAATTCATGATTCGTGTATAGAAATGCAATACATTTATGTGCATTGATTTCTGTATATGGTGACTTGTCGAATTCATATATCAATTCTAGCAATTTTTAAGGGAGTCTTTCATGTTTTTTATAGAGCACATCATGTCAGTTCCGAATAGCGAAAGTGCTACTTCTTCCTTGCTGATTTGGATGCCTCTTATTTCTTTTTGATGTCTGATTGCTGTGGCTAGGATTTCCCATACTATGTGAATAACAGTGGTGAGAGGGGTCATCCCTGTCTTGTCCCTGACCTTGGAGGAAAAACTTTCAATTTTTTCCCCATTGAGGATGACATTAGCTGTGGGTTTTTCCTAGATGACCTTTATTATGTGCAGGTAGGTTGAGTCTCAATGTACTTTGCTGAGGTTTTTTTTTTTTTTTTTTTTTTTATCATGAATGGATGTGACATTTTGTCAAATGGTTTTCCTGCATCTGTTGAAAGCATCCTATTGTTCTTATCCTTTCTTCTATTACTGTGGTGCATCATGTTGATTGATCTGTGAATGTGGAACCACCCTTACAGCCCAGGGATATATCCCACTTGATTATGGTAAATAGTTTTATTAAATTATTGTTGACTTTAATTTGAAGGTATTTTAATGAGAACTTCGGCATACATAGTCATCAGGCTATTGGTCTGCAGTTTTATTTAAAAATTTTTAAACATTTTTTTAAATGTTTATTTCTTTACTTAGATAGAGTACATAAAAGTGAGGGAGGGTCAGAGAGACAGGGAGAGAGAGAATCCTGGCTATGCCCCGCACTGTCATGGCAGGGTCCAACGTGGGACTCGAACCCACACACCGCAAGATAATGTCCTAATCCAAAATTTAGAGTTGGACAGTAAACCGACTGAGCCACACAGGCGCCGCTGCAGTTTTCGGTTTTAGTGGAGGCTTTATCTGGTTTTGGTATCAGGGTAATGATGGCCTCATAAGATGAATTTGTAAGCTTTCCTTCTTTATTTTTTGTAATAATTCGAGAAGGATACATATTACCTCTTCCTTAAATGTATGGTAGAATTCATCAATGAAGCCATCTGGCCCTGAACTCTTGTGTTGGGGGGAGATTTTTTAAATTACTGATTTGATTTCTTTCTGTTTTCATATTTTATGTATCTTCCTGTTTCAGTTTTGGTAGTTTGTGTGTTTCTAGGAATTTGTCCATTTTTCTCAGAGTGTCCAATTTGTTGCATATAGTTTTTCATAATATTATCTTCTAATTGTATTTTTGTGGTGTTGACTGTTATTTCTCCTTTCTTATTTGTGATTTTATTTATTTGAGTCCTTTCTCTCTTCTTTGTGAAAAGTCTGCCTAGGAGGTTTTCAAGTTGATTACTGCTTTCAAAGAACCAGCCCCTGGTTTCATTGATTTGGTCTAGTGTCTTTTCGGTTTCTATATGCCTTATTTCTGCCTTAATCTCCATTATTTCCTTCCTTCTGCTGTTCTTCTTCTCATTCCTTTATTTGTAAGTTAGGATTGTTTGAGATTTTCCTTGCTCTTTAAGGTAGGTTTGTATTGCTATATACTTCCATCATAGACTGCTTTTGCCACATTCCAAAGGGTTTTACCAGTGTATTTTCATTTTTATTTGTTTCAGTGTATTTTCTCATTGATTTCCTGTTTGACCCATTCATTTAATAGCATGTTATTTAATCTCCATTTATTTGTGGCCTTCCCCCCCCCCTTTTTTTGTGGTTGACTTCAAGTTTCCTAGCTTTGTGGTCAGAAAAGATGCTTGGTCTAATCTCTGTCTTTGGGTACCTGTTGAGGCCTGATTTGTGACCTAGAATGTGATCAATTCTGGAGAATGCCCCATGTGTGCTTGAAAAGAATGTGTACTCTGCCATTTT